>NC_058520.1:75835508-76441897 GCF_904849725.1 Hordeum vulgare subsp. vulgare | reverse complement strand
ATACAATGATCATCGCATCTTTAATTTGATCTATCCGATGTAATTCTATTGTGTAGTGTGTTTGTTGGGATCCGATGAATTGTGAGTTTATGTGAATATTATTCATGAAAATTATTTGAATCTTCTCTGAGTTTTATGATTCTTATTTGCCTAGTCATCATAGATTCATAAATCTATCCCATCTATTGAATTGCTTTGGCGAAGTAGTTCGATATTTCTTCAGCGGTAGATGTGCGTTGTAGTGGGTTCAACGTAGCGAGTTTCTATGTCCCAGTGACAGAAAGGGGGAAAGTTGTGTATTTGTGTTGCTGCCATTCAGGATAAAATGATGGGGTTTATTCATATTGATTGAGTTTACTTTGTCTACATCATGTCATCGTTCCCCAAGCATTCCTCTATTTTACTTAATACTCTAGATGCATGCTTGATAGCGGTCAATGGGTGGAGTAATAGTAGTAGGTGCAGGCAGGAGTTGGCCTATTTGATTTTGTATGTGATGCATATAACACATGATCATTGCCATGAGAATCGCATAACTATCCGTTGTTCTATCAATTTCCCAACAGTAATTTGTTTACCCACCATATGTTGCTTTCATGAGAGATTCCACTAGAGAACACTATGCCCCCCGAGTTTATTCACCTATATATTCAGAAAACTTATAATTTCCTCATTGTTATTATTTGTGTTTTATTTTATTTTTCAAGTCACAACTATCTACAAGTATCTACACACCTTACCCGCTTGCAAATAACGAGATCTAGGGGATTGACAACCCTCTTGCCCGCGTTGGGTGGAAGTTGTTTGCTCTTTTGTGTGCAACCATTGAAGACGGTTGAGGATTGATATTCCTATTTGTTCGATAAACCTTGGTTTCTTAATAGAGGGAATACTTAGTCGCATTATGTTGCGATAACACATTCGTCTTCATGGAAAACCCAACGGAGATCACAAGCATAAGTATCGACTACGGTGAAACATTTGCTCTCGTTGCTCGCCTTGAATCTATTCGCATGTTGCTTGCATATGCATCTCATCATGATTTCAAATTATATCAAATGGATGTGAAGAGTGCATTTCTTAATGGTCCTCTTAAGGAGTTGGTATATGTCAAGCAACCCCTAGGGTTCGGGGATCCCAAGTTCCCCAACTATGTATATAGTCTCGATAAGACACTCTATGGCCTTAAACAAGCCCTACGTGCATGGTATGAGCACCTTACCGACATGTTGCAAGATCGTGTGTTCGAAACAGGGAAAATTGATCCCACTCTTCTCACGAAGAAGGTTAAAGGGAACTTGTGCATATGCCAACTATATGTTGATGATATTATCTTTGGTTCTCCTAACAAAGCTTTCAATGAAGAGTTTGATGCACTAATTACCAAAGAGTTTGAGATGCCTATGATGGGAGAGTTGAAGTTCTTCCTTGGATTCAAAGTCAAGCAACAAAGTTAAGGAACCTTCATCAACCAAGCAAAATACACTCAAAACATGCTCAAGAGGTTCAAGTTGGATGAACTCAAACCGGCCAAGGCAAACACTCCCATGCCACTCAAATGCCAACTTGATAGTGATCCAATGGTGAAGCCGTGGATCAAAAGGTATATCACTCCATGATTGGCTCTTTTCTTTACCTTTGTGCATCTAGACCAGATATTATGTTGAGTATGGGAATTTGTGCATGATTTCAATCCGCACCAAAGGAAAGTCACTTTGTGGTGATCAAGCGAATCTTTCGATATTTGGCTCAAACCCAAAACGTTGGCTTATGGTACCCCTAAGGTGCTTCATTTGATCTCATAGGATATTCGAACTCAGATTGGGTGGGAGACCATGTGGAGAGGAACTAAAATTTTGGAGGTTGCCAATTCCTTGGTCGCTCTCTGGTAAGTTGGTCTTCAAAGAAACAGAATTGTGTTTCTCCGTCGTCCATCGAGGCCGAGTATGTAGCTGCTACAAGTCGCTATGCATAGTTGCTTTGGATGGGGCAAACTTTAAAGTATTATGGTGTCACTCGTGAGAAAGTGCCTCTTTACTGTGACAACAAAATTGAAACTCAGATCACCAACAACCCGGTTCAACACTGCAAGACGAAGCATATTGAGATTCGTCATCACTAAATCCGGGAGCATATCAAGTGCGGGGAGATTGATCTTATTCATTGATAACCCACAAGTGTAGGTGATCGTTTGTAGCCTTTTTTGATTAGCAAGAGTGTCAAACCCAAAGGGGAGCTAAAGGTAGAATTAATATTCTCTCAAGTTCTATCGAGCACCAATACAACTCTACGCACGCTAACGCTTAATTTACCTAGAACAAGTATGAAACTATTTTATGGGAAGGAAACTAGAAGTACTTAGTAGGTGTAACCGATAGTTTTATAGTCTAATAAAGAACAAGTAAATAAAACTTAGTGGCTGTTTAGATAAATATTAATTTAGTTATCTGTTTATTAGAAAGCTTCTTTGTAACGCAAGATAAAGATTGTCCATAGGCAATTGAATATAACATGATAGATACGTATCATATGCAATGAGGTAGAGGCATACGCTAACACACTTTCCGTACTTGGATCAAATGCACTTATCATTGGAACTCTAGAAAGCATCCGCAACTACTAAATATCGTTAAGGTAAAACCAAAACATAGCATTAAACATCAGGTGCTCTTTACTGCCAAATGCAAACAATCCCCTTACCCGGGCGTAAGCTTCTGTCACTCTAGCCACCCACTGTAAGCGAATTATGAACTTACTGCAAACCCTCCAGTGGGATTCCCTCACATGTGCGCTTCACGAAGACCATCTTAGGAGAGCACCATAACAACATACAACTCATGTCAATAAAATACAATTAACCCATAGGAGAAAAGAGATATACTCAAACAGCATTGGATAGCCACACATCATTGGGTAATAATATATAGCATTAAGCACCATGTTTAAGTAAATATTACAGCGGGGATAATAGGGTTTACACCACTTCATAGAGGGGGAGAGTTTGTGGTGACGGTGGCGAAGTTGTTGGTGTAGATCGCCGTCATGATGGTTTCCCCGGTGGCGCTCCGACGCCACCGGGGGAGAGAGAGAGAGCCCCCCTCCTTATTCTTCTTCCTTGGCCTCCTCCCTAGGTGGGAGGAGGGTTTCCCCTCTGGTCCATGGATGCAATGGCTCCCAGAGGGCAGGATCCCCTCCGAAATTGGATCTATCTCTCTGTTTCTCTTCTCTTTTCGCTCCTGTTTTCTGGCCCTTCATCATTTCTTAAATATCGGAGTTCCATATCTCCGATCAGGCTGAAATTTTGAGGGGATTTTTATCGTGAAATTGTCTTTCTTGTAGAGAAAGTAGGGACCCAACGACTTAAGGAGGAGCCACAAGGCATCAAGGCACAACGACGCCCAGGTCGTGCCATGTTGCCTTGTGAGAGCCTCGGGCATCGTGTGGCATTGATTCTTCTTCCCAAAATTCACACATATTCCCAAAAATGTCCATATATTTTATCATGTTTGGACTCTGTTTGGTATGGAATTTCTACAAAACAAAAAACACACAAAAAACAAGAACTCACACTCGGCACTAGATAATTAAGATAGTCCCAAAAATAATATAAAATGTTGCCAAAAGTATATGAAAGTTGTAGAACATTGGCATGAAACAATAAAAAATTATAGATACGACGAAGAGGTATCAGCATCCCCAAGCTTAATTCCTGCTCGTCCTCGAGTAGGTAAATGATAAAAAGATAATTTTTGATGTGGAATGCTACCTAACATAATCTTGAACAAAGGTCTAATCATGGCATGAACATTAAGATACAAGTGATTCAAGGCAATAGTCTATCATTTGACAAAAATACATCCATACTCAGGTTTACTAGCAAATAATTATGTCCTTTCAAAATAACAATGCTAAAGAACTCTATCCCTAAAAAATCATATAGCCTGTCATGCTTGGTCTTCCTAGCATAAATTATAAATCATGAGCACCCCGGTGTCAAACCAAGCAATTGGATCGTACTTTTTAATGCACTTGAACTTTTTATTACTCACTCAATACATGAGAATGAACCATGGATATAGCATACAGGTGGAATATAGTATGGTGGTAGGATTCAAAGGGGTAAAAGTGGAGAAGAAAGTCTCACATCAACTAGGCGTATCAACGGGCTATGGAGATGCCTATCAATAGATTTCAATGCAAGGAATAGGGATTGTCATGCAACGGATGCACTACAGCTACAAGGGTATGCAAGCTCAACTGAAGCAAAGTGGGTGTGCATCCAACTTGCTTGTTCATGAAGACCTTGGGCATTTGAGGAAGCCCGTCATCGGAATATACAAGCCAAGTTCTATAATGAAAAATTCACACTAGCATGTGGAAGTGACAAAACAAGAGACTCACTATATGAATAACATGGTGCCACTTTGAGGCACAAGTGTGGTAAAGGATAGTAGCAAAGTCCCTTCTCTCTTTTCTCTCATTTATTACTTGTTTTTTCATGGTCGGATCTTCTACTTTTTTCGCCTCCCCCATTTCTCTTTTTTTGTGGTGGGCTCATTTGACCTCCCTCATTTTTCAGTTTCATTTGGAGTCTCATCCCGACTTGTGGGGGAATCATAGTCTCCATCATCATTTCCTCACTCGGACAATGCTCTAATAATGATGATCATCACACTTTTTATTTACTTACAACTTGATATGAAAACCTATGAAACAATATGACTCGATATGAATGCATCTGGCAGTGTACTAGGATGTGCAATGATCTAGCGTAGCAAAAGATATCAAAAAATGGACAAGCCATGGAAATATCATGCTAGCTATCTTACGATCATGCAAAACAATATGACAATGAATGCTCAATTAATGTATATGGTGATGATGGAAGTTGCATGGCAATATATCTCGGAATGGCTATGGAAATGCCAGGATAGGTAGGTATGGTGGCTATTTTGAGGAAGATATAATAAGGCTTATGTGCAACACAACGTATCATGTCACGGGGTTTGGATGCACTGGTGAAAGTTACCCCGATCCTCGAGGTCAGAATGGGCAATGCACTGTACCAAAGAGGCTAGCAAATATGTGGAGGTGAGAGTACGTATATCCATGGATTCACATTAGTCATAAAGAACTCACATACTTATTGAAAGATTTTATGAGCACTCTCGAAGCAAAGCACTACTTGCATTCCCCTAGGGAGGAGGTTGGTAGGAGTTAACCATCGCGCGCCTCCGAGTATAACAACACAAAAGATTTCAATCAAGGATAAAGTATGTTCCAACTTCATCGCATAACTAGAGACTATATGTACATGCTTCGGCAATCACAAACCTTAACATAAGTATTCTTACTAATCCACAATCATCGACTAGTGCACCCACATATTACTATCTTAATGTCGCGAAACTATTGCAGGGAATCAAACATATCATATTCAGGGATCAAGAAGTTTTATGTAGGATTTAATGACTAACCATGTAAATGACCAATTCATGTTGACTCTCTAAATAGGTATAAGTGAAGCATGAGAGTTTAATTCTATCTGCAAAATACCATTCTCTAATAAATATAAGTGAAGCAAAATAACATTCTACAAATAACGATTTTCTATAAGTAGAGAAACACACATCCAACTTCAAATGATATAAGTGAAGGACATGAAGCTTTCTATAAAGTCATACTCAAAAGATATAAGTGAGGTGCAAAGAGCATTCTATAAATAAACAATATACTTTCCCATACCATCATGGTGCATTACTAAACGGAAAATAAAAGGCATACGACGCTCCAAGAATTTACACATATCATGTGAACAAAACAAAAACCGAGACATACCGATAATTGTTGATGAAGAAAGATGGGATGCCTTTCGGGGCATCCCCAAGCTTAGACGCTTGAGTCTCCTTGAATATTTACCCGTGGTGCCTTGGGCATCCCCAAGCTTGAGCTCCTGCCTCTCCTTATTCTTTTGTAAGTGCATCTAGTGCCCCTTAGTGATTTTGGTAGTTTGAAGACTAATAGTTTAAGAGACTGATATATTTGTGAGTGTACACAGGCTCTATAAGTCATTGAGGAGTTTGAGTTATTCGATGAGTATCGACCCCTAAAAATGTATGTATTCGGTGAAGACTTTGGTCATTACTTGAAGACTTTGATCGCAAAGAAATTGCGAAGAAATTGATATTCCTCATGAAGATATTGAAGATGAGGAATTCAGTGTGTCCTCATGAAAAACACTCCGAAGACTTTGAAGCATGAAGATTACTCTTTCTATTTTATTTTCCTTACACTTGAGTCATAGGAACTCCGTACTGTTAAAGGGAATCGAGGTAAAACTATAGAATGATTTTCCTCATGATGCTCAACCAAGCCTAAATCTACCAAAGCCTTAAAGTGAGGAATATGAGAGACATGCGGACTTTCATAGTTGAAAGTTCCGACAGTTGTCGTGCCACGTTCCACCTCACCGATCTTATCCACCCAACGGTCATATTATTTAAGGGCATTTATGTCAAATCATGTCGGGATGCTCCCAGGCTATAAATAGCCACCCCCACAACCACTTGCTGGTTGGCCGCTGTGCGAGAAACTAACGCTAGTCATTGAGAGCAACCCAAATTCCTCAGAGCCTTCGAGAGAAAATCTTCAAGTGAGGAAATACCCCAAACACCAAACCCAAACCAAAACCCAAGTGATTGAGCATCACTGAAGAATTTGTTCCTGTGTGGAACCAACGCTTGTTACCTTTGAGGATTGTGTATCCTCCAGACGGTTAGGCGTCATGGTCTAGAGCATCCGGTAGTCAATTGTGGATCGCCGGGTGATCGAGTTTGTGAGGGTTTGGAAGTCTGCCCTAAAGACTTACCACGAGTGTTGGGCGAGGAGTGTGTGTCCTTAGCTCAAGGAAAATACGGTAGGGACTGTGTGCCCCGGTACCGTGTGTCCTTTGGTTTCAATACCAAGCCACTCTGAACCAGACGTACAACTGTCACAAAAGTTGGAACTGGGTCATCAACAACTGTCTTCATCGAGCTATGGGTTCTATTTCTTCAACTCTTTCATTTCCTCAATTGTATGTTGAAGACTTTGATACTTACTGTTTGAAGAATTTTTCTAAATACTTTCTCTGAATTTCCTCAACCTCAAATTCTTCACTTGAGTTAATCATCACCTGCTTACCTTGTACTTGTGAACTGTGCAAACCGAATCTCTAAAATATCATCGAGTACTTTACTGTAGAGGTTTTTGCACACCTGATCCTATACTATATCTGTTGCACTTTGTTCATGACTGAGGACTTTCCTCAATAGGATTATCCTTAGTAATGAAATTTTCAGAAATCTCCTATTCACCCCCTCTAGTTGATATAACGCAGTTTCAATTGGTATCAGAGCAAGGTACTCCCTTGTTGTTTGTGATTTTGGTTTAACCGCCTGGAGTTTTAGTTATGTAAACCGCAGGTATGATCAAGGTTACTGGAGGATGTCCTACCTTCGAAGGAAAGAACTTTCCCTACTGGAAGACCAACATGCAGATGCATCTTCAAGCAATTGACAATGATCTCTAGTATTTTGTGGAAAATGGTATTCCCTCCATCATTGCTACTATCTCTGCCGCTAATGTTAAGAAGTTCAAGCAACTTGACTCGCAAGCGAAGAATATCATCTGTGGCCATCTGAGCAAAGGACAACATGGTTGAGTAAGTGCTTTAGGCACATCAAAGCTTATCTGGGATAGGTTGTCCAAAGTCAATGAGGGAGTCTCAACAAGGCGTGACTCTCGTGTCGATGTTCTTCGCAATCTCTTCAATCGCTTCAAGAGGCTTGACAATGAAAGCTGTCAAGATACCTTTGATCGCCTCACTGACATCTCAAATGAACTACAAGCATTGGGATCTAGAGATATCACTCACCATTAAGTTGTGAAGAAAGTGCTACGATCTCTTGATCCATCATTTGACACACTGGTTCTGATGATTCAAGAATGAAGAGACTACAAGATGCTTGATCCTGGTGATATACTTGAGAGACTCAATACTCATGAATTCCAACAGGAAGAAAAGAGAGACTTGTTGTCACATCCCTGACACCTTAAGCAAGTTAGCCTTGTGCTCATGTCTTCTTTGCATTTGCATCTAAGAATTTTCAACAAGATCAAAGAAAGAGGTGAAGGAAAACTCAAACCCTAGCCACTTCTTTAAATAAAGGAAATCTCAAACTAGTTAAAATCAATGAATCCAAAATGGCCTCAAGAAATGTTCAAACTTCTGATAAATCATGAAAGTAAATGTGCAATGAAGAAAACCATTTTCTTGATACTTTAAGCATTTTAAATTAATGCAAAAAGCTACTGGTTTCAAATTTTAAATTTGAAAACAGAAACTTTAAACTTTCAAAAATGTTGCAAACTTTAGGAATGGTTGGAATTATTCCAACAAATATTCTAGGGTGCTCAACATAGTTTTTAAAATTTATTTGGGAGTTGAAATAAATAGGAAATCAGTGAAATAGCAAAACAGAAACAAAAACAGAAATAAAATGGAAAACTCTTACCTGTCGCCTAGCCGGCCCAGCCCATCTTCCTCACTCGTCTCCTCCCCCGCGCCAGTAGGAGCAGGAGGTGGCCGCCGCGTCCTCCGGCGCGGCCACGCACCTGTGCGCCTGCCTGGCCGCCGCCTCGCGCTGGCAAGGCCAGGGATAAGCTCCCCGAGGCCGCCCCTATCCATTCCCAGCGCCAGTTCTCCCTCTCCTCTCGGATCTCTCCTCCCTCCTTCTGCCGCCATTGGAGCCCGAGCAGAGCTCGAGCTCGTCGTCGTTCTAGCCGACCTCCCTTCCTTCTGAGGCGCGCATTAGCTCCGCCGCAACCCCCTGAAGCTTCCTAGCCACGAGCCCGACACCCAGATGCAGTGAATCGACGAGCAGCTATCGTCTACTTCCTCGGGTCACCGACGATCGCCGCCGACGTTCTCCCTCCCCAGGACGTCCCCGAGCAGACTAGCGCCACCACTGCACTCCCCGTGAGCATGCGGTCATTTCCCCTAATCTCTCCCCGTCGATCCCCTCCTCTAGGCTTAGTTCCATCGGAGCCCGACGAGGACCGCCGCTGCAGCGCGTCGCCGGCAGCCCTCCGGTGACGGTTTGGTCAGTCTGAGGCCACCAACAGCCTCAGGACATCATGTAGATGCGTTCAGTGCCCAGCCCCGCGCGTTTTGCCCCTGTATTCGATGGCTTCGACGATGGCCGAACTTGGTCGCCGCCAAGCTCGTCACCGGCGTTGATCCCGGCCACCCCAACCCCTCGGGCTTGTTCCATCGTGCGCGCCATCGAGTGGTCGTTCCTCCCATGGTCTCAGCCGTGCGTTTGGCCCTCTGTGCGTCATTTCCGAGCCCCCCCCCCGATGTTCTGGTGCTCGCCGGAGGCTCCCCGCCAGCGAGGACGACCTCGCCGCCGGTGGATCTCGGCTGTCCTGAGCCACTGACTGGTGGGGCCAGCCTTTGGCAAGATTAGAGATAATGAAAATAAATCAGATAAGTTAATAAGTCACTGACATGTGGGTCTAGTAAGATTAATCAGCTAATTAAGTTTAGTCTTAATCTAAAACTGCCAGAGACATTGACTAGTGGGTCCCACTGGTCAGATTTGACTTTCAACGGCGAGATGGACCTGTTGATGTCATGCTGATGCAGTAAAAGTATTTTCCAGTATAAAAATAATTCCAGAAATGTTTAAAACTTGAAAAAATCATAGAAATTAATCTGTAACTCGAATGAAAATAATTTATATATGAAAAAGTATCAGAAAAATTCAAGAAATCTGAATATGCTATTTTCAATCATGTTTGAAAAAGTTACAGAACCCAAACATGTAGATTAATGAATAAGCTAAGTCTTATAAATACTTTATAAATGGAATTTGGAAAATATTCAAATTTCATTCTGAATGACATGATCACACACTGTCCTAATTACAAAACAGTACCTTAACATGACATTTCATGCATGTTAACATCAAGTTGATCTGAGCATCAGGTCGAATCAATTAAATCGGTATCCGGGAATACCTCGTTTGAATTGATATCCGAATATGATTCGAATCAACCTCAAACCTAATACATGTTGATTATAATAGTTTATCACCTTGCATTCTCATGCCATTCTCATGCATCATCTTGTTTGCATATGCTTGATATTGATTGTTGCCATTCATTTCGGTAGGCTCCGCACCCCCGGATTCCACCGAATACCCGTCTGACGGATATTGTCCCTCCTCTGAGCAACAAGGCAAGCAACCCTTTTGATCATCCCGATAATTCCCATGTTCTTGCTCCTGCACTTATTTATTGCATTAGGATCAAATGCTTCAACTGCTTTTGCCACGTTAGTTGAACCCACTTCCTTTGCATGACGTAACCTTGACACAGTAAATAGCCGAACCTTGCAACCTAGCATACCTGGTAGTTGCTTGAGCCATGATGTGTCTTATCCTCCTATGCATGCTATGCTTACAGTTGTGTATGGTCTGTCATCTGGGAGATGAACAGAATTGTGAGAATGTGTTCGGTAAGCAAAGGTTGTGTGTTGAACCTGACTTGGTAAAGGTACCGGTGAAAGGCTGTGTAGGAGTACATGGCGGGTTGTTTCATTGGAACCATCCATAGGAACTAAGTTCCGTGTATGTAATCCAAGACTAGATACTACCACATCTGGGCCTAAAATATGACCCCGCTCGGCCTATTAATCGGTTAGTACTCGGTCCAGGAGTTGCAAGTAGTTTCTGGTGTTTATAGTCATGCTGGAGGCCGTGCATGGTGCTGACCTGAGAGGTGGGCCGTGATGCGGTAGGCAGTGGCACGGTGTACCAAGTGGCACCCGGATGGTGGGCTTGGGAACCCTGCGCACATCGTTTGAGGCCCTGGCGGAAACCTCGGCCGGACTTCCGTACGGGTTACTCTCAGATAGGCGATAAACCTGGACTAGGTACTAGTGTGGTTAACGGTCGTGGCCGACTCCCTCGCTGGGCTTCCGCTGGAAGGTTGCCGAGGTGCATGAGGTGCACATGGCGATAAGTGGCGAGAGCGTGTGTGACGAAGTACACCCCTGCAGGGTTATGATCTATTCGAATAGTCGCGTCCGCGGATATGGACTACTTGGAGACATATGTTGTTCATAGATAACTTCAATGGCTACTCATAAAATTGTTAAGATAAGCGTGAGTGTCGTGGACGACATTTCCGTATGGAGACGGAATGATTCCACGATAGTGTATTGTTGTGGTGTTAGTGGACTCGTGTGCGAGAAATCAAGTTGTCAAAATTATTTAAAAAATGCAAGTTGTTTAGCCACGAGTCAGATGCTGGCTTTTCGCATGAAACCCCACAATACCCTTTTGATACCTTGCATGAGTAGTTAGATATCGTAAAGTCTTGCTAAGTACCTTCGTACTCATTTTTGCTTAATAAATGTTGCAGAGGTTGCTAATGACCCTAATGGAGGGTTCTTCGTAGACATCGACGACGACGAGTAGCTGGTGTCCCAGCTACGATCTGGCCCTACGTTGGATCTGTAGTATAGTCAGGCCATGTGCCTTCTAGTTGCCCTGTCTGTACTCAGACAGTTTAAACTCTTCCACTGGCTTGTAACTGAATGACTGCTATTATGGGTCGTGAGACCCTTAATGTGTAATATTATGTGTGGCTCTTCTGAGCTTCCTAAATAAAGCTTGTATGTTTATGGTTATGTTGTGATGCCATCGATGTATCTATACATATCGGTATGCCATGTGTACGTGTGTCGTACCTGATATGTATGGGGTTCGATTACCTAGTCGTGAACTTTAGTAGCACTCCTTACAAGGAAATGCCCCTTTGTGATCAAACGAGCCTTGGTAGTTCGCTACTGCTCCGGACACATTGGTTGACCGGCATGTGTCCTTCTTAGCTGCTGTGTCTGTCCCCTTTAGGGAAATGTCACGCGATGTAATGGAGTCCTTGTAGCTTGCTACGACTCGTCTACATTCGTTGATGACCGACACCTGCTTTGTTGGGTCATGTATGCCTGTCCTTGTGCGGTACTGCCACTTTGGTTTATGACTAGACATGTCGATCCGGGTTCTTTGACATTGGAATGCTAGCGACACTATTGCATACGTGAGTCAAAAGAAGCAAACGGTCCCGGCTAAGGTAAGGCTGCAGCCGTGGAGTTAACCGTGCGTGAGACCGCAAAGGGATGCGATGTGTTACAGGCTGGATTCCTATGGCTTAGGATCGGGGTCCCGACAGCGTTGGTATCAGAGCCTGACTCACTGTAGGATTACTAAGCCAAACTGGTCGAAGTTGAGTCTAGAATTGCTTTAGTTATATATAAGGGAATTGTTTGTGGAAGGGAACGTAAGACTCTTGTCCTCTTCTCAAGTTATTCTATTCTGGTCATCCTCGTCTTTTCTGCGGGAATTAAGGACTAGGTTACTCATGTTCTTCTAGGCTCGTGTTTCTGATCGGTAGATTATAGGACTACGGGTCAAGAGATATTGGGTTTCTTTCATTCCTAGGAAAAAGGAAGTAAGTTTGATGATCAGAGAGTTGAACTTGATAGTTGAGTGGTTACGCTATTCCATTTTGGGGTTGTCTCAAAATTTGTTTTTGAGCATTTACAGCCGTTATGCTGCCCAATTTTTCATTCGGAGCTCTAATGCTTTTGCATTACTCTCTATTTACAGATGCCTGGCCGTCCTTCTCGTCAGGTGGTACGTTTGACCAGGTGCATTGATGTACCGGGTCATACGGCCATGCTGGTCAGGGTGATGTCGGTGTGCGGTTACCGCTGGTACCCCGAGTACACAGTGGAGGAACATTACCGAGACTTCAACCAGAGCCAGTACATCTGCACTGTTAGGGTATTTCCAGACTACCCTAGAGCTGAGGAGCCAATTCATTGGTCCTATGGGTTGGGAGTCACTGTTGACATGGCAGTACAGGATGCTGCCTATTCAATGCTGACCATTATGAGAGCGAGACATGCACTGCTGCAGAATTCAGAGTTCTGCTATGTTCCGGCCTCTCAGCCTGGTGAATATGGATAACTCAGTGGAGTCTATTTTGATTCTTCTATGGAGGATCCACTACTGCAGTCCACTGTTGAGATGCTAGAGAACAGAGACAGGGATGCTCGTGCTCTCCGCATGGAGCTTTATGCTACCCGTGCCTGTTTGTGGACGGCTTTGACGCAGCTGGCAACGGTAGTCCAGACAGGGTATGGAGAGATGGAGATGCTGAACCCTGTTAGGACCCATCTTTCGGCTCACATTGACTGGCCAGCTATAGGAGGAGTCACACCTCTTCGGGGACCCCTCTTACCACCAGTCAGGGGACCATGGCCACATCCGTGTCCTTATGGATCCCAACGATCTCAGGCTAGAGTGTTTCCTGATCCGCAGGTTGAGCTTCCAGGTCATGGACGTAATCTCTATGAGATGTTCTATGCGGATGCCTGAGCTGTGAGCGGAAGGATAGTATGGTAGTAGCCGTATGTTCACAGTCCTGCGTGACTTGTGAAGTATGCATGTAATGTGAAATGAATTCCAGAGGCCTAGATAAATAATGTATAGGAAGCTTGTAAGCCTCTGATGAGTAGTTTCATAATTTCAGTAGTTTGCTCTTCGGTTAAGGTTATACTGAACTATGTAAGGGTGTGTATGAACCATGGTGTATATATAGCAGTTGCTTGTTACCATGCTGTACGGATATTCATTTCCGCATTTTGTGTGTTCAGTACATTCTTAATCCATAGCTAGTATTGATATGATATTGGTCTAAGCTGTGAGTTTGTTTGTCAGGATGGTGTTTACCAGGTTGAACCGTGCCCCTGGTCATGAGCAAGGCGAGGGTAGTCAAGCGTCGCAGGAAGACCTGCCTCACCCACCCTCTTTGGCGGAAGTGATGCTTGAGGCAGAGAGAAATAAAAGGGAGACCAACCGACTGTTAGAGCGTACTGAGCAGAATACGGCTCGTCAGCCTAGGAATGCTGCAGTGTCCCTCAATGACTTTGTGAAGCTGAATCCTCCAAAGTTTCATCATTCCGTCGATCCCCTCGACGCTGATGACTGGCTATGCAGCATCTCACGCAAGATTCGCTCTCGAATGTGTCTGAGGCCGACAAGGTAACCTTTGCGGCGTATTTCCTGGAAGGACCCGCCGATCTGTGGTGGGAGAACTTTGAAGCTATGCGTCCCGTTGAACCAGTAGCGACATGAGCAGACTTCAATGCAGCTTTTCGTCTGCACCATATTCCAGAGGGCCTGATGGACAGAAAGAGAGAGGAGTTATGCGCCTTCACTCAGGAGGTGTCTACTGACGCCAAGAAGCAAGCAAGATTCCGTAAGGGTCTGAGCCCTGAGCTTCGTCGTGATCTGTGCCTCCACGAGTGTGCAAGCTTTCAAGCCTTGGTCAACAAAGCGATCAGTGCCGAGACTAGTCATACTGACTTCGAAGCCACAAGGAAGCACTCCCGTGACTTTGGCTCGTCTTCTGGTTCCGCGTTTCCAAAATGCAGGCTGTGGGTTCCGAACAGTTCTCTGCCGCCAAGATACACTCCGAGGCCATCCTACGTGGTGCCTCAGACGAATCAGGCCAACCCTCCAGCAAAAGCTTATAGTGGTCCAGCTAGCAATGCTGCACCACGTGCCAACCAAGTGATATGCTATAAGTGTGGAGAACCAGGGCACTATTCCCGTGAGTGTCCTCAGAATGTGGGTGCTAAGCAACCCGGAAAGTCCGTCGGGCAAGCCATGTCGGGCAAAGCTTACTATGTGAAGCCAACTCCTGCACGTGGCCGTGTGAACTATGTGTCAGCAGAAGAAGCTGCAAAGGCTCCCGACGTCATGCTGGGCACGCTTCTTGTTAATCATCACCCAGCGTCTGTTCTCTTTGACACTGGGTCTTCTCATTCCTTCATTTCAGAAAGTTATGCACAGCTGCATAACATGTCTTTTTGTGATATGCCAATTCCATTGGTTGTCCAAACCCCTGGTAGTAAATGGCAAACCTCTAGGATAACCTATGACAATGAAATTCTAGTAGACAGGCTAGTTTTTCTAGCCTCGTTGACAGCATTGAAATCTTCGGATATTAATATCATCTTGGGCATGGACTGGATGTCAGCTCACTATGCCAAGATTGATACTCATTCTAGAAATGTCCAGCTTACCCGTCCCTCGGGTGAGATAGTAAATGTCTCTACTCGAGTTGCCAAATGCCAACTCTATTCCTTGAATGCCAACCCTCTTCCGGAACTTGAAGACATTCCCAAAGTCTGTGACTTCCCGGATGTTTTTCCAGAGGAACTGCCAGGAATTCCACCTGACAGAGATGTAGAGTTCGTGATAGATCTTGTTCCGGGAACTGTCCCAATAGCTAGAAGACCATATAAGATGGCACCCCTGGAGCTAGCCGAACTTAAGAAGCAACTAGATGAGGCCTTGAACAAAGGTTTCATTCGTCCTAGCTCTTCTCCTTGGGCTTGTCCCGTCCTCTTCGTCAAGAAGAAAGACGGAACGGATCGGATGGTTGTAGATTACCGACCAGTTAATCTGGTCACCATAAAGAACAAGTATCCGCTCCCGAGGATCAACGATCTGTACGATCAGCTCGCTGGATCCTCAGTCTTCTCGAAAATGGATTTGAGGTTGCGATACCATCAAATCAAGATCAAGACCGGGGACATTCCAAAAACGGCTTTTGTTACCCGTTATGGCCAATACGAGTACACCGTCATGTCCTTCGGTTTAACCAATGCCCCAGCCACCTTCTCTCGACTGATGAATTCAATCTTCATGGAGTATTTGGATAAATTCGTCGTGGTATACCTCGATGATATTCTCATCTACTCGAAGAACGAACAAGAACATGCCGAGCATCTAAGGCTGGTATTGATGAAACTTTGAGAGCATCGCCTTTATGCCAAGTTTTCAAAATGTGAATTCTGGTTACCAGAAGTTACCTATCTGGGTCACGTAATCTCTGGTAAGGGTATTGCTGTCAATCCAGAGAGAGTTCAAGCTGTCCTTGATTGGACTCAACCTGAATCGGTTAAGCAAGTTAGGAGTTTTCTTGGTCTAGCGAGCTATTGTTGGCGCTTTGTCGAGAATTTCTCCAAGGTTGCAAAGCCTCTAACTGAACTCCTCAAGAAGGATAAAAAGTTCGAGCGGACACCATAGTGTGAGCATAGTTTTCAGGAACTGAAAAGATGCCTGACTTCCGCACCTGTGTTGCTACCACCAGATTTTTCTAAGGACTTTGTTATCTATTGCGACGCCTCGCGACAAGGATTAGGTTGTATTCTCATGCAAGATCGTCATGTGATCGCATACGCATCTCGACAGTTGCGTCCACATGAGGATAATTATCCCACACATGACCTTGAGCTTGCAGGTGTGGTCCATGCACTAAAAACCTGGCGACATTACCTTCTGGGTAATCGTTGCGAAATATTCACTGATCACCAAAGTCTGAAATATATCTTCACCCAGCCGGATTTGAATCTCAGGAAAAGACGGTGGGTTGAGTTGATCTCGGATTATGACTTAGGGATAACTTACACCCCGGGGAAGGCCAATGTTATGGCCGATGCGCTAAGTCGTAAATTTTATTGTAACAATTTGATGCTACAACAAGGTCAACCACATCTCTATGAGGACTTTCGGAAGTTGAATCTCTATATTGTTCCTCAAGAATTCCGTTCTACCCTGGTGGCGAAGCCTACTCTTAAGGATCAAATTATAGGTGGCCAAAAGCGTGATAAGGGTATATCACGGATCAAGGAGAATATTTTTAGCGGAAACGCTAAAGAATTTTCCATGATAGATCAAGGTGTTGTGTTCTTCGAGAATCGTCTAGTGGTTCCTAAGAACCCACACCTAAGGCAATTAATCCTTAAGGCGGCTCATGATTCTCCTCTCACCATTCATCCCGGTAGTACTACGATGTATCAGGACCTACGCCAGAGGTTCTGGTGGACTAGGATGAAGAGAGAAACTGATGAGTTCGTTGCTAACTACGACGTTTGTCGTCGAGTTAAGGCAGAACATCAAAGGCCTGCTGGCACCCTTCAACCTCTAGCTATTCCTGAATGGAAATGGGATAAAGTTAGCATGGATTTCATTACCGGATTTCCCAAGACCAAGAAAGGAAATAATGCAATCTTTGTGGTCATTGACCGTCTTTCCGAAGTGGCTCATTTTCTTCCTGTTCGTGAGAGTATAACAGCTAGCCAGCTAGCAGAGTTATATATCTCCCGAATAGTGTCTCTTCATGGTGTTCCCCTGGAGATTAACTCGGACCGTGGGAGTATCTTTACTTCTCGCTTCTGGGAAAGTTTTCAGAATGCCATGGGGACTCACTTATCTTTTAGCACCGCTATCCATCACCAATCAAGTGGTCAAGTAGAAAGAGTGAATCAAATCTTAGAAGATATGCTCCGAGCTTGTGTTATTTCGTTCGGTATGAATTGGGAGAAGTGCCTTCCATTCGCCGAATTCGCTTATAACAATAGTTATCAATCAAGCTTGGGCAAAGCCCCTTTTGAACTTCTCTATGGACGAAGATGTCGAACACCTCTTAATTGGTCAGAAACCGGAGAGAGGCAACTCTCCAGCCCGGATATGATCCAGGATGCAGAAGAGCAGGTTCGCATTATTCGTGAAAAGTTGGAAACAACCCAGTCTCGTCAAAAGAGCCAATATGATCGTCATCATAAGGCTGTGACCTTTGAAGTTGACGAGAAGGCTTACCTTCGGGTTACACCTTTGAAGGGTACCCATCGTTTCGGTATCAAGGGCAAGTTGGCTCCTCGTTACATTGGTCCTTTTCGCATTCTTGCCAAACGAGGAGAAGTTGCCTACCAGTTGGAACTTCCTCCACATCTTTCCAAGGTTCATGATGTTTTCCACGTCTCGCAACTCAGGCGTTGCTTTTCGGATCCTATCCGTGAAGTGGACCACGAAACGCTTGATCTCCAAGATAACCTTTCATACCGAGAATACCCTGTGCGTATTCTTGATCAAGCTCAGCGTACCACTCGACGTCGAAACCTCAAATTTCTTAAAGTTCAATGGTCAAATCATTCTAAAAAGGAGGCAACTTGGGAAAGAGAGGATCGTCTCCGACTTGAGTATCCTGCGTTATTCCCGACGACTTCTAAATCTCGGGACGAGATTCTTTTGAGTGGGGGTGAGTTAGTCTTGTGCTCATGTCTTCTTTGCGTTTGCATCTAAGAATTTTCAACAAGATCAAAGAAAGAGGTGAAGGAAAACTCAAACTCTAGCCACTTCTTTAAATAAAGGAAATCTCAAACTAGTTAAAATCAATGAATCCAAAATGGCCTCAAGAAATGTTCAAACTTCTGATAAATCATGAAAGTAAATGTGCAATGAAGAAAACCATTTTCTTGATACTTTAAGCATTTGAAATTAATGCAAAAAGCTACTGGTTTCAAATTTTAAATTTGAAAACAGAAACTTTAAACTTTCAAAAATGTTGCAAACTTTAGGAATGGTTGGAATTATTCCAACAAATATTCTAGGGTGCTCAACATAGTTTTTACAATTTATTTGGGAGTTGAAATAAATAGGAAATCAGTGAAATAGCAAAACAGAAACAAAAACAGAAAGAAAATGGAAAACTCTTACGTGTCGCCTAGCCGGCCCAGCCCATCTTCCTCACTCGTCTCCTCCCCCGCGCCAGTAGGAGCAGGAGGTGGCCGCCGCGTCCTCCGGCGCGGCCATGCACCTGTGCGCCTGCCTGGCCGCCGCCTCGCGCTGGCAAGGCGGGGGATAAGCTCCCCGAGGCCGCCCCTATCCATTCCCAGCGCTAGTTCTCCCCCTCCTCTCGGATCTCTCCTCCCTCCTTCTGCCGCCATTGGAGCCCGAGCAGAGCTCGAGCTCGTCGTCGTTCTAGCCGACCTCCCTTCCTTCTGAGCCGCGCATTAGCTCCGCCGCAACCCCCTGAAGCTTCCTAGCCACGAGCCCGACGCCCAGATGCAGTGAATCGACGAGCAGCTATCGTCTTCTTCCTCGGGTCACCGAAGATCGCCGCCGACGTTCTCCCTCTCCAGGCCATCCCCGAGCAGACTAGCGCCACCACTGCACTCCCCGTGAGCATGCGGTCATTTCCCCTAAGCTCTCCCCGTCGATCCCCTCCTCTAGGCTTAGTTCCATCGGAGCCCGACGAGGACCGCCGCTGCAGCTCGTCGCCGGCAGCCCTTCGGTGACGGGTTGGTTAGTTTGAGGCCACCAACAGCCTCAGGACATCATGTAGATGCGTTCAGTGCCCAGCCCCGCGCGTTTTGCCCCTGTATTCGATGGCTTCGACGATGGCCGAACTTGGTCGCCGCCAAGCTCGTCGCCGGCGTTGATCCCGGCCACCCCAGCCCCTGGGGCTTGTTTCATCGTGCGCGCCATCGAGTGGTCGTTCCTCCCATGGTCTCAGCCGTGCGTTTGGCCCTCTGTGCGTCATTTCCGAGCCCCCCGACGTTCTGGTGCTCGCCGGAGACTCCCCGCCGGCGAGGACGACCTCGCCGCCGGTGGATCTCGGCTAGCCTGAGCCACTGACTGGTGGGGCCAGCCTCTGGCAAGATTAGAGATAACAAAAATAAATCAGATAAGTTAATAAGTCACTGACATGTGGGTCCAGTAAGATTAATCAGCTAATTAAGTTTAATCTTAATCTAAAACTGACCAGAGACACTGACCAGTGGGTCCCACTGGTCAGGTTTGACTTTCAACGGCCAGATGGACCTGCTGATGTCATGCTGATGCAGTAAAAGTATTTTCCAGTATAAAAATAATTCCAGAAATGTTTAAAACTTCAAAAAATCATAGAAATTAATCTGTAACTCCAATGAAAATAATTTATATATGAAAAAGTATCAGAAAATTTCAAGGAATCTGAATAGGCTATTTTCAATCATGTTTTAGGAAGTTACAGAACCCAAACATGTAGATTAATGAATAAGCCAATTCTTATAAATACTTTATAAATGGAATTTGGAAAATATTCAAATTTCATTATGAATGACATGATCACACACTGACCTAATTACAAAACAGTACCTTAACATGACATTTCATGCATGTTAACGTCAAGTTGATCTGAGCATCAGGTCGAATCAATTAAATCGGTATCCGGGAATACCTCGTTTGAATTGATATCCGAATATGATTCAAATCAACCTCAAACCTAATACATGTTGATTATAATAGTTTATCACCTTGCATTCTCATGCCATGCTCATGCATCATCTTGTTTGCATATGCTTGATATTGATTGTTGCCATTCATTTCGGTAGGCTCCGCACCCCCGGATTGCACCGAATACCCGTCTGACGGATATTGTCCCTCCTCTGAGCAACAAGGCAAGCAACCCTTTTGATCATCCCGATAATTCCCATGTTCTTGCTCCTGCACTTATTTATTGCATTAGGATTAAATGCTTCAACTGCTTTTGCCGCGTTAGTTGAACCCACTTCCTTTGCATGACCTAACCTTGTCACAGTAAATAGCCGAACCTTGCAACCTAGCATACCTGGTAGTTGCTTGAGCCATGATGTGTCTTATCCTCCTATGCATGCTATGCTTACAGTTGTGTATGGTCTGTCATCTGGGAGATGAACAGAATTGTGAGAATGTGTTCGGTAAGCAAAGGTTGTGTGTTGAACCTGACTTGGTAAACGTACCGGTGAAAGGCTGTGTAGGAGTACATGGCGGGTTGTTTCATTGGAACCGTCCATAGGATCTGAGTTCCGTGTATGTAATCCACGACTAGATACTACCACATGCCGGGCCTTGAAATATGACCCCGCACAGCCTATTAATCGCTTAGTACTCGGTCCAGGAGTTGCAAGTAGTTTCTGGTGTTTATAGTCATGCTGGAGGCCGTGCATGGTGCTGACCTGAGAGGTGGGCCGTGATGCGTTAGGCAGTGGCACGGTGTACCAAGTGGCACCCGGATGGTGGGCTTGGGAACCCTGCGCACATCGTTTGAGGCCGTGGCGGAAACCTCGGCCGGACTTCCGTACGGGTTACTCTCAGATAGGCGATAAACATGGACTAGGTACTAGTGTGGTTAACGGTCGTGGCCGACTCCCTCGCTGGGCTTCCGCTTGAAGGTTGCCGAGGTGCATGACGTGCACATGGCGATAAGTGGCAAGAGCGTGTGTGACGAAGTACACCCCTGCAGGGTTATGATCTATTCGAATAGCCGCGTCCGCGGATATGGACTACTTGGAGACATATGTTGTTCATAGATAACTTCAATGGCTACTCATAAAATTGTTAAGATAAGCGTGAGTGTCGTGGACGACATTTCCGTATGGAGACGGAATGATTCCACGATAGTGTATTGTTGTGGTGTTAGTGGACTCGTGTGCGAGAAATCAAGTTGTCAAAATTATTTAAAAAATGCAAGTTGTTTAGCCACGAGTCAGATGCTGGCTTTTCGCATGAAACCCCACAATACCCTTTTGATACCTTGCATGAGTAGTTAGATATCGTAAAGTCTTGCTAAGTACCTTCGTACTCATGTTTGCTTAATAAATGTTGCAGAGGTTGCTAATGACCCTAATGGAGGGTTCTTCTTAGACATCGACGACGACGAGTAGCTGGTGTCCCAGCTACGATCTGGCCCTAGGTTGCATCTGTAGTATAGTCAGGCCATGTGCCTTCTAGTTGCCCTGTCTGTACTCAGACAGTTTAAACTCTTCCGCTGGCTTGTAACTGAATGACTGCTATTATGGGTCGTGAGACCCTTAATGTGTAATATTATGTGTGGCTCTTCTGAGCTTCCTAAATAAAGCTTGTATGTTTATGGTTATGTTGTGATGCCATCGATGTATCTATACATATCGGTATGCCATGCGTACGTGTGTCGTACCTGATATGTATGGGGTTCGATTACCTAGTCGTGAACTTTAGTAGCACTCCTTACAAGGAAATGCCCCTTTGTGATCCAACGAGCCTTGGTAGTTCGCTACTGCTCCGGACACATTGGTTGACCGGCATGTGTCCTTCTTAGCTGTTGTGTCTGTCCCCTTTGGGGAAATGTCACGTGATGTAATGGAGTCCTTGTAGCTTTCTACGACTCGTCTACATTCGCTGATGACCGACACCTGCTGTGTTGGGTCATGTATGCGTGTCCTTGTGCGGTACTGCCACTTTGGTTTATGACTAGACATGTCGATCCGGGTTCTTTGACATTGGAATGCTAGCGACAGTATTGCAAACGTGAGTCAAAAGACGCAAACGGTCCCGGCTAAGGTAAGGCTGCAGCCGTGGAGTTAACCGTGCGTGAGACCGCAAAGGGATGCGATGTGTTACAGGCTAGATTCCTATGGCTTAGGATCGGGGTCCTGACATTTGTATGGACCAAGGTACTCAAGACCTCGTGCGCTGAAGGCTAAGGCTATTTCCTCATCTGAAGAGGAAGACTCATATTGCAACATTGGTGACCCTGAGGAACTTGGACAGGAACTTGCAATGCTCGTGAGGAAATTCCAGAAGTTCACCAAACGTGGCCAGTTCGGAAAATCTTCAAGAAAGGATACGAGGAAATCAGAATCTTCATCTGAGGACTATAAGAAAAGAACCTGCCACATATGCAAGAAATCTGGTCACTATATTGCTGATTGTCCTCGTTGGGTGAAAGAATCAAGAAAGAAGAAATACAAGGATAAAAGTTCTCATGAGTCGAAGAAGAAGAAGAATAAATCTTCAAAATCCTCATATTCAAAGTCCTCATCGCACAAGAAGACCAGTTTCAGAAAGGCTCGGGCACTTATTGGGAAGGAAATAGATTTTGAAGAAGAATCTGAGGAATGTGATGAAGAGGAAGTCTCTGAAGTGGAGTCATAGTCTGGTGTGGAAAGTCTTGCAGTGGCTACCACATTCGTCAGCAAGTCAATCTTCAACCTTGAAGAAAATGAAAAAACTATCTACACTGATGAATATGCTGATGACTTCGCTCCAACCTATTGCTTCATGGCAAAAGGTTCAAAGCTACCCAATGATACTTCCTCCTCTGATTCTAGTGACTGTGAACCTGATGATTATCAAAAATCCAGTTACAACAAACTTGGCAACATTGCCATTGAGCAACAAAGTGCCATCGAAAAGCTTTAGAAACTGCTAGACAGGAATGATTTTTTGATGAACAATGAAATGAATCATACTCAAGTCCTCACTGAAGATGTAAAAAGTCTTCAGGTGAGATTCCATAGTCTTCAAGATCATTATGGCTCACTATTGACTCGTCACGAGAAACTTTCCAACGAATTTCTTCAAAGGAAGCTTGATTTCGAAAAGTTAAGAATGTCCCATGATGATCTACGAATGGAAAATGATTCATTACTTTCTCAATAGAATAGTACCGCTCAGGTTGAATTCATTCCACCATGTATGAAATGCATCGAACATGAAACTACTAATTCTTCACCAGAATCATCAAATGCTTCTATCGCTACAAATTCTTCAACTTTGCTTGTGGTATAAAATTCCTCACTTGAAGAAACCACAAATGTTACTGATGAAAATGCAGGGTTGAAGGAATTGTATGTGACAGGCATATACAAAAAACTCGAAGGGCATCAAACCCTTTGTGATGTGCTCAAAAAGCAGATTCTGAACAGGAACCCGAGGAAAGAAGGTATTGCCTTCAAGAGGAAATTGAACGCTGATGGATCATACTGGAAACCTGAACAGTACCCCAAAACCTCATGGGTTGCTTCTAAAGGCCCTCTCGTTGATCCATCCACTCTAACAGGCTTTGCATGTGAAATGTCCTATTCCTCTAATGAGTCATTTGACTTCAACTACAAACTGTTCAAAAATCAATTTGGTGAAGTACTTTCTCGGTATATTGGAACTAACTGCGGGAATGGACCACCCGTGAGGAAAATCTGGGCCCCAAAAGTTGCTTAGAAAATCTTCAGGTGAATGTCCTAATGACACCACCTGTGAAGAACCAGAACCCCAGATCAAATTCCTCAGGTGGACCAAAGTCTTCACGAGGATCAAATTCCTCAAATGGTCAATATTGTGCTCGTTCTTGCACTAATGCTTCTGATATGCAGGGAAACTACAAGGGACATGAATATGAGCGTTATTCCTCAAATCATTATATTTACAAGTCCTCAAAGAATTTCTTTGCCTATTCATTTGAGTACTCTAACCCCCCTACTGTGAAAAGAAGTGCATTAGCTTCAATGCCTCCTTTCTCATATGGTGCTCGTGTTGGGGAACGTTGCATGAGAAACAAAAAAATTCCTACGCACACGAAGACCTATCATGGTGATGTTCATCTATGAGATGGAGATTGGATCCATATACCCTTGTAGATTGCTAAGCGGGAAGCATTAAGAAACACGGTTGATGTAGTGGTACAACTTCGTGATTCAAAGCACCGTCGTCCCACGATCCGTCCCACGATCCGTTCCGATCTAGTGCCGAACGGACGACACCTCCGCATTCAGCACACGTACAGCTCGATGACAATCTCGGCCTTCTTGGTCCAGCAAGAGAGAGGGAGAAGTAGATGAGTTCTCTGGCAGCGTGACGGTGCGCCGGTGATGGTGATGATCTACTCCTGCAGGGCTCCGCCCGAGCTCCACAAAAATCCGATCTAGAGAAAGAACTACGTGGTATAGGTTTGAGTTGCACGTGGCAAAAGTTGTGTCTCAAAAGCCCTAAAACCACCAATATATATAGGAGGAGGGGAGTGGCTAGCCTTGGAGCTCAAAGGAGCCCCAAGGGTGTCGGCCGAAGGGGAGGAGGTGGACTCCCTCTCCAATTCGGTTTGGGGGAAGGAGTCCACTCCTTCCTTCCCACCTCCCTCTTTCCTTTTTCCCCCTTTCCTTTGGTATTTTATCCTTGTGGTGCCATAGCCCACTTGGGCTGGCCTCACCAGCCCACTAAGGGCTGGTGCGCCACCCTAGGGATACTAGGCTCACTCCTGGGTGGGTGGGCCCCTCCCGGTGAATATCTGGAATCCATTTGTCACTCCCGGTACACTGCCGGTAATGCCTGAAATCTTTTCAGTGACCAAATGAAACCATCCTATATATCAATCTTCATTTCCGGATCATTCTGGAAACCCTCATGACATCCGTGATCTCATCCGGGACTCAGAACAACCTTCGCTAACCAACAAATATAACTCAACTATACTAAAACGTCAACGAACCTTAAGTGTGCAGACCCTACGGGTTCGAGAACTATGCAGACATGACCCGAGATACTCCTTGGTCAATTTCCAGTAGCGGGACCTGGATGTCCATATTGGATCCTACATATTCTACGAAGATCTTATCGGTTGAACCTTTGTGCCAAGGATTCATATAATCCCGTATAACATTCCCTTTGTCCTTCGGTATGTTACTTGCCCGAGATTAGATCGTCGGTATCCCTATACCTATTTCAATCTCGTTACCGACAAGTCTCTTTACTCGTTCTGTAATACAAGATCCCATGACTTACACTTGAGTTACATTGTTTGCAAGGCTTGAATGTGATGTTGTATTTCCGAGTGGACCCCGAGATACCTCTCCATCACACGGAGTGACAAATCCTAGTCTTGATCCATGCTAACTCAATGGACACCTTTGGAGATACCTGTAGAGCACCTTTATAGTCACCCAGTAACGTTGTGACGTTTTATACACACAAGGTATTCCTCCGGTGTCAGTGAGTTACATGAGCTCACGGTCATAGGAATGAATACTTGACACGCAGAAAACAATAGTAACAAAACGACACGATCACATGCTATGTTTATAATTTGGGTCTTGTCCATCACAAGATTCTCCTAATGATGTGATCCTGTTATCAAGTGACAACACTTGCCTATGGTCAGGAAACCTTGACCATCTTTGATCAACGAACTAGTCAACTAGAGGCTCACTAGGGACAATGTTTTATCTATGTATCCACACATGTATTTGAGTTTCCAATGAATACAATTCTAGCATGGATAATAAACAATTATTATGAACAAGGAAATATAATAATAACTAATTTATTATTGCCTCTAGGGAATATTTCCAACAGTCTCCCACTTGCACTAGAGTCAATAATCTAGTTCACATCACTATGTGATTGTAATGAATCTAACACCCGTATAGTTCTGGGGTTCGATCATGTCCTGCTTGTGAGAGAGGTTTTAGTCAACGATTCTGAACCTTTCATATCCGTGTGTGCTTTACAAATCTGTATTTCATCTTAAAGATGCTGCTACTGTTGGAAATATGCCCTAGAGGCAATAATAAATTAGTTATTATTATATTTCTTTGTTCGTGATAATCGTTTATTATCCATGCTATAATTTTATTGATTGGAAACACAAATACATGTGTGGATACATAGACAAAACACTGTCCCTAGTAAGCCTCTAATTGACTAGATCGTTGATCAAAGATGGTCAAGGTTTCCTAACCATAGACAAGTGTTGTCACTTGATAACGGGATCAGATGATTAGGAGAATCATGTGATGGACAAGACCCAAACTATGAACTTAGCATATTGATCGTGTCATTTTATTGCTATAGTTTTCTGTGTGCCAAGTATTTGTTCCTACGACCATGAGATCATATAACTCACTAGCACCGGACGAATGCCTTGTGTGTATCAAACGTCACAACGTAACTGGGTGACTATAAAGGTGCTCTACAGGTATCTCCGAAGGTGTCCATTGAGTTAATATGGATCAATACTGGGATTTGTCACTCCGTGTGACGGAGAGGTATCTCGGGGTCCACTTGGTAATACAACATCACACACAAGCCTTGCAAGCAATGTGACTAAGTGTAAGTCACGGGATCTTGTGTTACGGAACGAGTAAAGAGACTTGCCGGTAACGAGATTGAAATAGGTATGCGGATACCGACGATCGAATCTCGGGCAAGTAACATACCGAAGGACAAAGGGAATGACATACGAGATTATATGAATCCTTGGCACTGAGGTTCAACCGATAACTTATTCAAAGAATATGTAGGATCCAATACGGGCTTCCAAGTCCCTCTATTGGATATTGACCGAGGAGTACCTCGGGGCATGTCTGCATAGTTCTCGAACCCGCAGGGTCTGCACACTTAAGGTTCGGCGATGTTTTAGTATAGTTGAGTTATATGTGTGGTTACCGAATATTTTTCGGAGTCCCGGATGAGATCAAGGACGACACGAGGGTTTCCGGAATGGTCCGGAGACGAAGATTGATATATAGGATGACCTCATTCGATTATCGGAAGGTTTTCGGGCATTACTCGGAATGTACCGGGAGTGACAAATGGGTTCTCGATGTTCACCGGGATGGGGCCAGCCCACCCGGGGAAGCCCATAGGCCCTAGGGGTGGCGCACCAGCCCTTGGTGGGCTGGTGGGACAGCCCAAGAGGGCCCTATGCACCAAGGATAAGAAATCAAAGAGAAAAAAGGGAGGTGGGAAGGACGAGAAGGACTCCACCTTCCAATCCTAGTTGGACGAGGATTGGAGGACTCCTCCTATCCCTAGCCGGTGCACCAAGAGGGCCTTGGCCCTCATGGAAAGCCTCCGCTCCCCTCCTCCTATATATAGTGGAGTTTTAGGGCTGATTTGGGACAACTTTTGCCACGGCAGCCCGACCACAAACACCACGGTTTTTCCTCTAGATCGTATTTCTGCGGAGCTCGGGCTGAGCCCTGCAGGAGTAGATCCTTTACCACCACCGGAGCGCCATCACGCTGCCGGGGAACTCATCTACTTCTCCGTCTTTCTTGCTGGATCAAGAAGGCCGAGATCATCGTCGAGCTGTACGTGTGCTGAACGCGGAGGTGTCGTCCGTTCGGCACTAGATCGGAGCGGATCATGGGACGGATCGTGGGACGGTTTGTGGGACGGTTCGCGGGGCGGATCGAGGGATGTGAGGACGTTCCACTATATCAACCACGTTTCTTAATGCTTCCTGCTTTGCGATCTACAAGGGTACGTAGATCCAAATCTCCTCTCATAGATGGACATCACCATGATAGGTCTTCGTGCGCGTAGGAAATTTTTGTTTCCCATGCGACGTTCCCCAACAGTGGTATCAGAGCTAGGTTCATGCGTAGATGTAATCTCGAGTAGAACACAAAGGGTTTTGTGGATGGTGATGTTCGATTTTCTTCCCTCCTTAGTCTTTTCTCGATTCGGCGGTATTGTTGGATTGAAGCGGCCCGGACCGACATTATTCGTACGCTTACGAAAGACTGGTTTCATCGCTCGACATGCAACCTCGTTGCATAAAGATGACTGTCGGGTGTCAGTTTCTTCAACTTTAGTTGAATTGGTTTTGAGCAAGGCGGTCCTTGGAGAGGTTAAATAGCAATTTGCACATGTCCGTTGTGGTTTTTGCGTAAGTAAGATGCGATCTACTAGATACCCATAGCAGCCACGTAAAACATGCAACAACAATTAGAGGACGTCTAACTTGTTTTTGCAGGGTATGCTTGTGATATGATACGGCCAATGACGTGATGTGATATATTGGATGTATGAGATGACCATGTTGTAATAGTTAATATCGACTTGCATGTCGATGGTACGGCAACCGGCAGGAGCCATGGGCTTGTCTTTAAACTAAATTTTGTGCTTGCACATGCGTTTACGATATTGCTAGGACGTAGCTTTAGTAGTAATAGCACGAGTAGCACGACAACCCCGATGGCGACACGTTGATGGAGATCATGATGATGGAGATCATGGTGTGGCACCGGTGACAAGAAGATCGTGCCGATGCTTTAGTGATGGAGATCAAGAAGCACATGATGATGGCCATATCATGTCACTTATGAATTGCATTATGCACCTTATTTTGCTTAGAACGGCGATAGCATTATGAGGTGATCTCTCACTAAAATTTCAAGACTAAATTGTGTTCTCCCCGACTGTGCACCGTTGCTACAGTTCGTCGTTTCGAGACACCACGTGATGATCGGGTGTGATAGACTCAACATTCACATACAACGGGTGCAAAACAGTTGCACACGCAGAACACTCGGGTTAAACTTGACGAGCCTAGCGCGTGCAGACATGGCCTCGGAAGACAAGAGACCGAAAGGTCGAGCATGAATTGTATAGTTGATATTATTAGCATAGAGATGTTTACCAGTGAAACTATTCTCGACTCACGTGATGATTGGACTTGAGATAGTGGATTTGGATCATGTACCACTCAAATGACTAGAGAGATGTACTTTTTGAGTGGGAGTTCTTAAGTAATATGATTAATTGAACTAATTATCATGAACATAGTCTAATGGTCTTTGTGAATTACGATGTAGCTTGCGCTATAGCTCTACTATTTTTATATGATCCTAGAGAAAATTTAGTTGAAAGTTGATACTAGCAAGTTTGCAGACTGAGTCCGTAAAACTGAGGATTGTCCACATTGTTGCGCACAAGGCTTATGTCCTTAATGCACCACTCGGTGTGCTGCACTTCGGGCGTCGTCTGTGGATGTTGCGAACATCTGACATACACGTCTTTGATGACTACATAATAGTTTAGTGCGCAATACTTAATGGCTTAGAAGCAAGGCATCGAAGACGTTTTGAAAACATCGTAGAACATAAGAGATGTTCAAGGAGATGAAATTGAGATTTCATGCTCGTGCCCTTGTTGAGAGGTATAAGACCTCCGACAAGATTCTTTGCCTACAAAGTAAAGGAGAAAAGCTCAAATCGTTGAGCATGTTCTCAGATTGTCTGAGTACAACAATCGCTTGAATCAAGTGGGAGTTAATCTTCTAGATGAGATAGTGATGGTTCTCCAAAGTCACTGCCACTAAGCTGCTAGAGCTTCGGGATGAACTATAAACAAATCAAGGATAGATATGATGATCCTTGAGTGATTCACAATGTTTGACACTGCGAAAGTAGAAATCAAGAAGGAGCATCAATTGTTGATGGTTAGTAAAACCACTAGTTTCAAGAAGGGTAAGGGCTAGAAGGGATACTTCATGAAACGGCAAACCAGTTGATGCTCTAATGAAGAAACCCAAAATTGAATCCAAACCCGATACTAAGTGCTTGTGTTATGAGGGGAACAATCACTGAGGTGGAGCTACCCTAGATACTTGGTAGAAAAGAAGGCTGGCGAAAGTCGACAAAAGTATATTTGATATACATGATATTGATGTGTACTTTACTAGTACTCCTAGTAGCACGAGGGTATTGGATACCGGTTCGGTTGCTAAGTGATTAGTAAATTGAAATGAAAGCTACGGTATAAACGGAGACTAGCTAAAGGCGAGGTGATGATACGTGTTGGAAGTGTTTCCAAGGTTGATGTGATCAAACATCGCACGCTCCCTCTATCATCGGGATTGGTGGTAAAACCTAAATAATTGTTATTTGGTGTTTGCGTTGAGCATGAACATGAGTGGATCGTGTTTATTGCAATACGATTGTTCATTTTGAAGAGAATAATAGTTATTCTATTTGCTTGAATAATTAACCTCAATGGTTTATTCAAACTCGATCGTAGTGTTACACATGTTCATAATATTGGTGCAAAAAGATACAAAGTAATAATGATAGTACCACTTAGTTGTGGCACTACCACTTGAGTCATGTTGGTATAAAATGCATGAAGAAACTCCATGCCGGTGGATCTTTGTACTCACTCATTTTTGAAATGTTTGAGACATGCAAACCATACATGTTAGTATAAATGCATGAAGAAGATCCATAGAGATGGATCGTTTGGACTCACTTGATTTTGAATCACTTGAGACATGCAAATCATGCCACATGAAACAAGAGAGTAACTTGTTGGGAGTAATACATTTTTGATGTGTGCAGTCCAATGTGTGATATGGCACACAGTGGATATCGTTATGTTCTTACTTCACTGACGATTTGAATAGATACGGGGTACTTACTTGATGAATCGCAAGTTTGAAATATTGAAAATTTCAATGCTATTTCAGAGTGAAGATCGTCGTGACAAGAGGATAAACTGTCCACGATATGATCATAGAGATGAATATCTAAGTTGCGAGTTTTGGTACACAGTTCAAAACAATGTGGAAATTGTTTCGCAATTCATACCACCTTGAACACCATAGTGTGATGGTGTGTCCGAACGTCATAAGCTACGCCCTATTTTTGATATGGTGCATACTATGATGTCTCTTATCGAATTACCACTATCGTTTATGGGTTATGCATTAGAGACAACCGCATTCACTTTAAATAGGGCACCGTGTATTTCCGTTGAGATGACACAATATAGACTATGGTTTGGAGAAACCTAAGGTGTCGTTTCTTAAAACATTGGGGTTGCGACGCTTATGCGAAAAACTTTTAGTCTGATAAGCTCGAACCCAAAGCGGATAATTGCATCTTCATAGGATATCCAAAACAGTTGGATACATCTCCTATCTCAGATCCGGAAGCAAAGTGTTTGTTTCTAGAAGTGGGTCCTTTCTTGAGGAAAGGTTTCTCTCGAAAGAATTGAGTCGGAGGGTGGTGGAACTTGATGAGGTTAGTGAACCGTCACTTCAACCAGTGTGTAGTAGGGTGCAGGAAGATGTTCCTGTGGCGCCTACACCAATTGAAGTAGAAACTAATGATGGTGATCAGTGAGCTTCAGATCAAGTTACTACAAACCTTGTAGGTCAACAAGGTCGCATACTACTGCATAGTGGTACGGTAACCCTGTCTTGGAGGTCATGTTGGTGAACAACAATGAACCTATGAGCTATGGAGAAGCGATGGTGGGCCCGTATTCCGACAAATGGTTGGAGGCCATGAAATCCAAGAGGGGATCCATGTATGAAAACAAAGTGTAGAATTTGGAAGAACTACTTGATGGTCGTAGGACTATTGAGTAAAGATGGATCTTTAAAAGAAAGACAAACGATGATGGTGAGAAGTCACTATTAAGAAAAGTTCGACTTGTCGCAAAGATGTTTTCGACAAGATCAAATAGTTGACTATGATGAGACTTTCTCACTCGTAACGATGCTAAAAGTCTGTTAGAATTATGTTAGTAGTTGCTGCATTATTTATGAAATATTGCACATAGGATGTCGAAACATTTTTTCCTCAATGTATTCCTTGAGGAAAGATTGTATGTGATACAACTAGTATGCAAGCTCCAGCGATCCTTTTATGGATTGGTGCAAGCATCTCGTAGTTGGAATATACACTTTGATGTGATGATCAAAGCTTTTGGGTTTGTACAAGGTTTATGAGAAACTTGTATTTCCAAAGAGGCGAGTGGGAGCACTATAGTATTTCTGATAAAGTATATGTGGTTGACATATTATTGATCGGAAGTAATGTAGAATTTCTATAAAGCATAAAGGTTGTTTGAAAGGGGTTTTCCAAAGGAAGACCTCGATAGAGCTACTTGAACATTGAGCATCAAGATCTATGGAGATAGATCAAAATTCTAAACAGAACTTTCAAATGAAATGCATGCCTTGACAAGTTTTTGAAGGAGTTTAAAATAGATCAGCAAAGAAGGAGTTCTTGGCTGTGTTGTAAGGTGTGAATATGAGAAAGACTCGAAAGCGAGACCACGGAAAAATAAAGAGAAAGGACGAAGGTCGTCCCCTATGTCTTAGCCATGGACTCTATAGTATGCCATGTTGTGTACCACACCTGATATGTGCCTTGCCACAAGTCTGTTAAGAGGTACAGAGAGTGTTCCGGGTTGAGTCACTGAACATCGGTCAATGTTATCCTTAGTAACTAGTGGACTAAGGAATTTTTCTCGATTATGGAGGTGGTTAAAGAGTTCGTCGTAAAGGGTTACGTTGATTCAAGCTTGGACACTAATCCGAATAACTATGAGTAGTAAAACGGATTCATATAGTAGAGTAGATATTTGGAGTGTTTCCGAATAGCACGTAGTAGTAACATCTATTAGACGACATAAAGATTTGTGAAGAACACACGGATCTAAAAGTTTCAGAACCGTTGACTAAAACCTCTCTCACGAGCAAGACGAGATCAGAACCCATAACTATATGGGTGTTGGATTCATTGAAATCACATGGTGATGTGAACTAGATTATTGACTCTAGTGCAAGTGGGAGACTGTTGGAAATATACCCTAGAGGCAATAATAAATTAGTTATCTTTATATTTCTTTGTTCGTGATAATCGTTTATTATCCATGCTATAATTGTTTTGATTGGAAACACAAATACATGTGTGGATACATAGACAAAACACTATCCCTAGTAAGCCTATAGTTGACTAGCTCGTTGATCAAAGATGTTCAAGGTTTCCTAACCATAGATAAGTGTTGTCACTTGATAACGGGATCACATCATTAGGAGAATCATGTGATGGACAAGACCCAAACTATGAACGTAGCATATTGATCATGTCGTTTTATTGCTATAGTTTTCAGCGTGTCAAGTATTTGTTCCTATGACCATGAGATCATATAACTCACTGGCACTGGAGGAATGCCTTGTGTGTATCAAACGTCACAACGTAACTGGGTGACTATAAAGGTGCTCTACAGGTATCTCCAAAGGTGTCCGTTGAGTTAGTATGGATCAAGACTGGGATTTGTCACTCCATGTGACAGAGAGGTATCTCGGGGCCCACTCGGTAATACAACATCACGCACAAGCCTTGCAAGCAATGTGACTAAGTGTAAGTCACGGGATCTTGTGTTACAGAATGAGTAAAGAGATTTTCCGATAACGAGATTGAAATACGGGATTATATGAATCCTTGGTACTGAGGTTCAACCGATAAGTTATTCGGAGAATATGTAGGATCCAATATGGGCATCCAGGTCCCGCTATTGGATATTGACCGAGGAGTACCTCGGGGCATGTCTGCATAGTTCTCGAACCCGCAGGGTCTGCACACTTCAGGTTCGGCGATGTTTTAGTATAGTTAAGTTATATGTGTGGTTACCGAATGTTGTTCGGAGTCCTAGATGAGATCACAGACGTCACGAGGGTTTACGAAATGGTCCAGAGATGAAGATTGATATATAGGATGACCTCATTTGATTACCGGAAAGTTTTCGGGCATTACCGGGAATGTACCGGGAGTGACGAATGGGTTCCGGATGTTCACCGGGAGGGGGCCAGCCCACCCGGGGAAGCCCAGAGGCACTAGGGGTGGCGCACCAGCACTTGGTGGGCTGGTGGGACAGCCCAATAGGGCTCTATGCGCCAAGGGTAAGAAATCAAAGCGAAAAAAGGGAGGTGGGAAGGAGGAGAAGGACTCCACCTTCCAATCCTAGTTGGACTAGGATTGGAGGGGGACTCCTCCTATCCCTAGCCGGCGCACCAAGGGAGCCTTGGCCCTCAAGGCAAGCCTCCCCTCCCCTCCTCCTATATATAGTGGAGTTTTAGGGCTGATTTGAGACAAATTTTGCCACGGCAGCCCGACCACATACACCACGGTTTTTCCTCTAGATCGTATTTCTGCGGAGCTCGGGCGGAGCCCTGCAGGAGTAGATCCTTTACCACCACCGGAGCGTCGTCTCGCTGCCGGGGAACTCATCTACTTCTCCGTCTTTCTTGCTGGATAAAGAATGCCGAGATCATCGTCGAGCTGTACATGTGCTGAACGCGGAGGTGTCGTCCGTTCGGCACTAGATCGGAGCGGATCATGGGACGGATCGTGGGACGGTTCGTGGGACAGTTCGCGGGGTAGATCGAGGGACGTGAGGTCGTTCCACTACATCAACTGTGTTTCTTAACGCTTCCTGCTGTGCGATCTACAAGGGTACGTAGATCCAAATTTCCTCTCGTAGATGGACATCACCATGATAGGTCTTCATGCGCGTAGGAAATTTTTTGTTTCCCATGCGACGTTCCCCAAGAGCTACTACGTGCTATTCGGAAATATTCCAGATATCTACTCTACTATACGAATACGCTTTACTACTAAGAGTTATTCAGATTAGTTTCAAAGCTTGCATCAACGTAACCCTTTAAGATGAACTCTTTAACCACCTCCATAATCGAGAAAAATTCCTTAGTCCATTAGTTACTAAGGATAACTTTGACCGATGTTTAGTAATTCAATCCTAAATCACTCTTTGTACCCCTTGTTAGACTCATGGCAAAGCACACATCCGGTGCGGTACACAGCATGGCATACTTTAGAGTCTACGGCTAAGGCATAGGGGACGACCTTCGTCCTTTCTCTTTCTTCCGCCGTGGTCTGGCTTTTGAGTCTTACTCAAATTCACACCTTACAACACATCCAAGAAATCCTTCTTTGCTAATCTATTTTGAACTCCTTTAAAAAACTTGTCAAGGCATGCATTTCATTGAAAGTTCTATTAAGCGTTTTGATCTATCTCTATAGATCTTGACGTTCAATGTTCAAATAGCTCTATCCAGGTTTTCCTTTGAAAAACTCCTTTCAAACAACCCTTTATGCTTTACAGAAATTCTACATTACTTCCGATCATCAATATGTCAACTACATATACTTATCAGAAATCTATAGTGCTCCCACTCACTTCTTTGTTAATACAAGTTTCTTATAAACCTTGTATAAACCCAAAAGCCTTGATCAAATCATCAAAGCGTATATTCCAACTCCGGGATGCTTGCACCAGTCCATAGAAGGATTGCTGGAGCTTGCATACTTTTTAGCATACTTAGGATCGACAAAACCTTGTGGTTGTATCACATACAACCTTTCCTGAAGGAAACCGTCGAGGAAACAATGTTTTGACATCCTACGTGTAATATTTCATAAATAATGCAACAACGGCTAACATAATTCTAACAGACCTTTAGCATCGCTGTGAGTGAGAAAGTCCCATCATAGTCAACTCTTTGAACTTGTCGTAAACATCTTTGCGATAAGTTGAGCTTTTCTTAGTGGTGACTTTTCAACATCATCGTCTTTCTTTCTTTTAAAGATCCATATTTACTTAATAGTCTTACGACCATCAAGTAGTTCTTCCAAAGTCTACACTCTGTTTTCATACATGGATCCTCTCTCGGATTTCATGGCCTCCAGCGATTTGCCGGAATCCGGGCCCACCATCGCTTCTCCATAGCTTGTAGGTTCACTGTTGTTGAACAACATGACCTCCGAGACAGGGTTACCGTACCACTCTGTAGTAGTACGCGACCTTGTCGACCTACGAGGTTTGTAGTAACTTGATCCGAAGCTTAATGATCACCATCATCAGTTTCTACTTCAATTGGTGTAGGTGCCACAGGAACAACTTCCTGTGCCCTGCTACACACTGGTTGAAGTGACGATTCAATTAACCTCATCAAGTTCCACCACCCTCCCACTCAATTCTTTCAAGAAAAACCTTTCCTCGAGAAAGGACCCGTTTCTAGAAACAAACACTTTGCTTCCGGATCTGAGATAGGAAATGTACCCAACTATTTTGGATATCCTATGAAGATGCATTTATCCGCTTTGGGTTCGAGCTTATCAGACTGAAATTTTTTCACATAAGCGTCGTAGTGCCAAACTTTCAAGAAACGACAGCTCATGTTTCTCCAAACCATAGTTCATACTGTCTCATCTCAATGGAAAATGCGCGGTGCCCTATTTAAAGTGAATGCAGTTGTCTCTAATGCATAACCCATAAACGATAGTGATAATTCGATAAGAGACTATGATGTTCGGACACACCATCACACTATGGTGTTCTAGGTGGCATGAATTGCGAAACAATTTCCACATTGTCTTAACTGAGTACCAAAACTCGCAACTCAGATATTCATCTATATGATCATATCGTAGACAGTTTGTGCTCTTGTCACGACGATCTTCACTCTGAAATAGCTTTGAACTTTTCAATATTTCAGACTTATGATTCAGCAAATAAATACTCCTGTATCTACTCAAATCATGAGTGAACTAAGAACATAACGATATCCACTGCGTGCCTCAGCTCACATCAAAAATGTATTACTTCCAACAAGTTACTTTTGTTGTTCCATGTCACTGGAAAACGAGGCCTTCAGTCATCTTGCCCATGTGGTATGATTTGCATGTCTCAAGTGATTCAAAATCAAGTGAGTCCAAACGATCCATCTGCATGGAGTTTCTTCATGCGCTAATACCAATAGGTATGGTTTGCATCTTTCAAACGTTTCAAAAATGAGTGAGTACAAAGATCCATCACTATGGAGCTTCTTCATGCATTTTATATCGACATGATTCAAGTGGCAGTGCCACAAGTAAGTGGTACTATAATTACTACTTTGTATCTTTTGGCATCAATATTATGAACATGTGTATCACTACGATCGAGATTCAGTAAACCATTGAAGGTAATTAATCAAGCAAATAGAATAACCATTATTCTCTTTAAATGAATAACTGTATTGCAATAAACACGATCCAATCATGTTCATGCTCAACGCAAACACCAAATAACAATTATTTAGGTTTAACACATGTGGGGACCACGACTTACAAGTCGACATTGCCGAATGAACGTGCTCAGTGATCCTAGAGATCAATGCTCACTGTTGGTGATATTATCTATTGTGTGACCCGCCCTGGTTGGGCCGGGTTACCAAGCGGGCGACTCATCCATTGGCGATTCAAGCTTTGGCCCAATAAAGCCCAGAAGCTAGATGGCGGTTCAAGATCTTCGTGAAGAGTCGATCATTGGGAAGGTCTCCAAGTCTTGGAAAACACGGCGACTTAGAGATAGAAAGGATCATAACCTGCATAATGGCAAGGACTCTTGTAAACCCTAAGGGCTCGACCTGTATATAAAGGCGAGTCCCGGGGAAGGAGAGGTTAAGTTAGAAATCATCGAGTGCTAGGTCAGGCGAGTTACGCCCTCCTTGTAATTGAAACACCATCAATAGAACACAAAGCAGGACGTAGGCTTTTACCTCCTCACGAGGGGCCGGACCTGGGTAAATCTCTGTCTCGTTCCCGTTCAACCCCTTTGAGTCGCCACCAAGGTGCGATGGCTCCAACACTAAGTCCTTTCATGAGGACATCTGCCGTGACAAAACCACGACACTCACCAATCACACAGATACTGAATAAGTAGAGTCTTACATCCAAGTAGCGAATTATTACATCACATGACCGAATGGTCAGGTTCACAAGGTAGGGCCTAAGGCCAAATCACACCGATACAACCAATAGCGGAAATCATAGGACTAAGCGGGTGCCCATGCCATCAAGCCTACACCGACAAGAATTCTAACTAGGAAGCGTCCTAGTTCGCAGGGGCGTCTCCAAAGACGTACTCATCTCCAATCTACAGTCCTTCCAAGTCTGGTAAATAATATAACCAGTGGCAAGACAATGAGTACTGTGCCGAAAGATCCGTTGGAGATTGCGTCATCATTTCTTCAGAGATTAAAGGGATAAGATGGTGTCAACAAGAAACGGTTCGGCGACTTGGATATTTCCATGAAAGATGGCAGATTAAGCGCATCATGCGTAAAAGAGTAGAGTGAGTCGCCCCTAACTAGGTAAGAGTTGGCGTGAACAGGTTCAAGTCAATCTGGGGCCTAATGTTGGGGATATTATCTGTTGTGTGACCCGCCCTGGTTGGGCCTGGTTACCAAGCGGGCGACTCATCCATAGGCGATTCAAGCTTTGGTCCAATAAATCCCAGAAGCTAGATGGCGGTTCAAGATCTTCGTGAAGAGTCGATCATTGGGAAGGTCTCCAAGTCTTGGAAAACACGGCGACTTAGAGATAGAAAGGATCATAACCTGCGTAATGGCAAGTACTCTTGTAAACCCTAAGGGCTCGACCTGTATATAAAGGCGAGTCCCGGGGAAGGAGAGGTTAAGTTAGAAATCATCGTGTGCTAGGTCAGGCGAGTTACGCCCTCCTTGTAATCGAAACACCATCAATAGAACACAAAGCAGGACGTAGGCTTTTACCTCCTCACGAGGGGCCGAACCTGGTTAAATCTCTGTCTCGTTCCCAATCAACCCCTTTCAGTCGCCACCAAGGTGCGATGGCTCCAACACTAAGTCCTTTCATGAGGACATCTGCTGTGACAAAACCAAGACACTCACCGATCACACAGATACTGAATAAGTAGAGTCTTACATCCAAGTAGCGAGTTATTACATCACATGACCGAATGGTCAGGTTCACAAGGTAGGGCCTAAGGCCAAATCACACTGATACAACCAATAGCGGAAATCATAGGACTAGGCGGGTGCCCATGCCATCAAGCCTACACCGACAAGCATTCTAACTAGGAAGCATCCTAGTTCGCAGGGGCGTCTCCAAAGACGTACTCATCTCCAATCTACAGTCCTTCCATGTCTGGTAAATAATATAACCAGTGGCAAGACAATGAGTACTTTGAATGTACTCGCAAACAACCCATGATATGAACGATGAAAGTGAAGGATAACAATAACATGCATCTTTGGTGGAATTCTACTTGGTGGTAACAATCATGAATATGCATCAAGTTAAAGAATTACTTTTGAAGAAAAGGTTACATATATCAATATATCTGTCGCGGGCTGAACCTTCCGGGTTCACCCTATATGACAAGTCACCAAACTTGGTCATATCATTACTTTCATAATAGCTCTTTTTATCACATCTCACACACACTTGGTTTATGCGCAAAGAAATCGACGTAGTTTAAGCAGCACCACCCAACTGTCCTTGTCCTGGGACATGGCTATTTGAATAGTTTTACACTATGCACAGGTAGTACGCTGGACCCACGAGATCCGGGAAAGTTCCGTGTCATCCACGACTCGCGGTATATGACATACCCGAGGTAAGTATCCGGTCAATGCCTTTCCCCTGACGATACTAGACAAAGAGGTCCACTCGATTGGTACCCAACCCACATGATGTACTTCTTACGAGCATCGACTCTGGACAGTATCAACCATGCGGGGACTAACGGTGTGCCTGGAACACATAAAAATGGCATAGTCACCCTACCTGGCACGACCCCATCACGAGAGTGACCACATATCACTCCCGCCACTAGTAATGTGGCTCTTTGCTAGCACCGACCAGAGTAATCAACACAGCCCCGTCCCATAAAGGGGTAACGTGGTCGTACATGTAAGGTTGGGACGGTCGACACATCATAAATCTAATCCCATTTGTGAAACCATACTCACTCAAAATACCCGGTGCACCACTTCACCAAAAGTGGCCACCTAACTCATCATCACCCTCGGGCATTAGTGGCACCCGACGGTGTTTTCGTAATTCTTTGATTTATACCAATAATATTCTCATGCTAATAATACTCTAACTTTACTTGTTAACATGATATTAGCATGACCCTCATAGGTGGTAGGATCAAGCTCAATGCATGTCCTCCGGACGAGCCATCGATAACATCACTTCAATGATTTACCGGCACTTATGATCATATGCAACAGAAATATTTGCTACTCTAGCATCCATCATAACATATGCTCAGTCATGGTCAAAGGGCTGCTTGCCTTTTCCCACATAAGTCCTCGGGGTCTTCGAGGTCTTCCGCTCCAATTCTGAGTACTTCGTCTACCCGTCAACTATCATTGGAAACAACCACGGTAAGCCACACAGCAGGCAGAAATAAAAGTGCCACATAAATAGAAGTTATATTTTTCTTGGACCTCTCTGGTCATAAGAAAAATACCTGAAGCTTGCCATATGAGGTTTGGATCATCAGGGATTTATGAATGGAGGTAAGGAGGAGTAGGGGATTCTTTATGAAGCCCATAGAAATATTATGATAAAAATGAGTGGAGGCACTTCTACTTCTCAAACAACAGCGCCAGAATTTGACACGTTGTCGGAGACTTGCTTGCATTGGTTTTTCCCTTGAAGAGGAAAGGGTGATGCAGCACAGCAGCAGTAAGTACTTCCCTCAGTTTGAGAACCAAGGTATCAATCCAGTAGGAGAATCTCGTCAACTCCAGAGTACCTGCGCAAACACAAAAGAGCTTGCATCCAACGCTATAAAGGGGTTGTCAATCCCTTCAAGATTGTTTGCAAAGTGAGATCTGAAGGCGGAAAGTGCAACGAAGTAAAAAGTGTAAGGCTGAAAATAAGGTGTGGAGTAGTCCCGGGGGCCATAGTGTTCACTGGAGGCTTCACTCAAAATAGCAAGTATTACGGTGGGTGGACAAATTACTGTCGAGCAATTGATAGAACCGCGCAAAGTCATGATGATATCTTAGGCAATGATCATACATATAGGCATCACGTCCGAGACAAGTAGACCGATACTTTCTGCATCTACTACTATTACTCCACACATCGACCGCTATCCAGCATGCATCTAGTGTATTGAGTTCATGACGAACAAAGTAACGCCTTAAGCAAGATGACATGATGTAGAGGGATAATCTCAAACCAATGATGAAAACCCCATCTTTTTACCCTTGATGGAAACAACACGATGCGTGCCTCGCTACCCCTTATATCACTGGGTGAGGTCACTGCACGGTATGAACCCAAAACCAAGCACTTCTCCCATTGCAAGAATCATAGATCTGGTTGGCCAAACAAAACCCACAACTCGAAGAGAATTACAAGGGTATGAAATCATGCATAAGAGAGATCGGAAGAAACTCAAATAAGATTCATAGATAATCTGGTCATAAATCCACAATTTATCGGGTCTCGACAAACAAACCGCAAAAGAAGATTACATCGGATAGATCTCCATGAAGATCATGGACAACTTTGTATTGAAGATCCAAGAGAGAGAAGAAGCCATCTAGCTACTAGCTATGGACCCGTAGGTCTATGGTGAACTACTCACGCATTATCGGAGAGGTCATGGTGTTGATGAAGAAGCCCTCCGTATCCGAATCCCCCTTCGGCAGGGCACCAGAATGTGCCCCAGATGGGATCTTTCGGAGAGAGAAGCTTGCGGCGGCGGAAAAGTACTTTCTTTGATCTCCTGATTTTTTTCAGGATTTTTAGGGAATATATAGGTGCAAAACCTAGGGCAACGGAGCCTCAGGGAGCCCACAAGCCAGGGGTCACGGCCTCCCCCTGGCCACGCCATGAGGGCTTGTGGGGTCCCTGGTGGGCGCCTGCCCTGATTCTCTGGCTCTCCGGTCTTTTTCTGTTCTGGAAAAAATCTTTTTGGCAGTTTCATTCTGTTTGGACTCCATTCAAAATCCTCCTCTGAAAGGGGTCAAAAACATGGAAAAAACAGGAACTGGCGCTTGGCACTGAGTTAATAAGTTAGTCCCAAAAAATATATAAAAGTTATACAAAACATCAAAAGTTTGACAAGATAATAGCATGAAACCATCAAAAATTATAGATACGTTGGAGACGTATGAGGCACTCATTTAACAGAGAGTAAATTTAGAAATATTTAGGCACTTGTTTCACTGGATTTGAAGTTGAGGTGAATATTCAATGGATTTTCTAATACTAGATAAATAGCAATAGGAAGCTATTTTATTTATTGCAACAGAAAAAAGCCTGATAAAAATATTGACTAAGGCTTCAAAAATAGGGCATGATATAATAACTCTCTGGAAATTGGAATCACTCCAACTCGAGTTGAGTTGAGTCCTCTAGGATTTTCACAAAGTGGGGCTGAATATATCCAGATTTGTATTTTAATAAATACACCACAGAAAGTTGCTCAAAGCACAAATTTGATAGCCCTGAATTTTAGGAACCTGCAGGAGTTTGAATCAAACAATTTGGAGTTAGAATGATTTTTGAATGGATTTTTGAAGTTCTGCAAAAAGAGAAAATCAAAAAAGGGCTTCAACCCGAGGAGCTATCCTGCTCCCACGGCGCTGAAGAGGTGATGGGTCGGCCCAGCCGTGCTAGTTGGCGCCAGAGGAGGCCACACCGAAAGCACCCAGGAGCAATTATGCTTTCAGCACGGGGATGCGCAGACAGAGCAAGCCATCTCCACTTAACCTGTCAGCGAGGTCGGGCAGCTGCCTCTTGGCCGACAGATGGGCCCGGGGAGAAATGGGGCCCGCCTGACAGGAGCTTCTTCATCATCCCGTCTACGTCGACCTGGAGGCGAGCCGAGGGAGCTGGTGCCGCTTGAGCCATGCCCTGCGCTGCGCTTGGCGAGGCCTGGCCTCCTGGAGCCCCAAGGGAAGGCGACGACCTGGAGGAGAAGGCTCCACGCGCCCAGGGAGGACCTGGTCATAGCGAGCCCCTCCCATGGCGGATGCGGCCTGCAGCGCTAGGGCACGGCGCCGTGGCCACCAAGGAGGAAGGGGAGCTGCGGGGGAGGGCTCACGGATGCAAGGGGAACCCCATGGCGCGATTTGGAGGAGGAGGGGACGCCCGATGTGCTTGAATTCGAGCTGAGGTTGCCGGAGCTCCTTCGGTCATGGCGGGGAAACAAGGGCACATGAGCGAGATTGGGGGCACAGCAGCATTCGAGGGAGAAAGGAGGATCCGCGAAAGCGAGAGAGGGCTCGGGGAAGAGGAAATGAGAGGGGGGAGAAGAGATAGCTCGGGGGCTCTTGGAGCTTCCTGGTGCATGGATACCACGCGTGCATGAGGAAGCTTGGAAGCTTGCTAATGATGGGGAGTGGTTTGAACGGTCAAAAGAAGGCGCTGAGACATACTGAGACAACTTGGTTCGGCTAGAAATGGACTGGAGGAAAGAAACAAGATGCAGAGCACCATTTCTACACTCCAGGGAGGTGGTCACCACCCCACTTGGTGTCCTGGGCCACCCCTTGGCCAGGCCAAGGTGTCAAGCATGCAAGGCATGTGTGACACAATGCACTGGTGGAGCTTGGACCAATTTGGAGCTGGCTAGGTGGGGTTTTGACTAGGATTAAATTTGCATCAGGAAACTAGGGGCTGGCAAAAGTGGTTTTCAGAGGAGAAGTCTTGGGGAAACATTATGTCTGGTAGTGTTAGCTTTGCAAGGACTTCAATACTGCCATGTTTGAGATCAGGCAGAGGTGTGTAGCTAGTACTTGTTGCACAAAGCTACATTTCTGCCATACATCAACTTTTAGATGTGCTGCTCATTTTTCCTACATGAGCATGCCATCTATTGGTTTGAAATAATGCCTTGGAATGCTAGGGGTCCTTTGGGAAGATATGGGGGCTTTGGCTTAAGCAGAAGTGGGGCAAGAGGGGTGAAGATGGTGATTCCAAGGGTAAAATGAGGAATAGTTACATGGAGCCACCAGTGGCCATGGAAATGTTACTGGAGGTAAAATGTAACTATATGGAGTTGTGGTAGAGAGTTGAGCTCAAGGGTTAAAGTGGAAGGGGCCAAAGTAGCCAATAAAGCGAATGCACACAAGGTATTTGATGAGTGGCAGAGCAACCATATGGACTTCAATGGATATGAAACTTAACACGATCAAATAATAGATGAAAATAAGCTTGGACACCAAATTTGGGATTTGGTGCACAAGGTTTCCAATGTAGACTTAGAAAACCCATGAAATGGGCAAAAATGGCTTTCTTCTTACAAAGCCATTCAAATCAATTCCCACAAATCCAATATTTGGTGTGGGGGCATTATTTGAGCATTAAGGCATTGTTGGAAATATGCCCTAGAGGCAATGATAAATAGTTATTATTATATTTCTTGTTTGAAGATAATCATTTATTATCCATGCTATAATTGTATTGAATGAAAACATAGATGCATGTGTGGATAAATAGACACAACAATGTCCCTAGCAAGCCTCTAGTTGGCTAGCTAGTTGATCAAGGATAGTCAAGGTTTTCTCACTATGTGCAAAGTGTTGTTGCTTGATAATTGGATCACATCATTTGGGGAATCATGTGATGGACTAGACCCAAACCATGAACGTAGCATATTGATCGTGTCGTTTTATTGCTATTGTTTTCTGCGTGTCAATTATTTGTTCCTATGACCATGAGATCATATAACCCACTGGCACCAGAGGGATACCTTGTGTGTATCAAACGTCACAACGTAATTGGGTGACTATAAAGGTGCTCTACAGGTATCTCCGAAGGTGTCCGTTGGGTTAGTATGGATCAAGACTGGGATTTGTCACTTTGTGTGACGGAGAGGTATCTCGGGGCCCACTCGATAATACAACATCACACACAAGCCTTGCAAGCAATGTTTCTAAGTGTAAGTCACGGGATCTTGTATTGCGGAACAAGAAAAGAGACTTGCCTGTAACGAGATTGAAATAGGTATGCGGATACGTACGATCGAATCTCGGGCAACTAACATACCGAAGGACAAAGGGAATGACATACGGGATTGCCTGAATCCTTGACACTGAGGTTCAACCGATAAGTTATTCGGAGAATATGTAGGATCCAATATGCGCATCCAGGTCCCACTATTGGATATTGACAAAGGATTACCTTGGGGCATGTGTGCATAGTTCTCGAACCCGCAGGGTCTGCACACTTAAGGTTCGGCGATGTTTTAGTATAGTTAAGTTATATGTGTGGTTACCGAATGTTGTTCGGAGTCCCGGATGAGATCGCGGACGTCACGAGGGTTTCCGTAATGGTCCGGAGACGAAGAATGATATATAGGATGACCTCATTTGATTGCCGGAAGGTTTTCAGGCATTACCGGGAATGTACCGGGAGTGACGAATGGGTTCTCGATGCTCACCGGGAGGGGGCCAACCCGACCGAGGAAGCCCATAGGCCCTAGGGGTGGCACACCAGCCCTTGGTGGGCTAGTGGGACAGCCCAATAAGGCCTATGTGCAAGGGATAAGAAAATCAAAGACAAAAGGAAAAAAAGAGGTGGGAAGTAAGGGAAGGACTCCACCTTCCAATCCTAGTTGGACTAGGATTGGAGGTGGACTCCTCCACCTCCTTGCCCGGCGCACCCTTGGGGTCTTGGACCCCAAGGCAAGCCTCCCCTCCCCTCCTCCTATATATAATGGAGTTTTAGGGCTGATTTGAGACAACTTTTGCCACGACAGCCCGACCACAAACACCACGGTTTTTCCTCTAGATCGTATTTCTACGGAGCTCGGGCGGAGCCCTGCAGGAGTAGATTCTTCACCACCACCGGAGCGCCGTCACGCTGCCGGAGAACTCATCTACTTCTCCGTCTTGCTTGCTGATCAAGAAGGTCGAGATCATCATCGAGCTATACGTGTGATGAACGCAGAGGTGCCATCCGTTCGGCACTAGATCGGAGTGGATCGTGGGATAGATCGCGGGACGGTTCGTGGGACAGTTCGCGGGGCGGATCGAGGGACGTGAGGACGTTCCACTACATGAACCGCGTTTCTTAACGCTTCCTGTTGTGCGATCTATACATAGATCCAAATCTCCTCTCGTAGATGGACATCACCATGATAGGTCTTCGTGCACGTAGGAAAATTTTTGTTTCCCATGCAACGTTCCCCAACAGGCATGCCCAAAAAGTTTGGGGTCAATTGCATAAATTTTATAATGTAAAGTTTCCCAAAGTCAGAAATCAATAGAGAGGGTTTTGAGGGGTTTGGGACAAGTTCTTCTATTCTCCTTGATGCACCACTTGGTGTGGATGCATTATTGGAGTATCAGAACATGTCTACCAAATTTGAGCACAATCGGAGACACTTGACAATGTAGAGTTGCTCAAATTTGGATCTGGACAGATAGGGTTTTAGAATAATTAGGGGAGTCAAATCAGATTTGATTGAGATGAAACTTGGCAAGATCATCAAACATATCATAGGTGACATGCTGTAATTTTACTGGAATTTATTGAGAATATTTCTTATAGAAATATTCCAAAAGCTTGAAATAGGCAGGAAGGGTTTTGAAGGGGTTTGCTCAATATTTTGAACATGACCATGTCTTGAAGCTCATATATATGGTATATATATGCTCACTGAGTTTCCCTAAATTTTCTCAAATATTTTGAAAGCAATAAAAATAACTTTCCTTCATAAGTGACCATTTCTGGCCTCACAAAAAGGCATTTCAATAAAATAATAAAAAAACTTTTAAAATAATAATATTGTGGTTTTTGGAAGACATTTTGATAATAGGTTTTAAATAAAATAATTGGCGCAAAATAAATTCCCTAATTTGAGGACTTGTAGTACAAACCTCATCTCACGGGTTTTGAAGGCTTAATTCAAAGAATGCATTTTGGTGAAAATAATATTTGGTAAAAATAGTCTCTGGTCCTAAACACATCGCATGATCATTTAGGCAGGATTTTTGGGCTAAGCAGGTGATTCTGGAGAGCAGCAAGAATTATTGAGAATCAACACAAGCATACCAGCAAGCAAGCAAACAACAGTCACTTCAAGCATCACAAGCATTCTCAAAAAAATTAAATTGGTCCTAATTTTTAAATAAGTTAATTAGTCAGGAAAGCTAAACACAGGGTGTGACAGACCTTACCCCCTTAAGAAAATCTCGTCCCCGAGATTTCTAGGCTAGGGGTTGGAGAGATACAAAATCTTGAGTCAGAGGTAGTCTTCATGTCCCCATATTGTTGTTGAGGGTCTTGAGGTGCTTGATGATACAACTTTCGAATGCTTCGCACTTCCTTGCCTGACTGAGCGAGTTCTGGCAATAAGTTAAGCTTGACCGAGGGTCAAGGGCTTGGTGAACTAAGTTCGTACATGGTTCCGACTTGCAAGTGCATTCCAAAGTTGGAATACGTGGCAAGATAATGTGCCTGGGTGTTGGTCTCACGGCTGCTCAGGCCGGTTAGTGACATCTAGATGTCGCGTGTTAGAACGGGTTAATGCCTTCATGTAGCTCCCTGCTGATGGGGAAGTCCTAGACTCCCTTAAGGCAGGCAATCTGTGGTCGCAGGTGGTCTTCATCCTCGAGGTGTTGTAGTGGTCTTCGAAGGCTTCTCATGAAGGGTCTGGGTTGGATCTCACCCATGAGTCTTAAGCTTGGAGACTCAGTATTCAGGACGGTACTACCATCTCGGAAGGTTCACGAGGGTTCTGGATGAGCTGGCTGCCCAAGAGTTTAGACCAGTCATCTACTCCCAAGGTCTGCGGCTTGGCGAGCAGTGAATCACCTTAGCTGGTTTTCACCATGATCCAATTAGGATTCTCATCCTTGATTTGGACCAAGAAGAAGCCGTCTGATTCTCTCGCTTGTCCAAAGTCTTCATCATCTTGAATCGTCGAGGCTTCTTGATGTCGTTGATGTAGTCGGTGCAGGATCGGTGTTGACTTCTATTGCTTCTTCATCATTGTCGTGGCTTCCCAACCATGGTGGTTCTTTGTCTTGACTTGAGTAGGATCGACATCCGCTGCCTTGAGGTTGCTTCGAGGAACCTTCTTCTTGAGATAACACCTTCCTCTCAAGGGCATGACAATCGGTGTCCTTGGGGCTCATCCAAACAGGACTAAGGTGTTCTCCCTCTTATTGGGTGAACAAGTATGTCATCAGCGAGGATGACAACAAATTTTTTACCCAAGCATGGCATAAGCACAGTGCTCATGAGACAGGTGAGGAGAACGGGGGCTTGCTATGGGTGGTCGTTGGCCGAGGGTTTTGTGGTCCAACATGACCTAGTCCTTCATGCCCATGTTCATCCTAGACACGATGGATGGTGGTTGGGCAAAGTACTGGCCATATTCCATTGACTTAGAGTCGTTTTCTATGGTCGTAATCCGACCACCTATGGCTGGGTGAAGCTTTAGGGTCTCAAGGAACTTAGGATGTGGGTGAACAGTCATCATCTTATCTCTAAGCACATTCCATTGATGCCAATAGTTCGACCTCTAACTCGGGACGACATCACCCTATCTCATGAAAGATACCATCTCACATGTGTCAACTCCACACCGCTCAAGCTAGTCAACTACGGGGTGGAGGGAAGGGTTAACCCAAACACTACAAGTATGGTGTAGCTACGATGCACATGCATTCTTATGCAAGAACCTCGGGAAGGCATACAAGCTCCTAAGATTTAATTTAAGACACCACAAATCTAGATGTCCCGCCAGATTATCCAATTGACAGGGTACTGCATTACTATATTAAGGAAACACATAGTATACTAGTCCAATATCTTGCTTCCTTTCTACGAATTCGATCAAGTGATCCATCAATCCGATCAATCATTACTGGACCCATCACTCCTACAAATCCAATATTGATGGGGTTCTACATAATATCTTAGAGTCCTCATAATTCACATATTATTCCAAGGTTTATGTCACAGTATATCCACCAATTTCCAATTTCACGGCCATCTAATCTCAAACGCCATTTCACATAGATTCGAAAATCAATTCGACAACTCCAAGCATACGCACTTATTATCCACTGAGAAACATGGTATCACGATTAAGATCATCAGGATAAATCCAATTTTACTCCAAACCATGTGGCCTCGTATACCACTAATAATCTATTGGGACTACCTATTTAATCCCAAACTCAAGTCCAATAAGAACTCTTTCTCGACACTCCAAGTTATTATGGTAAAATCATCAAACCATGTCATTTAATTGATAAAGTCAATTATACCACCAAGAATTATCTGTCGTGATCATAATCGTCCTACTAATCTAATCTTACTCGAGGAACATGTAGGTTATGCTACTATATCAACTTGTTCCACCAAGTTCACCTACCTTTATAAGGGTCTTGCAATCCACCAGGATAGTCTAGCTATATCCTCAAGACAACTATCATCATCACAACAATCTTTAGTTTAATAGTCTTATATCAGAGAACGGTCCTTCTTATGGCATCAGGGTTATGGTGCTAGCTTAAGAATGAAGGATACTCGTTCACTGTGATCACTTGTTCCATAAGGAACTCGGTGCTAAGCGGGGTTCATCGGGGATCTATTGGTGTTCCGGCAAGTCCGTGTTTTAGACACGTGGCCAGAAATTTTGAGCCGAAAAGGCTTGGGGAGGTTAAGCTGGTCTAGAGAGGGTTTTCAATCCCGAGGAAAACATAACTCCTACGGGTTGTGTGGTTAAACATGACATAGTTAGTGTCTTCAGCGTCAGTTGTCCGTCGAAGTGGATTCCTGATGCATCATGTCTTGTTGATCTTCAGTTGTCGAGAGGGGTGAGAGAGAGAGAGAGAGTAGCAGAGAAGAGAGTGCCTAAGGGGGTGCTACAATGTAAGTGCAATCAAACAAATGTTGGAAAGTCAACTCAAACAAGTGTCAAAATCATTTCGAACATCAAGATGAGATAGGTGATATAATCGCGTGCTAGTTGCCTAGAGAAAAAGTGTGACTTATATCAAGGCACAAACAACAAAAACAAACAACACCCGATGTGGTTCCATCTAAACCATCTCACGGACTCGACTTCGTATAAGGGATTTATGACTCATCCTACCCTAGGGGTTCTCGGACTTGACTGTCGTGCTTGCTTCATGCTCCGAGGAGGAGTCCGCTAAGTCTTCTGTACCTTCTCATGGTGTTGTCACGCCTCTTGTGGTTGCTCACCGAAGCAACTTGGTTGAGTTGGAAAGATCTCTTGATGTCTTCTCGTCTGGGGAGTTGCTGACGAAGGTGGTTCTTCATGGCTGTCATTGATAGGGTCATCCATTGTCTTCATAATCTTGTCATTGTCTTCTTGTCTTCTGAGGCTTCGAGAGTCTCAAGTGGACGACCTTTATGCAATGACGTCAGCAAGGCATGATAGAGTTCCGACCTGTCAGTCATACTAATTGCGATATCAGCACCTAGAGCGGGGGATGAAGAGAACCGTTTTCCTGCTCACTAAGGTGAGGCGAACCAAATGGCGAGGTTCTCATCCACCGGTGGTGGTCGACACAATCTTAATGTTGACAGGGTTACTCTATTAGCGATGCAGATCATGGTCTTGCACATAAAATGTCCTGATCATCGTAGGTGGAAGTGGCACCACTCTGGATCAGTGTCAAGGGTGTTGCCATCTCCTAAGACTCGTTGTCCTTGTTCCTCTTGGAGGTACTTCTATTGGTGTCTCCTGGTCGAGTGTTGTCATCCTGGTTCTTCAGTACATGGATGGTCGCTTGGAAAGATTGCTTCCTTCAAAGTTTCCCAAGAGGTTTTTAAGTAATCCCATGGTCAGGAATAAGGGTGCTAGCGGCTATTTGCAAGTTTGAAGATGCTGACGAGGGATGTCAAGAAAATATGAGTGGGAGTGCTAAGGAAAAAACCTTGCTTCTTTTGAAATTTAGGAGAGGTGAGAAATCTACAGGTTTGTAAATACTTTTGGAGAGTCTGGAAAGCAGTTTCATCCTAATTAACGTCCGTGCTAACTAAGGGTTTCCTGTAGTTAGGATGGCTTCGATACCAGCCCTGTGGGGACCCCGACTTACGAGTTGAGATCGCCGAATGAACGTGCTCAGTGATCCCAGAGATCAATGCTCACCAAACACACAGATACTGAATAAGTAGATTCTTACATCCAAGTACCGAATTATTACATCACATGACCGAATGGTCAGGTTCACAAGGTAGGGCCTAAGGCCAAATCAAACTGATACAACCAATAGCGGAAATCATAGGGCTAAGCGGGTGCCCATGACATCAAGCCTACACCGACATGCATTCTGACTGGGAAGCGTCCTAGTTCGCAGGGGCGTCTCCGAACACGTACCCATCTCCAAACTCCGATCCTTCCATGTCTGGTCAATAATATAACGAGTGGCAAGCCAATGAGTACTTTGAATGTACTCGTAAACAACCCATGATATGAACGATGAAAGTGAAGGATAACAATAACAGGTGTCTTTGGTAGAATTCTACTTGGTGGTAATAATCATGAATATGCATCAAGTTAAAGAATTACTTTTTAAGAACAGGTTACAGATATCAATATATCTGTCGCGGGCTGAACCTTCCGGGTTCACCCTATATGCCAAGTCAGCAAACTTGGTCATATTAATACTTTCATAATAGCTCTTTTTTATCACATCTCACACACACTTGGTTTATGCGGAAACAACTGGACGTAGTTTAAGCAGCACCACCCAACTGTCCTTGACCGTGGACACGGCTATTCGAATAGTTTTACACTCTGCAGAGGTAGTACACTGGACACATGAGATCCGGGAAACTTCCGTGTCATCCACGACTCGCGGTATATAACATACCCGAGGTAAGTACCCGATCAATGCCTTTCCCCTCACGATACTAGACAAAGAGGTCCACTTGATTGGTACCCAGCCCACATGTTGTGTGTCTTACGAGCACCGACTCTAGACAGTATCAACCATGCGGGACCAACGGTGTGCCTGGAACACATAAAAATGGCATAGTCTCCCTACCTGGCACGACCCCATCATGATAGTGACCACATATCACTCCCGCCAGTAGTAATGTGGCTCTTTTCTCTATCACCAACTAGAGTAACCAAGACAGCCCCGTCCCATAAAGGGTTAACGTGATCGTACATGTAAGGTTGATACGGTCGACACATCATAAATCTAATCCCATTTCCGAAACCATACTCACGCAAAATACCCGCTGCACCACTTCACCAAAAGTGGCCACCTAACTCATCATCACCCTCATGCATTAGTGGCACCCGACGGGGTTTTCATTAATCTTTGATTTATACCAATAATATGCTCATGCTAATAATACTCTAACATTACTTGTTAACATGATATTAGCATGACCCTCATAGGTGGTAGGATCAAGCTCAATGCATGTGCTCCGCGGGAGCCATCGGTAACATGAGTTCAACGATTTACCGACACTTATGATCATATGCAACAGAAATATTTGCTACTCTAGCATGCATCATAACATATGCCCAATCATGGTCAAAGGGCTGCTTACCTTTGCTCACATAAGTCCTCCGGATCTTCGAGGTCTTCCGCTCCAACTCCGAGTACTTCGTCTACCCGTCAACTATCGTCGGAAACAACCACGGTAAGCCACACATCAGGCAGAAATAAAAGTGCCACATAAATAGAAGTTATATTTTTCTTGGACCTCTCTGGTCATAAGAAAAATACCTGGAGCTTGCCATAGGAGGTTTGGATCATCAGGGATTTCTGAATGGAGGGAAGGAGGAGTATGGGATTCTTTATGAAGCCACATAAATATTGTGATAAAAATGAGTGGAGGCACTCATTTAACAGAGAGTAAATTTAGAAATATTTAGGAAGTTGTTTCACTGGATTTGAAGTTGAGGTGAATATTCTATGGATTTTCTACTACTAGATAAATAGCAATAGGAAGCTATTTTATTTATTGCAAGAGAATAAAGCCTGATAAAAATGTTGACCAAGGCTTCAAAAATAGGGCATGATATAATAAGTCTCTGGAAATTGGAATCACTCCAATTGGAGTTGATCTGAGCCCTCTAGGATTTTGACAAAGTGGGGCTGAATATATCTAGATTTTTATTTTCATAAATACACCACAGAAAGTTTCTCTAGAAAAATGTGCAAAGCACCTATTTGGATAGCCCTGAATTTTAGGAACCTGCAGGAGTTTGAATCAAACAATTTGGAGTTAGAATGATTTTTGAATGGATTTTGAAGTTCTGCAAAAAGAGAAAATCGAAAAAGGGCTTCAACCCGAGGAGCTATCCGGCGCCCAGGGTGCTGAAGAGGAGATAGGTCGGCCCAGCCGCGCTAGCTAGCGCCAGAGGAGGCCACGCCGAAAGAGCCCATGAGCAATTACGCTTTCAGCGCGGGGACGCGCAGATAGAGCAAGCCGTCTCCACTTAACCTCTCAGCGGGGCCGGGCAGCTGCCTCTTGGCCGACACATGGGCCCGGGGAGAAATGGGGCCCGCGGACATGAGCTTCTTCCTCCTCCCGCCTGCGTCGACCTGGAGGCGAGCCGAGGGCACTGGTGCCTCTTGAGCCATGCCCTGCGCTGCGCTCGGTGAGGCCTGACCTCCCGGAGCCCCAGGGGAAGGCAGCGACCTAGAGGGGAAGGCTCCACGCGCCTAGGGAGGACCTGGTCGCGGCCAGCCCTTGCCATGGCGGATGCGGCCTGCAGCGAAGGGGGCATGGCGCCGTGGCCACTAAGGAGGAAGGGGAGCTGCAGGGAAGGGCTCACGGATGCAAGGGGAACGCCATGGCGCGGCTCAGAGGAGGAGGGGACGCCCAACGTGCTCGAATTCAAGCCGAAGTCGCTGTTGGAAATATGCCCTCGAGGCAATAATAGAATGGTTATTATCATATTTCCCTGTTCATGATAATCGTCTATTGTTCATGCTATAATTGTATTAACATGAAACAGTAATTCATGTGTGAATAAATAGATCACAATGTGTCCCTAGCAAGCCTCTAGTTGGCTACCTCATTGATCAATAGATGATCATGGTGTCCTGATCATGGACATTGGATGTCATTGATAACGGGATCACATCATTAGGAGAATGATGTGATGGACAAGACCCAATCCTAAGCATAGCACTAGATCGTGTTGTTCGTATGCTAAAGCTTTTCTAATGTCAAGTATCTTTTCCTTCGACCGTTAGATTGTGCAACTCCCAAATATCGTAGGATTGCTTTGGGTGTATGAAATGTCACAATGTAACTGGGTGACCATAAAGGTGCACTACGGGTATCTCCGAAACTATCTATTGGGTTGGCACAAATCGAGATCGGGATTTGTCACTCCGTGTGACGGAGAGGTATCTATAGGGCCCACTCGGTAGAACATCATGACAATGAGCTCAGTGTGACTAAGTAGTTAGTCACGGGATGATGTGCTGCGGAACGAGTAAAGAGACTTACCGGTAACGAGATTGAACAAGGTATAGGTATACCATGATCGATTCTCGGGTAAGTTCTATACCGACAAACAAAGGGAATTGTATACAGGATTGATTGAATCCTTGACATCATGGTTCATCCGATGAGATCATCGTGGAACATGTGGGAGCCACCATGGGTATCCAGTCCCTGCTGATGGTTCTTGGTCGGAGAGGTGTCTCAGTCATGTCTGCTTGCCTCCCGAACCCGTAGGGTCTACACACTTAAGGTTTGATGACGCTAGGGTTATAGGGAATTGTTATACGAGGTTACCGAAGGTTGTTCGAGTCCCGGATGAGACCCCGGACGTCACAAGGACCTCTGGAATGGTCCAGAGGTAAAGATTGATATATAGGATGGATGGATTTGGACGCCGGAAATGTTTCGGGCACCACCGACAAAGTGCCGGGACCACCGGAAGGGTTCCGGAGGTCCACCGGGAGAGGCCACAAGCCCCAGGAGGCTACATGGGCCAAGTGTGAGAGGGAACCAGCCCCTGGGTGGGCTGGTGCGCCCCCCACACCCAGCCCATGGCGCATACTGGCCGCCACCCCTCGTCCCCTACTGGCCGCCACCCCTCCCCCCATCTAGGGCTGCCGCACCCCTTAGGGGTGGGAACCCTAAGGGGGGGTACCCTCCCTTCCCCCTATATATAGCGGGGGGTTTGGCCATTGGAGATACGCAATTTTCATCTCTCTCTCAGCGCAGCCCTCCTCCTCTTCTTCCTCCTCTCCCACGGTGCTTGGCGAAGCCCTGCTGGGAGACCTCGTCACTCCATCGCCACCATGCAGTCGTGCTGCTAGAGTTCTTCCGGAACCTCTACCTCCTCCTTGTTGGATCAAGGTGCGGGAGACGTCACCGAGCTGCACGTGTGTTGAACGCGGAGGTGCCGTGGTTCGGCACTAGATCGGAATCACACCGCGATCTGAATCGCAGCGAGTACGACTCCATGAACCGCGTTCTAGCAATGCTTCCGCTTAGCGATCTTCAAGGGTATGAAGATGCTCTCACCCCTCTCTCGTTGTTGGTCTGTTCATAGGAAGATCTGAATATGGCGCAGGAAAATTTTGAATTTTTGCTACGTAACCCAACAGTGGCATCCGAGCCAGGTTCTCTATGTGTAGATTCTATGCACGAGTAGAACACAAAAAAGGTTGTGGGCGCTGATTTTATCAATTGCTTGCCGCTGCTAGTCTTATTCTTTTCTGGCGGTATTGTGGGATGAAGCGGCCCGGACCGACCTTACACGCACGCTTACGTGAGACAGGTTCCACCGACTAACATGCACTAGGTGCATAAGGTGGCTAGTGGGTGTCTGTCTCTCCCACTCTAGTCGGGTTGGATTTGATGAAAAGGGTCCTTATGAAGGGTAAATAGTTTTGGCATATCATCGTTGTGTATTTCACGTAGGTAAGAAGGCGTTCTTTCTAGAAACCCAAATCAGCCACGTAAAACTTGCAACGACAATTAGAGTACGTCTAACTTATTTTTGCAGGGTTTGACATGTGATGTGATATGGCCAAAGGATGTGATGTTACATGTGTGATGTATGAGATGATCATGTCCGTGTAATAGGATTCGCAACTTGCATGTCAATGAGTATGATAACCGGCAGGAGCCGTAGGAGTTGTCTTAATTTATTGTATGAGATGCAACGCCGTGTGTTTACTACTTTTACTTCATTGCTAACGGTTAGCTATAGTAGTCGTAGTTGGCGTGACGACTTCACGGAGACACGATGATGGAGATCATGATTATGGAGATCATGGTGTCACGCCGGTGACGATGATGATCATGCGATGCCCGAAGATGGAGATCGAAAGGAGCAAAGATGATAATGGCCATATCATGTCACTATATGATTGCATGTGATGTTTATCATGTTTTTCATATTATTGCTTAGAACGAAGGTAGCATAATAAGATGATCCCTCATAAAATTTCGAGAATGTATTCCCCTAAGTGTGCACCGTTGTGAAGGATCGTTGTCTCGAAGCACCACGTGATGATCGGGTGTGATAGATTCTAACGTTCGGATACAACGGGTGTAAGCCAGATTTACACACGCGAAACACTTAGGTTAACTCGATGAGCTTAGCATGTACAGACATGACCTCAAATACGAGAGACCGAAAGGTTGAACATGAGTCGTATGGTTGAATACGATCAGCATGAAGTTGCTCACCATGACGACTAGTTCGTCTCACGTGATGGTCGGACACGGGTTAGTCGACTTGGATTATGTATCACTTAGATGACTAGAGGGATGTCGATTTAAGTGGGAGTTCATACTTAATTTGATTAAATGAAATTAATTATCATGAACTTAGTCTAAAAGTTGTCTTTACAAATATTGTAGATCCAATGGCCAACGCACCTGTCAACCTCAATTTCAATGTGTTCCTAGAGAAAAACAAGCTGAAAGATGATGGTAGCAACTATGCGGACTGGGCCCGTAACTTGAAGCTCATCCTCATTGCATCCAAGAAGTCTTATGTCCTTGATGCGCCGCTAGGTGACCCCCCTGTTCCCGTGGCATCCCAAGATGTTCAGAACGTCTGGCAAGCGCGGAGTGATGACTACTCTCTGGTTAGGTGTGGCATGCTATACAGTTTAGAACCGGGGCTCCAAAGGCGTTTTGAGCAACACGGAGCATATGAGATGTTCCAGGAGCTGAAGCTAGTTTTTCAAGCTCATGCCCGGGTCGAGAGATATGAAGTCTCTGACAAGTTCTTTAGCTGCAAGATGGAGGAGAACTGTTCTCTTAGTGAGCATATTCTCAGAATGTCTGGGTTGCACGGTCGTCTGACTCAGCTTGGAGTCGAACTTCCGGATGACGCTATAATTGACAGAATCCTCCAGTCTCTCCCAACAAGCTACAAGGGTTTTGTGCTGAACTACAACATGCAAGGGGTGGAGAAGACCATTCTCGAGTTGTACTCGATGATCAAATCTGCAGAAGTAGAAGTCAAGAAAGAGCATCAAGTGTTGATGGTCAACAAGACCACCAGTTTCAAGAAGGGCAAGGGTAAGAAGAACTTCAAGAAAGACGGCAAAGTCGTTGCCCCGTCCGGTAAGCCAGATGCCGGGAAGAAGAAAAAGAATGGACCCAAGCCTGAGACTGAGTGCTTCTATTGCAAGGGAAAAGGTCACTAGAAGCGGAACTGCCCCAAGTACTTAGCGGACAAGAAGGCCGGCAACGTTAAGGTATATATGATATACATGTTATTGATGTGTACCTTACCAGTGCTTGTAGTAGCTCCTGGGTATTTGATACCGGCGATGTTGCTCACATTTGCAATTCAAAGCAGGAACTGCGAATAAGCGGAGACTGGCCAAGGACGAGGTGACGATGCGCGTCAGGAATGGCTCCAAGGTCGATGTGATCGCCGTCGGCACGCTGCCTCTGCATCTACCGTTGGGATTAGTTTTAAACCTTAATAATTGTTATTTAGTACCAGCTTTGAGCATGAACATTGTATCAGGGTCTTGTTTAATGCGAGACGGCTACTCATTTAAGTCAGAGAATAATGGTTGTTCTATTTATATGAGTGATATGTTTTATGGTCATGCTCCGCTGGTGAATGGTTTATTCTTGATGAATCTTGATCGTGATGTTACACATATTCATAGTGTGAATACCAAAATATGCAAAGTTGATAATGATAGTCCCACATACTTGGGGCACCGCCGCCTTAGTCATATCGTTGTTAAGCGCATGAAGAAACTCCATATTGATGGACTGTTAGAGTCTCTTGACTTTGAATCATTTGACACATGCGAGCCATGCCTCATGGGCAAGATGACTAAAACTCCATTCTCAGGAATAATGGAGAGAGCAACCGACTTATTGGAAATAATACATACTGATGTGTGTGGTCGAATGAACGTTGAAGCTCATGGTGGCTATCGTTATGTTCTCACTCTCACCGATGATTTGAGTAGGAATGGGTATATCTACTTGATGAAGCACAAATCTGAAACGTTCGAAAATTTCAAGGAATTTCAGAGTGAGGTTGAGAATCAACGTGACAGAAAAATAAAGTGTCTACGATCTGATCGTGGAGGAGAATATTTGAGTCACGAGTTTGGCACACACCTAAGGAAGTGTGGAATTGTTTCACAACTGACGCCGCCTGGCACACCGCAACGTAACGGAGTGTCTGAACATCATAATCACACTTTATTAGATATGGTACGATCTATAATGTCTCTTACCGACTTACCGCTATCATTTTGGGGATACGCATTGGAAACTGCAGGATTCACTTTAAATAGGGCACCGTCTAAATCCGTTGAGACGACACCGTATGAACTATGGTTTGGCAAGAAACCTAAGCTGTCGTTTCTAAAAGTTTGGGGCTGCGATGCTTATGTGAAGAAACTTCAACCAGAAAAGCTCGAACCCAAAGCGGAGAAATGTGTATTCATAGGATACCCTAAGGAAACTATTGGGTATACCTTCTATCTTAGATCCGAAGGTAAAACCTTTGTTGCCAAGAATGGATCCTTTCTAGAGAAAGAGTTTCTCTCGAAAGAAGTAAGTGGGAGGAAAGTAGAACTTGATGAGGTAATTGCACCCCCTCTCGAACCAGATAGTAGCGCAGCGCGGGAAGTTGTTCCTGTGGCGCCTACGCCAACCGAAGAGGAAGTTAATGATAATGATCATGAAGCTTCAGATCAAGTTGCTACTGAACCACGAAGGTCCACAAGGGCACGTTCCGCACCAGAGTGGTACGGCAACCCTGTGATGGAAATCATGTTGTTAGACAACGGTCAACCTTCGAACTATGAAGAAGCAATGGCGGGCCCGGATTCCAACAAATGGATTGAAACCATGAAATCGGAGATAGGATCCATGTATGAGAACAAAGTATGGACTTTGGTGGACTTGCGCGATGATCGGCGAGCCATAGAAAATAAATGGATCTTCAAGAAGAAGACTGACGAAAACGGTAATGTGACCGTTTACAAAGCTCGACTTGTCGCAAAGGGTTTTCGACAAATTCAAGGAGTTGACTACGATGAGACTTTCTCTCCCGTAGCGAAGCTAAAGTCAGTCCGAATCATGTGAGCAATTGCCACTTTTCATGATTATGAAATTTGGCAAATGGACGCCAAAACAGTGTTCCTTAATGGGTATCTTAAGGAAGAGTTGTATATGATGCAACCAGAAGGTTTTGTCAATCCTAAGAGTGCTAACAAAGTATGCAAGCTCCAGCGCTCCATCTATGGGCTGGTGCAAGCATCTCGGAGTTGGAACATTCGCTTTAATGAGGTGATTAAAGCGTTTGGGTTCATACAGGTTTATGGAGAAGCCTGTCTGTACAAGAAAGTGAGTGGGAGTTGTGTAGCTTTTCTCATACTATATGTGGATGACATATTATTGATGGGCAATAATATAGAGTTATTGGAGAGCATAAAGGCCTACTTGAACAAGAGTTTTTCAATGAAGGACCTTAGAGAAGCTGCATACATATTAGTCATCAAGATCTATAGAGATAGATCAAGACGCCTCATAGGTCTTTCACAAAGCACATACCTTGACAAGATATTGAAGAAGTTCAACTTGGAAAACTCGAAGAAGGGGTTCTTGATAGTTTTGCAAGGTAAGAGATTGAGTAAGACTCAGTCACCGACCACGGCAGCAGATAGAGAGAAGATGAGTATTGTCCCCTACGCTTCAGTCGTAGGCCCTCTAATGTATGCCATGCTGTGTACCAGACCTGATATAAACCTTGCCATAAGTTTGGTGGGGAGGTACCAAAGTGATCCCGGTATGGAACACTGGACAGCGGTCAAGAATATCCTTAAGTACCTGAAAAGGACTAAGGAGATTTTTCTCGTTTATGGAGGTGACGAAGAGCTCGTCGTAAAGGTATACGCCGATGCTAGCTTCGACACAGATCCGGATGACTCTAAGTCACATACCGGATACGTGTATGTTTTGAATGGTGGGGCAGTGAGCTGGTGTAGGAGCAAGCAAGACGTCGTGGCAGCATCTACATGTGAAGCGGAGTACATAGCTGCTTCGGAAGCGGCTCACGAAGGTATCTGGATGAAGGAGTTCATCACCGACCTTGGAGTGGTTCCAAGCGCGTCAGGTCCGATGACACTCTTCTGTGATAACACTGGAGCCATTGCCATAGCCAAGGAGCCTAGGTTTCACCAGAAGACCAAGCACATCCAACGCCGCTACAACTCCATCCAGGACCAAGTCCAGAGAGGAGTCATAGATATTTGTGAAGTACACACGAATCTGAATATTGGAGACCCGTTGACTAAACCTCTTCCACGAGCAAAACATGATCAACACCACAATGTTATGGGTGTTCGATGCATCACAATGTAACTAGATTATTGACTCTAGTGCAAGTGGGAGACTATTGGAAATATGCCCTTGAGGAAATAATAAAATGGTTATTATCATATTTCCCTATTCATGATAATCGTCTATTGTTCATGCTATAATTATATTAACAGGAAACGGTAATAAATGTGCGAATAAATAGATCACAATGTGTCCCTAGCAAGTCTCTACTTGGCTAGCTTTTTGATCAATAGATGATCATGGTTTCCTGATCATGGACATTGGATGTCATTTATAAAGGGATCACATCATTAGGAGAATGATGTGATGGACAAGACCCAATCCTAAGCATTGCACTAGATCGTGTTGTTCGTATGCTAAAGCTTTTCTAATGTCAAGTACCTTTTCCTTCGAACGTGAGATTGTGCAACTCCCAGATACTGTAGGAGTTCTTTGGGTGTATCAAACGTCACAACGTAACTGGGTAACTATAAAGGTGCACTACGGGCATCTCTGAAAGTATTTGTTGGGTTGGCCCGAATCGAGATCAGGATTTGTCACTCCGTGTGACGAAGAGGTATCTCTAGGGCCCACTCGGTAGAACATCATCGGAATGAGCTCAGTGTGACTAAGTAGTTAGTCACGGGATGATGTGCTACGGAACGAGTAAGGAGACTTACCGGTAACGAGATTGAACAAGGTATAGGTATACCGACGATCGAATCTCGGGTAAGTTTTATACCGACAGACAAAGGGAATTGTATACGGGATTGATTGAATCCTTGACATCATAGTTCATCCCATGAGATCAACGTGGAACATGTGGGAGCCACCATGGGTATCCGGACCCCGCTGATGGTTATTGGCCGGAGAGGTGTCTCGGTCATGTCTGCATGCCTCGGGAACCCATAGGGTCTACACACTTAAGGTTTGATGATGCTAGGGTTATAGGGAATATTTATACGAGGTTACCGAAGGTTGTTCGGAGTCCCGGATGAGATCCCGGACATCATGAGGAGCTCCATAATGGTCCGGAGGTAAAGATTGATATATAGGATGGATGGATTTGGATGCCGGAAATGTTTCGGGCACCACCGGCAAAGTGCAGGAACCACCGGAAGGGTTCCGGAGGTCCACCGGCAGAGGCCACAGGCCCAGGAGGCTACATGGGCCAAGTGTGAGAGGGAATCAGCCCCTGGGCGGGCTGGTGCGCCCCCCGCACCCAGCCCATGGCGCCTACGAGGAGGAAGGGGGAACCCTAGCGCAGGTGGGCCTAAGGCCCACCAGGGGGTGCGCCACCCCCTCCTCCCCTCCTCGCTGCCACCCCTCCCCCATCTAGGGCTGCCGCACCCTCTAGGGGTGGGAACCCTAAGGGGGGGGCCACCCTACCTTCCCCCTATACATAGCGGGGGGGGGGGGTGGCCATTGGAGATACGCAATTTTCATCTCTCTCTTGGCGCAGCCTTGCTCCTCTTCTTCCTCCTCTCCCACGGTGCTTGGCGAAGCCCTGCAGGGAGACCTCATCGCGCCATCGCCACCATGCCGTCATGCTGCCGGAGCTCTTCCCCAACCTCTCCCTCCTCCTTGCTGGATCAAGGCGCAGGACACGTCACTGGGCTGCACGTGTGTTCAACGCGGAGGTGTCGTGGTTCGGCACTAGATCGGAATCACACCACGATCTGAATCGCAGCGAGTACAACTCCATCAACCGCGTTCTATAAACGCTTCCACTTAGCGATCTTCAAAGGTATGAAGATGCTCTCACCCCTCTCTCGTTGCTGGTCTCTCCATAGGAAGATCTGAATATGGCATAGCAAAATTTTGAATTTTTGCTACATAACCCAACAGTCGTCGGAGCTCCTTCGTCCATGGCGGGGAAACAAGGGCACGGGAGCGAGATTGGGGGCACAGGGGCATTCAGGGGAGAGAGGAGGGTGTGGGAAAAGCCAGAGAGGGCTCGAGGAAGAGGAAATAAGAGGGGAGAGAAGAGAGAGCTCGGGAGCTCTTGGAGCTTCCTGGTGCATGGATGACACACGTGCTTGAGGAAGCTTGGAAGCTTGCTAATTATGGGGAGTAGTTTGAACGGTGAAAAGAAGGCTCTGAGACATACTGAGACAACTTGGTTCGGCTAGAAATGGACTGGAGGAAAGAAACAACATGCAGAGCACCATTTCTGCACTCCAGGGAGGTGGTCACCACCCTACTTGGTGTCCTGGGCCAACCCTTGGCCAGGCCAAGGTGTCAAGCATGCAAGGCATGTGTGACACAATGCACTGATGGACCTTGGACCAATTTGGAGTTGGCTAGGTGGGATTTTGACTAGGATTAAATTTGCAACAGGAAACTAGGGACTGGCAAAAGTGGTTTTCAGAGGGGAAGTCTTGGGGAAACATTATGTCTCGCAGTGTTAGCTATGCAAGGACTTCAATACTGCCATGTTTGAGATCAGACGGAGGTGTGTAGCTAGATCCTACGGCAACAAAAGTCCTTCCCTGGAAATGGTGCCAGAGATCCTTCTGTCGTCTCTTGAGCTTGCGTTGGTTTTTTTCCCTTGAAGAGGAAAGGGTGATGCAGCACAGGACCAGTAAGTATTTCCCTCAGTTTGAGAACCAAGGTATCAATCCAGCAGGAGAATCTCGTCAAGTCTAGAGTACCTGCAAACACAAAAGAGCTAGCACCCAACGCTTTAAAGGGATTGTCAATCCCTTCAAGATTGATTGCAAAGTGAGATCTGAAGGCGGAAAGTGCAACAAAGAAAAAGTGTAAGGCTGAAAATATGGTGTGGAGTAGACCCGGGGGCCATAGTGTTCACTAGAGGCTTCTGTCAAAATTGCAAGTATTACGGTGGGTGAACAAATTACTGTCGAGCAATTGATAGAACCGCGCAAAGTCATGGCGATATGTAAGGCAATGATCATACATATAGGCATCACGTCTGAGACAAGTAGACCGATACTTTCTGCATCTACTACTATTACTCCACACATCGACCACAATCCAGCATGCATCTAGTGTATTGAGTTCATGACGAACAGAGTAATGCTTTAAGCAAGATGACATGATGTAGAGGGATAATCTCAAACCAATGATGAAAACCCCATCTTTTTACCCTTGATGGCAACAACACAATGCGTGCCTCGCTACCCCTTCTGTCACTGGGTGAGGTCACCGCACGGTATGAACCCAAAACCAAGCACTTGTCCCATTGCAAGAATCATAGGTCTAGTTGGCCAAACAAAACCCACAACTCGAAGAGAAGTACAAGGATATCAAATCATGCATAAGAGAGATCAGAAGAAACTCAAATAAGATTCATAGATAATCTGATCATAAATCCACAATTCATCGGATCTCGACAAACACACCGCAAAAGAAGATTACATCGGATAGATCTCCATGAAGATCATGGAGAACTTTGTATTGAAGATCCAAGAGAGAGAAGAAGCCATCTAGCTACTAGCTATGGACCCATAGGTCTATGGTGAACTACCCACGCATCATCGGAGAGGTCATGGTGTTGATGAAGAAGCCCTCCGTATGCGAATCCCCCTCCGGCAGGGCACCAGAACATGCCCCAGATGGGATCTTGCGGAGACAGAAGCTTGCGCTGGCGGAAATGTACTTTCAATGATCTTCTGATTTTTTCTGGGATTTTAGGGAATATATAGGCACAAAAACTAGGGCAGAGGTAGCCCAGGGAGCCCACAAGCCAGGGAGGTGCCACCCTGGCTGTGCCATGAGGGCTTGTGGGGTCCCTGCAGGCCCCCTGCCCTGATTCTCCGGCTTCCTGATCTTTTACTGTTTCGGAAAAAAATCTTGTTGGCACTTTCATTCCGTTTGGACTCCGTTTAATATCCTCCTTTGAAAGGGGTCAAAAACATGGAAAAAACAGGAACTGGCACTTGGCACTGAGTTAATAAGTTAGTCCCAAAAAATATATAAAATTCATGCAAAACATCCAAAGTTTGACCAGATAATATCATGAAACCATCAAAAATTATGGATACGTTGGAGACGTATCACTAGTACTTGTTGTACAAAGCTACATTTCTTCCATACATCAACTTGTAGATGTGTTGCTCATTTTTCCTACATGAGCATGCCATCTATTGGTTTGAAATGATGCCTTGGAATGCTAGGGGTCCTTTGGGAAGAGATGGGGGCTTTGGCTTAAGCAGAAGTGGGGCAAGAGGGGTGAAGATGGTGATTCCCAAAGTCAGAAATCAACAGAGAGGGTTTTGAGGGGTTTGGGACAAGTTCTTCTATTCTCCTTGATGCACCACTTGGTGTGGATACATTATTGTAGTATCAGAACATGTCTACCAAATTTGAGCACAATCGGAGACACTTGACAATGTAGAGTTGCTCAAATTTGGATCTGGACAGATAGGATTTTGGAATAATTAGGGGAGTCAAATCAAATTAGATTGACATGAAACTTGGCAAGATGATCAAACATATCATAGGTGACATGCTGGAATTTTACTCGAATTTATTGAAAATATTTCTTATAGAAATATTCCAAAAGCTTGAACTAGGCAGGAAGGGTTTTGAAGGGGTTTGCCCCATATTTTGAACATGACCATGTGTTGAAACTCATATATATGGAATATATATGCTCACTGAGTTTCTCAAAATTTTCTCAAATATTTTGAAAGCAATAAAAATAACTTTCCTTCATAACAGACCATTTCTGGCCTCACAAAAAGGCATTTCAATAAAATAATAAAATAACTTTTAAAATAATATTATTGTGGTTTTTGGAAGACATTTTGATAATAGGTTTTAAATAAAATAATTGGTGCAAAATAAATTTCCTAATTTTAGGACTTGTAGTACAAACTTCATCTCAGGGGTTTTGAAGGCTTAATTCAAAGAATGCATTTTGGTGAAAATAATATTTGGTAAAAATAGTTTCTGGTCCTAAACACATGGCATGATCATTTAGGCAGGAGTTTTGGGCTAAGGAGGTGAGTGTGGAGAGCAGCAAGAATTATTGAGAATCAACACAAACATACCATCAAGCAAGCAAATAACAGTCACTTTAAGCATGATAAGCATTCTCAAAAAATTTAAATTGGTCCTAATTTTGAAATAAGTTAATTAGTTAGGAAAGCTAAACACAGGGTGTGACAACACCAATCCCGATGGTAGAGGGATCGTGCGATGTTTGATCATATCAACATTAGAATTACTTCCAACACACATCGTCACCTCACCCTTGCTAGTATCCTTTTAATCTTTGGTTATAACTTCGAGTTACTAACACTTAGCAACTGAACTAGTATCTAATACCCTGGTGCTACTAGGAATACTAGTAAGGTACACATCAATATCAGGTATATCCAATATACTTTAGTTGACTTTGCCAACCTTCTCATCTACCAAGTATCTAGGGTAGTTCCGCCTCACCGACGGTTCCCCTCATAACAGAAGCACTTAGTCTCGGGTTTGGGTTCAACCTTGGGTTTCTTCATTAGAGCAGCAACTGGTTTGTCGTTTCATGAAGTATCCCTTCTAGCCCTTGCCCTTCTTGAAACTAGTGATTTTACTAACCATCAACAATTGATGAACCTACTTGATTTCTACTTTCGCGGTGTCAAACATTGCGAATCGTTCAAGGATTATCATATCTATCCTTGATATGTTATAGTTCATCAGGAAGCTGTAGTAGCTTTGTGGCAGTGAATTTGGAGAACCGTCACTATCTCATGTGGAAGATTAACTCCCACTTGATTCAAGCGACTGTTGCACTCAGATAATCTGAGCACATGCTCAACGATTGAGATTTTCTCCTTTACTTTGTAGACAAAGAATCTTCTCGGAGGTCTCATACCACTTAACAAGGGCATGAGCATGAAATCCCAATTTTATCTCTTGGAACATCTCTTATGTTCCGTGACGTTCAAAACGTCTTCAACGCCTTGCTTGTAAGCCGTTAAGTATTACGCACTAAACTATCACGTAGTCATCAAAAACGTGTATGTCAGATGTTCGCAACATCCACAGAAGACACTCGAGGTGCTGCACACCGAGTGGTGCATTAAGGACATAAGCCTTCTATGCAGCAATGAGGACAATCCTCAGTTTACAGACTCAGTCCGTAAAGTTGCTAATATCATCTTTCAACTAAATTTCTCTAGGAACATATAAAAACAGTAGAGCTACAGCGCAAGCTACAACATAATTCGCAAAGACCTTTTGACTATGTTCATGATTATTAGTTCAATTAATCATATTACTTGAGAACTCCCACTCAAATAGACATCCCTCTAGTCATTCGAGTGGCGCATGATCCAAATCCACTAACTCAAGTCCGATCATCACGTGAGTTGAGTATAGTTTAAGTGGTGAACATATCCATGTTGATCATATCAACTCTATGATTCATGCTCGACCTTTCGGTCTCTTGTGTTCCGAGGCCATGTTTGTACATGATAGGCTCGTCAAGTTTAACCTGAGTGTTCTGCGTGTGCAACTGTTTTGCACCCCTTGTATGTGAACGTTGAGTCTATCCCACCCGATCATCATGTGGTGTCTCGAAATGACGAACTGTCGCAACGGTGCATAGTCAGGGAGAACACAATTTTATCTTGAAATTTTAGTGAGGTATCACCTTATAATGCTACCGTCATTCTAAGCAAGATAAGGTGCATACAAGGATTAACATCACATGCAATTCATAAGTGACATGATATGGCCATGATCTTGTGCTTCTTGATCTCCATCACCAAAGCACCGGCATCATCTTCTTGTCACTGGCACCACACCATGATCTCCATCATCATGATATCCATCATCGTGCCGCCATCGAGGTTGTCGTGCTATCTATGCTATTACTACTAAAGCTACAACCTAGCAATATCGTAAACGCAACTGCGAACACAAACATTAGTTTAAAGACAACCCTATGGCTCCTGTCGGTTGCCGTAGCATCGGCGTGCAAGTCGATATTCACTATTACAACATGATCATCTCATACATCCAATATATCACATCATGTATTTGGCCATATCATATCACAAGCATACCCTGCAAAAACAAGTTAGACGTCCTCTTATTTGTTGTTGCATGTTTTACGTGGCTGCTATGGGTATCTAGTAGATCGCATCTTACTTACGCAAAAACCAGAACGGAGATGTGCAAATTGCTATTTAACCTCTCTCCAAGGACCGCCTCAGTCAAATACAATTCAACTAAAGTTGAAGAAACAGTCACCCGCCAGTCATCTTTATGCCACGAGTTGCATGTTGGTCGATGAAACCAGTCTCTCGTAAGCGTACGAGTAATGTCGGTCCGGGCCGCTTCAATCCAACAATACCGCCGAATTGAGAAAAGACTAAGGAGGGCAGAAATTCAAACATCAGCGCCCACAAAAACTTTTGTGTTCTACTCGATATTACATCTACGCATGAACCTAGCTCATGTTGCCACTGTTGGGGAACGTTGCATGGGAAACAAAACAATTCCTACACACACGAAGACCTATCATGGTGATGTTCATCTACGAGAGGGAGATTGGATCCACATACCCTTGTAGATCGCTAAGCGAGAAGCATTAAGAAATGCGGTTGATGTAGTGGTACAGCTTCGTGATTCAAAACACCGTCGTCTCACGATCCATCCCACGATCCGTTCTGATCTAGGGCCGAACGGACGGCACCTACGCGTTCATCACACATACAGCTCGATCATGATCTTGGGCTTCTTGATCCAACAAGAGAGACGGAGAAGTAGATGAGTTCTTCGGCAGCGTGACGGCGCGCCGGCGATGATGATGATCTACTCCGACAGGGCTCAGCCCGAGCTCCGCAGAAATCCGATCTAGAGGAAGAACTACGTTGTATAGGTTTGAGTTGCACGTGGCAAAAGTTGTGTCACAACAGCCCTAAAACCACCAATATATATAGGAGAAGGGGAGGGGCTAGCCTTGAGGCTCAAGGGAGCCCCAAGGGTGCCGGACGAAGGGGAGGAGGTGGACTCGCACTCCAATTTGGTTTGGGGGAAGGAGTCAACTCCTTCCTTCCCACCTCCCTCTTTCCTTTTTTCCTTTCCTTTGGTACTTTCTCCTTGTGGCGCCATAGCCCACTTGGGCTGGCCTCACCAGCCCACTAAGGGCTGGTGCGCCACCCTAGGGCTAATGGACTCACTCCTAGGTGGGTCGGTGATAACCCACAAGTATATGGGATCGCAACAGTTCTTGAGGGTAGAGTATTCAACCCAAATTTATTGATTCGACTCAAGGGGAAGCGAAAGAATATTCTCAAGTATTAGCAACTGAGTTCTCAATTCAACCACACCTGAAAGATTTAGTGTGTGCAGCAAAGTATCAGTAGCAAGGTAGTATGATAGCAGCAGTAGCAAGAGTTACCAGTAGCAACAGAGTAACAGTAGCAGCAGCAAAGTAACATAGCGAGAACCAGTAGTAAAAGACTCGTAGGCAGTGGATCGGTGATGGATGAGTATGACGGATGTGATTCATCATGTATCAGCTATAACAATGAGAGATATGTAACTAGCTCCCGTTCGTCAATCTAATGTAGGCATGTATTCCGTATGTAGTCATACGTGCTTAGGGAAAAGAACTTGCATGACATATATTGTCCATCCCTCCCGTGGCAGCAGGGTCCTAATGGAAACTATGGGATATTAAGGTTCTCCTTTTAATAAAGAACCGGACCAATGCATTAACACGCGGTGAATACATGAACTCCTCATACTATGGTCATCTCCGGGAGTGGTTCCGTCTATTTTCACTCCGGGTTTGCCGGGTCATAACACATAGTAGGTGACTACAACTTGCAAGATAGGATCTAAAACACACATATATTGGCGACAACATAGTAGGTTCAGATCTGAAATCATGGCAGTCGGGCCCTAGTGACAAGCATTAAGCATGGCCAAGTAGTAGCAACATCAATCTAGAACATAGTGGATACTAGGGATCAATCCCCGTCAAAACTAACTCGATTACATGATAGATCTCATGCAACCCATCACCATCCAGCAAGCCTACGATGAGGTTACTCAAGAACGGTGAAGAGCATCATGGAATTGGCGATGAAGGAAGGTTGATGATGACGATGGCGACGACTTCCCCTCTCTGGAGCCCAGAACGGACTCCAGATCTGCCCTCTAGATGAAGAACAGGAGGTGGCGACGCCTCCGTATCATAAAACGCGATGAATCCTTCTCCTTGATTTTTTTTCCGGGCAAAACGGAATAGATAGAGATGAGATTGGAGGCGGTGGAGCCACGTGGGCCCCACAAGCCTGCCAGGCGCGGCCAGGGGGGTGGCCGCGCCTCCTGGGCTTGTGGCCCACTACTCACCTCCTCCGGTTAGTTCCATTCAAATCATGCAAATTAGAGTCCAAAACAAGGGCAAAAGAGTTCGGAAAAGTAGATACAACGGAGACGTATGAACTCCCCCAAGCTTAAAGGCTTGCTTGTCCTCAAGCAATTCAGTTGACAAACTGAAAGAGACAAAAGAAAAACTTTGACGAACTCTGTTTGAGCTTGTTGCTGCAACTATGTCTAACTCATATCCAGAATTTCAGCAAGATCACAAGCAAACCACATAAGCAAATGACATCTAGGTCTCATGGTAAACTCATATCAATGGCATAATCAACTAGCGAGCAAATAATAATAAGTCTCGAGCGTCAACACTTCAATCAAAACAATCATGAAGCAGTATGAATAGATGGTATCTCGCTAGCTCTTTCTGAGACCGCAAAACATAAATGCAGAGCACCTTCAAAGACCAAGGGTTGACTAAACATTGTAATTCATGGCAAAGAAGATCCAGTCAGAGTCATACTCAACACAGTTAAGTGGAAAGCATAAAAATGACAGAGGTGCTCTCTAATTGGTGCTTTTATAAGAGGAGGACGACTCGATATGAACATAAATAGACAGGCCCTTCGCAGAGGGAAGCATTGATTTGCAGAGGTGCCAGAGCTCAAGCTTTGAAAACAGAGATAATAATTTTGGGTGGCATGCTTTCATTGTCAACGCAATGACCAAGAGTTCTCACCATCTTCCACGCTACACATGCTATAGGCGGTTCCCAAACAGAAAAGTAAAGTTTTTGACTCCCCCACAACCAATCAATCACACTCCACGACTAGCCGAATACTCGGGTTCCGTCCATACCAACATCAATCCAGGGGGAGTTTTGTTTGCAATTATCTTTTCGATTTGAGCGTGGAACTGGGAATTCCAATTACCGCCCCCTTTCTCGTGAATGATAGTGAATAAACACATATCGAGGATAACACGCCTAGCATGGAAGATACTGATAACGTTCGGGCACGCAAAACAGATTATTTCTTAAAGGTTTAGAGAGCGGCACATGCAAATTTACTTGGAACGGCAGGTAGATACCGCATATAGGTAGGTATGGTGGACTCATATGGCACAACTTTGGGTTTATGGAGGTGGATGCACAAGCAGTATTCCCACTTAGTACAAGTGAAGGCTAGCAAAAGACTGGGAAGCGACCAACTAGAGAGCGACAACAGTCATCAAAATGCACTGAGATTAACTAACATTGAGTGCAAGCATGAGTAGGACATAAATCACCATGAACATGAATATCATAGAGGCTATGTTGATTTTGCTTCAACTACATGCATGAACATGCGCCCAGTCAAGCCACTTGAAACATTCAAAGGAGGATACCATCATATCATACTACATCATAGTCATCTCAACATTCATGTTGGCAACCAAGGCAAACCATTATAAGCTCCTAGCTAAGTAAGCATGGCATAAGCAACTATGATCTCTAAGTTGTCATTGCAAACATGTTTCTCTCACAACAAAGCTGAATGAGGCATGATAAGCTAGTCATATTTACAAAAACAAAATAGATCGAGTTCATACCAGCTTTTCCTGGCTCAGTCACTTCATCATATATCGTCATTATTGCCTTTCACTTGCACGACTGAATGATGTGAACAATAATAAGAGTGCTCGTGCATTGGACTATGCTGGAATCTGTAGGCAAACACAAAAGAGAAGACAAAGTAATATGGCTCTTTAACAGCTAAATAGGTATGCATGCGAGAGCCACTAAACATTGTAACCATGGTCTTCTACCTTGACCTAAAGAAAAAGAAAACTATTTACACGGGAAAGCTCCCAACAAGCAAAAGAAGAAAAAGAAAATCTTTTTGGGTTTTCTCAAACTAGACAGACACACGAAAAGAAAATGAGAAAAAGAAAATAAACTAGCATGGATGATACAGTGGCAAAGTGTGAACACCGACGAACAAAGTGAAAGCATAAGCAAGAATGTAAAGTCGGTGAGGAACACGTACTCCCCCAAGCTTAGGATTTTGGCCTAAGTTGGTCTACTCCCATGGATGGTCCGGGCGATACCCAAAATCATAATGAGGGTTGTACGGGAGCGCTGCAGCCACTGCCTGAACAGCTGCCTCACGAAGACGAGCAGCCTTTGCCTCCCTCTCATATTCCTCTGCCTCTCCTCTGGTTATGTAATCTCTCCGTTTTACCTAGAAGTCAAAGAAGGCAGGAGCAGGAAGGGTAATATGGAAAACACGCTGCCGGTTAAATATCAAACGGTATATGAGGGATTCATCATCCCTCTCAAGGAACTGGTAGCGTGTCAAAGCGACGCGGTCAAGTAAAGTTGTATGGAGCGGGGGATCTCCTTCGCGGATGGGTACTCCAAGAAAATTTGCTATGCGAGTGGCATAGATCCCACCAAAGAAATCCCCTTCATTAGCATTATTATTCAGCCTCCTTGCTATAATAGCTCCCATGTTGAAACTTTTATTACCGGTTACTGCGCTCTTAAGGATACTAAGGTCTGGTGCACACAGGTGACAATGCTCAATCTTGCCATTAATGCATCTGCCTATGAAGAGGGCAAAGTAATGCAAGGCAGGAAAATGAATGCTCCCCATGGTAGCCTGCATAATATCTCTAGTTTCTCCAATAGTTATACCAGAGAAAAAATCTCTAACCGAAGATTTAGGAGGATCATTGAGACTACCCCAAATAGGTATCTTGCAAATTCTATTGAAATCCTCTAAATCCATGGTATAAGATTTATCATAGAGATCAAACAGTACCGATGTATCACAGCCAACTGAAAATTTGAATCTACGAACAAAAGAGGCAGTGAGAGCAACATACTATTCACATTTATCGGAGATAAATTCTTCGAGTCCGACGTTGCGAACAAGTGCATCAAACTCATCTTTGAAACCTGCCTCAATCATAAATTCATCACAAGGCCATTCACATGGTTGTACCTGCGCGTCCCTTGGTTGGTAAGGATCGGGCTCCCGAATTGCAAGATAGGGACCTCTCTTGCTTGAGGAACCACCATGATAGTTTCTCCTGAAAATCTTCCTTTTCTGAAATTTTCAGTGACTCTAAGGAAAAGTGAACAAGGCTCAACTAAACTCGCAGCAACTACTCCAACTAGTTCCTAAAGGCCATGTTACACATCAAAACTACTTGGGACCAGCTAAAATTAGCATGCAAAGCTCAAGAACATGGTCACCAAGGCAGCAAAAATACGTGAAGTATAAGGCACTAGAGAAAAAACTAATTGGACCAATGGAGGAGTCACTTACCAAGGAGTAATTTCCCCAAAACAGTTCGAAGAATGATGCTTTGAGCAAAGAGATCAAAAATCCCAACAAGAGGAGCAAGAACACGGGTTTGAGCTGCGAAACAATTTTTTTATGGAGGTAGGAGAACCAGATAAGAGCAAGAATGAATGGAGGGGGTGCCTGTGGGCCCCACAAGCCTGGGTGGTGCGGCCAGGGGTGCCCGCGCCTCCAGGGCTTGTGGCCCACTGGTGCAGCCCCCAGACGAGCTCTTCGTCTCAGTATTTTTCAAAAAATCCAGAAAAAATCATACTTGATTTTCAGGACGTTCGGATAACTTTTATTTTTGGGGTACTTTTCCACGGGACGCTAAAACAGAAAATAGGGAAAACTAAACTAAACCTATCATTTTTCTTCTAAGCAACCGAAGGTGAAAGCTTGGAACAGAGGTTTGTGACTCCTCGATTCATCCATCTCATGGTCATCGAAAGAAATCCGTCAATGAGGTTGATCAAGTCTCCTTGACAAACTGTCTCGAATCGCAAAAGAGAATGGAGAATTTTAGAATAGTCACTAGGTTACCTCAATGGGGATGTGTATCTCCCCAACAAGCAAATCATACTTCATCTTAACAGGAGGAATAGGGCATTCAAAGCTCCCAATAAGAATCGATGAAGTTTTTTCGGTAGCATTGATGCAATGTACTCGATATTGTTTCTTCGAAAAGTGCACGTATGCTCATTACCGTTGACATGGAAAGTGACATTGCCTTTGTTGCAATCTATAACAGCCCCTGCAGTGTTTAAAAAGGTTCTTCCGAGGTTGACTGCCATGGCATCGTCCTCAGGAATATCCAAGATAACAAAGTCTGTTAAGATAGTGACGTTAGCAACCACAACAGGCACGTCCTCGCAAATGCCGATAGGGAAAGCAGTTGATTTGTCGGCCAATTGCAGAGAGATTTCAAGGGTGTCAACTTATCCAGTTCAAGTCTATGATAAAGAGAGAGAGGCATAACACTAACACCGGCTCCAAGGTCGCATAAAGCAGTTCCAAAGTAGTTGCATGTAATGGAGCAAGGTATAGTGGGCACTCCGGGATCACCTAGTTTCTTCGGAGTTCCACCCTTGAAGGTATAATTAGCGGGCATGGTGGAAATCTCAACCCCAGGTATCCTCCTCTTATTAGTCACAATATTTTTCATGTACTTAGCATATGGAGACATTTTGAGCATATATGTCAAACGCATTTGCAGAAACACAGGTATGATCATTTCAACAAAGCGCTGAAAATCCTCATCATCCTTTTTCTTGGATGGTTTGGGAGGAAAGGGCATAGGTTTCTGAAGCCATGGTTCCCTTTCTTTACCATGCTTCCTAGCAGCAAAGTCATTCTTATCGTATCTTCTATTCTTAGGCTGTGGGTTATCAAGATCAGGTTCAATCACCACATCCTTTTCATTGCTAGGTTGAGCATCTTCATGAACATCACTATTGATATTATCATTAGGCTCATGTTCATCACCAGATTGTGTTTCAGCATCAGAGACAGAGACATCGTTTGGACTCTCAGGTGTAGCAGCAACAGGGTTGCTAGCGCGCAGGTTCCTATCATCTTTCTTCTTCTTTCTAGGATGACTAGGTGCATCAGTGCTAACTCCTTGAGAATCTTGTTCAATTCTCTTCGGATGACCCTCGGGATATAGAGGTTCCAAGGTCATTCTACCGCCTCTAGTGATGACTCTGACAGAATTATCATTCAACTCATTGAGCAAGTCATTCTGAGCTTTGAGTACTTTTTCTACCTGAGTGGTAACCATAGAGGCATGTTTACTCAAGAGCTTAAGATCATTGACATTTCTGTCCACACAAGCACTTAAATGACTAAGCATACGAGCATTCTGTTCCAATTGTCTACTAACATAATCATTGAAACTCTATTGTTTGGCAACAAAGTTATCAAATTCATCCAACCATAAGCTAGCAGGTTTATCAAAAGGAATATCACTCTCATCAAACCTACGTAGATAATTTACTTCTACTACCTGTATCGGGTTATCAAGACCATGGATCTCTTCGATAGGTGGTAGATTTTTGACATCTTCATATTTAATGCCTTTCTCTCGCTTAGATTTCTTGGCTTCTTGCATATCTTCACGACTGAGGAATAGAATACCTCTTTTCTTCGGAGTTGGCTTAGGAGGTGGTTCGGGAATAGTCCAAGCATTCTCATTGCACAAGATGTTAATCAATAGAATCTCAGCTTGTTCTATGGTTCATTCCCTAAAAACACAACCGGCACAACTATCTAGGTGGTCTTTGGAAGCATCAGTAAGTCCATTATAGAAGATATCAAGTATTTCATTCTTCTCAAGAGGGTGATCAGGCAAAGCATTTAGCAGCTGGATAAGCCTCCCGCAAGCTTGTGGGAGACTCTCTTCTTCAGCTTCAGCAAAGTTGTATATTTCCTGCAAGGCGGCTTGCTTCTTATGGGCAGGGAAATATTTTTCAGAGAAGTAGTACACCATATCCTGGGGGATCCACACACAACCAGGAGCAAGAGAAGTGAACCAGGTCTTAGCATCATCCTTTGGCGAGGAAGGAAACAGCTTGAGGATATAGTAGTGGCGGATCTTTTCCTCACTCGTGAATAGGGTGGCTATATCGTGCAGTTTGGTAAGATGGGCTACAACCGTTTCAGACTCATAACCGTGAAAAGGATCAGATTCGACCAAAGTGATTAACTCAGGGTCGACAGAGAATTCATAATCCTTATCGGTCACAAAGATAGGCAAAGTGGCAAACTTCGGGTCGCATTTCATCCTAGCGTTCAGAGATTTTTCTTTCCACTTGAGCAGTAATTTATCAACATCATAGCTATCCTTACACGCAAGAAAATCCTCAGCTATCTCTCCCTCCATAACATAATGCTCAGGCATAACAGGCAATTCAGGCATAATAGCATATTCTACTTCAATAGTATCAGCAGTTTCAGAAGTATCATCACATCTAGCAGCAACTCTAGCAATTTGTGCATCAAGGAATGCACCTAGTGGCAAGGCAGTATCAAGCATAGCATCATCAGGCATAGTATCAAGCATAGCATCATCAGGCATAGTATCAAGCATAGCATCATCAGCCATAGTATCAAGCATAGCATCATCAGCCATAGTATCAAGCATAGCATCATCAAGCACAGGAGACATATCAAGATTTCTAGCAGGAGGTGGTGTCGCAAACTTACTCATAACTGAAGGTGAATCAAGTGCAGAGCTAGATGGCAGTTCCTTACCTATCCTCGTAGTGGAAGGCAAGACTTTAGTTCTTGGATCTATCGGATTCCTCATAGTGACCAGCAGAAGTAAATCCCAAGTGACTTAGAGAATATAGCTATGCCTCCCCGGCAACGGCGCCAGAAAATAGCACGTTGACGGGAGAATATTCTTGACTTGGCGTCCCCGGCAACAGCACTAGAAAATAGTCTTGATAACCCACAAGTATAGGGGATTGCAACAGTTTTGGAGGGTAGAGTATTCAACCCAAATTTATTGATTCGACTCAAGGGGAAGCGAAAGAATATTGTCAAGTATTAGCAGCTGAGTTGTCAATTCAACCACACCTGAAAGATTTAGTGTCTACAGCAAAGTATCAGTAGCATGGTAGTATGATAGCAGCAATAGCAACAGTAACCAGTAGCAGCAGAGTAACAGAAGTAGTGACAGAGTAATAGTAGCAGCAGCAAAGTAACATAGCAAGGACCAGTAGTAAAAGACTCGTAGGCATTAGATCGGTGATGGATGATTATGCCGGATGTGATTCATCATGTAACAGCTATAACATGGAGAGATAAGTAACTAGCTCCCGTTCGTCAATCTAATGTAGGCATGTATTCCGTATGTAGTCATACGTGCTTAGGGAAAAGAACTTGCATGACATCTATTGTCCATCCCTCCCGTGGCAGCGGGGTCCTAATGGAAATTATGGGATATTAAGGTTCTCCTTTTAATAAAGAACCAGACCAACGCATTAACACTTGGTGAATACATGAACTCCACATACTATGGTCATCTTCGGGAGTGGTTCCGGCTATTGTCACTCCGGGGTTGCCGGGTCATAACACATAGTAGGTGACTACAACTTGCAAGATAGGATCTAAAATACACATATATTCGCGACAACATAATAGGTTCAGATCTGAAATCATGGCACTCGGGCCGTCGGGACCCCGATCCTAAGCCATACAACTCCAGCATGTACACATCATATCACTTTGTGGCCTCACGCACGGAAATCACCCCGGTTGCCACCTTACCTTGGCCGGGACCGTTTGCGTCTTTTGGCTCACGTATATGACTATGTTGCCAGCAATCATATGTCAAAGAACCTGGGTCGACATGGCTAATTATGAACCCCAAGTGGCACATCCGTACAGGGACAGGCATACATAACCCAGCTAGGCAGGTGTCGGTCATCAGCGAGTGTAGACGAGTCGTAGCAAGCTACGGGGACTCCATTACACCGCGTGACATTTCCCCGTGGGGACAGACACAGCAACCAAGAAGGATACATGCCGGTCAATCAATGTGTCCGGAGCAGTACCAAGCTACCAAGGCTCGGTGGAAGCACAAAGAGGCATTTCCCGGTATGGAGTACTACTCAAGGCACACACCTAGGTGTCGAATCCCACACATATCCATGCATTGCAAGCATACACACAATATGCACGATATGTGTAGATACAACATGGCATCACAACATAACTCTACAACACATCATTTACTTAATAGACTCCGAAGAGTCAACATAGTTTAATGTTACAAACAGAATGGGTCACATGACCCATCATTCAGAGCATACAAGCATCAAGCGGAAGTTACATGTCTGGGTACACACATCTACTAAAAGCGGCTCGAAGAGCCTAAAAGCTACAACGACCCTACCATAGGAGCCAGATCACTGTCTGGGTTCCCAAGCTATACCATCGATGTTAACGTCAAGAGATAACGTAGAGAGAGCGGCGTCTACTCTGCAAAAATGTAAATAAGCAACAGTGAGTACGAAGGTACTCAGCAAGTCTTACATCAGCGCTAACTACATATGCATCAAGTATCAATGAACGGAATTGTGGGGTTTATTGCAGAGAAGCCAGCTTTGACCTTTGGCTAACCTATTCTACAACAAAGTTTTATTATCTCTCTCGTCTCCTTACGAGAGAGTGCACACGAGTCCACATAACCACCAAATAAATACACCTCCATGGATCTTCTCTCGTCATCCTACGAGAAGGCCATTCATAGCACTCACACTTATCTGGACCATTTTAGTGTAACCATTAAAGTTATCTATGAACCACGTAACTATCCAAGCAGTCCATAACCGAGGACGCGGCTATTCGAATAGATAGATACCCTGCAGGGGTGTACTTCGTCACACATGCTTCTGCCACTTATCGCCAAGTGGACATAAAACCAGCACCTCGGCAACCTTCAAGCGGAAGCCCAGCGAGGGAGTTGGCCACGGATGTTACCTACTAAGACTCACGCCCAAGACAGTCGCCTATCTGAGTTGGAACCCATAATGGAAGTTCGGCCGAGGTTTCCAACATGGCCTCAAACGATGTGAGCAGGGCCCCAAGCCGGTCCCGACTGGGTCGTTCATCCACTTAGAAGGCCCTGCCACAACCTATGAACGTTTCGAACTACTGCGACTTCTGGACTGAGAACAGAGTAGTTAATAGGCCGAGAGGGGTCGAGTTACAGGAACCCAATGTGCGGTAGTAGCTAGTCTTGGAGCACCAACACAAGATCTCAGGTCCTATATGCGGTGACAATGAGACAACCCACCATGTACTCCTACATCGCCTCTCATCGCTACCTTTACCAAAACAGTTTCACATCTTTAACTCTCATCAATAGGACATGATCATTCCAATACATCATTCTGATGCTCGGACCAAACTCAACCTAAGCATGGCAAGCATAACAGGGTAAAGCACATATGACTCAAGCATCTACCAGGTATGCTAGGTTGAATTGGTTTAGCTATTTACTGTGATCAAAATCAGGTCATGCAAAGGAATAGGTGCAGCTATCGTAATACAACTATCAATTGAATCATTTTGTCCTAATGCATAGAAATGAGAGCAGAAGCGAGAGAATAGGATTTTGTCGGAATGTTCAAAGGTGTTTTGCTTGCATGTTGATCGGAAGAACTCAGCTATTCTTCGATGCCGATGATAACTACATCTCGCAAGGTCTATTGACAGATCAAACGAAAGAAATTAATCACGGCAAATGCTTCACAATGATGCATGAGCATGGCAAGTTATCATGATGCTGATTTCATCTAATGCAAGTGATCACAAGTTGAAAGAAGTTTATTTGATCTATATAATTCATTTTCAACATCCAATTATATCCTTTATAAGCCTATTGTGAATTTGTCATATTCAGCAAGGTTAAAATGTCCAAACATGTGTATAAATGCCACCAATGGATTCCTTGCATTTTTCTGATTCTTTTTCATATATAAATTATTTTCATCAGAGTTATATTTTAATTTCTATGATTTTTACAAGTTTTAGCAATTTTCTGGAATTAAATTAAATCAGAAAACTATTACTGCGTCAGGCTGATGTCATCCCGGCGTCAGCAGGTCAACCAGGCGGGTCCAAGTCAACCTGACCAGTGGGGTCCACTGGTCAGTGACCCAGAGGCTAACCCCGCGCTGACCAGCCCCTAATTGGGGTTTGACCAGGCGTGGGGCCCTCTGGCAGTGACTGGAGGGAGGGGTTAATTAGCGTTAAGGGTCGGCCACGTCGACAGCTACCGGAGAGTGGTCGCCGGCGACTGAGCCGCGGTGGAGGGCTCGCTGGAGTTGTGCTATTTTGCGCTACTGAGGTCCAAATCGAGCATGGTTGACGGCTACAGAGAGCTGACGAAGCGCCCGATCTGGCAGGGGCACTAAGAGAGGCTAGGGTGGCCGGAGAGGTGCCGGCGACGAGCGGAGCGATCGCCGGAGTTCGGCCACGGTGGGGAAACGACCTACGGGGCACGGCAGAGCATGGGAGGAGAGGGGAAAGAGTCAGCGGCTCACGGGGGTTCCATTCCTCGCATCGGCGAGGTTGGAGGGGCTCTCTGGCCGGCGATTTGACGACGGCGAGATCCAGTGGCCGGAGGAAGAACGGCGACGATGGCGACGCTATGGGGGCTCGGGTGCTCGGAGAAGTTGATGGAGGGATGCAGCTCATCGAGGCGGAGGAGTGGAGCTCTTCAGGGAGGCGAGGGGTGGCCGGGGTGGAGCTTGCGACGAGCTCGGGCGGACCGGCAATGGCGGCGAGAAGAGCAGGGGCAGAGAACGAGAGGAGAGGCAGAGCACAGGGGGGAGGAGAGGATAAGGGAGGGACGGCCTCGTGTGCTGGCGCGGTGGAGGCAGGAGGGGACTCCACGCGAGCAGCAGGCAGCGAGGGGCGTCGTGCCTTCCTTCTCCTCTGCCTTCTGGCACGAGGAGGAAGACGACACGAGAGACCCCCCTCTGGTGGGCTGGGCCAGGAGGTGTGACAGGTAAGGTTCTTTCTGTTTTTTTAATTTCTCTTTTATTTCTTTCTGGTATTTACTTTTAGGATTTAAAATAAATAGTTTGACCAAATATAAAACCCAAAAATGTTATTATGTGAGAGAGACAACAATGTCCAATGCCACATGAAAGTTTCAACATTTTTGAAACTTTAAAAATAGAAGAATCAAAATAATTCCATTCCAAATAGCTATTTAGTCAACTCAAAAATCCTTTTTAAAAATTTCCTGTGGCCTAGATTTTTGGTTTGACAAATTTACCTTATGACACTATTTTGCCAAGAATTTGGAACATTTTTCTGGTTCCTTTTAAGGTATTAAATTTTTATTGCCTTCTTGTCAATTGATCAAAACATTTGGGGCTTTGATCCCTTCCCATTAAACATCAAAGTTTTTATAATGCATGCATGAATGCTTGGCAAACAAAGAAAGCTAGGGCTGTGACAACTCACCCCCACTAAACAAGAATCTCGTCCCGAGATTTAGGCGTAGTCGGGAAGAGTTCGGGGTATTCAAGCCGAAGGCGATCTTCGCGCTCCCAGGTTGCTTCATTCTCGGAATGATGAGACCACTGAACCTTGAGAAACTTGATGATGCGATGTCGGGTGCTACGCTCGGTTTCGTCAAGAATACGAAAAGGATATTCTCGATATGATAGATCATCTTGGAGATCAAGCGTTTCGTGGTCTACTTCACGGACACGGTCCTTGAAGCAACGCCTGAGTTGAGAAATGTGGAACACATCATGAACTTTGGAAAGCTGAGGAGGCAGCTCTAACTGGTAGGCAACCTCTCCTCGTTTAGCGAGAATACGGAAAGGACCAATGTAACGAGGAGCCAATTTGCCTTTGATACCGAAATGATGGGTACCTTTGAGAGGTGAAACCCGAAGGTAAGCCTTCTCGTCAACTTCATAAATTACTTCCTTATGAAGGCGGTCCTATTGACTCTTTTGACGAGATTGGGCAGTTTTTAAATTCTCACGAATAATGCGAACTTGCTCTTCCGCATCCTGGATCATATCCGGTCCAAAGAACTGTCTTTCACCGGTTTCTGACCAGTTTAATGGTGTTCGGCATCTTCGTCCATACAGAACTTCGAAAGGAGCTTTGCCCAGACTAGACTGGAAACTGTTGTTATAAGCAAATTCGGCGAATGGAAGACACTTCTCCCAATTCATTCCGAATGAGATAACACAGGCTCTGAGCATATCTTCAAGAATTTGGTTGACTCTTTCTACTTGACCACTTGACTGAGGGTGATAAGCAGTGCTAAACGAAAAATGAGTTCCCATAGCTTTTTGAAAACTTTCCCAAAATCGAGAAGTGAAAAGACTTCCACGATCTGAATTGATTTCTAGAGGAACACCATGAAGAGAAACTATTCGAGAAATATATAGGTCTGCTAGCTCGCTAGCAGTTATACTTTCTCGGACTGGAAGGAAGTGAGCAACTTTCGAAAGGCGATCAATGACGACAAAGATGGCTTCATTCCCTTTCTTGGTCTTTGGAAAACCAGTGATAAAATCCATACTAACCTTGTCCCACTTCCACTCGGGAATAGCCAGGGGTTGAAGGGTGCCAGCAGGCCTTTGATGCTCTGCCTTAATGCAACGACAAGCGTCACAGTTAGCAATGAATTGAGCGATTTCTCTCTTCATCCGGGTCCACCATAACCTCTGGCGTAGGTCCTGATACATTTTAGTGCTACTGGGATGAATCGTGAGAGGCGATTCATGAGCTTCCTTAAGAAACAAATCACGAAGTTGTTGCTTCTTAGGAACCACCAAACGATTATCAAAGAATACAACACCTTTATCATTTACCAAGAAACGACCAACAACTCCTTTGGCGATGTTGCTCTTGATCCGGGAAATTCCCGTATCATGTTTCTGGGCTGCTATGATCTGATCCTCCAGAGTCGGTTTCGACACCAAGGTAGAAAGGAATCCTTGAGGAACAAGGTGAAGATTAAGCTTATGAAATACCTCATGGAGAAGTGGTTGATTTTATAGCAACATGAGGTTGTTACAATAGGATTTACGACTTAGTGCATCAGCCATGACATTGGCTTTGCCTGGGGTGTAAGATATTCCTAAATCGTAATCCGTAATCAACTCAACCCACCGTCTTTGCCTGAGATTTAAATCCTCTTGGGTGAATATATACTTGAGACTCTGGTGATCAGTGTATATTTCGCAACGATTACCCAGGAGGTAATGTCGCCAGGTTAACAGTGCATAGACTACAACGGCAACTTCCAGATCATGTGTTGGATAATTCTCCTCATGTGGATGCAACTGTCGAGATACGTATGCAATCACATGACGATCTTGCATAAGAATGCATCCAAGTCCTTGCCGCGAGGCATCACAGTAGATAATAAAGTCCTTTGAGAAATCTGGGGGCACAAGTACAGGGGCAGTAGTCATTCGTCTTTTCAACTCCTGAAAACTTTCCTGGCACAGTGGGGTCCATTCGAACTTCTTATCTTTCTTGAGAAGTTCAGTTAGAGGTTTGGCAATTTTGGATAAATTCTCGACGAAGCGGCGGCAATAGCTTGCTAAGCCAAGGAAACTCCTAACTTGCTTCACCGATTCAGGTGGAGTCCAATCAAGAACGGCCTGAACTCTCTCGGGATTGAGAGCAATACCTTTTGCCGAGATTACGTGACCTAGATAGGTCACTTCTGGTAACCAGAATTCACACTTGGAGAATTTGGCGTAAAGGCGGTGCTCTCGAAGTTTCATCAATACCAGCCTAAGATGCTCAGCATGTTCTTCTTCGTTCTTCGAGTAAATCAGAATATCATCGAGGTAAACCACGACGAATTTATCCAAGTACTCCATGAAGATCGAATTCATTAAGCGGGAGAAAGTGGCTGGGGCATTGGTTAGACCGAAGGACATGACGGTGTACTCGTATTGGCCATCACGAGTGAAAAGGCCATCTTAGGAATGTCCCCGTTCCTAATTTTGATTTGATGATAACCTAATCTCAAATCCATCTTTGAAAAGACTGCAGATCCAGCGAGCTGATCATACAGATCGTTGATCCTGGGGAGCGGATATTTGTTCTTTATCGTGACCAGATTAACCGGTCGGTAATCTACAACCATCCGTTCCGTACCATCCTTCTTCTTGACGAAGAGGACAGGGCAAGCCCAAGGGGAAGAGCTAGGACGGATGAAACCTTTCTTCAAGGATTCATCAAGTTGGGTTTTAAGCTCAGCTAATTCTTGAGGAGACATCTTATAGGGTCTTCTAGCAATTGGAGCAGTTCCTGGGACAAGTTCTATGACAAACTCTACTTCTCTGTCAGGTGGGACACCTGGCAGTTCCTCTGGAAAGACATCCGGAAAATCACGGACTATTGGGATGTTTTCAAGGTCTGGAAGAGGATTGGCATTGAGGGCATATATTTGGCGCTTTGTAACCCCTGATGAGACATTTACTAACTGGCCAGAGGTATGGGTGAGTTGAACAGATCTAGAGAAACAATCAATTTTGGCATGATGAGCTGTCAACCAGTCCATCCCCAAAATGATATTGATGTCTGAAGTCTTGAGAGGTATCAAGGAAGCAAGGAATACAAGACCATCAATAAGGATTTGGTTCCCATGACTTACTGCATTAGTTTGCCATTTGGAACCTGGAGCCTGAATTACTAATGGGGTGGGCATATCTACGAAAGCAATGTTATGCAAGGAGTCATAACGTTCGGAGATGAAGGAATGAGATGCTCCAGAGTCAAAAAGAACTGAAGCTAGATGAGAATTAACAAGGAGCGTCTTAAGCACGACATCATCATCATCTTGAGCTTCTTCTGCACATACGTGGTGCACACATCCACGAGTTAGAGCAACTGACTTTTCCTTGGACTTCTTGGTTGGTGGCTTGCAATGAACAACACCCATTCCTGAAGGAGGTGGAACAAAACCACGCAAAGGACAATCCCTTGAATAGTGTCCTGGCTTGCTACACTTGAAGCACGATCCAAAAATAGGACGGGGGTCTGGGTTGAACACTTGATTGATGAGATTATCCTGGGGGACACTTGGCATCGGCAGACGAGGCGCCACATAGGTTGGCCTTGGTACGTATCTCGGAGTGATAACAGCATTCGGGATCCATATCCTACGCTTCTGGGATATAGAAGTTGAAGATGATCCAACATCACGGTTGTGCTTGCGAGATTCCTCGTAGGTCATTCTGCTTGTTTCTTCTTGGATGGCTTTGTTCACAAGGACCTCAAAACTGATGAACTCATGCAAACTGAGATCATGACGAAGCTTTGGGTTAAGACCTTCCTGAACCTAGCTTGCTTCTTGGCATCAGTGGATACTTTTTCTCGTGCATAACGCACAAGGCGTCCAAATTCACGACTATAAGCATTTACATCCAACTTGTCTTGAGTCAAACTGCAAAACTCTTCTTGCTTACGATCTATCAGGGCCTGCGGAATATGATGTTCACGAAAAGCTTCACAGAACTCCTACCATGAAGTAACTTGGCCCGAAGGACGCATAACCTGAAAGTTCTCCCACCATAGACTAGCAGAACCTTCGAGGTGATATGTGGCATAGGTAACCTTGTCTCCTTCAGCCACGTTTGCATAACGCAGCTTGTTATTGATACTTCGGAGCCAATCATCTGCATCTAGTGGCTCAATGGAATGACGGAAGGTGGGTGGATTCAATTTGATGAAGTCTCTGATGGATACTAGCTCATTGCACTGAGAGGTTGTATCCCGCTCAATGTGCTCCAACAGACGGTTGGTGGCATGCTTGTTCCTCTCAATTTCTAGCATAACCTCTGTCAACAAAGGCGGGTTAAGAGAATCTTCTCCATCCCTAAGATCTCCATGGTTCTGATCATGGCCAGCAGAACTTCGGGTTACTCGCGACATCCTCTTGAAACAATCCAGGGTTCAGAGACAAAGAACACTAAATACCACAATCCCAGAGAAAATCGGATAGCATAACGGCTGTATAGACATGAAATATGAGGCATCCTTCAAGAGATCTGGGCAACATAACTACTCAATATTATGGATTCGAGGTGCAACAAGAACAAAGGCATCTCTTCTCAAAATTCTGTTGGAAGCAGGAATGACACACAGAAACCATTCTATAAGTCCATGGTTCAGTAACTCGTCCTCCTAGTAGACAGATAAGAAAACCTAGTCCTTAATCCCCGTAGAAATGAAAAGGTGACTCAGAATAGAGTGACTCGAGGAAAAGAGTAAAAAGAGCCTTACGTTCCCTTCCACAATCAATTCCCTTATATAACTATAGATTTTCTAGACTCAACATCGACCATTTTGGCTTGGTAATCCTACAGGCAGTCAAGCTCTGATACCAACGCTGTCGGGACCCCGATCCTAAGCCATACAACTCCAGCATGTACACATCATATCACTTTGTGGCCTCACGCACGGTAATCACCCCAGTTGCCACCTTACCTTGGCCGGGACCGTTTGCGTCTTTTGGCTCACGTATATGACTATGTTGCCAGCAATCATATGCCAAAGAACCTGGGTCGACATGGCTAGTTATGAACCCAAGTGGCACATCCGTATAGGGACAGGCATACATAACCCAGCAAGGCAGGTGTCGGTCATCAGCGAGTGTAGACGAGTCGTAGCAAGCTATAGGGACTCCATTACACCGCGTGACATTTCCTCGTGGGGACAGACACAGCAACCAATAAGGATACATGCCGGTCAATCAATGTGTCCGGAGCAGTAGCAAGCTACCAAGGCTCGGTGGAAGCACAAAGAGGCATTTCCCGGTATGGAGTACTACTCAAGGCACACACCTAGGTGTCGAATCCCACACATATCAATGCATTGCAAGCATACACACAATATGCACGATATGTGTAGATACAACATGGCATCACAACATAACTCTACAACACATCATTCATTTAATAGACTCCGAAGAGTCAACATAATTTAATGTTACAAAAAGAATGGGTCACATGACCCAACATTCAGAGCATACAAGCATCAAGCGGAAGTTACATGTCTGGGTACAGACATCTACTAAAAGCGGCTAGAAGAGCCCAAAAGCTACAACGACCCTACCATAGGAGCCAGATCACTGTCTGGGTTCCCAATTAAACCATCAATGTTAACATCAAGAGATAACGTAGAGAGAGCGGCGTCTATTCCGCAAAAATGTAAATAAGCAACAGTGAGTACGAAGGTACTCAGCAAGTCTTACATCAGTGCTAACTACATATGCATCAAGTATCAATGAACGGAATTGTGGGGTTTATTGCAGAGAAGCCAGCTTTGACCTTTGGCTAACCTATTCTACAACAAAGTTTTATTATCTCTCTCGTCTCCTTACGAGAGAGCGCACACGAGTCCACATAACCACCACATCAATACACCACCATGGATCCTCTCTCGTAATCCTACGAGAAGGCCATCCATAGCACTCACACTTATCTGGACCATTTTAGTGTAACCATTAAAGTTATCTATGAACCATGTAAGTATCCAAGCAGTCCATAACCGAGGACGCGGCTATTCGAATAGATAGATACCCTGCAGGGGTGTACTTCGTCACACATGCTTCCGCCACTTACCGCCAAGTGCACATAAAACCAGCACCTCGGCAACCTTCAAGCGGAAGCCCAGCGAGGGAGTTGGCCACGGACGTTAACCTACTAAGACTCACGCCCAAGACAGTCGCCTATCTGAGTTGGAACCCATAATGGAAGTCCGGCCGAGGTTTCCAATATGGCCTCAAACGATGTGAGCAGGGCCCCAAGCCGGTCCCGACTGGGCCGTTCATCCACTTAGCAGGCCGTGCCACAACCTATGAACGTTTCGACCTACTGCGACTTCTGGACTGAGAACATAGTAGTTAATAGGCCGAGAGGGGTCGAGTTACCGGAACCCAATGTGCGGTAGTAGCTAGTCTTGGAGCACCAACACAAGATCTCAGGTCCTATATGCGGCGACAATGAGACAACCCACCATGTACTCCTACATGGCCTCTCATCGTTACCTTTACCAAAACAGTTTCACATCTTTAACTCTCATCAATAGGACATGATCATTCCAATACATCATTCCGATGCTCGGACCAAACTCAACCTAAGCATAGCAAGCATAACAGGGTAAAGCACATATGACTGAAGCATCTACCAGGTATGCTAGGTTGCATTGGTTTAGCTATTTACTGTGATCAAAATCAGGTCATGCAAAGGAATAGGTGCAGCTATCGTAATACAACTATCAATTGAATCATTTTTTCCTAATGCATAGAAATGAGAGCAGAAGCGAGAGAATGGGATTTTGTCGGAATGTTCAAAGGGGTTTTGCTTGCCTGTTGATCGGAAGAACTCAGCTATTCTTCGATGCCGGTGATAACTACATCTCGCAAGGTCTATTGACAGATCAAATGAAAGAAATTAATCACGGCAAATGCTTCACAATGATGCATGAGCATGGCAAGTTATCATGATGTTGATTTCATCTAATGCAAGTGATCACAAGTTGAAAGAAGTTTATTTGATCTATATAATTCATTTTCAACATCCAATTATGTCCTTTATAAGCCTATTGTGAATTTTTCATATTCAACAAGGTTAAAATGTCCAAACATGTGTATAAATGCCACCAATGGATTCCTTGCATTTTTTTGATTCTTTTTCATATATAAATTATTTTCATCAGAGTTGTATTTTAATTTCTTTGATTTTTACAAGTTTTAGCAATTTTCTGCAATTAAATTAAATCAGAAAACTATTACTGCGTCAGGCTGATGTCATCCCTGCGTCAGCAGGTCAACCAGCCGGGTCCAAGTCAACCTGACCAGTGGGGTCCACTGGTCAGTGACCCAGAGGCTAACCCCGCGCTGACCAGCCCCTAATTGGGGTTTGACCAGGCGTGGGGCCCTCTGGCAGTGATTGGAGGGAGGGCTTAATTAGCGCTAAGGGTCGGCCACGTCAACAGCTACCGGAGAGTGGTCGCCGGCGACTGAGCCGCGGTGGAGGGCTCGCCGTAGTTGTGCTATTTTGCGCTACCGATGTCCAAATCGAGCGTGGTTGACGGCTACAGAGAGCTGACGAAGCGCCCGATCTGGCAGGGGCACTAAGAGAGGCTAGGGTGGCCGGGAGAGGTGCCGGCGACGAGCGGAGCGATCGCTGGAGTTCGGCCACGGTGGGGAAACGACCTACGGGGCACAGCAGAGCATGGGAGGAGAGGGGAAAGAGTCAGCGGCTCACGGGGGTTCCATTCCTGGCATCGGCGAGGTTGGAGGGGCTCTCTGGTCGGCGATTCGACGGCGGCGAGATCCAGTGGTCGGAGGAAGAACGACGACGATGGCGACGCTACGGGGGCTCGGGTGCTCGGAGAAGTTGATGGAGGGATGCAGCTCGTCGAGGCGGAGGAGTGGTGCTCTTCAAGGAGGCGAGGGGTGGCCGGCGTGGAGCTTGCGACGAGCTCGGGCGGACCAGCAATGGCGGCGAGAAGAGCAGGGGGCAGAGAACGAGAGGAGAGGCAGAGCGCAGGGGGGAGGAGAGGATAAGGGAGGGACGGCCCCGTGTGCTGGCGCGGTGGAGGCAGGAGGGGACTCCCCGCGAGCAGGAGGTGGCGAGGGGCGCTGTGCCTTCCTTCTCCTCTGCTTTCTGGCACGAGGAGGAAGACGACAGGGGAGACCCCCCTCTGGTGGGCTGGGCCAGGAGGTGCGACAGGTAAGGTTCTTTCTGTTTTTTTATTTCTCTTTTATTTCGTTCTGGTATTTACTTTTAGGATTTAAAATAAATAGTTTGACCAAATATAAAACCCAAAACTGTTATTATGTGACAGAGACAATAATGTCCAATGCCACATAAAAGTTTCAACATTTTTGAAACTTTAAAAGTAGAAGGAATCAAAATAATTCCATTCCAAATAGCAATTTATTCAACTCAAAAATCCTTTTGAAAAAGTTCATGTGGCCTAGAATTTTGGTTTGACAAATTTACCTTATGACACTATTTTGCCAAGAATTTGGAACATTTTTCTGGTTCCTTTTAAGGTATTAAATTGTTATTGCCTTCTTGTCAATTGATCAAAACATTTGGGGCTTTGATCACTTCCCATTAAACATCAAAGTTTTTATAATGCATGCATGAATGCTTGGCAAACAAATAAAGCTAGGGCTTTGACACCTAGTGACGAGCATTAAGCATGGCAAAGTAGTAGCAACATCAATCTCAGAACATAGTGGATACTAGGGATCAATCCCCGTCAAAACTAACTCGATTACATGATAGATCTCATCCAACCCATCACTGTCCAGCAAGCCTACGATGAGATTACTCACGAACGGTGAAGAGCATCATGGAATTAGCGATGAAGGATGGTTGATGATGACGATGGCGATGATTTCCCCTCTCCGGAGCCTAGAACGGACTCCAGATCTGCCCTCCACATGAAGAACGGGAGGTGGCGGCGCCTCTGTATCGTAAAACGCGATGAATCCTTCTCCCTGATTTTTTTCCGGGCGAAACGGAATATATAGAGCTGAGATTGGAGGCGGTGAAGCCACGTGGGCCCCACAAGCCTGCCAGGCGCGGCCAGGGGGGTGGTCGCGCCTCCTGGATTTGTGGCCCACTGGCTCACCTCCTCCGGTGGATCTTTGTGCAGGTATTTTTCATTAATTCCAGAAAAATTCTCCATAAATTTTCAAGTCATTCCGAGAACTTTTATTTCTGCACAAAAACAACACCATGGCAATTCTGCTGAAAACAGCGTTAGTCCGGGTTAGTTCCATTCAAATCATGCAAATTAGAGTCCAAAACAAGGGCAAAAGAGTTCAGAAAAGTAGATACGACGGAGACGTATCAGTGGGCCCCTCCAGGTGAATATCCGAAACCCATTCGTCACTCCCAGTACACTGTCAGTAATGCCCGAAATCTTTCCGGTGACCAAATGAAACCATCCTATATATCAATCTTCGTTTGCGGACCATTCCGGAAACCTTCGTGACGTCTGTGATCTCATCCGGTACTCCGAACAACCTTCGGTCACCAACACATATAACTCAACTATATTAAAACGTCATCGAACCTTAAGTCTGCAGACCCTGCGGTTCGAGAACTATGCAGACATGACCCGAGATACTCCTCGGTCAATATCCAATAGCGGGATCTGGATGTCCATATTGGATCCTACATATTCTACGAAGATTTTATCGGTTGAACCTCTATGCCAAGGATTCATATAATTCCGTATAACATTCCCTTTGTCCTTGGGTATGTTACTAGCCCGAGATTTGATCTTCGGTATCCCTATACCTATTTCAATCTCGTTACTGGCAAGTCTCTTTACTCATTCCGTAATACAAGATCCCGTGACTTACACTTGAGTCACATTGCTTTCAAGGCTTGAATGTGATGTTGTATTACCGAGTGGGCCCCGAGATACCTCTCCGTCACACGGAGTGACAAATCCCAGTCTTGATCCATGCTAACTCAACGGACACCTTCGGAGATACCTGTAGAGCACCTTTATATTCACCTAGTAACGTTGTGATGTTTTATACACACAAGGTATTCCTCCGGTGTCAGTGAGTTACATGATCTCATGGTCATAGGAACGAATACTTGACACGCAGAAAACAATAGCAACAAAATGACACGATCACATGCTACGTTTATAAGTTGGGTCTTGTCCATCACATGATTCTCCTAATGATGTGATCCCGTTATCAAGTGACAACACTTGCCTATGGTCAGGAAACCTTGACCATCTTTGATCAACGAACTAGTCAACTAGAGGCTCACTAGGGACAGTGTGTTATCGATGTATCCACACATGTATTTGAGTTTCCAATCAATACAATTCTAGAATGGATAACAAACGATTATTATGAACAAGGAAAATAATAATAACTAATTTGTTATTGCCTCTAGAGGATATTTCCAGCAGCTCGCGGGATGATGAACTGTTTGCCACTCCTTCAAATGTGGCTGGTGAAGAAATCGAACTAATCACTTATGTAGATCAAGTCTACACATGAAAATCATCATCTGAAGAATTTGATGGAGACCTGAGGAAATTTATTGATTGGATGCAAGCTAATAATGATGAAATGACAACATTTCACTCATCCTCAAATTTACTGTTTATGATGAAATTATTATCTGATGAAATTTATATCATATTCTTCAAATCTGAAGCATATGAGATGGTAAGCTCGACTAATTCATCTGCAGGATGACAAACCCAAGAATACAGAGATGGTTCTTGATAGTGGTTGCACAAATCACAAGCTTGTTGATGAATATGCCACTGACTCCACCAATGAAGCAAATAACTTATGTTGCTAAAGGTAAAAGCAAGGTATTGGGACTTGGTAAAGTGGCTATATCCAAGGACCGGCACATGGACAGAGTCATGCTTGTCGAATCCCTTGGGTTTAACCTCATGTCAGTCTCAATGCTTTCTGATCTTGATATGATTGTCATTTTTGGAAAATATAGATGTGTGGTCGTCATGGAATTTGACAAATCCAAAGTCTTCGAAGGCTTTAGGAGAGGAGATTTGTATATGTTTTATTTTTCTACAGGACCTCAACCAGCCACGTGCTTACCAGAAAAAACCTCAGAAGGCTGGCTATGGCATCGACGACTTGGTCATGCTAGCATGAGGAATTTGCACACACTAGCGAAGAAGAAGCATGTTATTGGCATCGAATTTGTCAAATTACTCAAGGACCATCTCTGTAGTGCTTGTGAGTCTGGAAAAATAACCAGATCCAAACACCCCTCGAAGACTATCATGACTACTACTCATCCATTTGAATTGCTTCACATGGATCCATTTGGACCTACTCATTATGCTACTCTAACCAATGCAATTTCTTTATATGGCTTTGTCATCGTTGATGACTATTCTCGTTATACTTGGGTACACATCATTCTGTATAAAACTAAAGTGCAAGAAGTCTTCAAACAATTTTCCTCAAGGGCCTCGACGAACTTCGGCGTCAAGATCAAACACATCAGGAGTGATAACGGGACAGAATTCAGAAATATTGGTCTTGATGATTATCTTGATGAACTTGGTATTACTGACGAATTATCTGCCCCTTATACTCCTCAACAGAATGGCGTCGTTGGACGCAAGAACAGGACTCTGGTTGAAATGGCATGGACTATGCTTGAAGAATATAAGACTCCTCATCGCTTCTGTCCTGAAGCAATTAACATTGCTTGCCATGTCATCAATAGGGTATATCTTCACAAATTCCTCAAGAAAACCTCATACGAACTCCTCACTGACAAGAAACCCAATGTAAGTTATTTCAAAGTCTTCGGTGCAAGATGTTGGATTCGAGATCCTCACCATAGCTCAAAGTTTGCACCGAAAGCACATGTGGGTTTTATGCTTGGTTACAGAAAGGACTCACACACCTACAGAGTTTTCAACACCTATCACAACAAGGTTGTTGAAATTGTAGATGTGCGGTTCGATGAAACTAACGGCTCGCAAAGAGAGCAACTTCCTCCTACACCAGATAAATGGACTCCCGAGGAAGCCATCAAGCTCAAAGCTACTGAAGATATCATTCCTAATGAGGAACAACCCCTTGTTGAAGAAATCATCCCCAACACTGATGAAATTCAAGCAGGTGCAACTGAGGAAGCTACTCCAGATCAAATTACTCAGCCCAATCAAAGTCTTCAACCAGCTCATCAAAGGATTGCAAATGAAGTGGAACTTGACAAAATCCTCGATGACATCAATGCGCCAGGTCCTCTCACTCGCTCAAAAGCTTCACATTTAGTTAACTTTTGTGGGCATTCCTCTTTTATGTCTATCGTAGAACCCTCAAAAGTTGTTGAAGCCATGGAACCTGACTGTATTCAAGCCATGCAAGATGAACTTCTTCAATTCAAGCTAAATGATGTGTGGGAACTCGTCAAAAGACCAGATCCTTGCAAGCACAATATCATTGGCACCAAGTGGATCTATCGAAACAAGCAAGATGAGGATGGTCAGGTAGCAAGGAATAAGGCACGACTTGTAGTCCAAGGCTACACACAGGTTGAAGGAATTGACTTTGATGAAACTTTTGCACCTCTTGCTAGACTTGAAGCTATTTGAATACTACTTGCTTATGCTAATCATCATAATATTACTCTGTATCAAATGGATGTGAAAAGTGCATTTCTCAATGGTAAGCTTGAGGAAGAAGTATATGTTGCTCATCCCCCAAGTTCGGAAGACCCGAAGCACCCTGACAAAGTCTTCATACTCAAAAAGGAACTTTATGGCCTCAAGCAAGCCCCTCGGGCGTGGTATGGTACATTGAAGGAATTCCTCATGAAGAAAGGCTTCAAACCTGGTTCACTTGATCCTACTCTTTTCACAAAATCCTATCACAATGAACTTTTTGTGTGCCAAATATATGTCGACGACATTATTTTTGGTTGTACTTACAAACGTTACAGTGATGAATTTGCCTACATGATGGGTGAAGAATATCAAATGTCCATGATGGGGGAGCAGAAATTCTTCTTAGGACTGCAAATTCTTCAACAATGCAATGGCATCTTCATATCTCAGAAAAATACCTCAAGGATGTTCTGAGGAAATTCAACATCCATGAATGCAAAGGCGTCAAGATTCCTATGCCTACTAATGGCCACCTCTGCACTGACGAAAATGGTAAAGATTTTGATCAGCGGGTATATCGTTCTATGGTTGGCTCCTTATTGCACCTATGTGCATCTAGGCCAGACATTATGCTTAGTGTTTGCATGTGTGCTTGTTTTCGAGCAAAACCGAAGGAATCACGCCATAAGGCTGTGAAACATATTCTTCGATATCTAGCTCACACACCAACACTAGGATTATGGTACCCCAAGGGATCAAATCTTCACCTCGTTGGATATTTTGATTCTGATTATGCTGGTGACCATGTTGATCGCAAGTCAACATCAGGCACATGCCATTTCCTCGGAAGACCTTTAGTCAACTGGTCCTCAAAGAAGCAGAACTGTGCATCACTCTCCACTGCTGAAGGTGAATACATTGCTGCTGGATCTTGCTGTGCTAGACTGCTATGGATGAAGCAAATGTTGGAAATATGCGCTAGAGACAATAATAAATTAGTTACTATTATATTTCCTTGTTCATAATAATCGTTTATTATCCATGCTAGAATTGTATTGATTGGAAACTCAAATACATGTGTGGATACATAGACAACACACTGTCCCTAGTGAGCCTCTAGTTGACTAGTTCGTTGATCAAAGATGGTCAAGGTTTCCTAACCATAGACAAGTGTTGTCACTTGATAACGGGATCACGTCATTAGGAGAATCATGTGATGGACAAGACCCAAACTATGAACGTAGCATATTGATCCTGTCGTTTTATTGTTATTGTTTTCTACGTGTCAAGTATTTGTTCCTATGACCATGAGATCATATAACACACTGGCACCTTATTTTGCTTAGAACGACGGTAGCATTATGAGGTGATCTCTCACTAAAATTTCAAGATGAAATTGTGTTCTCCCCAACTGTGCACCGTTGCTACAGTTCATCATTTTGAGACACCACGTGATGATCGGGTGTGATAGACTCAACGTTCAGATACAACGGGTGCAAAACAGTTGCACACGCGGAACACTCAGGTTAAACTTGACGAGCCTAGCATATGCAGACATGGCCTCGGAACACAAGAGACCGAAAGGTTGAGCATGAATCGTATAGTTGATATGATTAGCATAGAGATGCTTACCACTCAAGCTATACTCAACTCACGTGATGATTGGACTTGAGTTAGTGGATTTGGATCATGTACCACTCAAATGACTAGAGAGATGTACTTTTTGAGTGGGAGTTCTTAAGTAATATGATTAATTGAACTAATTATCATGAACATAGTCTGATGGTCTTTGCAAATTATGATGTAGCTTCCGCTATAGCTCTACTATTTTTATATGTTCCTAGAGAAAATTTAGTTGAAAGTTGATAGTAGCAACTTTGCGGGCTGAGTCCGCAAAACTGAGGATTGTCCTCATTGCTGCACAGAAGGCTTATGTCCTTAATGCACCACTCGGTGCGCTGCACCTCGAGCGTCATCTGTGGATGTTGCGAACATCTGACATACACGTTTTTGATGACTACGTGATAGTTCAGTGCGTAATACTTAATGGCTTGGAAGAAAGGCGCCAAAGACGTTTTGAAACATCGTGGAACATAAGAGATGTTCTAAGAGATGAAATTGAGATTTCATGCTCGTGCCTTTGTTAAGAGGTATAAGACCTCCGACAAGATTCTTTGCCTGCAAAGTAAAGGAGAAAAGCTCAAATCGTTGAGCATGTTCTTAGATTATCTGAGTACAACAATCGCTTGAATCAAGTGGGAGTTAATCTTCCAGATGAGATAGTGATGGTTCTCCAAAGTCACTGCCACTAAGCTGCTAGAGTTTCGTAATGAACTATGACATATCAAGGATAAATATGATGATCCTTGAGTGATTCGCACTTTTTGACACTGCGAAAGTAGAAATCAAGAAGGAACATCAATTGTTGATGGTTAGTAAAACCACTAGTTTCAAGAAGGGCAAGGGCTAGAAAGGATACTTCATGAAACGGCAAACCAGTTGCTGCTCTAATGAAGAAACCTAAGGTTGAACTCAAACCCAAGACTAGGTGCTTCTGTTATGAGGGGAATGATCACTGAGGTGGAGCTACCCTAGATACTTGGTAGATAAGAAGGCTGGCAAAGTCGACAGAAGAATATTTGATATACATGATATTGATGTGTGCTTTACTGGTACTCCTAGTAGCATGAGGGTATTGGATACCGGTTCGGTTGCTAAGTGATTAGTAACTCGAAATGAAAGCTACGGAATAAACGGAGACTGGCTAAAAGCGAGGTGACGATACGTGTTGGAAGTGTTTCCAAGATTGATGTGATCAAACATCGCATGCTCCCTCTATCATCGGGATTGGTGGTAAAACATAAATAATTGTTATTTGGTGTTTCCGTTGAGCATGTACATGATTGGATCGTGTTTATTGCAATACGATTATTCATTGAAAGAGAATAATAGTTATTCTATTTGCTTGAATAATTACCCTCAATGGTTTACTGAATCTCTATCGTAGTGTGACACATGTTCATAATATTGGTGCCAAAAGATACAAAGTAAACATGATAGTACCACTTAGTTGTGGCACTGCCACTTGAGTCATGTTGGTGGAAATGCATGAAGAAACTCCATGCGGAAGGATCGTTTGGATTCACTTGATTTTGAATCACTTGAGACATGCAAATTATGCCACATGAAACAAGAGAGTAACTTGTAGGGAGTAATGCATTTTTGATGTGTGCAGTCCAATAAGTGTTGAGGCACGAAGTGGATATCGTTATGTTCTTACTTCACTGATGATTTGAGTAGATACATGAGTATTTACTTGATGAATCACAAGTCTGAAATATTGAAAAGTTCAAAACTATTTCAGAGTGAAGATCGTCGTGACAAGAGGATAAACTGTCTACGATATAATCAAAGAGATGAATATCTGAGTTACAAGTTTTTGGTACGTAGTTAAGACAATGTGAAAATTGTTTCGCGGTTCATGCCACCTGGAACACCATAGTGTGATGATGTGTCTGAACGTCATAGCCACGCCCTATTTTGATATGGTGCATACTATGATGTCTCTTATCGAATTACCACTATCTTTTATGGGCTATGCATTAGAGACAACCGCATTCACTTTAAATAGGGCACCACGTATTTCCGTTGAGATGACTAATGACCCACAAGTATAGGGGATCAATCGTAGTCCTTTCGATAAGTAAGAGTTTCGAACCCAACGAGGAGCAGAAGGCTCTAATAAACGGATTTCAGCAAGGTAATAACTGCAAGCACTAAAAGTAGCGGTAACAAGTGATGGTGTAGCGAGGTGAAACGTAGCAAGCGAAAAGTAACAAGTAACAAGTAGTAGTAACGGTGCAGCAAGTGGACCAATCCCTTTTGTAGCAAGGGACAAGCCTGAACAAAGTCTTAGAGGAGGAAAAACGCTCCCGAGGACACACGGGAATTTCTGTCATGCTAGTTTCATCATGTTCATATGATTCGCGTTCGTTACTTTGATAGTTTGATATGTGGGTGGACCGGCGCTCGGGTGCTGACCTTACTTGGACAAGCATCCCACTTATGATTAACCTCTCTCGCAAGCATCCGCAACTACAAAAGGAGAATTAAGACAACGTCTAACCATAGCATTAAACTAGTGGATCCAAATCAGCCCCTCACGAAGCAACACATAGACTGGGGTTTAAGCTTCTGTCACTCCAGCAACCCATCATCTACTAACTACTCCCCAATGCCTTCCTATAGGCCCAAATATGGTGAAGTGTTATGTAGTCGACGTTCACATAACACCACTAGAGGAAAAACAACATACAACATATCAAAATACCGAATGGATATCAAATTAACATGACTTATCCCATGTCCTGAGGAACAAAAGTAACTACTCACAAAGCATAATCGTAATCATGATCAGAGGTGTAATGAATAGCATCAAGGATCTGAACATAAACTCTTCCACCAAGTAATCCAACTAGCATCAACTACAAAGAGTAATCAACACTACTAGTAACCTTACAAGTACCAATCAGAGTCGTGAGATGGAGATTGGTTACAAGAGATGAACTAGGGATTGGAGAGGAGATGGTGCTAATGAATATGTTGACGAAGATGCCTCCCCTCCGACGAGAGGAGTGTTGGTGATGACGATGGCGACGATTTCCCCCTCCGGGAGGGAAGTTTCCCCGGGAGGATCGTTCTGCCGGAGCTCTAGATTGGATCTGCTCAAGTTCCGCCTCGTGGCGGCGGCGAAACCACGAAAAAGCTGTCGATTGATTTTTTATGGAACGAAACCCTTCATATAGCAAAAGAGGGGGGCTAGTGGGCCGTCAGGGAGCCCACAAGCTTGCCCTCCGCCACCAGGGGGTGGTGGTGGCAGGGCTTGTCGCGCCCTGGTAGCCCCCCTCTGGTACTTCTTTAGCCTAGTATTTTTTATGTAATACCAAAAAATTCCACATAACGTTTCAGGGCATTTGGAGATGCGCAGAATAGTGGACTAAGATTTGCTCCTTTTCCAGTCCAGAATTCCAGCTGCCTGAATTCTCCCTCTTCAAATAAACCTTGCAAAATAAGAGAGAAAAGGCATAAATTTGGTACCACAAAGTAATATAACAGCCCATAAAGCAATAAATATCAACATGAAAGAATGATGCAAAATGGACGTATCAACTCTCCCAAGCTTAGACCTTGCTTGTCCTCAAGCGAAAATCAAGTTCCATAAACATGTCCACATGTTGAGGGACAAAGGCGTCGATAAAACATAATACGGACATGAGGGCATCATGTGATCACATAGAACAGCAATACATCATAAAGATTCTTATGGGAAAGTAACAATTCCTTCACAAAGGAAAGTATGAAGAGAAAACCTTACCGAGAACTAATCAACAATAGTCCATAGTCGTTGAAGCAATTGCAATTTATCATAACATCAGAAAGAGTCAAATAAGAGCTTGTAAGGCAAACCCACATACTCAATCATCTCTTTTGTTTTCAACAATTGTAATAACTCACGTGGTACTCATGGTGTCAAAGTTTCAGCTGGACACAGAGGAAGATAGGGGCTTATAGTTTTTCCTCCCAACGATATACCTCAAGGGTAAAGTCATAAGTACTCAACTCCAAGTTGATATATGAATATAGATATTTCCCAAGCATGTGACGGTAGCCAAGACAAAGGCAAAATAGGGAATTCGTGAAGATCACCATGACTCTTACAAGGGCAAAAAGTAAAGGTACAAGATAGGCCCTTCGCAGAGGGAAGCAGAGGTTGTCATGCGCTTTTGAGGTTTGAATGTGTGTCCTCTTAGTGTGGAGGAACGTCACTTTATATTGCCTCTTGTGATAAGGAATTTATTATGCAGTCTGTCGCTTTTATGTCTTCCTCATCACAGGTTCGTATAAAGCTTATTTTCCACACACTAATAGATCATACATATTAGAGAGCAATTTTTATTGCTTGCACCGATGACAGCTTACTTGAAGGATCTTATTAAATCCATAGGTAGGTATGGTGGACTCTCATGGCAAAACTGGGTTGGAGGTTTATGGATGCACAAGTAGTATCTCTACTTGGTGCGGGAGTTTTGGCTAACATGAGGTGGAAGCAATCGTCATATGCTAAGGGATCTCTAATCATATAACATTGTTTGGAACAAAGCAAACACAATTCATTATGTTGTCTTCCTTGTCCAACATCTACTCCTAAGCATGCAATAGTTTGGTGAGTGCTCACAATTGTAAAAAGTGTCTAAGATGATATATTTATATGTGAACCTCTCTTTCCTTATTACTTCTTATTAATTGCAACAATGACTGAGGTCTATGTTGATTTATTCTCAACAAGTTTCAATCATCATACGCGTCATATGTGAAGTTATCACTTTCCATTAGATCGTCTCATGATCTTTCATGCTATCGTTATTTTCATACTTTTGATCATGGCACAAAGCAAAGCCCTTGACCTTACTCTTTATTATATAGCTCGCAAGCTCGAATACATCGGGGGAGAGACAAAAGCAAAAGACTCAAACTAAACACTAAGGACTTATTCCTCTAAGAGAAGAAATAAAAACTGAAAAGGAAGGAACTAAAACAAAGGTAAAAGCAAAAGATATAAAGGTGATACGATACGAGGGCAACTCCCCCAAGCTCGGCAGAAGCCAAGGGGATTGCCCATACCAATGCTTAGTTGTCTTCCTTTGGTGGTGAAGGTGGTGGAGTTGTTGCCTTTCATTCCAAGAGAGCTATCAATCTTTGATTTATACCTTTGAGATCTCAAGAGTTCAATCAGGGATGGAGACAGCACGTGGAGGAAGGGTTGGAGAAAATCTACTCCTTCAACGTCTTCAATGTTGAACATAGGTTGAACTTCCTCCCTAGCTTGGGTTTTCTCCTTAGCTTGGTCCCTGGCTTCTGTGACTTCTAGTCTTTTCAGATCAGCATCTACTTCTTCATGAACTTGGTGAAGATCATTCTCCCCAATATATTCCTGAGACATCTTTGCTCTAAATCTGCGGCAGACAACAAGCTCAAAACGAAAACAGAGGAAAACTACGCGATACGGAGATCAAAACCTTCGGGCAAATATATATATTGAATTTTTCTGGACCAGAAGGAGTGATCCGCAAGAAAACGGAGTCCTGGAGGCACACGAGGTGCCCACAAGCCCTCTCTCCGCCACCAGGGGTGGCGGTGGCCAAGCTTGTGGCCGCCTCGTGCGCTCTCCGGACTGCTTTTTATTTTTCTAATTTTCCAAAAATTCCAAAACGGAGGAAATTTCCTATTGGAAAAGCTTCGGAGTCCAATTTCTTACCAAAATAGATACCTCTTCGTTTTCAAGGTCTGAAATAGGCTGATAAACATCCCTTATGTACTCCTCTGGAGTTATGACATTGATGATATTGGTCTCAACATTTATGGGACTACCAGAGATGTAATGCTTGATTCTTTGCCCATTTACCACTCTAGGAAAATTTCCTTCCGTGTTATTGATTTTGATGGCACCGGAATGATATACTTCCTCGATAACATAAGGACCTTCCCATTTAGAGAGAAGCTTGCCTGCAAAGAATCTCAAACGAGAATTGTATAGCAGGATATAATCACCTACATTGAACTCTCGTTTCTGTATTCGTTTGTCGTGCCATCTCTTAACCTTTTCCTTGAACAACTTGGCATTCTCATATGCTTGGGCCCTCCATTCATCTAACAAGCTGATATCAAACAACCGCTTCTCACCGGCAAGTTTGAAATCAAAGTTGAGCTCTTTGATTGCCCAATAAGCTTTGTGTTCCAGCTCAAGAGGTAAATGACAGGTCTTACCGTAAACCATTTTATACGACGACATGCCCATGGGATTCTTATAGGCAGTCCTATAAGCCCATAGTGCATCGCCAAGTTTGCTAGACCAATTCTTTCGAGATCTATTGATGGTCTTTTGTAGGATCAATTTGATCTCCCTATTACTCAGCTCCACTTGACCACTAGACTGAGGATGATAACGAGATGCAACTCTATGGTTGACATCATACTTAGCGAGCATCTTGCGGAAAACACCATGAATGAAGTGTGAACCACCATCAATCATCAAATATATAGGGACTCCAAATCTTGGGAAAATGACTTCTTTAAGCATCTTAATAGAGGTGTGGTGATCAGCATTTTTAGTGGGGATAGCTTCTACCCACTTAGTAACGTAATCCACAGCAACTAAGATGTGAGTGTACCCATTGGAACTCGGGAAGGGTCCATATAATCAAAGCCCAGACATCAAATGGTTCAATGACAAGTGAATAGTTCATAGGCATTTCCTGACGCTTACTGATGTTCCCTATTCTTTGACATTCTTCACAAGACAAGACAAACTTACGGTCATCCTTGAAGAGAGTGGGCCAATAGAAACCTGGTTGCAATACCTTATGGGCAGTTCTATCTCCAACGTGGTGTCCTCCATAGGCTTTGGAATGACACTTCTGCAGGATTTGTCCCTGTTCATGTTCAGGCACACAACGTCTAATAACACCATCTACTCCTTCCTTATAAAGGTGAGGATCATCCCAAAAGTAGTGTATCAAATCAAAGAAGAATTTCTTCTTTTGCTGATTGGTGAAATTGGGTGGTATGTATTTGGCTACGATATAATTTGCATAATCGGCATACCACGGTGCACTATGTGAAGTGCGGATGACATTTAGTTTCTCATCGGGAAAGATGTCAACAATAGGTAGTGGGTCATCAAGGACATTCTCTAGACTAGACAAGTTATCTGCTACAGGGTTATCAGCACCCTTTCGGTCAACGACGTGCAAATCAAACTCCTGTAGCAGGAGAACCCATCTGATCAGTCTAGGCTTAGCGTCCTTCTTCTCCATAAGGTACTTAATAGCAGCATGATCAGAGTGAATAGTGACTTTGGAGTCAACTACATAAGATCTGAACTTTTCACATGCAAACACGACTGCTAAAAATACCTTCTCCATAGTGGCATAGTTTCTTTGGGCATTGTCTAGAGTTTTACTAGCGTAGTGAATAACATTCAACTTCTTGTCAACTCTTTGTCCTAGAACAGCACCAACAGCATAATCACTAGCATTGCACATGATTTCAAAGGGCAAGTTCCAGTCAGGTGGTTGAACAATAGTGTTGGGGAACGTCGCATGGGAAACAAAAAATTTCCGACGCGCACGAAGACCTATCATGGTGATGTCCATCTACGAGAGGGGATGAGTGATCTACGTACCCTTGTAGATCGTACAGCAGAAGCGTTAGAGAACGCGGTTGATGTAGTGGAACGTCCTCACGTCCCTCGATCCGCCCCGCGAACAATCCCGCGATCAGTCCCACGATCTAGTACCGAACGGACGGCACCTCCGCGTTCAGCACACGTACAGCTCGACGATGATCTCGGCCTTCTTGATCCAGCAAGAGAGACGGAGAGGTAGAAGAGTTCTCCGGCAGCGTGACGGCGCTCCGGAGGTTGGTGATAACCTTGTCTCAGCAGGGCTCCGCCCGAGCTCCGCAGAAAAGCGATCTAGAGGAAAAACCGTGGAGGTATGTGGTCGGGCAGCCGTGAGAAAGTCGTCTCAAATCAGCCCTAATTGCTCCATATATATAGGAGGAGGAAGGGGGGGGCTTGCCTTGGGGTCCAAGGACCCCCAAGGAGTCGGCCGAGCCAAGGGGGGGAGGACTCCCCCCAAACCGAGTTGGACTTGGTTTGGTGGGAGGAGTCCCCCTCCCTTCCCACCTCCTTCCTTTTTTTTCTTTCCTCTTGATTTTTCTTCTCTTGGCGCATTGGGCACTTGTGGGCTGTCCCACCAGCCCACTAAGGGCTGGTGTGGCTCCCCAAATACCTATGGGCTTCCCCGGGGTGGGTTGCCCTCCCCCCCCCCCCCCCGGTGAACTCCCGGAACCCATTCGTCATTCCCGGTACATTCCCGGTAACTCCGAAAACCATTCGGTAATCAAATGAGGTCATCCTATATATCAATCTTCGTTTCCGGACCATTCCGGAAACCCTCGTGACGTCCGTGATCTCATCCGGCACTCCGAACAACATTCGGTAACCAACCATATAACTCAAATACGCATAAAACAACGTCGAACCTTAAGTGTGCAGACCCTGCGGGTTCGAGAACTATGTAGACATGACACGAGAGACTCCTCGGTCAATATCCAATAGCGGGACCTGGATGCCCATATTGGATCCTACATATTCTACGAAGATCTTATCGTTTGAACCTCAGTGCCAAGGATTCGTATAATCCCGTATGTCATTCCCTTTGTCCTTCGGTATGTTACTTGCCCGAGATTCGATCGTCAGTATCCGCATACCTATTTCAATCTCGTTTACCGGCAAGTCTCTTTACTCGTTCCGTAATACAAGATCCCGCAACTTACACTAAGTTACATTGCTTGCAAGGCTTGTGTGTGATGTTGCACTACCGAGTGGGCCCCGAGATACCTCTCCGTCACACGGAGTGACAAATCCCAGTCTTGATCCATACTAACTCAACTAACACCTTCGGAGATACCTGTAGAGCATCTTTATAGTCACCCAGTTACGTTGCGACGTTTGATACACACAAAGCATTCCTCCGGTGTCAGTAAGTTATATGATCTCATGGTCATAGGAATAAATACTTGACACGCAGAAAACAGTAGCAACAAAATGACACGATCAACATGCTACATCTATTAGTTTGGGTCTAGTCCATCACGTGATTCTCCCAATGACGTGATCCAGTTATCAAGTAACAACACCTTGTTCATAATCAGAAGACACTGACTATCATTGATCAACTGGCTAGCCAACTAGAGGCATGCTAGGGACGGTGTTTTGTCTATGTATCCACACATGTAAATGAGTCTTCATTCAATACAATTATAGCATGGATAATAAACTATTATCTTGATACAGGAATTATAATAATAACTATACATTTATTATTGCCTCTAGGGCATAATTCCAACAGTCTCCCACTTGCACTAGAGTCAATAATCTAGCCCTCACATCACCATGTGAATTACATTGTAATAAATCTAACACCCATACAGTTCTGGTGTCGATCATGTTTTGGCCGTGGAAGAGGTTTAGTCAGCGGGTCTGCTAGATTCAGATCCGTGTGCACTTTGCATATATTTACGTCCTCCTCCTCGACGTAGTCGCGGATGAGGTTGAAGCGTCGTTTGATGTGTCTGGTCTTCTTGTGAAACCTTGGTTCCTTTGCTAAGGCAATGGCACCAGTGTTGTCACAGAACAAGGTTATTGGATCCAGTGCACTTGGCACCACTCCAAGATCCGTCATGAACTGCTTCATCCACACACCCTCCTTAGCCGCCTCCGAGGCAGCCATGTACTCCGCTTCACATGTAGAATCTGCTACGACGCTTTGCTTGGAACTGCACCAGCTTACTGCACCCCCATTAAGAATAAATACGTATCCGGTTTGCGACTTAGAGTCGTCCGGATCTGTGTCAAAGCTTGCATCGACGTAACCCTTTACGGCGAGCTCTTCGTCACCTCCATACACGAGAAACATCTCCTTAGTACTTTTTAGGTACTTCAGGATATTCTTGACCGCTATCCAGTGATCCACTCCTGGATTACTCTGGAACCTACCTGCCATACTTATGGCCAGGCTAATATCCGGTCTAGTGCACAGCATCGCATACATGATAGAACCTATGGCTGAAGCCTAGGGGACGGAGCGCATATGCTCTCTATCTTCATCAGTTGCTGGGCACTGAGTCTTACTCAATCTCGTACCTTGTAACACTGGCAAGAACCCTTTCTTGGACTGTTCCATTTTGAACCTCTTCAAAACTTTATCAAGGTATGTGCTTTGTGAAAGTCCTATCAGGCGTTTTGATCTATCCCTATAGATCTTAATGCCTAGAATGTAAGCAGCTTCTCCTAGGTCCTTCATAGAGAAACTTTTATTCAAGTAACCTTTTATGCTCTCCAAAAGCTCTACGTTGTTTCCAATCAGTAATATGTCATCCACATATAATATTAGAAACGCCACAGAGCTCCCACTCACTTTCTTGTAAATACAAGATTCTCCAACCACTTGTATAAACCCAAATGCTTTGATCACCTCATCAAAGCGTTTGTTCCAACTCCGAGATGCTTGCACCAGTCCATAAATGGATCGCTGGAGCTTGCACACCTTGTCAGCATTTTTAGGATCGACAAAACCTTCGGGTTGCATCATATACAACTCTTCCTTAAGGAAACCGTTAAGGAACACCGTTTTGACATCCATCTGCCAGATTTCATAATCGAAAAATGCAGCTATTGCTAACATGATTCTGACGGACTTAAGCATCGCTACGGGTGAGAAAGTCTCATCGTAGTCAACTCCTGGAACTTGTGAAAAACCCTTTGCCACAAGTCGAGCTTTATAAACGGTCACATTACCGTCAGCGTCCGTCTCCTTCTTAAAGATCCATTTGTTCTGAATAGCCTTGCGGCCCTCAGGTATTATCTCCAAAGTCCACATTTTGTTCTCATACATGGATCCTATCTCGGATTTCATGGCTTCTAGCCATTTGTTGGAATCTGGGCCCACCATTGCTTCTTCATAATTTGCAGGTTCATTGTTGTCTAACAACATGATTGACAAGACGGGATTACCGTACCACTCTGGAGCAGTGCGTGATCTCGTCGACCTGCGTGGTTCAACAGAAACTTGAACTGGAGTTTCATGATCATCATCATTAACTTCCTCCTCAACCGGCGTCGCAACGACAGAGGTTTCCCCTTGCCCTGCGCCACCATCCAGAGGGATGAGAGGTTCGACAACCTCGTCAAGTTCTATCTTCCTCCCACTCAATTCTCTTGAGAGAAACTCCTTCTCGAGAAAAGCTCCATTTTTAGCAACAAACACTTCGCCCTCGGATTTGAAATAGAAGGTGTACCCAACTGTCTATTTTGGGTAACCTATGAAGACGCACCTTTCCGCTTTGGGTTCCAGCTTTTCAGGCTGAAGCTTTTTGACATAAGCATCACATCCCCAAACTTTAAGAAACGACAACTTTGGCCTCTTGCCATACCATAGTTCGTATGGTGTCGTCTCAACGGATTTTGATGGTGCCCTATTTAAAGTGAATGTAGCTGTTTCTAATGCATAACCCCAAAATGATAACGGCAAATCAGTAAGAGACATCATAGATCGCACCATCTCTAACAAAGTACGATTACGACGTTCGGACACACCATTACACTGTGGTGTTCCAGGCGGTGTTAACTGCGAAACAATTCCACATTGTCTTAAGTGAGCACCAAACTCGAAACTCAGATATTCACCCCCACGATCAGACCGTAGGAACTTGATCTTCTTGTTACGATGATTTTCCACTTCACTCTGAAATTGCTTGAACTTTTCAAATGTTTCAGACTTGTGCTTCATCAAGTAGACATAACCATATCTACTTAAATCATCAGTGAAGGTGAGAAAATAACGATATCCGCCGCGTGCCTCTACGCTCATTGGACCACACACATCGGTATGTATGATTTCCAACAAGTCACTTGCACGCTCCATTGTTCCGGAGAACGGAGTCTTAGTCATCTTGCCCATGAGGCATGGTTCGCACGTGTCAAGTGAATCAAAGTCAAGTGATTCCAAAAGTCCATCAGCATGGAGTTTCTTCATGCGCTTTACACCAATATGACCCAAGCGGCAGTGCCACAAAAATATGGCGCTATCATTGTTTACTCTAACTCTTTTGGTCTCAATGTTATGTATATGCGTATCGCTATCAAGATTCAATATGAACAATCCTCTCACATTCGGTGCATGACCATAAAAGATGTTACTCATAGAAATAGAACAACCATTATTCTCAGACTTAAAAGAGTAACCGTCTCGCAATAAACAAGATCCAGATATAATGTTCATGCTCAACGCAGGCACCAAATAACAATGATTTAAGTTCATCACTAATCCCGATGGTAGCTTAAGTGACACTGTGCCGACGGCGATTGCATCAACCTTGGAACCATTTCCTACGCGCATCGTCACTTCGTCTTTCGCCAGCCTTCGTCTATTCCGCAGTTCCTGTTTCGAGTTGCAAATGTGAGCAACAGAACCGGTATCGAATACCCAGGCACTACTACGAGAGCCGGTTAAGTACACATCAATAACATGTATATCAAATATACCTGATTTTTCTTTGCCCGCCTTCTTATCTGCCAGATACTTGGGGCAATTGCGCTTCCAGTGACCCATACCCTTGCAATAGAAGCACTCTGTTTCAGGCTTAGGTCCAGCCTTGGGTTTCTTCGGCGGATTGGCAACAGGCTTGCCGCTCTTCTTCGAATTGCCCTTCTTGCCTTTGCCGTTTCTCTTGAAACTAGTGGTCTTGCTCACCATCAACACTTGATGCTCTTTACGGAGTTCAGACTCTGCGACTTTCAGCATCGCAAACAACTCGCCGGGAGACTTGTTCATCCCTTGCATGTTGTAGTTCAACACAAAGCCTTTATAGCTTGGCGGCAGTGATTGAAGGATTCTGTCAGTGATAGCCTCTTGCGGGAGTTCAATCCCCAGCTCAGCTAGACGGCTTGAGTACCCAGACATTTTGAGCACATCTTCACTGACAGACGAGTTTTCCTCCATCTTGCAAGCATAGAATTTATCGGAGGTCTCATACCTCTCGATCCGGGCGTTCTTCTGAAAGATAAACTTCAACTCCTGGAACATCTCAAATGCTCCATGACGCTCAAAGCGACGTTGAAGTCCCGGTTCTAAGCCATACAAGACTGCACATTGAACTATTGAGTAGTCCTCCTTACGCGCTAACCAAGAGTTCTTAACATCCTGATCAGCCGTAGCGGGTGGTTCATCTCCTAGCGCAGCATTAAGGACATAATCCTTCTTCCCAGCTTGTAAGATTAGCTTAAGATTACGAGCCCAGTCTACAAAGTTGCTTCCATCATCTTTCAACTTAGCTTTCTCTAGGAACGTATTAAAATTCAGGATGACACTCGCGTGAGCCATGATCTACAACACAAATATATTCAAAGTGGACTTAGACTATGTTCAAGATAATTATAGTTCAACTTAATCAAATTATATGCTAAACTCCCACTCAAAAAATACATCTCTCTAGTCATTTGAGTGGTTCATGATCCACTTACACTATCCCAAGTCCGATCATCACGTGAGTTGAGTATAGTTTCAGTGGTAAGCATCCCTATGCTAATCATATCAACTATATGATTCATGATCGACCTTTCGGTCTCATGTTTTCCGAGGCCATGTCTGCACATGCTAGGCTCGTCAAGCTTAACCCGTGTGTTCCGCGTGCGCAACTGTTTTGCACCCGTTGTATGTGAACGTTGAGTCTATCACACCCGATCATCACGTGGTGTCTCGAAACGACGAACTGTAGCAACGGTGCACAGTCGGGGAGAACACAATTTCGTCTTGAAATTTTAGTGAGAGATCACCTCATAATGCTACCGTCGTTCTAAGCAAAATAAGGTGCATAAAAGTATTAACATCACATGCAATTCATAAGTGACATGATATGGCCATCATCACGTGCTTCTTGATCTCCATCACCAAAGCACCGGCACGATCTTCTTGTCACCGGCGCCACACCATGATCATCCATCAACGTGTTGCCATCGGGGTTGTCGTGCTACTTATGCTATTACTACTAAAGCTACATCCTAGCAAAATAGTAAACGCATCTGCAAGCACAAACGTTAGTATAAAGACAACCCTGTGGCTCCTGCCGGTTGCCGTACCATCGACGTGCAAGTCGATATTTCTATTACAACATGATCATCTCATACATCCAATATATCACATCACATCATTGGCCATATCACATCACAATCATACCCTGCAAAAACAAGTTAGACGTCCTCTAATTTTGTTGTTGCATGTATTACGTGGTGACCAAGGGTATCTAGTAGGATCGCATCTTACTTACGCAAACACCACAACGGAGATATATGAGTTGCTATTTAACCTCATCCAAGGACCTCCTCAGTCAAATCCGATTCAACTAAAGTTGGAGAAACCGTCACTTGCCAGTCATCTTTGAGCATAGGGGTTACTCGTAACGATGAAACCAGTCTCTCGTAAGCGTACGAGTAATGTCGGTCCAAGCCGCTTCAATCCAACAATACCGCGGAATCAAGAAAAGACTAAGGAGGGCAGCAAAACGCACATCACCGCCCACAAAAACTTTTGTGTTCTACTCGAGAAGACATCTACGCATGAACCTAGCTCTGATACCACTGTTGGGGAACGTCGCATGGGAAACAAAAATTTTCCTACGCGCACGAAGACCTATCATGGTGATGTCCATCTACGAGAGGGGATGAGTGATCTACGTACCCTTGTAGATCGTACAGCAGAAGCGTTAGAGAACGCGGTTGATGTAGTGGAACGTCCTCACGTCCCTCGATCCGCCCCGCGAACAATCCCGCGATCAGTCCCACGATCTAGTACCGAACGGACGGCACCTCCTCGTTCAGCACACGTACAGCTCGACGATGATCTCGGCCTTCTTGATCCAGCAAGAGAGACGGAGAGGTAGAAGAGTTCTCCGGCAGCGTGACGGCGCTCCGGAGGTTGGTGATGACCTTGTCTCAGCAGGGCTCCGCCCGAGCTCCGCAGAAACGCGATCTAGAGGAAAAACAGTGGAGGTATGTGGTCGGGCAGCCGTGAGAAAGTCGTCTCAAATCAGCCCTAATTGCTCCATATATATAGGAGGAGGGAGGGGGGGCCTTGCCTTGGGGTCCAAGGACCCCCAAGGAGTCGGCCGAGCCAAGGGGGGGAGGACTCCCCCCCAAACCGAGTTGGACTTGGTTTGGTGGGAGGAGTCCCCCTCCCTTCCCACCTCCTTCCTTTTTTTTCTTTCCTCTTGATTTTTCTTCTCTTGGCGCATTGGGCACTTGTGGGCTGTCCCACCAGCCCACTAAGGGCTGGTGTGGCTCCCCAAATACCTATGGGCTTCCCCGGGGTGGGTTGCCCCCCCCCCCCCCGGGTGAACTCCCGGAACCCATTCGTCATTCCCGGTACATTCCCGGTAACTCCGAAAACCTTCCGGTAATCAAATGAGGTCATCCTATATATCAATCTTCGTTTCCGGACCATTCCGGAAACCCTCGTGACGTCTGTGATCTCATCCGGGACTCCGAACAACATTCGGTAACCAACCATATAACTCAAATACGCATAAAACAACGTCGAACCTTAAGTGTGCAGACCCTGCGGGTTCGAGAACTATGTAGACATGACCCGAGAGACTCCCCGGTCAATATCCAATAGCGGGACCTGGATGCCCATATTGGATCCTACATATTCTACGAAGATCTTATCGTTTGAACCTCAGTGCCAAGGATTCGTATAATCCCGTATGTCATTCCCTTTGTCCTTCGGTATGTTACTTGCCCGAGATTCGATCGTCAGTATCCGCATACCTATTTCAATCTCGTTTACCGGCAAGTCTCTTTACTCGCTCCGTAATACAAGATCCCGCAACTTACACTAAGTTACATTTCTTGCAAGGCTTGTGTGTGATGTTGCATTACCGAGTGGGCCCCGAGATACCTCTCCGTCACACGGAGTGACAAATCCCAGTCTTGATCCATACTAACTCAACTAACACCTTCGGAGATACCTGTAGAGCATCTTTATAGTCACCCAGTTACGTTGCGACGTTTGATACACACAAAGCATTCCTCCGGTGTCAGTAAGTTATATGATCTCATGGTCATAGGAATAAATACTTGACACGCAGAAAACAGTAGCAACAAAATGACACGATCAACATGCTACGTCTATTAGTTTGGGTCTAGTCCATCACGTGATTCTCCCAATGACGTGATCCAGTTTTCAAGTAACAACACCTTGTTCATAATCAGAAGACACTGACTATCATTGATCAACTGGCTAGCCAACTAGAGGCATGCTAGGGACGGTGTTTTGTCTATGTATCCACACATGTAAATGAGTCTTCATTCAATACAATTATAGCATGGATAATAAACTATTATCTTGATACAGGAATTATAATAATAAATATACATTTATTATTGCCTCTAGGGCATAATTCCAACAAATAGGTGCGGTTATCAAAGCATTCTTAAGTATTTCGAAAGCTTCCTCACAATCCTCATCAAAAACAAAAGGAACATCCTTCTGCAAGAGGTTGGTAAGAGGCCTAGAAATCTTAGAGAAGTCTTTAGTGAACCTTCTATAGAAACCAGCATGACCTAGGAAACTTCGTATACCTCTGATATCTGTGGGGCAATGCATTTTCTCAATTGCATCAACCTTAGCCTTATCGACTTCAATGCCTCTTTCAGAGATTTTGTGTCCTAAGACGATGCCTTCATTAACCATAAAGTGGCACTTCTCCCAATTCAAGACGAGGTTGGTATCTTCGCATCTATGTAAGACTCGATCAAGGTTGCTGAGGCAATCATCAAAGGAAGACCCGTAAATGGAGAAGTCATCCATGAAAACCTCGACAATCTTTTCACAAAAGTCAGAGAATATAGCCATCATACATCTTTGAAAGGTGGCAGGTGCATTGCATAAGCCAAAAGGCATACGTCTATAGGCAAAGGTACCGAAGGGGTAGGTGAAAGTGGTTTTCTCCTGATCAGATTGTGCAACAGGTATTTGCGAGAAACCTGAATAACCGTCTAGAAAGCAGAAGTGTGTGTGTTTTGATAGCCTTTTTAGCATTTGGTCAATAAACGACAAAGGATAATGGTCTTTCCTGGTTGCCTTGTTCAGTTTCCGAAAGTCTATCACCATCCTATAGCCAGTGATAATCCTTTGTGGGATTAGTTCATCCTTATCATTAGGAACAACGGTGATACCTCCCTTCTTAGGTACGCAATTTACTGGACTTACCCAATCACTATGAGCAACAGGATAAATGATTCATGCTTCCAGAAGCTTTAATATTTCTTTTCTAACGACCTCTTTCATCTTAGGATTTAATCTCCTTTGATGTTCAGCAACTGGTTTAAAGTCAGGATCGGTTTTAATCTTGTGCTAGCATAGAGTAGGACTAATATCCTTAAGATCATCAAGAGTATATCCAATAGCAGCACGGTGCTTCCTCAGAGTTCTTAGTAACTTCTTCTCTTCGCGCTCTGAGAGGAGAGCACTATTAATAACAGGATATATCTCCTTGTCATCAAGATAGGCATACTTAAGAGTATCAGGCAACTGTTTAAGCTCGAACACAGGATCACCCTTTGGTGGGGGAGGATCCCCAAGCAGTTCAACAGGCAGATTATTCTTGAGAATAGGATATTGTTCTAAGACAATTTTATCTATCTCATCTCTTTCATCCATATGCATATCATTTTCATGCTCAAGCTGATATTGATCTAAAGGATCCGTAGGAGGTACAGCAATAGAGGCAAGAGCAATAATTTCATCCCTTCCAGACGACTCTTTTTCATGGGGTTGTCTTCCAAACTTGGAGAAGTTAAATTCATGAGACACACCCTCGAAACTAACTGTGACGGCCTGCTTAATGCAATCAGAGCATTGACAGTGTTGAGAAAGGGTCTACCAAATATGATGGGACAAAAGCTATCTTATGCAGTACCAAGGACGAGGAAATCAGTAGGATACTTCGTCTTACCACACAGGACTTCTACGTCTCTCACAGTTCCCAGAGGGCAGATAGTGTCTATATTAGCTAGCGTAATAGTGACATCAATGGGTTCTAACTCAGCAGGTGCAATCTCATCTTTGATTTCATCATATAAGGAACGGGGTATTGCACTACCACTAGCTCCCATATCACATAAACCATGGTAACAGTGATCTCCTATCTTGACAGAAACAACGGGCAGGCCAACTACAGGTCGGTGTTTGTCTTTCGCGTGAGGTTTAGCAATTCTAGCAGAGTCCTCTAGAATTTGATAACATGCCCGTGTACGTCTTTGGCTAAGAGATCTTTGATAATAGCAACACTAGGTTCAGCTCTAATTTCCTTAGGGGGGTGCAAGTGGTCTAATGTAACCCCTACGTATCACAGTTGGAGCTTTAGAATAATCCTTTATATTAGCAGGGTATGGTGGTTTCTCATTGTAAGCACAAGGAACAACAGGATCACTAAAAGCAATGACTTTCTCCTCAACTAGATTGGTTTTAGCTATGTTGCTTTCTACAAGAGGATGATATTTAAACCACTTCTCTTTGGGAAGATCAACATGAGCAGCAAAAGATTCACATAGAGAAGCTACTATCTCAGAGTCAAGTCCATACTTAGCACTAAAATCTCTAAAAGTGTTTGTCTCAACAAAAGATTTAACGCAATCAAACTGGAAATTCATACCTGACTCCTTACCTTCCTCCAGCTCCCAATCTTCAGAGTTGCGTTTGATTATTTCCAATAAATTCCACTTGTGATCAATATCCTTCTTCAGAAAAGAACCGGTACAAGAAATGTCAAGCATGGTACGATCTTCATGCGAAAGTCGAGCATAAAAGTTTTGAGTGATGATTTCTCTCGAGAGCTCAGGATTGGGGCATGAATATAGCATTGATTTAAGCCTCCCCAAGCTTGAGCTATGATTTCCCTGTCACGAGGCCAAAAGTTATAAATAAAGTTTCGATCCCGATGTACTAAATGCATAGGATAGAACTTTTGATGAAATTCCAATTTCAACCGATTGTAGTCCCATGATCCAGTATCATCACATAGCCTATACCATGTCAATGCCTTATCCTTCAAAGATAAAGGAAATACTTTCTTCTTTACCTCATCCTCGGGCAAACCTGCAAGCTTAAATAAACCACAAACTTCATCTACATAGATGAGATGCAAGTCTGGATGTGAAGATCCATCTCGTGTAAAAGGATTAGCCAGCAGTTTCTCAAGCATACCCCAAGGAATTTCATAAAAGATATTTTCAGTTGGTACCTCAGGTTGAGGAACAACTCCTCATGCTTCTGTTCATGGTGAAGATACCCCGAACAAACTCCTCAAAGGAACAGTTTCCATAGTGACAAGTGACAATAAATTTCAGCATAGTATAAAAATGTCTCCTTACCAATTTCCACTTACCAAAGGCGCTTCACTCCCCGGCAACGGCGTCAGAAAAGAGTCTTGACGACCCACAAGTATAGGGGATCAATCATAGTCCTTTCGATAAGTAAGAGTGTCGAACCCAACGAGGAGCAGAAGGCTCTGATAAACGAATTTCAGCAAGGTAACAACTACAAGCACTGAAAGTAGCGGTAACAAGTGATGGTGTAGCGAGGTGAAACGTAGCAAACGAAAAGTAACAAGTAACAAGTAGTAGCAACGGTGCAGCAAGTGGCCCAATCCCTTTTGTAGCAAGGGACAAGCCTGAACAAAATCTTATAGGAGGAAAAACGCTCCCGAGGACACACGGGAATTTCTGTCATGCTAGTTTCATCATGTTCATATGATTCGCGTTCGTTACTTTGATAGTTTGATATGTGGGTGGACCGGCGCTCGGGTGCTGACCTTACTTGGACAAGCATCCCACTTATGATTAACCTCTCTCGCAAGCATCCGCAACTACAAAAGGAGAATTAAGGCAACGTCTAACCATAACATTAAACTAGTGGATCTAAATCAGCCCCTCACGAAGCAACGCATAGACTGGGGTTTAAGCTTCTGTCACTCCAGCAACCCATCATCTACTTACTACTCCCCAATGCCTTCCTCTAGGCCCAAATATGGTGAAGTGTTACGTAGTCGACATTCATATAACACCACTAGAGGAAAAACAACATACAGCATATCAAAATACCGAACGGATATCAAATTCACATGACTATTATTAACATGACTTATCCCATGTCCTCAGGAACAAAAGTTACTACTCACAAAGCATAATCATCATCATGATCATAGGTGTAATGAATAGCATCAAGGATCTGAACATAAACTCTTCCACCAAGTAATCCAACTAGCATTAACTACAAAGAGTAATCAACACTACTAGTAACCTTACAAGTACCAATCGGAGTCCTGAGACGGAGATTGGTTACAAGAGATGAACTAGGGATTGCAGAGGAGATGGTGCTGATGAAGATGTTGATGAAGATGCCTCCCCTCCGACGAGAGGAGTGTTGGTGATGATGATGGCGATGATTTCCCCCTCCGGGAGGGAAGTTTCCCTGGCAGGATCGTCCTGCCGGAGCTCTAGATTGGATCTGCTCAAGTTCCGCCTTGTGGCGGCGGGGAAACCACGAAAAAGCTCCCGATTGATTTTTTTTATGGAACGAAACCCTTCATATAGCAAAAGAGGGGGGCTAGTGGGCCGTCAGGGAGCCCACAAGCTTGCCCTCCGCCACCAGGGTGGCGGTGGCAGGGCTTGTGGCGCCCTGGTAGCCCCCCTCTGGTACTTCTTTAGCCCAGTATTTTTTATATAATCCCAAAAAATTCCACGTAACTTTTCAGGGCATTTGGAGATGTGCAGAATAGTGGACTCAGATTTGCTCCTTTTCCAGTCCAGAATTCCAGCTGCCTGAATTCTCCCTCTTCAAATAAACCTTGCAAAATAAGAGAGAAAAGGCATAAATATGGTACCACAGAGTAATATAACAGCCCATAAAGCAATAAATATCAACATGAAAGCATGATGCAAAATGGACGTATCAATGACACAATATAGACTATCGTTTGGAGAAACCTAAGTTGTCGTTTCTTGAAAGTTTGGGGTTGCGATGCTTATGTGAAAAAGTTTCAGTCTGATAAGCTCGAACCTAAAACGGATAAATGCATCTTCATAGGATATCCAAAACAGTTGGATACATCTCCTATCTCAGATCCGGAAGCAAAGTGTTTGTTTCTAGAAACGGGTCCTTTCTCGAGGAAAGGTTTCTCTCGAAAGAATTGAGTGGGAGGGTGGTGGAACTTCATAAGGTTAGTGAACCGTCACTTCAACCAGTGTGTAGCAAGGCGCAAGAAGATGTTCCTGTCGCGCCTACACCAATTGAAGTGGAAACTAATGATGGTGATCATTGAGCTTCGGATCAAGTTACTACAAACCTCGTAGGGCGACAAGGTCGCGTACTACTGCAGATTAGTACGGTAACCCTGTCTTGGAGGTCATGTTGTTGAACAACAATGAACCTACGAGCTATGGAGAAGCGATGGTGGGCCTGGATTTCGACAAATGGCTGGAGGCCATGAAATCCGGGAGAGGATCCATGTATGAAAACAAAGTGTAGACTTTGGAAGAACTACTTGATGGTAGTAAGACTATTGAGTAAAGATGGATCTTTAAAAGGAAAACAGACGATGATGGTGATAAGTCACCATTAAGAAAAGCTCGACTTGTCGCAAAGATGTTTCTGACAAGATCAAAGAGTTGACTATGATGAGACTTTCTCACTCGTAGCGATGCTAAAAGTCTGTTGGAATTATGTTAGTAGTTGCTACATTATTTATGAAATATTGAACATAGGATGTCTAAACATTGTTTCCTCGATGGTTTTGTTGAGGAAAGGTTGTATGTGATACAACCAGAAGGTTTTGTCGATCTTAAGGATACTAACAAGTATGCAAGCTCCAACGATCCTTCAATGGACTCGTGCAAGCATCTAGGAGTTGGAATATACACTTTGATGAGATGATCAAATATTTTGGGTTTGTACAAGGTTTATGAGAAACTTGTATTTCCAAGGAAGTGGGTGGGAGCACTGTAGAATTTTTGATAAGTATATGTGGTTGACATATTGGTGATCAGAAGTAATGTCGAATTTCTGTAAAGCATAAAGGTTGTTTGAAAGGGTTTTTCGAAGGAAGACCTGGATAAAGATACTTGAGCATTGAGCATCAAGATCTATGGAGATAGATCAAAATGCTAAGCAGAACTTCCAAATGAAATGCATGACTTGACAAGTTTTTGAAGGAGTTCAAAATAGATCAGCAAAGAAAGAGTTCTTGGCTGTGTTGTAAAGTGTGAATTTGAGTAAAAGACTCAAAAGCCCGACCACGGCAGAAGAAAGAGAAAGGACGAACGTCATCCCCTATGCCTTAGCCGTAGACTCTACAATATGTCATGCTGTGTACCGCACCTGATGTGTGACTTGCCACAAGTCTATTAAGAGGTAGAGAGAGTGATCCAGGATTGAATCACTAAACAACGGTCAAAGTTATCCTTAGTAGCTAATGGACTAAGGAATTTTTCTCGATTATGGAGGTGGTTGAAGAGTTCGTCGTAAAGGGTTACGTCGATACAAGCTTTGACACTAATCCGAATAACTATGAGTAGTGAAATACATTCGTATAGTAGAGCAGATATTTGGAGTATTTCTGAATAGCACATAGTAGAAGCATCTATAAAGATGACATAAAGATTTGTAAAGCACACATGGATCTGAAAGTTTCAGAACCGTTGACTAAAACCTCTCTCACAAGCAAGACGTGATCAGATCCCAGAACTATATGGGTGTTGGGTTCGTTGAAATCACATGGTGGTGTGAACTAGATTATTGACTCTAGTGCAAGTGGGAGACTGCTGGAAATATGCCCTAGAGACAATTATCGTTTATTATCCATGCTAGAGTTAGTTATTATTATATTTCCTTGTTCATAATAATCGTTTATTATCCATCCTAGAATTGTATTGATTGGAAACTCAAATACATGTGTGGATACATAGACAACACACTGTCCCTAGTGAGCCTCTAGTTGACTAGTTTGTTGATCAAAGATGGTAAAGGTTTCCTAACCATAGACAAGTGTTGTCACTTGATAAAGGGACCACATCATTAGGAGAATCATGTGATGGACAAGACCCAAACTATGAACGTAGCATATTGATCATGTTGTTTTATTGTTATTGTTTCCTGCGTGTCAAGTATTTGTTCCTATGACCATGAGATCATATAACTCACTGGCACTGGAGGAATACCTTGTGTGCATCAAACGTTGCAACTTAACTTGGTGACTATAAAGGTTATCTACAGGTATCTCCGAAGGTGTCCATTGAGTTAGTATGGATCAAGACTAGGATTTGTCACTCCATGTGACGGACAGGTATCTCGGGGCCCACTCGGTAATACAACATCACAGACAAGCCTTGCAAGCAATGTGACTAAATGTAAGTCACGGGATCTTGTATTACAAAATGAGTAAAGAGACTTACCGGTAATGAGATTGAAATAGGTATGCGGATACCGACGATCAAATCTCGGGCAAGTAACATACCGAAGGACAAAGGGAATGACATACGGGATTATATGAATCCTTGGCACTGAGGTTCAACCGATAAGATCTTCGGAGAATATGTAGGATCCAATATTGGCATCCAGGTCCTGCTGTTGGATATTGAACGAGGAGTACCTCGGGGCATGTCTACATAGTTCTCGAACCCTCAGGGTCTGCACACTTAAGGTTCGGCGATGTTTTAGTATAGTTGAGTTATATGTGTGGTTATCGAATGTTGTTCGCTGTACCGGATGAGATCACGGACGTCACGAGGGTTTTCGGAATGGTCAGGAGACGAAGATTTATATATAGGATGACTTCAGTTAGTTACCGGAAAGTTTTGAGGCATTACCGAGAATGTACCGGGAGTGACGAATGGGTTCCGGAAGTTCACCGGGAGGGGGGCAACCCTCCCGGGGGAAGCCCAAAGGACTTATGGGTGGTGCACCAGCCCTTAGTGGGCTGGTGGGACAGCCCAATAAGGCCTATGCGCCATAGAGAAAAAACCAAAGGAAGAAAAAAAGGTGGGAAGGAAGGGAAGGACTCCACTTTCCAATCCTAGTTGGACTAGGATTGGAGTAGGACTCCTCCTCCTCCTCTTGGCCGGCGCACCTTGGGGGCTTGGCCCTCAAGGCAAGTCCCCTCCCCCTCCCTCCTATATATACTCGTGATTTAGGGATGATTTGAGACAAATTTGCCACGTGCAACTCAGATCTAGACACCATAGTTTTACCTCTAGATCGTATTTCTGCGGAGCTCGGGCGGAGCCCTGCGGGAGTAGATCCTTCAACACCACCAGAGCGCCGCCACGCTGCCGGAGAACTCATCTACTTCTCCGTCTTGCTTGCTGGATCAAGAAGGTCGAGATCATTGTCGAGCTGTACGTGTGCTGAACGCGGAGGTGCCGTCCGTTCGGCACTAGATCGGAACGGATCGTGAGACGAATCGCAAGACAGTTCGTGCAACGGATCGCGAGACGGTTAGTGGGACAGTTCGTGGGACGGTTCGTGGGGCTGATCGAGGGACGTGAAGACGTTCCACTAAATCAACTGCGTTTCTTAATGCTTCCTGTTGTGCGATCTACAAGGGTACGTAGATCCAAATCTCCTCTTGTAGATGGACTCACCATGATAGGTTTCCGTGCGCGTAGGAAAAAAAATTCCCATGTGACATTCCCCAACAGCAAACCCTCAGAGACTATGGCATCAACATGAAGACTGTGCCCCTCTACTGCGACAATGATAGTGCAATCAAGATCGCCTGCAACCGAGTACAACACTCGAAGACCAAGCACATCCAGATTTTTCATTATTTTCTTCGAGACCATGTCCTCAAGGGAAATATCATCATCGATCATGTGAAGACTGACAATCAGCTAGCAGATATCTTCACAAAGCCCTTGGATGAGAGAAGGTTTTGCAAGTTGCGGTGTGAGCTAAATATCCTAGAATCTTCAAATGTTTTGTAAAAACATGCACACATCCTAACATTTACAGTTATTTCACCTGAATTTCGAAAAAGTGATACTGTTGCCAAAGAAGGAGGGTGCAATACGTATAGAACAATTTAGACCTATTTGTCTTCTGAATGTCAGCTTTAAATTATTTACGAAGGTACGAACGAATAGGTTGACCAAGATTGCACATGAGGTAATGCAACCTAGTTAGACGGCTTTCATGCCGGGACAGAACATACTAGAGGGTGTGGTGGTCTTGCATGAAACGCTGCATGAAATTCACTCGAAGAAACTAGACGGGGTTATCTTCAACATGGATTTCGAGAAGGCATATGATAAGGTCAAATGGCCATTCCTACAACAGGCATTACATATGAAGGGGTTTGACGATATTTGGAGGAAACATGTTGAATCATTCGTACAAAAAGGGAGTGTTGGAATTAAGGTCAATGATGACATTGCCATTTCTTCCAAACTTTCAAAAGGTCTCACATAGGGAGATCCAATGTCACCCATCCTATTTAACATAGTTGCAGACATGTTGGCAATTCTAATAGGGGGGGCTAAACTAGGAGGCCACGTAGGTGGACTGGCACCGCATCTTGTGGATGGTGGCATGCCCATCCTGCAATATACTGATGATATTATCTTGTTTATGGAACATGATGTAGCAAAATCCAGGAATATTAAGCTTATCCTCTACCTCTTCGAACAACTATCAGGTTTGAAGATCAATTTTCATAAGAGTGAGCCATTTTGTTTTGGGAAAGCCAAAGAGGAACAAACCACTTGAAAGTGCATTATATCGACTAGAGGGGCGGTGAATAGGAGATTTTTAGAATTTCATCACTGAGGAAATTCCTTTTGAGGAAATTCATCACTGATGACTAACTTACAGCGCAAGCAGTAAAGGATCAGAAGTGCAAAGTTTCACAACAACAGTTTTTTAGAGTGAGGAATGTGAAAACAGATTGCACAGCTAGCAGGCACACAGAAAACAGATGAGGATTAACTAGCGTGAAGAATTTGCGGTTGAGGAATTTCAGAGAAAGTCTTCAGCAAATTCTTCAAGCAGTAGCAGTGAAAGTCATCAACACATAATCTGAGGAAAGTAAGGAGTTGAGGAATTAGAACCCGTTTCACAGCGAAGACAGTAGTTGATGCCCAGTTCCAACTATTGTGACAATCGTACATCTGGTTTGGAGCGGCTTGGTATTGAAACCAAAGGACACACAGTCCCGGGACACACAGTCCCTACCGTGTTCCGCTTGGGCTAAGAACACAGAGTCCTCGCCCAACACTCGTGGTAAGTCTTCAGGGCAGACTTCCAAACCCTCACAAACTTGGTCACCCGGCGATCCACAATTGACTGCTCGATTGCTCTAGACCATGACGCCTAACCGTCTGGAGGATGCACAGTCCTCAAAGGTAAAAGGCTTCAGTCCCACGCAGGAACAACTTCTTCAGTGATGCTCAATCACTTGGTTCTAGGTTTGTGGTTTCGGTGTACGGGGTATTTCCTCACTAATGAATTACTCTCGAAGACTCTGAGGAATTGGGTTGCTCTTATGACAAGTGTCAGTTCCTAACGGAGCAGCCAACCAGCTAATGGTTGTGGGGGCGGCTATTTATAGCCTGGGAGCATCCCGACATGATTTGAGACTAATGCCCTTAAATAATATGACCGTTGGTGTGGATAAGACCAATGACTTGGCGTGGCTATCAAAACGGTCGGAACCCTCAACTATGAGAGTCCTCATGTCACTCGTATTCCTCACTTGAGGCTTTTGGTAGGATTAGGCTTGGGTTGAGCATCATGAGGAAATTCATTCCAAAGTGTAACTTCGACCCCCTTTAATAGTACGGTGTTCCTATTACTCAAGTGTGAAGAAAATAAAACAGAAAGAGTAAATCTTCATGCTTCAAAGTCTTCATAATGATTTTCTTCAGGACACACCGAATTCCTCAATTTCAATATCTTCATGAGGAATATCGATTTCATCGCAGATTCTTCGCGATTCAATTCTTCAGCTTCAGACCAATTTCTTCAACCGAAGATATATATTTTTAGGGGTCGATATTCATCAAATATCTCAAACTCCTCAGTGACTTATAGATCATGTGTACGCTCACAAACACATTAGATACTTAACCTATAAGTCTTCAAACCACCAAAATCACTAAGGGGCACTAGATACACTTACAATCTCCCCTTTTTGGTGGTTGATGACAATTAGGTTAAGTCTTCAACAGGGATAAAAATATGGAGTGTAAATACGTATTTGAGAAATTTGAAATCAAGATTCACAGAGACCCCCGTGAAGATGTGCATATCTTGAGGATTTTGCTTTTCACAGCAAATGCACATTGATGATTTATATCATGGAGATCTCCCCCTGAGTCTTGTAAATCATGCATACATGTAACATATAATATGAAGAAAATGAAGATGCATGATGACAAATGGTCTCTGATGAATTCTAGCATGCGTGCATTAAAACTTGAGGAATAAGCATGCGAAGAAAAACGTTCAAAAGTGTCAGAGTACCATCGGGCTTAAGTTACAACTCATTACATAAAAACTGCAGAAGAACCAAGAGTTTGTAACTTAAATATAGTTCATAAGCCCCAAAATATCCTGCTTGAAGACTAACTCTCAAGTTTCTCCCCCTTTGTCATCAAGTGAAAAAAAGGGACAAACTGAGGACTAACGCCCGTGAAGACTTCACTTCTTGGCGGTTGATGAAGAGGTGTGATGCTTCTTGGGAGTAGTATTCTTCCTTGGACCAGTAGCAGTGTCGAGTTGTTCTTCATCAGTTTCAGCAGTGCGGAATGAAGAAAAGGAACTATCTTCAAGGTCTGGAACTGGAATGGGCCTAAACTTCTTCTTGGGAGGCCACAACCATTCAAAGTCTCGCTCAAAGTCCATTTCTTCAAGCTCTGTCTGAGTCTTCAGATGAGCAAGTGTAGCCCAGGTGCGATCAAAAACCTCATGCAGATAGTGATGCTTAAGCTTCACAGAGTTCTGTGTTTCAGTGAGGGTTTTCACAATGGCGCCAAACTGGCGTTTGACCCACTTGTGATTGCGATCCACCTTCTGGTGAAGACTGAGGAGGAGCTCTCTTGTATTCATCACACGAGGAGGAACAGGGCTTGCCCGGTGAGTCTCAGTATCATCCCATGAAGAATAAGCTTCTGGCTCTCTGAACTGGCCATCAAGGGGCCTACGGCCTTCATCAATCACTGACTTGCCTTTTCCTTCAACTGGCTCGAAATTCTTGTTGTTGACCCTGATAGGAGGCATATACCCAACATGGTTGTTGAAATAGGCATGGAACTTGATGCCTGTCCTGGTCCTGATGAATCTCATGACCCATGGGGCATATATCTCGTGATCAAATGGACACATAGCATTGTCGGCCAAAGTCCTCAAGAAGAAATCATGTATGTTGATTGGAATACCATGGATGATGTTAAAGAGGATATTCTTCATGATGCCTACGACATCTTCTTCATCATCATGGCCTTTGATCGGCACGAGCACACTTCAGAGGATTCTGTAGATGGACCTTGGTGTATATTTGAGCTCGTGGACGAGGAAGGTTTTTCGCGGTGATTGCCCTTTAGCCAAAGGCTTCATGAGGACTTCCATCATCCCGTTGGGCAGCTCACGCTCACCGTAAACCTTCAAAACCTCCTCTGAGGGAATTGATACGGGCAGTTCACGGAGGAGCTCAGTAGCAGGAGCCTTGTAGTGAGTGTTTTGTGTCATCCAGTCAAACAACCAGGTTTTAATGTCTTCAGGGTCGCCAGATATGTGAAGAGTGGCATAAAACTGAAGAATGAGCTCACTGTTCCAATCACAGATGTCTGAGCACATTGGTAGCAGGCCAGCTTCATTGAGGACATTGAGGACTGGAGCTAGGCACGGTATTGCTTCAAGTTCAACATGAGGAATATGCCTGTGCTGGAATATCTTGTTTCTTCCACACAGCACAGAGGCATAGTAATTCAGTTGTGTCCTCGTCCAAAACTTCAGATGTCTCATTTGAGGCTTATCATAGGGATTCTCTCCAATGAAGTACATGCGTTCTTCAAAGAAGTTCTCCTTTTGAAACTTCGGTCGCTTGGAGAACGGAAGACATTGCATTGGCTGAAGATTTAGCTGAGGAACAGGAGGGGAGACAACAATTGCAGTCTCGGGGTTGAACACGACGAAGGCATTGTCTTGGTCAGGTGCATTTTCTTCAGCATTGTCCTCAGGGTGAGGAATTTCATCACCTGGGGCTTCAGGCTGAGGAGCTTGCTCATGTTGTGCATCATGTTGAAGAATGGGATCTGGCTGGGCATCAGGCTGAGGAATAGGTTCATCTTGCTCAGGTGGAGGAGTTGGGTCAGCATGTTCCTCATCTTGAGGATTTTGCTTAGGACTTTGAATTTCATCAGCTTGAGTAATTTCACTTTGCTCTTCCTCAGCTGGCTTGGTGACAGAGGCAGTTTCATCAGTTGGTGCAGCTGATCCTTGTGCAGTGTCTTTCTGAGGAATGGAGGGCTGAGGACTGTCGTCAATACGAATTTCTTCGTCAGTGTGTTCCTCAGATGCGGCATCCTTCATTTCCTCATTTGTCCCTTTCTCTTGGTCTGCAAGGATGACCATTTCATAAGACGGAGCGACGTTGAGGGGCACAGGGTCCAGTGGAGCATTATCTTCAAGCGCTTTGAGGCGCTTGGCCTCTGTTTCTTCTTCTGCAGAGGAGGCCTTTCTCTTTTTGGCTTCCTTCTCAGCAGCCCTGGTTTTCTTCCTGTCTGATGCAGACGGGGTCATCTTCTTCACCTTTGAAGCTTTTGGTGAAGGAGTTCTCTCGACAAATTCATCAGTTGGCTTTGAGGAACCAGCTGGAGCAGAGTCATCAGCTTGCTTTGATGAAGCAGCTGGATCAGGGGCAGTCTCACCAGGTGCAGCAGGTTCATCAGCTGGATTTTCCATGGTGATTTCTTCAATAGCCGGTACATCCACACAGCTTTCTTGGGGTATTTCCTCAACTTGAGGAGTTGCATCTGCTTGAGGAGATTCATCGGCTGGCTCTTCAATCAGAGGCTGGGGAGTTGATACTGGAGGGGCAGCCGTCTTGTTGTAGTCATCAACAGCTTTGGTGGCAAATTTGATGAAACTGCTTTTGAGAATCTAACGATCAGATAGCTTTGAGTACTTCTCTGTCAAAGTCTTCAACTCAGCCTGTGTTGACACCAGTGCATCAGGCGTCAAGTTGAGGAGATTCTGCTTGAGGAATTTCTCCTTTTTAAGCTTCGCAACCTTGGCCTGCTTGTCTTGTTGTTCTTTCCACTTGGCTTCATTGTTGAATGTGGCCACCATGTGGCTGATGCCAGGGGGAAGTTTCAAATCATCAAGCGGAGTGATTGGGTCCTCATACCAGATGTTTATGTAGTCTAGGAGAACCTTGGGGTCCATGGCCAGAGGAATAGCGCTACCAGAAGCTTGAGCCACCCTTTCCTGCTTGTTTCTGATTATGGCTTGCAGGGTTTGATCATCATATTCATCACTACCCTTTGATGCAGACGGGACAGTGATGATTTTGCTGGGGCTTGGCTGAGTTGCTCTTTCAGCAGACACCTGAGTCTTCACAGCAGGTGGTGAAGACTTTGTCTCCGAGCTGGTTGCAGCCGGGAGTGAGGAGCTAGAGGTAGCGGTTAGTGGCTTCATGACTAGCTTCTGTACTGGTATCTCTTGAGGCTTTGGTGGTGGTGCTGAGGACTTTGGCGCTGAGGGTTTTGGCGTTGAGGGTTTTGTAACTGATGCCTGAGCAGATTTCTCTTGAGGCTTTGGAGCCCTTGGTTTTGACGGCACAGACTGTGGTTGAGGAATTGCTGAACCAGAGGTCTCAGCGGCAGAGGAAGTAGCTGCAGTTGAGGCAACACCTGAGGATTCATTGAATTTCCTCACTGCAGCATCTGCCTGCTTCTTGAGCTTAGCCAAATGCTTATCCTTCTCATCCGGATAGTCATCAATGGTCTTGAGGCTTGAGGGATGTGCTACTCGATGAGCCTCAAGTGGGGCCCGTTTGCCAGGAGGCTTCAGGGCGAATTTCTTCGCATATTTGGCAGTTAAAAATCTGTATTCCTTCCATTCCTTAGCCCATCGGCGTTCTATCTTCTGCAGCCTAATCTTTCTCTTGGCCATTGTTTCATTTTCATCGGGTGTGCAATAGTCCAAGTAAATGTCCTCAGGGATATCCAAAGTTGTGTTCTGCTCAAGTTTCTTCCCTCCCTTCTGCTTTCTGTCATCCTCCATTTTCTTCCGCTGAGGATTTTGCTGATGAGATTGAACTCTTGAGGATTCTGATGAGACTTAAAGATTTTCTTCAGGAAACGCTGCAAATGAGTTAATGTGATGAGAACCGAGAGATTCATCAGCTGACATGTGTGTACCTGTGAACAGAGTATAGTTGCGAGGAATTTGGAGAGGTCATATGCGTTCTCAGATTTGAAGAAGATGAAAAGTTTGATAGTTGAGGAATTTAACCAGTGGTTGAAGAATTTGCCTAAGCATACTGTTCTTGGGTTCCAGAGTTGTACAGATCCGAAAATGAAAGTGCATTATATCGACTAGAGGGGGGTGAATAGGAGATTTTTAAAATTTCATCACTTAGGAAATTCCTTTTGAGGAAATTCCTCACTGATGACTAACTTACAGCGGAAACAGTAAAGGATCAGACGTGCAAACGTTCACAACAGCAGTATTTCAGAGTGAAGAAAGTGAAAACAGATTGCACAGTAAGCTGGCACGCAGAATACACATGATGATTAACTATTGTGAAGAATTTGGGGTTGAGGAAATTGAGAGAAAGTCTTCAGCAAATTCTTCAAACAGTCACAGTGAAAGTCATCAACACACCATACAAGGCAAGTAAAGAGTTGAGGAATTAGAACCCGTTTCTCAGTGAAGACAGTTGTTGATGACCAAGTTCCAACTCCTGTGACAGTTGTACATCTGGTTTGGAGCGGCTTGGTATTGAAACCAAAGGACACCCAGTCCCGGGACACACAGTCCCTACCGTATTCTCCTTGAGCTAAGGACACACAGTCCTCGCCCAACACTCGTGGTAAGTCTTCAGGGCAGACTTCCAAACCCTCACAAACTTGGTCACCCGGCGATCCACAATTGACTGCTCGATTGCTCTAGACCATGACGCCTAACCGTCTGGAGGATGCACAGTCCTCAAAGGTAAAAGGCTTCAGTCCCACGCAGGAACAACTTCTTCAGTGATGCTCAATCACTTGGTTCTAGGTTTGTGGTTTCGGTGTACGGGGTATTTCCTCACTAATGAATTACTCTCGAAGACTCTGAGGAATTGGGTTGCTCTTATGACAAGTGTCAGTTCCTAACGGAGCAGCCAACCAGCTAATGGTTGTGGGGGCGGCTATTTATAGCCTGGGAGCATCCCGACATGATTTGAGACTAATGCCCTTAAATAATATGACCGTTGGTGTGGATAAGACCAATGACTTGGCGTGGCTATCAAAACGGTCGGAACCCTCAACTATGAGAGTCCTCATGTCACTCGTATTCCTCACTTGAGGCTTTTGGTAGGATTAGGCTTGGGTTGAGCATCATGAGGAAATTCATTCCAAAGTGTAACTTCGACCCCCTTTAATAGTACGGTGTTCCTATTACTCAAGTGTGAAGAAAATAAAACAGAAAGAGTAAATCTTCATGCTTCAAAGTCTTCATAATGATTTTCTTCAGGACACACCGAATTCCTCAATTTCAATATCTTCATGAGGAATATCGATTTCATCGCAGATTCTTCGCGATTCAATTCTTCAGCTTCAGACCAATTTCTTCAACCGAAGATATATATTTTTAGGGGTCGATATTCATCAAATATCTCAAACTCCTCAGTGACTTATAGATCATGTGTACGCTCACAAACACATTAGATACTTAACCTATAAGTCTTCAAACCTCCAAAATCACTAAGGGGCACTAGATGCACTTACAATCTCCCCCTTTTTGGTGGTTGATGACAATTAGGTTAAGTCTTCAACATGGATTAAAAATATGAAGTGTAAATGCTCATTTGAGGAATTTGAAAACAAGATTCACAGAGACTCCCCCTGAAAATGTGCATATCTTGCGGATTTTGCTTTTCACAGCAAATGCACATTGATGATTTATATCATGGAGATCTCCCCCTGAGTCTTGTAAATCATGCATATATGTAACTTATCATATGAAGAAAATGAAGATGCATGATGACAAATGGTATCTGACAAATTTCAGCATGTGTGCATTAAAACTTGAAGAATAAGCATGCGAAAAAAAAACGTTCAAAAGCGTCAGAGTACCATCGGGCTTAAGTTACAACTCATTACATAAAAACTTCACAAGAGCCAAGAGTTTGTAACTTAAATATAGTTCATAAGCCCCAAAAATATCCCGCTTGAAGACTAACTCTCGAGTTTCTCCCCCTTTGTCATCAAGTGACAAAAAGGGACAAACTGAGGACTAACGCCCGTGAAGACTTCATTTCTTGGCGGTTGAGGAAGAGTCGTGATGCTTCTTGGGAGTAGTCTTCTTCCTTGGGCCGGTGGCAGTGTCGAGCTGTTCTTCATCAGATTCAGCAGTGTGGAATGAAGAAAAGGAGTTGTCTTCAAGGTCTGGCACTGGAATGGGCCTGAACTTCTTCTTGGGAGGCCACGACCAGTCAAAGTCTTGCTCAAAGTTCATTTCTTCAAGCTCAGTCTGAGTCTTCAGATGTGCAAGTGTAGCCCAGGTGCGGTCGAAAACCTCATGCAGATAGTGATGGTTAATCTTCACGGAGTTCTGTGTTTCAGTGAGGGTTTTCACAATGGCACCAAACTGGCGTTTGACCCATTTGTGGTTGCGATCGACCTTCCGGTGAAGACTGAGGAGGAGGTCTCTGGTATTCAGCATGCGAGGAGGAATTGGGCTTGCTGGACGAGTCTCAGTATCTTCCCATGAAGAATAAGCTTCTGGCTCTCTGAACTGGCCATCAAGGGGCCTACTGCCTTCTTCAATCACTGATTTTCCTTTTCCTTCAATGGGCTCGAAAGTCTTCTTGTTGACCCGGATAGGAGGCATATAACCAACATGGTTTTGACAATCAGCGTGAAAGTTGATGCCTGTCCTTGTCCTGATGAATCTCATGATCCACGGGGCATATATCTTGTGATCAAAGGGGCACATGGCATTGTCGGCCAAAGTCCTCAATAAGAAATCATGGATATTGATAGGAATACCGTGAATGATGTTGAAGAGGATATTCTTCATGAGGCCTACAACATCTTCTTCATCGTCATGGCCTTTGATCGGTGCGAGCACGCTGCAGAGGATTGTGTAGACAGACCGGGGTGTGTACTTCAGCTCGTGGACGAGGAAGGTTGTTCTTGAAGATTTTCCTGCAGCCAAAGACTTCATGAGGATTTCCATCATTCCATTTGGCAGCTCACGCTCAGCATAAAGCTTCACTGCCCCATCTGAGGAAATTGGTACGGGCAGTTCTTTGAGGAGTTCAGAAGCAGGAGCCTTGTAGTGAGTGTTTTGTGACATCCAGTCAAACACCCAAGTGTTGATTTCTTCAGGGTTGCTAGATATGTGAAGAGTGGCATAGAACTGAAGAATAAGCTCGTTGTTCCAGTCTGATATGTCTGAGCACATTGGGAGCAAACCTGCATCGTGGAGTACACTGAGGACTGGCTCCATGCAAGGTATTGCTTCAAGCTCAACATGAGGAATATGCCTGTGCTGGAATATCTTGTTTCGTCCATAGAGCACAGAGGCATAGTAGTTCATCTGAGTCCTTGTCCAAAACTTCAGATGCCTCATTTGAGGCTTGTCATAAGGGTTCTCTCTGATGAAGTACATGCGTTCTTCAAAGAAATTTTCTTTCTGAAACTTTGGACGCTTGGGGAATGGCTGACGCTGAACTAGCTGAAGATTTTGCTCAGGAATAGGGGGAGATAACCATAGCAGTCTCTGGGTTAAGCACAATGAATGCATTGTCTTGGGCGGGTGCATTTTCTTCAGCATTTTCCTCAGGGTGAGGAATTTCATCAGCTGGTACTTCATGGTGAGGAGATGATGCTTGCTCTGGCTGAGCTTTAGGCTGAGGAATTTATGCTTCTTTCTCAGTTGGAGGAGTTGGGTCAGCCTGTTCCTCATCTTGAGGAGTCTTCTCAGAATGTTGAATTTCGTTAGCATGAGGATTTTCAGCTTGTTTTTCCTTAGCTGGCTTTGTGGCAGAAGCAGTTTCATCAGCTGGTGCAGCTCATGCTTGAGCAATTTCTGTCTGGGGAATAAGAGGTTGAGGACTGTCGTCAATCTGAATTTCCTCATCAGTGTGTTCCTCAGGGGCGACATCCTTCATTTCCTCATTTTCCTTCGTAGTTGGGTCATCAATGACGACCATCTCATAGGAAGGGGCGACATTGAGAGGCACTGGGTCCAGAGGGGCAGTTTCTTCAATTTCTTTGAGGCGCTTTGCCTCTGTCTCTTCTACTGTTGAGGAGGATTTTCTCTCACTACAAGAAATCTGTTAATCCATGACGGATTTGTGATGACGTTTCACAAATCTGTCATGAAAACTGTCACAATTGAGCGACTTGCGAATGAACGTAGGAAGGTAGTCCCTTTGTGACAGAAATGGATGGACCGTCATGAAAATCATCATGGATCGACTAGCTCGGCCTCGTCGGACCATCACCAATATTCCTTGCTGATGTCTCATGCTTCCATCTATCCTTCATGGTGTCAAAGGTGATTTCTGATTGGTTGATATGATCCTCTCGCGGATCACGCACAAGCACCGTCCATCCCTCATGGATCGAACGGCAGGCACACTCGCCCCTCTCTCTCTTCCTTCTTCTTCCACCCCTAGCCGCCGACTGTTCGGTCCCAAATCTAACCCCCCGATTCTAGATCCACGCACCATAGATCTCAGCTGTCAGATCCTTGCCAACGCGCCTCTCACCAGATCCATGCCGACCTGCTCATCCACTCTTCCCCATCCAGGTGCTCGTGGATCTCGCCGTCGGGGGCTCCTTCTCGAATCTGTTTGCAAGTCCCCAACCTCAACCAGCGACGCCAACCACCACCACCCCTCTCATGTTGTCGTCCCTCGCCAGCCACACCGTGGTAGGGGATGCCGCTTCCCCTCTGTCCCTGATCCTCCCCGAGCCACCTCTCATGATTTCGTCTGATCCCCGATGCGTGCGTGCGTGTGGGAAGTGTTCGTGCGCCACCATGCCGCCCCGATTCACCAGATCTCGTCATCCTCCTCTTCCAGATCCTCCACAGTCCCGTCCATGGTCATCTGCCCCTCTGCATCCTACAACCGCCGCGACGATAGGCTTTACCCTGGAGGCAGGGGAACCTTGTGCACGCGACGCCTGTATCGTTGTTGCTGGTCGGACGGTGGTCAGATCCTCCATGGCCACAATCGGCGTCCTCTCCCTCCTTATCCAGCTTCCGCCCATGACTGAGAAGAGGGCTTCATCAAGGATCCCACGACAAAGGTAGCTTCCTCCCATCCCAGATCGACCATCCGTCAATGGAGGCCATGAGAACAGCGTGGGCACACACATGGCTGCGCTTAAAGGTCATCCCTCACCCTTCTTTTCTCTTTGATTTGATTTGATCTCATTCCCCAATTTTCCTCCCAGCGTAGCTGCAGCTCGGTAGATGCAGGCATATCACCATGGGGCAAGTCAAGGTCTTCCTTCTCCTCCCATTTCATCCGATCCGCCAGAGCCAGCAATCCCCGGCGCCCTGCACCACGGCGATGGTAAGACCATGACCCCGTCCTTCGTCCTTGCAGCATTTTACTCCCCCGTTCCTAGGTAGCAAATGGGTAAATTAGTATGCCATTAGTTCTGTTTTAACTATTTCTCACATTATCAGGCTAGTGAAAAACTAGCTTACCCCTTGGCTATTTATGCATACATATATGGCAACGAATCAGCACTTGAACCCCAGCGCGCGTTGTCTGCCCATAATACAGCTAACTGTCGTATCACCAATTGCTTGGACATCTCTCTCAAGCGATTCTTCTCGATGTCTTGCGCCGACGTTCGCCTCGATGCCGTGCGCCGCCTGCTAGACATCTTGCACTACTAATTGCATGCACGTAGTGTGCCGTCGATTGTCCGCTATTGAAATATTTTTATTCATTGGGCTTCTTATGTGATTCCTGAACTCGCAAGCACTTTTATCCAGTATGATTTGCATGTGACATATAAACTCACAAGTACTTTTATTCAGTGTGCTTATGTCAGATGTGAACTCACACTTTCAATTAGCTAGGAACCCAAAATTATTCAGTGACGCATTATTTGGTGATGTACTCGTTGCATTCACATGGATTTAAATTTTGGAGTCGCTTCCCAGTTCATCAAACTGCATGTGTAGTTCAGCTTCACCAACACTCTCAGAGATGGATGGTCCAGGCCCGATTTTTTTGTTTCAGCTGTGAGCTAAATTTCAACTCTTTTTTCCATGGTTTTGGGTTGGTCCTTCTTAGGACAAATTGATCCATTGGCTTGGTCCAATTTATATAGAGCTTTCCATGCCTAAGAATGAGAAAATCTTGCTGCCAATCTGATGCCACAATTAGCGTCTTTTTTATGGTTATATTATGTGTGTGACTGAACATTCAACCTTTGACCTTTGCTTTTGTAAAACCTGACTTTCTTCTGTTGTGAATGGAGTGTTTGCTTGTTGTGCTGCATAAGTAGTTCATTCATCGCTCATTTGACATGTGCAGGCAATGTGTACATGCTGCATTTAGATTCCAGCCCAACTAGATTTTAGTTGAAGCATTTTAGACCAAGCCATCTTGGTTTGCTGCATTTTTGCCTTATTAGCTTTTTATTCTTCTTTAGGTTTTGAACAGGGTTTGTGTAGGACAACCATGAAGAAGTACAAACATGCTACCTCCGCAAGAGGGTAATGATCTTGATACGCTTACCATTTTGATAAGGACATATGCATAATGTCAATGCTTGTTGGATGCTAGTCCTACTAGGTAGTATAGCAAATTCCTTGCATGTCTTCAGAACATTTAAGAGTTCTTTTGTCCTACAAAAAAACAAGCTTTTATGTTTCTCCCTTACACAAAATATTCATATTTCTCACTTTGTACCTCATAGCGCACAGGTCACTAGATACCTCTTCTTGTTATTTTTTGGTTGAGAAAAAAATATTGCAATTTATGTCTTATATTTTCTTTCAACTTAATACACATGATACATTGACTATTTTTTGACTTTGGTGCATTTTGCATTAAGTGGCCTTTTTTATCAACCTATAGAACCAAACCATGGAACTGATTTGATCTTTATTGTTAGTGAATGTGTGTATTATGAAAATTAAGAATGGGAAAGAATATACGGACCAGGGTCTTTATCATCCATTATCATGGTTTCGTTTCTTTTCCCGTTTGATATTTCATACATGATGTTATGTTATCCTGAATGTTGTTGGTTGCTAGATTGTGTTGCATTGGTGTTGCATCAGCGTCACACTAAAAATACCATTATTTGAAGCTTTTTAAGGGTTTATTTGAAGCTGACATGCGTGGTTCACTTTACTTTATGTACAGTTTTATGTATGGATGAAAACCCATGCTTAAATCCATACTTCCAACTTTTTAGTCAGTCTTACAGTTTGTACATGTGCAGGAAAATCCATGTTGGTCCTCAGGAGCATGGGTTGAGGCAATATGGTGGCTTCCTTTGATGATGGTGGTCGGGGTGGTTGGATCTGCGTCCAGGAAGGCATGGAAATGGCCCCTCGTTGATGTCTGTTGAGCGCTGGGCAGTGGTGGCTGTAAAGTAGCATCGGGTGTTCTCCAACACTTGTTTGTAGAATGAAGTTTCTTGTGTTTTGCTCCTCCACATGCGTATCGTGTGGAAATGTCTGTAATTTTACTTTTGTGGTGTTTTTTATTTTAAATGTAGTGTTATTTTCTCAAGACTTCCTTTTATTTTATTACATAGCATGTATTTTGTGGAAAAAAATTATTGGCTTAAAATAGAAAAAACATGGACCAGATAAATGCGAGATGGGCTAATCTTTTGGGCTGAAATTATGTGGCCTTGCACCAATCTGAAATGTAATGGCCTAAAATTCCAATTGGGCCGACTACTACATGGGTTGTAGGTCTTGCATTGAGATGTACAATAATGGGCTGAAATTTTAATTGGGTTGCTTACTTCATGGGCCGCCACGTCAGATCCATGTCAAACGATGACGTGGTAGACGAGTTAACGCCGTTATGAGCATATGAGTTAAGTGTAAGTCATGACGGTCAAAAAACTGTCACAGATCCATGACGGTTTCGAAGATACGTCAGTGAGCGCACTTTGGTCAAATTATGACGCGATATACATGACGGAATCTGAATCCGTCACGGCTGCCCTTCCTTGACAGTTTACTGCTGGTCTATGACATATTAAATCTGTCATGTATTAACAAGATTCTTGTAGTGTCTTCTTGGATTCCTTTTCAGCAGCCCTTGTTTTCTTCACGTCTGATGCAGACGGAATTATCTTCTTCACCTTTGAAGCTTTTGGTGAAGGTGTTCTCTCTTCAGTTTCTTCAGCTGGTAGTGTGGAACCAGCTGTAGCAGAGTCATCAGCCTGCTTTGATGAAGCAGCTGGATCAGGAGCAGTCTCATCAGGGCAGCAATTTCATCAGTTGGAGTTTCCATGATGATTTCTTCAATGGCCGGTTCATCAACACGGCGCTCTTGGTGTACTTCCTCAGCTTGAGGAGTTTCCTCCTCATGAGGAGATGCATCTGCTGGCTCCTCAACTAAGGGCTGAGGAGTTGGTGTTGGGGGTGCGGTTATCTTGTTGTAGTCATCAACAACACTAGTGGCCAGCTTGATGAAATTGCTCTTGATGCTTTTGCGATCTGACAGCTTGGCGTACTTGTCAGTCAATTTCTGCAGCTCTGCCTGTGTTGTCACCAGTGCATCAGGAGTCAGTTTGAGGAGATTCTGCCTGAGGAATTTCTCCTTTTTGATCTTTGCAACCTTCGCCTGCCTGTCCTACTGTTCTTTCCACTTGGCTTCATTTATGAAAGTGGCCACCATGTGGCTGATGCCAGGGGGAAGTTTTAAATCATCAATAGGAGTGTTTGTGTCCTCATACCAGATATTGATGTAGTCAAGGAGGACCTTGGGGTCCATGGCCAGAGGAATAGCACTACCTGATGCTTGAGCTACTCTTTCTTGCTTGTTTCTGATGATGGCTTGCAGTGTTTCATCATCATATTCATCACTTCCCTCTGATGCAGACGGGACTGCGATGATTTTGCTGGGGCAGGGCAGAGGTGCACGTTCAGAAGTTGCCAAAGTCTTCACAGGAGGTGTTGAAGACTTTGTTTCCGAGCTAGTTGCACGTGGGAGTGAGGAGCTGGAGCTGGCGGTCGTAGGCTTCACGACTTGCTTCTGTACTGGTTTCTCTTGAGGCTTTGGAGGTGGAGCTGAGGTTTTTGATGCTGAGGAGATTGGTACTGAGGGTTTTGGCGCTGATGGTTTTGGTGTTGAAGGTTTTGGTAATGAGGGTTTTGGTGCTGAGAGTTTTGTGACAGAAGCCTGAGCAGACTTCTCGTGAGGCTTTGGAGCCCTTGGCTTTGACGGCACAGACTGCATTTGAGGAATTTCTGAGCGTGAGGTTTCTGCAGCTGAGGAATTAGCAGCACTGGAGGCAGCAGCTGAGGATTCATTAAATTTCCTCACTGCAGCTTCTGCCTGCCTCTTGAGCTTGGCTAGATGCTTTTCCTTTTCATCTGGATAGTCATCAATGGTCTTGAGGCTTGAGGGATGTGCTACTTGATGGTCCTCAAGTGGGGCCCTTCTGCCAGGAGGCTTCAAAGCGAATTTCTTTGCATATTTGGGAGTCACAAACCTGTACTCCTTCCATTCCTTCGCCCATCGGCGTTCAATCTTCTGCAGCCGTATCTTTCTCTTGGCCATTGTCTCATTTTCATCAGGCGTACAATAGTCCAAGTAAATGTCCTCAGGGATATCAGCAGCTGTGTTTTGCTCAAGTTTCTTTCCTCCCTTCTGTTTTCTGTCTTCCTCCAATTTCCTCAGTTGAGGATTTTGCTGATGATTTTGAACTCTTGAGGATTCTTATGAGCCTTGAAGAGTTTCTTCCAGAAACGCTGCAAATGAGTTAATGTGATGAGAACCGAGAGATTCATCAGCTGACATGTGTGTACCTGTGAACAGAGTATGGTTGCGAGGAATTTGGAGAGGTCATATGCGTTCTCAGATTTGAAGAAAATGGAAAAGTTTGACAGTTTGAGGAATATAACCAGTGATTGAGGAATTTGCCTAAGCATACTGTTCTTGGGTTCCAGAGTTGTACAGATCCGAAAATTCGCACAATTGAGGAATCTCGTGATAATCTTAGATGCTTAGTATAGTTCATCAATGATTGTGGTGATAGGTAGTGTTTGAGGAATCAAGTGCGCATCGTATCTTGAGGAGAAACAGATTTCATATAGAGGATGTAAAATTTTAGATCTAACTTGCTATAAAAAAGGGATATATTTACCCTGGAAGGTGCGCACGAAGAACACAGAAAGTTGTGTGTGGAAAGGCTCTTCGTTCGAGTGTCCAATGCACCCTAACTTGGTGACAGAGGACGTCTACGGCGGCAGCGGACGAAGATGGTCCGACTCCGGCGTGGTTCTGGCGACGAAGAAGTCAAGGTAGTGAAGCTCTTCCTCATCGGCGATGAGACTACCAGCGGTGGCGCTAGGGTTCGATGGAGTGTGCTGTGTCAGGAGAGCGATGAGGCGAAGAAGAGGATGCCGAGGGGGATAAGGACATATTTATAGCCAAAAGTTACTGTTGGCGGGAAAATGTCGGACCAAATAGCCCCTGCCTCTACGTCTCCGCAGGACACGTGTAGCTCCCGTACGATGCGGTGGAGATAGTGGAGATCGTGGTTATCCGATCGTGGGAAGTGGGGGTTCAGTTACTGTGCCTTTAAAGAAAACAATTTTTGAAGATTTGAGGATTTTCGTTACAAAATCATCAGCTGACAAGGATGCAGTGAGGATTTTGAACGAAGTTTCAAATAGAACGCATATGAAGAATTGAATAGACTGGATAAGTATAGCATAGAGCGAAAGTAGGGTCCGATCACATTCACTTAGCAGAAACATCAACTTGAAGAAATAGCAATAAGTGAATGTTGTTGAGGACTAGAAATCACGGTCTATCTAGTCAAATGAAAGTCATCAAGTGTCTTTGAAGATTTTTGTAATAAATCATCACAATGAAGAACAACTGTTTTGAAGAAAAACGCATTGTGAGAAAATTGATCATTTGAAGAAAATCAACTTGAGGAATTTCACATTGGGCGGTGGCGTTACCCACCATATAAGAGTGTTGATTACATACGCCGCGTACAATTGTTGTAGGGCCCTGAGAATCAATTTCTTCGTTAATTTATTCACATTCAGAGTGACATTCTTCATCAGTTGAAGAAAATCGATTCATCATGTGTTGCACATCTAAGTCATCAACTTTGCATAAGTGTTAGGATGTGTGCATGTTTTTACAAAACATTTGAAGATTCTAAGATATTTAGCTCACACCGCAACTTGCAAAACCTTTTCTCATCCAAGGGCTTAGTGAAGATATCTGCCAGTTGATCATCAGTCTTCACATGGTCGATGAGGATATTGCCCTTGAGGACATGGTCCCGAAGAAAATGATGACGAATCTGGATGTGCTTGGTCGTCGAGTGTTGTACTGGGTTGTATGCAATCTTGATAGCACTCTCATTGTCACAGTACAGAGGCACATTCTTCATGTTGATGCCGTAGTCTTTGAGGGTTTGCTTCATCCATAGCAATTGAGCACAGCAAGAACCAGCAGCAATGTACTCAGCTTCGGCAGTGGAGAGTGATACGCAGTTCTGCTTCTTTGAGGACCAGCAAACTAGTGATCTTCTGAGGAAATGGCATGTGCCAGATGTTGACTTGCGATCCACATGGTCACCAGCATAGTCAGAATCAGAATACCCTACCAGATGAACATTTGAGCCCTTGCGATACCATAATCCTAGTGTTGGTGTGTGAGCTAAGTATCGAAGAATATGTTTCACAGCCTTATGGTGTGATTCCTTCGGTTTTGCTTGAAACGTGCACACATGCAAACACTAAGCATTATATCTGGCCTAGATGCACATAGATACAATAAAGAGCCAATCATAGAACGATATACATGCTGATCGAAATCTTTACCATTTTCATCAGTGTCGAGGTGGCCGTTGGTAGGCATTGGAGTCTTGGCACCTTTGCATTCGTGCATGTCGAATTTCCTCAGAACATCCTTGAGGTATTTTTCCTGTGATATGAAGATTCCATTGCTTTGTTGACGAATTTGAAGACCTAAGAAGAATTTCAGCTCCCTCATCATGGACATCTGATATTCTTCACTCATCATGTAGGCAAATTCATCACTTTATCTTTTGTCAGTACAGCCAAAAATGATATCATCGACATATATTTGACATACAAACAACTCATTATCATAGGATTTTGTAAAAAGAGTTGGATCGAGTGAACCAGGTTTGAAGCCTTTCTTCATGAGGAATTCCTTCAATGTATCATACCCTGCCCGAGGGGCTTGCTTGAGGCCATACAGAGCCTTTTTGAGTCTGAAGACTTTGTCTGGATTCTTTGGATCCTCAAAACCTGGAGGCTGAGCAACATATACTTCTTCCTCAAGCTTACCATTGAGCAATGCACTTTTCACATCCATTTGATATAAGGTGATGTTATGATGATTAGCATAAGCAAGTAATATTCGAATAGCTTCAAGTCTAGCAACAAGTGCAAAAGTTTCATCGAAATCTATTCCTTCAACCTGGGTGTAGCCTTGGGCTACAAGTCGTGCCTTGTTCCTCACCACTTGACCGTCCTCATCTTGCTTGTTTCGAAAGATCCACTTAGTGCCGATGATGTTGTGCTTGCGAGGATCTGGTCGTTTGACGAGCTCCCATACGTCATTCAGCTTGAATTGAATAAGTTCGTCTTGCATAGCTTGGATCCACTCCGGTTCCAGAAAAGCCTCAGCAACTTTTGAGGGTTCTGTGATGGATACAAAGGAAAAGTGTCCACAAAGGTTAACTAAGTGTGAAGCTTTTGAGCGAGTGAGCGGACCTGGCGCGTTGATGTCGTTGAGGATTTTATCAAGTTCTACTTCGTTTGCAATCCTTGGATGAGCTGGTTGAGGATTTTTTCTGGGCTGAGGAAGTGGTGCTGGTGCAATTTCCTCAGGAGCATCTTCTTGGTTTTTATCAGCAATGGGGATCGTTTCTTCACCAATTTCCTCAGTGGGGACAATGTCTTCAGTTGGCTTAAGCTTTGTTGCTTCCTCAGGAGACAGCTTATCTGGATCAGAAAGCAATTGCTCTCTTTGCGAGCCATTAGTTTCATCGAACCGCACATATACAGTCTCAACAACTTTGTTGTGATAGTTGTTGAAGACTCTGTAAGTGTGCGAGTCCTTTCCATAACCGAGCATAAAACCTTCATGTGCCTTAGGTGCAAATTTTGAGCTATGGTGAGGATCTCTAATCCAGCATTTTGCACCGAATACTTTGAAATAACTTACATTGGGTTTCTTGTCAGTGTGGAGTTCATATGAGGTTTTCTTGAGGAATTTGTGAAGATATACCCTGTTGATGATATGACATGCAGTGTTGATTGCTTCAGGCCAAAAGTGACGAGAAGTCTGATATTCTTTAAGCATAGTTCTAGCCATTTCAACTAGAGTCCTGTTCTTCCTTTCGACGACACCATTCTGCTGAGGATTATAAGGAGCACACAATTCATGAGTAATACCAAGTTCATCAAGATAATCATCAAGACCAGTGTTTTTGAACTCAGTTCCATTATCACTCCTGATATGTTTGATCTTGATGCCAAAGTTCGTCGAGGCCCTTGAAGAAAATCGTTTGAAGATTTCCTGCACTTCAGTTTTATACACTATGATATGCACCCAAGTATATCTGGAATAATCATCAACTATGACGAAGCCATATAAAGATGCTGCATTGGTTAGTGTGGCATAGTGAGTAGGTCCAAATAAATCCATATGAAGCAATTCCAATGGACGTGTAGTGGTCATGATGGTGTTAGAGGGATGCTTGGATCTGGTCATTTTCCCAGATTCACAAGCACCGCAGAGATGATCCTTGAGGAATTTTACTGATTCGATGCCGATGACATGCTTCTTCTTCACGAGCGTGTGCCAATTCCTCATTTCTGCATGACCTAGTCTTCGGTGCCACAGCCATCCTTCTGAGGTTTTTGCTAGTAAGCAAGTGGCTGGTTGAGGACCTATAGAAAAATCAACAATGTACAAATCCCCTCTTCTTACACCTTCGAAGACTTTGGATCTGTCAGATTCCATGATGGCTACACATCTATATCTACCAAAGATGACAATCATATCAAGATCACAAAGCATCAAGACTGACATGAGGTTAAAACCAAGGGATTCAACAAGCATCACTTTGTCCATGTGCCTATCCTTGGAAATAGCCACTTTGCCAAGTCCCAATACCTTGCTTTTACCTTTGCCAGCATATGTGATTTGCTTCAGAGGTGATGGAGTTAGTGGCATATTCATCAGTAAGCTTTTATCACCAGTCATGTGATGTGTGCAGCCACTATCAAGAACCCACTCAGTATTATTGGGTTTGTCATCCTGCAGATGAATTAGTACAGCTTACCATCTCATATGCTTCATATTTGAAGAATATGATACTAATTTCATCAGATCAGTAATTTCATCATAATAGAAATGTAAGTACGTGTGAAATGTTTCTATTTCATCAATCATTAGCTTGCGTCCTCTCAAGCATTTCTTCAGGTCTCCAGCAAATTCTTCAGATGATGATTTTCATCTGGAGACCTTGTTGGAATTATGCCCTAGAGGCAATAATAAATGTATAGTTATTATTATAATTCTTGTATCAAGATAATAGTTTATTATCCATGCTATAATTGTATTGAATGAAGACTCATTTACATGTGTGGATACATAGACAAAACACCGTCCCTAGCATGCCTCTAGTTGGCTAGCCAGTTGATCAATGATAGTCAGTGTCTTCTGATTATGAACAAGGTGTTGTTGCTTGATAACTGGATCACGTCATTGGGAGAATCACGTGATGGACTAGACCCAAACTAATAGACGTAGCATGTTGATCGTGTCATTTTGTTGCTACTGTTTTCTGCGTGTCAAGTAATTATTCCTATGACCATGAGATCATATAACTTACTGACACCGGAGGAATGCTTTGTGTGTATCAAACGTCGCAACGTAACTAGGTGACTATAAAGATGCTCTACAGGTATCTCCGAAGGTGTTAGTTGAGTTAGTATGGACCAAGACTGGGATTTGTCACTCCGTGTGACGGACATGTATCTCGGGGCCCACTCGGTAATGCAACATCACACACAAGCCTTGCAAGCAATGTAACTTAGTGTAAGTTGTGGGATCTTGTATTACGGAACGAGTAAAGAGACTTGCCGGTAAACGAGATTGAAATAGGTATGCGGATACTGACGATCGAATCTCGGGCAAGTAACATACCGAAGGACAAAGGGAATGACATACGGGATTATACGAATCCTTGGCACTGAGGTTCAAACGATAAGATCTTCGTAGAATATGTAGGATCCAATATGGGCATCCAGGTCCCGCTATTGGATATTGACCGAGGAGTCTCTCGGGTCATGTCTACATAGTTCTCGAACCCGCAGGGTCTGCACACTTAAGGTTCGACGTTGTTTTATGCGTATTTGAGTTATATGGTTGGTTACCGAATGTTGTTCGAAGTCCCGGATGAGATCACGGACGTCACGAGGGTTTCCGGAATGGTCCGGAAACGAAGATTGATATATAGGATGACCTCATTTGATTACCGGAAGGTTTTCGGAGTTACCGGGAATGTACCGGGAATGACGAATGGGTTCCGGGAGTTCACCGGGGGGGAAACCCACCCCGGGGAAGCCCATAGGTATTTGGGGAGCCACACCAGACCTTAGTGGGCTGGTGGGACAGCCCACAAGTTCCCAATGCGCCAAGAGAAGAAAAATCAAGAGGAAAGAAGAAAAAAAAGGAAGGAGGTGGGAAGGGAGGGGGATTCCTCCCACCAAACCAAGTCCAACTCGGTTTGGGGGGGGAGTCCTCCCCCCCTTGGCTCGGCCGACTCCTTGGGGGTCCTTGGACCCCAAGGCAAGGCCCCCCCTCCCTCCTCCTATATATATGGAGCAATTAGGGCTGATTTGAGATGACTTTCTCACGGCTGCCCGTCCACATACCTCCACGGTTTTTCTTCTAGATCGCGTTTCTGCGGAGCTCGGGCGGAGCCCTGCTGAGACAAGGTCATCACCAACCTCCGGAGCTCCGGCACGCTGCCGGAGAACTCTTCTACCTCTCCGTCTCTCTTGCTGGATCAAGAAGGCCGAGATCATCGTCGAGTTGTACGTGTGCTGAACGCGGAGGTGCCGTCCGTTCGGTACTAGATCGTGGGACTGATCGCGGGATTGTTCGCGGGGCGGATCGAGGGACGTGAGGACGTTCCACTACATCAACCGCGTTCTCTAACGCTTCTGCTATACGATCTACAAGGGTACGTAGATCACTCATCCCCTCTCGTAGATGGACATCACCATGATAGGTCTTCGTGCGCGTAGGAAAATTTTTGTTTCCCATGCGACGTTCCCCAACAGTGGCATCATGAGCTTGGTTCATGCGTAGATGTCTTCTCGAGTAGAACACAAAAGTTTTTGTGGGCGGTGATGTGCGTTTTTCTGCCCTCCTTAGTCTTTTCTTCATTCCGCGGTATTGTTGGATTGAAGCGGCTTGGACCGACATTACTCGTACGCTTACGAGAGACTGGTTTCATCGTTACGAGTAACCCCCTTTGCTCAAAGATGACTGGCAAGTGACGGTTTCTCCAACTTTAGTTGAATCGGATTTGACCGAGGAGGTCCTTGGATGAGGTTAAATAGCAACTCATATATCTCCGTTGTGGTGTTTGCGTAAGTAAGATGCGATCCTACTAGATACCCTTGGTCACCACGTAAAACATGCAACAACAAAATTAGAGGACGTCTAACTTGTTTTTGCAGGGTATGATTGTGATGTGATATGGCCAATGATGTGATGTGATATATTGGATGTATGAGATGATCATGTTGTAATAGAAATATCGACTTGCACGTCGATGGTACGGCAACCGGCAGGAGCCACAGGGTTGTCTTTATACTAACGTTTGTGCTTGCAGATGCGTTTACTATTTTGCTAGGATGTAGCTTTAGTAGTAATAGCATAAGTAGCACGACAACCCCGATGGCAACACGTTGATGGATGATCATGGTGTGGCGCTGGTGACAAGAAGATCGTGCTGGTGCTTTGGTGATGGAGATCAAGAAGCACGTGATGATGGCCATATCATGTCACTTATGAATTGCATGTGATGTTAATCCTTTTATGCACCTTTTTTTGCTTAGAACGACGGTAGCATTATGAGGTGATATCTCACTAAAATTTCAAGATGAAATTGTGTTCTCCCCGACTGTGCACCGTTGCTACAGTTCGTCGTTTCGAGACACCACGTGATGATCGGGTGTGATAGACTCAACGTTCACATACAACGGGTGCAAAACAGTTGCGCACGCGGAACACTCGGGTTAAGCTTGACGAGCCTAGCATGTGCAGACATGGCCTCGGAACACATGAGACCGAAAGGTCGATCATGAATCATATAGTTGATATGATTAGCATAGGGATGCTTACCACTGAAACTATACTCAACTCACGTGATGATCGGACTTGGGATAGTGTAAGTGGATCATGAACCACTCAAATGACTAGAGAGATGTATTTTTTGAGTGGGAGTTTAGCATATAATTTGATTAAATTGAACTCTAATTATCTTGAACATAGTCTAAGTCCACTTTGAATATATTTGTGTTGTATATCATGGCTCACGCGAGTGTCATCCTGAATTTTAATACGTTCCTAGAGAAAGCTAAGTTGAAAGATGATGGAAGCAACTTTGTAGACTGGGCTCATAATCTTAAGCTAATCTTACAAGCTGGGAAGAAGGATTATGTCCTTAATGCTGCGCTAGGAGATGAACCACCCGCTACGGCTGATCAGGATGTTAAGAACGCTTGGTTAGCGCGTAAGGAGGACTACTCAATAGTTCAATGTGCACTCTTGTATGGCTTAGAACCGGGACTTCAACGTCGCTTTGAGCGTCATGGAGCATTTGAGATGTTCCAGGAGTTGAAGTTTATCTTTCAGAAGAACGCTCGGATCGAGAGGTATGAGACCTCCGATAAATTCTATGCTTGCAAGATGGAGGAAAACTCGTCTGTCAGTGAACATGTGCTCAAAATATCTGGGTACTCAAACCGTCTAGCTGAGCTGGGGATTGAACTCCCGCAAGAGGCTATCACTGACAGAATCCTTCAATCACTGCCGTCAAGCTATAAAGGCTTTGTGTTGAACTACAACATGCAAGGGATGAACAAGTCTCCCGGCGAGTTGTTTGCGATGCTGAAAGTCACACAGTCTGAACTCCGTAAAGAGCATCAAGTGTTGATGGTGAGCAAGACCACTAGTTTCAAGAGAAACGGCAAAGGCAAGAAGGGCAATTCGAAGAAGAGCGGCAAGCCTGTTGCCAATCCGCCGAAGAAACCCAAGGCTGGACCTAAGCCTGAAACAGAGTGCTTCTATTGCAAGGGTATGGGTCACTGGAAGCGCAATTGCCCCAAGTATCTGGCCGATAAGAAGGCGGGCAAAGAAAAATCAGGTATATTTGATATACATGTTATTGATGTGTACTTAACCGGCTCTCGTAGTAGTGCCTGGGTATTCGATACCGGTTCTGTTGCTCACATTTGCAACTCGAAACAGGAATTGCGGAATAGACGAAGGCTGGCAAAAGACGAAGTGACGATGCGCGTAGGAAATGGTTCCAAGGTTGATGCAATCGCCGTCGGCACAGTGTCACTTCAGCTACCATCGGGATTAGTGATGAACTTAAATCATTGTTATTTGGTGCCTGCGTTGAGCATGAACATTATATCTGGATCTTGTTTATTGCGAGACGGTTACTCTTTTAAGTCTGAGAATAATGGTTGTTCTATTTCTATGAGTAACATCTTTTATGGTCATGCACCGAATGTGAGAGGATTGTTCATATTGAATCTTGATAGCGATACGCATATACATAACATTGAGACCAAAAGAGTTAGAGTAAACAATGATAGCGCCATACTTTTGTGGCACTGCCGCTTGGGTCATATTGGTGTAAAGCGCATGAAGAAACTCCATGCTGATGGACTTTTGGAGTCACTTGACTTTGATTCACTTGACACGTGCAAATCATGCCTCATGGGCAAGATGACTAAGACTCCGTTCTCCGGAACAATGGAGCGTGCAAGTGACTTGTTGGAAATCATACATACCGATGTGTGTGGTCCAATGAGCGTAGAGGCACGCGGCGGATATCGTTATTTTCTCACCTTCACTGACGATTTAAGTAGATATGGTTATGTCTACTTGATGAAGCACAAGTCTGAAACATTTGAAAAGTTCAAGCAATTTCAGAGTGAAGTGGAAAATCATCGTAACAAGAAGATCAAGCTCCTACGGTCTGATCGTGGGGGTGAATATCTGAGTTTCGAGTTTAGTGCTCACTTAAGACAATGTGGAATTGTTTCGCAGTTAACACCGCCTGGAACACCACAGCGTAATGGTGTGTCCGAACGTCGTAATCGTACTTTGTTAGAGATGGTGCGATCTATGATGTCTCTTACTGATTTGCCGTTATCATTTTGGGGTTATGCATTAGAAACAGCTGCATTCACTTTAAATAGGGCACCATCAAAATCCGTTGAGACGACACCATACGAACTGTGGTATGGCAAGAGGCCAAAGTTGTCGTTTCTTAAAGTTTGGGGATGTGATGCTTATGTCAAAAAGCTTCAGCCTGAAAAGCTGGAACCCAAAGCGGAAAGGTGCGTCTTCATAGGTTACCCAAAAGAGACAGTTGGGTACACCTTCTATCTCAAATCCGAGGGCAAAGTGTTTGTTGCTAAAAACGGAGCTTTTCTCCAGAAGGAGTTTCTCTCGAGAGAATTGAGTGGGAGGAAGATAGAACTTGACGAGGTTGTCGAACCTCTCATCCCTCTGGATGGTGGCGCGGGGCAAGGGGAAACCTCTGTCGTTGCGACGCCGGTTGAGGAGGAAGTTAATGATGATGATCATGAAACTCCAGTTCAAGTTTCTGTTGAACCACGCAGGTCGACGAGATCACGCGCTGCTCCAGAGTGGTACGGTAATCCCGTCTTGTCAATCATGTTGTTAGACAACAATGAACCTGCAAATTATGAAGAAGCAATGGTGGGCCCAGATTCCAACAAATGGCTAGAAGCCATGAAATCCGAGATAGGATCCATGTATGAGAACAAAGTGTGGACTTTGGAGATACTACCTAAGTGCCGCAAGGCTATTCAGAACAAATGGATCTTTAAGAAGAAGACGGACGCTGACGGTAATGTGACCGTTTATAAAGCTTGACTTGTGGAAAAGGGTTTTTCACAAGTTCCAGGAGTTGACTACGATGAGACTTTCTCACCCGTAGCGATGCTTAAGTCCGTCAGAATCATGTTAGCAATAGCTGCATTTTTCGATTATGAAATCTGGCAGATGGATGTCAAAACGGCGTTCCTTAACGGTTTCCTTAAGGAAGAGTTGTATATGATGCAACCCGAAGGTTTTGTCGATCCTAAAAATGCTGACAAGGTGTGCAAGCTCCAGCGATCCATTTATGGACTGGTGCAAGCATCTCGGAGTTGGAACAAACGCTTTGATGAGGTGATCAAAGCATTTGGGTTTATACAAGTGGTTGGAGAATCTTGTATTTACAAGAAAGTGAGTGGGAGCTCTGTGGCGTTTCTAATATTATATGTGGATGACATATTACTGATTGGAAACAACGTAGAGCTTTTGGAGAGCATAAAAGGTTACTTGAATAAAAGTTTCTCTATGAAGGACCTAGGAGAAGCTGCTTACATTCTAGGCATTAAGATCTATAGGGATAGATCAAAACGCCTGATAGGACTTTCACAAAGCACATACCTTGATAAAGTTTTGAAGAGGTTCAAAATGGAACAGTCCAAGAAAGGGTTCTTGCCAGTGTTACAAGGTACGAGATTGAGTAAGACTCAGTGCCCAGCAACTGATGAAGATAGAGAGCATATGCGCTCCGTCCCCTATGCTTCAGCCATAGGTTCTATCATGTATGCGATGCTGTGCACTAGACCGGATGTTAGCCTGGCCATAAGTATGGCAGGTAGGTTCCAGAGTAATCCAGGAGTGGATCACTGGACAGCGGTCAAGAATATCCTGAAGTACCTGAAAAGGACTAAGGAGATGTTTCTCGTGTATGGAGGTGACGAAGAGCTCGCCGTAAAGGGTTACGTCGATGCAAGCTTTGACACAGATCCGGACGACTCTAAGTCGCAAACCGGATACGTATTTATTCTTAATGGGGGTGCAGTAAGCTGGTGCAGTTCCAAGCAAAGCGTCGTAGCAGATTCTACATGTGAAGCGGAGTACATGGCTGCCTCGGAGGCGGCTAAGGAGGGTGTCTGGATGAAGCAGTTCATGACGGATCTTGGAGTGGTGCCAAGTGCACTGGATCCAATAACCTTGTTCTGTGACAACACTGGTGCCATTGCCTTAGCAAAGGAACCAAGGTTTCACAAGAAGACCAGACACATCAAACGACGCTTCAACCTCATCCGCGACTACGTCGAGGAGGAGGACGTAAATATATGCAAAGTGCACACGGATCTGAATGTAGCAGACCCGCTGACTAAACCTCTTCCACGGCCAAAACATGATCGACACCAGAACTGTATGGGTGTTAGATTTATTACAATGTAATTCACATGGTGATGTGAGGGCTAGATTATTGACTCTAGTGCAAGTGGGAGACTGTTGGAATTATGCCCTAGAGGCAATAATAAATGTATAGTTATTATTATAATTCCTGTACCAAGATAATAGTTTATTATCCATGCTATAATTGTATTGAATGAAGACTCATTTACATGTGTGGATACATAGACAAAACACCGTCCCTAGCATGCCTCTAGTTGGCTAGCCAGTTGATCAATGATAGTCAGTGTCTTCTGATTATGAACAAGGTGTTGTTGCTTGATAACTGGATCACGTCATTGGGAGAATCACGTGATGGACTAGACCCAAACTAATAGACGTAGCATGTTGATCGTGTCATTTTGTTGCTACTGTTTTCTGCGTGTCAAGTATTTATTCCTATGACCATGAGATCATATAACTTACTGACACCGGAGGAATGCTTTGTGTGTATCAAACGTCGCAACGTAACTGGGTGACTATAAAGATGCTCTACAGGTATCTCTGAAGGTGTTAGTTGAGTTAGTATGGATCAAGACTGGGATTTGTCACTCCGTGTGACGGAGAGGTATCACGGGGCCCACTCGGTAATGCAACATCACACACAAGCCTTGCAAGAAATGTAACTTAGTGTAAGTTGCGGGATCTTGTATTACGGAACGAGTAAAGAGACTTGCCGGTAAACGATACTGAAATAGGTATGCGGATACTGACGATTGAATCTCGGGCAAGTAACATACCGAAGGACAAAGGGAATGCCATACGGGATTATACGAATCCTTGGCACTGAGGTTCAAACGATAAGATCTTCGTAGAATATGTAGGATCCAATATGGGCATCCAGGTCCCGCTATTGGATATTGATCGAGGAGTCTCTCGGGTCATGTCTACATAGTTCTCGAACCCGCAGGGTCTGCACACTTAAGGTTCGACGTTGTTTTATGCGTATTTGAGTTATATGGTTGGTTACCGAATGTTGTTCGGAGTCCCGGATGAGATCACGGACGTCACGAGGGTCTCCGGAATGGTCCGGAAACGAAGATTGATATATAGGATGACCTCATTTGATTACCGGAAGGTTTTCGGAGTTACCGGGAATGTACCGGGAATGACGAATGGGTTCCGGGAGTTCACCGGGAGGGCAACCCACCCCGGGGAAGCCCATAGGTATTTGGGGAGCCACACCAGCCCTTAGTGGGCTGGTGGGACAGCCCACAAGTTCCCAATGCGCCAAGAGAAGAAAAATCAAGAGGAAAGAAGAAAAAAAAGGAAGGAGGTGGGAAGGGAGGGGGATTCCTCCCACCAAACCAAGTCCAACTCGGTTTGGGGGGGGAGTCCTCCCCCCCTTGGCTCGGCTGACTCCTTGGGGGTCCTTGGACCCCAAGGCAAGGCCCCCCCCCTCCCTCCTCCTATATATATGGAGCAATTAGGGCTGATTTGAGATGACTTTCTCACGGCTGCCCGACCACATACCTCCACGGTTTTTCTTCTAGATCGCGTTTCTGCGGAGCTCGGGCGGAGCCCTGCTGAGACAAGGTCATCACCAACCTCCGGAGCTCCGGCACGCTGCCGGAGAACTCTTCTACCTCTCCGTCTCTCTTGCTGGATCAAGAAGGCCGAGATCATCGTCGAGTTGTACGTGTGCTGAACGCGGAGGTGCCGTCCGTTCGGTACTAGATCGTGGGACTGATCGCGGGATTGTTCGCGGGGCGGATCGAGGGACGTGAGGACGTTCCACTACATCAACCGCGTTCTCTAACGCTTCTGCTGTACGATCTACAAGGGTACGTAGATCACTCATCCCCTCTCGTAGATGGACATCACCATGATAGGTCTTCGTGCGCGTAGGAAAAATTTTGTTTCCCATGCGACGTTCCCCAACAGACCTGGCCTGCAGAAGTGATTAGTTTGATTTCTTCACCACCCACATCTGAAGGGGTGGCAAAGCATTCATCATCCTGCGATCACCATATGAGAAAGGTGGCATTGAAGCTAATGCACTTCTCTTAACAGTAGTGGGATTAAGGTACTCATATGAATATGCAGAGAACTGGTTTGAGGATTTATGAACATAATGATTTGAGGAGTAACGCTCATATTCATATTCCATGTAGTTTCCCTGTATGTTAGACGCATAAGCACGGGTACGAGCATAGTTTTGACCAGTTGAGGATTTTGATCCTCTTGAAAACTTTGGTCCTCCTGAGGAATTTGATCTGGGGTTCAGATTCTTCAGTGGTGGTGTCATGAGGACATTCACCTGAAGATTTTCAAGACAGCTTTTGGGAACCCAGATTTTCCTCATAGGAGGGCCATTCCTGCAGTTAGTTCCAACATATCGAGCAAATACTTCACCAGATTGATTTTTGAACAGTTTATAGTTGGAATCAAATCACTTATCCGAGGAATAGGATAATTCACATGAAAAGCCAATTAGATTAGATGGATCAAAAGGAGGCCCAGTAGAAGCAACCCATGAGGTTTTGGGATACTGCTCAGGTTTCCAATAAGATCCATCAGCATTTAATTTCCTCTCAAAGGCAATTCCTTCTTTCCTCGGGTTTCTGTTCAAGATCTGCTTTTTGAGCACATCACAAAGGGTTTGATGTCCTTTGAGGCTTTTCTGCATGCCTGTCACGTACAATTCCTTTAACCCTGCATTTTCATCAGTAACATTTGTGTTTTCCTCAAGTGAGGAAATAGACACAACAGGTGCAGTTGAAGAATCTGTAGCAATGGTAGCATTTGATGATTCTAGTGAGGAATTAGCAGTTTCGCGTTCAATGCATTTAAGACATGGAGGAATAAATTCAACTTGACTAGCGCTGATCTATTGAGCTAGTAATGACTCATTTTCCGTACGAAGATCATCATGAGACATCCTCAGCTTCTCAAGATCAAGCTTCCTTTGAAGAAATTCATAGGAAAGCTTCTCATGATCAGTGAGGAGTGTATCATAATGATCCTGAAGATTATCAAATCTAGACTGAAGACTTTTCATGTCATCAGTGAGGATTTGGCTAAGGTGCATTTCATCATTCAACAGATCATCACTTTTGTCTAGCAGTTTCTGAAGCTTTTCAAGAGCAGTTTGTTGTTTAGTGGCAATGATAGCAAGTTTACTGTAATTGGGTTTCTTATAATCATTAGATTCACTGTCACTTTAATCAGAGGAGGAGGCATTATTTGATACCTTTGAACCCTTTGCCATGAAGCAATAGGTTGGAGCGAAGTCATCAGCATAGTCATCAGTATGGATGGTGCAATCATTTTCTTCAAGATTGAAGATTGACTTCCTGACAAAAGTGGTTGCCAGTGCAAGACTGGCCTGTCCGGATTCTGAGTCTTCATCAGAACTCTCTTCTTCATCACATTCCTATGATTCTGCCTCGGAGTCCATTTCCTTGCCAATAAGTGCCCGAGCCTTTCTGAAACTAGTCTTCTTGTGCAATGAGGGCTTTGAAGATGAGGATTTTGAAGATTTCTTCTTCTTCTTCGAGTCATCAGAACTGTCATCCTTGTATTTCTTCTTCTTTGATTCCTTTCGCCAACGAGGACAATCAGCAATGTAATGACCTGATTTCTTGCACTTCTGACAAGTTCGTTTCTTGTAGTCCTCAGATGAAGATTCTGATTTCCTCATGTCTCTTCTTGAAGATTTACCGAACTGGCCACGTTGGGTAAATCTCTGGAATTTCCTCACGAGCATTGCAAGCTCCTGTCCAAATTCTTCAGGGTCACAAATGTTGTCATCTGTGTCTTTGTCTTCAGATGAGGAAATTGCTCTAGCCTTCAGTGCACGTGGTTTGGAATAGCTTGGTCCATATAGATCTCTCTTTTCTTCTAGCTGGAATTCATGAGTATTTAGCCTTTCTAGTATATCAGCTGGATCAAGCATCTTGTAATCTGGTATTTCTTGAATCATCAGAACTAAAGTATCAAATGAAGAATCCAGAGATCTCAGCAGTTTCTTCACAACTTCGTCATCAGTGATGTCTCGAGCTCCCAGTGCTTGCAGTTCATTTGATATGTCAGTGAGGCGATCAAAGGTGTATTGGCATCTTTCATTGTCATGTCTCTTGAAGCAATTGAAGAGATTCCAAAGAATATCAACACGAGAGTCATGCTGGGTTGATACTCCTTCATTTACCTTGCACAGTCTCTCCCGGATAAGTGTTGCAGAGCCCAAAGCACTTACTCTTCCAAACTGGCCTGGGCTCAGATGGCCACAGATGATGTTCTTCGCTTGAGAATCGAGTTGCTTGAATTTCTTCACATCAGCAGCAGTGACACTGGCAGAGATAATGGGGACACCATTTTCCACAATATACCAGAGATCATTATAAATAGCTTGTAAATGCATTTGCATTTTGTTCTTCCAGAAGGGAAAGTTCTTTCCTTCGTAGGTAGGACATGCTGCAGTCACCTTAAACATGCCTGCACTCGACATAACTAAAACTCCAGGTGGTTAAACCAAAATCACAAAGAACAAGGGAGTACCTTGCTCTGATACACATTGAAAGTGCGTTATATCGACTAGAGGGGGGTCAATAGGAGATTTTTAGAATTTCATCACTAAGGAAATTCCTTTTGAGGAAATTCCTCACTGATGACTAACTTACAGCGGAAACAGTAAAGGATCAGACGTGCAAACGCTCACAACAGCAGTATTTCAGAGTGAAGAATGTGAAAACAGATTACACAGTAAGCAGGCACGCAGAATACAGATGATGATTAACTATCGTGAAGAATTTGGGGTTGAGGAAATTCAGAGAAAGTCTTCAGCAAATTCTTCAAACAGTCACAGTGAAAGTCAACAACACACCATACAAGGAAAGTAAAGAGTTGAGGAATTAGAACCCGTTTCTCAGTGAAGACAGTTGTTGATGACCCTGTTCCAACTGCTATGACAGTTGTACATCTGGTTTGGAGCGGCTTGGTATTGAAACCAAAGGACACCCATTCCCAGGACACACGGTCCCTACCGTATTCTCCTTGAGCTAAGGACACACAGTCCTCGCCCAACACTCGTGGTAAGTCTTCAGGGCAGACTTCCAAACCCTCACAAACTTGGTCACCCGGCAATCCACAATTGACTGCTGGATTGCTCTAGACCATGACGCCTAACCGTCTGGAGGATGCACAGTCCTCAAAGGTAAAAGGCTTCAGTCCCACACAGGAACAACTTCTTCAGTGATGCTCAATCACTAGGTTTGGTTTGTGGTTTCGGTGGGTGGTGTATTTCCTCACTGATGAATTACTCTCGAAGGCTCTGAGGAATTTGGGTTGCTCTTATGACAAGTGCAAGTTTCTAATGGTGCAGCCAACCAGCTAGTCGTTGTGGGGGGCGGCTATTTATAGCCTGGGAGCATCCCGACATGATTTGACACTAATGCCCTTAAATAATATGACCGTTGGAGTGGATAAGACCAGTGACTTGGCGTGGTTATCGAAACGGTCGGAACCCTCAACTGAGAGAGTCCTCATGTCACTCATATTCCTCACTTGAGGCTTTTGATAGGATTAGGCTTGGGTTGAGCATCATGAGGAAATTCATTCCATAGTGTAACTTCGACCCCCTTTAACAGTACGGTGTTCCTATTACTCAAATGCGAAGAAAGTAAAACAGAAAGTGTAAATCTTCATGCTTCAAATTCTTCAGAATGATTTTCTTGAGGATCCACCGGACTTCTCAATATCAGTATCTTCATGAGGAATATCAATTTCATCGCAGATTCTTCGCGATTCATTTCTTCAGCTTCAGGCCAATTTCTTCAACTGAAGACATATAATTTTAGGGGTCGATATTCTTCAAATATCTCAAACTCCTCAATGACTTATAGATCATGTGTACACTCACAAACACATTAGATACTTAACCTATAAGTCTTCAAACCACCAAAATCACTAAGGGGCACTAGATGCACTTACAGAAAATTCGCACAATTGAGGAATCGCGTGAAAATCTTAGTTGCTTAGTGAAGTTCATCAATGGTGTTGTGATAGTCAGTGTTTGAGGAATCAAGTGCATATCGATTCTAGAGGAAACACAGATTTCACATCGAAGATGTAAAATAGTAGATCTAACTTGCTGTAAAAATGGGGTTTTTATTTACCCTTGAAGGCGCGCATGAAGAACACAGAAAAGTTGTGGAGAGAAGCTCTTCGGTTGTGTGTCCAATGCGCCCTAACCCGGCGGCAGAGGACGTCTACGGCGGCGGCGGACGAAGATGGTCCGACTCCGGCGTGGTTCCAGCGACGGAGAAGTCGAGGCAGTGAAGCTCTTCTTCACCGGCGACGAGACTTCAAGTGGTGGCGCTAGGGTTCGGTGCTTTTTGCTGTAGCAGGAGAGCGATGGGGCGAAGAAGTGTTTGCCGAGGGGGATAAGGACATATTTATAGCCAGATAGTTACTGTTGGCGCGAAGAATTCGGACCAAACAGCCCCTGCCTCTATGTCTCCGCAGGACACGTGTAGCTCCCGAACAAGGCGGTGGAGATAGTGGAGATCATGGTTATCCGAACGTGGGAAGTGGGGTTCAGTTACTGTTCATTAAAGAAACATTTTTGAAGAGTTGAGGATTTTGTTACATAATCATCAGCTGACAAGGACGCACTGAGGATTTTGAACAAAGTTTCAAGTAGAACGCATATGAAGAATCGAATAGACTGGATGAGAATAGCATAGAGGGAAAGTAGGGTCCGATCACATTCACTTAGATGAAATATCAACTTGAAGAATTAGCTATAAGTGAATGATGTTGAGGACTTGAAATCACAGTGTATCTAGTCAAAAGAAAGTCATCAAGTGTTTTTGAAGATTTGAGCAACTTGAGGATTTTGTGATAAATCGTCACAACGAAGAACAATTGTTTTGAAGAAAAACACATTTTGAGGAAATGAAACATTGAAGAAAATCAACTTGAGGAATTTGCACGTTGGGCGGTGGCGTGACCCACCATATAAGAATGTTGATTACACACGCCGCGTACAATTGTCGTAGGGCTGTGAGAATCAATTTCTTCGTTGATTTCTTCACATTCAGAGTGATATTCTTCATTAGTTGAAGAAAATCGATTCATCATGTGTTGCACATCTAAGTCATCAATTTTGCAGAAGTGTTAGGATGTGTGCATGTTTTTACAAAACATTTGAAGATTCTAAGATATTTAGCTCACATCGCAACTTGCAAAATCTTTTCTCATCCAAGGGCTTAGTGAAGATATCTGCCAGTTGATCATCAGTCTTCACATGGTCGATGAGGATGTTGCCCTTGAGGACATGGTCCCGAAGAAAATGATGACGAATCTGGATGTGCTTAGTCTTCGAGTGTTGTACTGGATTGTATGCAATCTTGATTGCACTCTCATTGTCGCAGTAGAGAGGCACATTCTTCATGTTGATGTCGTAGTCCTTGAGGGTTTGCTTCATCCATAGTAATTGAGCACAGCATGAACCAGCAGCAATGTATTCAGCTTCGGCAGTGGAGAGTGATACGCAGTTCTGCTTCTTTGAGGACCAGCAAACTAGTGATCTTCCGAGGAAATGACATGTACCAGAAGTTGACTTGCGATCCACACGATCACCAGCATAGTCAGAATCAGAATATCCTACGAGATGAAGATTGGAGCCCTTGGGATACCATAATCCTAGTGTTGGTGTGTGAGCTAAGTATCGAAGAATATGCTTCACAGCCTTATGGTGTGATTCCTTTGGTTTTGCTTGAAAACGTGCACACATGCAAACACTAAGCATTATATCTGGCCTAGATGCACATAGATACAATAAAGAGCCAATCATAGAGCGATATACCTGCTGATCAAATTCTTTACCATTTTCATCAGTGCCGAGATGGCCGTTGGTAGGCATTGGAGTCTTGGCACCTTTGCATTCATGCATGTCGAATTTCCTCAGAACATCCTTGAGGTATTTCTCCTGTGATATGAAGATTCCATTGCGTTGTTGACGAATTTGAAGACCTAAGAAGAATTTCAGCTCCCCCATCATAGACATCTGATATTCTTCACTCATCATGTAAGCAAATTCATCACTGTATCGTTTGTCAGTACAGCCAAATATGATATCATCGACATATATTTGGCACACAAATAGCTCATTATCATAGGATTTAGTGAAAAGAGTTGGATCGAGTGAACCAGGTTTGAAGCCTTTCTTCATGAGGAATTCCTTCAATGTATCATACCATGCCCGAGGGGCTTGCTTGAGGCCATACAGAGCCTTTTTGAGTCTGAAGACTTTGTCTGGATTCTTTGGATCCTCAAAACCTGGGGGCTGAGCAACATATACTTCTTCCTCAAGCTTACCATTGAGGAATGCACTTTTCACATCCATTTGATATAAGATGATGTTATGATGATTAGCATAAGCAAGTAGTATTCGAATAGCTTCAAGTCTAGCAACAGGTGCAAAAGTTTCATCGAAATCTATTCCTTCAACCTGGGTGTAGCCTTGGGCTACAAGTCGTGCCTTGTTCCACACCACTTGACCGTCCTCATCTTGCTTGCTTCGGAAAATCCACTTGGTACCGATGATGTTGTGCTTGCGAGGGTCTGGTCGTTTGACGAGCTCCCATACATCATTCAGCTTGAATTGAAGATGTTCGTCTTGCATAGCTTGGATCCACTCCAGTTCCAGAAAAGCCTCGGCAACTTTTGAGGGTTCTGTGATAGATACAAAGGGAAAATGCCCACAAAAGTTAACTAAGTGTGAAGCTTTTGAGCAAGTGAGAGGACCTAGCGCGTTGATGTCGTTGAGGATTTTGTCAAGTTCTACTTCATTTGCAATCCTCGGATGAGCTGGTTGAGGATTTCGTCCGGGCTGAGGAAGTGGTTCTGTGCAATTTCCTCAGGAGCATCTTCTTTATTTTCATCAGTGATGGGGATCGTTTCTTCATCAACTTCCTAAGTGGGAACAATGTCTTCAGTAGGTTTGAGCTTTATTGCTTCCTCAGGAGACAGCTTATCTGGATCAGAAGGCAATTGCTCTCTTTGCGAGCCATTAGTTTCATCGAACCTCACATCTACAGTCTCAACAACTTTGTTGTGATAGTTGTTGAAGACTCTGTAGGTGTGCGAGTCCTTTCCATAACCGAGCATAAAACCCTCATGTGCCTTAGGTGCAAATTTTGAGCTATGGTGAGGATCTCTAATCCAGCATTTTGCACCGAATACTTTGAAATAACTTACATTGGGTTTCTTGTCAGTGTGGAGTTCATATGAGGTTTTCTTGAGGAATTTGTGAAGATATACCCTGTTGATGATATGGCATGCAGTGTTGATTGCTTCAGGCCAAAAGCGACGAGGAGTCTGATATTCTTCAAGCATCGTTCTTGCCATTTCAACCAGAGTCATGTTCTTCCTTTCGACGACACCGTTCTGCTGAGGAGTATAAGGAGCAGATAATTCGTGAGTAATACCTAGTTCATCAAGATAATCATCAAGAGCAGTGTTTTTGAACTCTGTTCCATTATCACTCCTGATATGTTTGATATTGATGCCAAAGTTCGTCAAGGCCCTTGAAGAAAATCGTTTGAAGATTTCCTGCACTTCAGTTTTATATACTATGATATGCACCCATGTATATCTGGAATAATCATCAACTATGACGAAGCCATACAAAGATGCTGCATTGGTTAGTGTGGCATAGTGAGTAGGTCCAAATAGATCCATATGAAGCAATTCGAATGGACGTGTAGTGGTCATGATAGGTCCAAATTCCTCGCAACTATACTCTGTTCCGAGGTACACAAATGTCAGCTGATGAATCTCTCGGTTCTCATCACATTAACTCATTTGCAGCATTTCTTGAAGAAAATCTTCAAGTCTCATCAGAATCCTCAAGAGTTCAATCTCATCAGCAAAATCCTCAGCTGAAGAAAATGGAGGATGACAGAAAGTAGAAGGGAGGGAAGAAACTTGAGCAGAACACAGCTTTGGATATCCCTAAGGACATTTACTTGGACTATTGCACACTTGATGAAAATGAAACAATGGCCAAGAGAATGATTAGGCTGCAGAAGATAGAACGCCGATGGGCTAAGGCATGGAAGGAATACAGATTTGTAACTGCCAAGTATGCGAAGAAATTCGTCGTGAAGCCTCCTAGCAAACGGGCCCCACTTGAGGCTCGTCAAGTAGCACATCCCTCAAGCCTCAAGACCATTGATGACTATCCGGTTGAGGAGGATAAGCATTTAGCTAAGCTCAAGAAGCACGCAGATGCTGCAGTGAGAAAATTCAATGAATCCTCAGCTGCTGCCTCAACTGCAGCTACTTCCTCTGCCGCTGAGACCTCTGGTTCACAAATTCCTGCAAGCCATAATCAGAAACAAGCAGGAAAGGGTGGCTCAAGCTTCTGGTAGCGCTATTCCTCTGGCCATGGACCCCAAGGTCCTCCTAGACTACATAAACATCTGGTATGAAGACCCAAACACTTCGCTTGATGATTTGAAACTTCCCCCTAGCATCAGCCACATGGTGGCCACATTCATCAATGAAGCCAAGTGGAAAGAACAGCAAGCCAAGCAGGCCAAGATTGCGAAGCTTAAAAGGGAGAAATTCCTCAAGCAGAATCTCCTCAACTTGACGCCTGATGCACTGGTGTCAACACAGGCTGAGTTCAAGACTTTGACAGAGAAGTACTCAAAGCTATCTGATCGTTAGAGTCTCAAAAGCAGTTTCATCAAATTTGCCACCAAAGCTGTTGATGACTACAACAAGACGGCTGCCCCTCCAGTATCAACTCCTCAGCCTCTGATTGAAGAGCCAGCCGATGAATCTCCTCAAGCAGATGCAACTCCTCAAGCTGAGGAAATACCCCAAGAAAGTTGTGTGGATGTAACGGCTATTGAAGAAATCACCATGGAAAATCCAGCTGGTGAACCTGCTGCAGCTGGTGAGACTGCCCCTGACCCAGCTGCTTCATCAAAGCAAGCTGATTACTCTGCTCCAGCTGGTTCCTCAAAGCCAGCATATGAATCTGTCGAGAGAACCCCGTCACCAAAAGCTTCAAAGGTGAAGAAGATGACTCCGTCTGCATCAGACGTGAAGAAAACCAGGGTTGCTGAGAAGGAAGCCAAAAAGAGAAAGGCCTCCTCAGCAGAAGAAGAAACAGAGGCCAAGCGCCTCAAAGCGCTTGAAGATAATGCTCCACTGGACCCTGTGCCCCTCAACGTCGCTCCGTCTTATGAAATGGTCATCCTTGCAGACCAAGAGAAAGGGGCAAATGAGGAAATGAAGGATGCCGCATCTGAGGAACACACTGACGAAGAAATTTGTATTGACGACAGTCCTCAGCCCTCCATTCCTCAGAAAGACACTGCACAAGGATCAGCTGCACCAGCTGATGAAACTGCCTCTGTCACCAAGCCAGCTGAGGAAGAGGAAAGTGAAATTCCTCAAGCTGATGAAATTCAAAGTCCTGAGCAAAATCCTCAAGATGAGGAACAGGCTGACCCAACTCCTCCAACTGAGCAAGATGAACCTATTCCTCAGCCTGATGCCCAGCCAGATCCCATTCTTCAACATGATGCACAACATGAGCAAGCTCCTCAACCTGAAGCCCCAACTGATGAAATTCCTCACCCTAAGGACAATGCTGAAGAAAATGCACTTGATCAAGACAATGCCTTCGTCGTGCTCAACTCCGAGACTGCAATTGTTGTCTCCCCTCCTGTTCCTCAGCTAAATCTTCAGCCAATGCAGCGTTAGTCATTCTCCAAGCGACCGAAGTTTCAAAAGGAGAACTTCTTTGAAGAACGCATGTACTTCATTGGAGAGAATCCCTATGATAAGCCTCAAATGAGACATCTAAAGTTTTGGACGAGGACACAGCTGAATTACTATGCCTCTGTGATGTGTGGAAGAAACAAGATATTCCAGCACACGCATATTCCTCATATTGAACTTGAAGCAATACCGTGCCTAGCTCCAGTCCTCAATGTCCTCCATGAAGCTGGCCTGCTACCAATGTGCTCAGACATCTCTGATTGGAATAGTGAGCTCATTCTTCAGTTTTATGCCACTCTTCACATATCTGGCGACCCTGAAGACATTAACACCTGGGTATTTGACTGGATGACACAAAACACTCACTACAAGGCTCCTGCTACTGAGCTCCTCCGTGAACTGCCCGTATCAATTCCCTCAGAGGAGGCTGTGAAGCTTTACGGTGAGCGTGAGCTGCCCAACGGGATGATGGAAGTCCTCATGAAGCCTTTGGTTGAAGGGCAGTCACCGCGAAAAACCTTCCTCATCCACGAGCTCAAATATACACCAATGTCCGTCTACAGAATCCTCTGCAGTGTGCTCGCGCCGATCAAAGGCCATGATGATGAAGAAGATGTCGTAGGCATCATGAAGAATATCCTCTGAAACATAGGAAAAGGCAAGTCAGTGATTGATGAAGGCCGTAGGCCCCTTGATGGCCAGTTCAGAGAGCCATAAGCTTATTCTTCATGGGATGATACTGAGACTCACCCGGCAAGCCATGTTCCTCCTCGTGTGATGAATACAAGAGAGCTCCTCCTCAGTGTTCACCAGAAGGTGGATCGCAATCACAAGTGGGTCAAACGCTAGTTTGGCACCATTGTGAAAACCCTCACTGAAACACAGAACTCTGTGAAGCTTAACCATCACTATCTGCATGAGGTTTTTGATCGCACCTGGGCTACACTTTCTCATCTGAAGACTCAGACACAGCTTGAAGAAATGGACTTTGAGCGAGACTTTGACTGGTCGTGGCCTCCCAAGAAGAAGTTCAGGCCCATTCCAGTTCCATACCTTGAAGACAGTTCCTTTTCTTCATTCCGCACTGCTGAAACTGATGAAGAACAGCTCGACACTGCAACCGGTCCAAGGAAGAAGACTACTCCCAAGAAGCATCACGCCTCTTCATCAACCGCCAAGAAGTGAAGTCTTCACGGGCGTTAGTCCTCGGTTTGTCCCTTTTTGTCATTTGGTGACAAAGGGGGAGAAACTTGAGAGTTAGTCTTCAAGTGGGATATTTTGGGGCTTATGAACTATATTTAAGTTACAAACTCTTGGCTCTTCTAAAGTTTTTATGTAATGAGTTGTAACTTAAGCCCGATGGTACTCTGACGCTTTTGAACGTTTTTCTTCGCATGCTTATTCCTCAAGTTTTAATGCACACATGCTGGAATTCGTCAGATACCATTTGTCATCATGCATCTTCATTTTCTTCATATTATATGTTACATGTATGCATGATTTACAAGACTCAGGGGGACATCTCCATGATATAAATCATCAATGTGCATTTGTTGTGAAAAGCAAAATCCTCAAGAGATGCACATCTTCAGGGGGAGTCTCTCTGAATCTTGATTTCAAATTCCTCAAATTCGTATTTACACTCCATATTTCTATCCATGTTGAAGACTTAACCTAATTGTCATCAACCACCAAAAAGGGGGAGATTGTAAGTGCATCTAGTGCCCCTTAGTGATTTTGGTGGTTTGAAGACTTATAGGTTAAGTATCTAATGTGTTTGTGAGCGTACACAGGATCTATAAGTCACTAAGGAGTTTGAGATATTTGATGAATATCGACCCATAAAAATATATATCTTCGGTTGAAGAAATTGGTCTGAAGCTGAAGAATTGAATCGCGAAGAATCTGCGATGAAATCGATATTCCTCATGAAGATATTGAAATTGAGGAATTCGGTGTGTCCTGAAGAAAATCATTATAAAGACTTTGAAGCATGAAGATTTACTCTTTCTGTTTTATTTTCTTCACACTGGAGTAATAGGAACACCGTACTGTTAAAGGGGGTCGAAGTTACACTTTGGAATGAATTTCCTCATGATGCTCAACCCAAGCCTAATCCTACCAAAAGCCTCAAGTGAGGAATACGAGTGACATGAGGACTCTTACAGTTGAGGGTTCTGACCGTTTCGATAGCCACGCCAGGTCATTGGTCTTATCCACACCAACGGTCTTGTTATTTAAGGGCATTAGTGTCAAATCATGTCTGGATGCTCCCAGGCTATAAATAGCCCCCCCCCACAACCATTAGCTGGTTGGCTGCTCCGTTAGGAACTGACACTTGCCATAAGAGAAACCCAATTCCTCAAAGTCTTCGAGAGTAATTCATCAGTGAGGAAATACCCCATACACCGAAACCACAAACCTAGAACCAAGTGATTAAGCATCACTGAAGAAGTTGTTCCTGTGTGGGACTGAAGCCTTTTACCTTTGAGTACCGTGCATCCTCCAGACGATTAGGCGTCATGGTCTAGAGCAATTCGGCAGTCAATTGTGGATCGCCAAGTGACCAAGTTTGTGAGGGTTTGGAAGTCTACCCTGAAGACTTACCACGAGTGTTGGGCGAGGACTGTGTGTTCTTAGCCCAAGGAGAACACGGTAGGGACTGTGTGTCCTTTGGTTTCAATACCAAGCCGCTCCAAACCATATGTACGACTGTCACAGCAGTTGGAACTAGGTCATCAACTACTGTCTTCGTTGTGAAACGGGTTCTAATTCCTCAACTCCTTACTTTCCTCAGATTATGTGTTGATGACTTTCACTGCTACTGTTTGAAGAATTTGCTGAAGAGTTTCTCTGAAATTCCTCAACCCCAAATTCTTCACGCTAGTTAATCCTCATCTGTTTTCTGCGTGCCTGCTCACTGTGCAATCTGTTTCACATTCCTCACTTTGAAAAACTGTTGTTGTGAAACTTTGCACTTCTGATCCTTTACTGCTTCCGCTGTAAGTTAGTCATCAGTGAGGAATTTCCTCCAAAGGAATTTCCTGAGTGATGAAATTCTAAAAATCTCCTATTCACCCCCCCCCCCCCCCTCTAGTCGATATAACGCACTTTCAAAAGGAATTTTCATAAGAGTGAGCTATTTTGTTTTGGGAAAGCCAAAGAGGAACAAAACACTTACGAACAATTGTTCAGTTGTGAACTAGGAAGCCTACCGTTCAGTTATTTAGGTATACCTATTCACCATCGAATGCTTTCCAATAGTGAGTGGAAAAGCATCAAGGATCGATTTGAGAAGAAGCTAAGCTGCTCGAAGGGCATGCTCCTCTCATATGGGGGAAGATTAATTATAATAAACTCGGTTCTTACGAGTGTGCCGATGTTCCTTCTATCCTTCTTTGAGGTACCCGTAGGGGTACGTAAAAGGTTGGATTTTTATCGATCTAGAATTTTTTGGCAGAGTGATGAAGACACGAAGAAATATAGATTAACTAAATGGGATATTATTTGTAGGCCCAAAGACCAAGGAGGTCTAGGAATTGAGAATTTATAGGTAAAGAATATATGCCTGCTAAGTAAGTGGTTGTTTAGACTGTCGGTAGAGACAGAAGGTATGTGGGTACAAATTTTGTGTAATAAGTACCTACATTCTAAAACCTTATCCCAGGTAAAAGTCAGACCTAATGATTCACCATTCTGGAAGGGATTGATGAGAGTGAGATCAACCTTCTTCCATAGAACCAAATTCATTATTGGAAACGGTGAGGGTACGAGATTCTGGGAGGATGCATGGTTGGGGGAGATTCCCCTGGCTGTTCAATATCCAGCTCTCTACAATATTGTGCAACACAAGGAGGCGAATGTAGCCACAGTACTTCAGTCAAATCCTCTAAATATCCAATTCAGACGGTCATTGATAGGCCATCCTTGGGCGGATTGGCTACACCTTGTTAGGAGGCTCATGGATATCTAGTTATCAGAGGAACCTGATATGGTGCATTAGAAGCTTACAAATAACGGAATATTTACAGTCAAATCGATGTATCTGAATCTTATTGATATGACTAATAGCCCAAAATCCATTAATATTTGCAGAGTCAAGGTACCTTTAAGGATCAAAGTCTTCATGTGGTTTGTGCACAAGAAGGTGATTCTAACTAAGGATAATTTGGCTAAACGTAATTGGGGGGAAGTACTCGATGTAGCTTTTGTGATAATGAAGAGAACATTACACACCTCTTTCTCCAATGCCCAATTGCAAGAGTTCTTTGGCACACAGTGTGTATAGCATTTAACATTGTACCTCCAGATAGCATTGACACATTATTTGGAGCGTGGCTAGATGGAGTTGATATGATTAGTGTTGGACACATTCGAATTGGAGTTTGTGCACTTCTTTGGGCTATATGGAACTATAGGAATGATGTGGTTTTTGACAGACATGCGAATATACAATTTTTGCACGTACTTCACACACTCACTCCTGCGGAAACTAGGGAGCCTTTGCTTACTGGTTCCACCCTATGGGATATGGTAGCACGGGATATCTTCAACTGGTTTGGATTGTTGGAATTATGCCCTAGAGGCAATAATAAATATAGTATTATTATAATTCCTGTATCAAGATAATCGTTTATTATCCATGCTATAATTGTATTGAATGAAGACTTATATACATGTGTGGATACATAGACAAAACACTGTCCCTAGCAAGCCTCTAGCTGGCTAGCCAGTTGATCAAAGATAGTCAGGGTCTTCTGATTATGAACAAGGTGTTGTTGCTTGATAACTGGATCACGTCATTAGGAGAATCACGTGATGGACTAGACCCAAACTAATAAACGTAGCATATTGATCGTGTCATTTTGTTGCTACTGTTTTTTGCGTGTCAAGTATTTGTTCCTATGACCATGAGATCATATGACTCACTGACACCGGAGCAATGCTTTGTGTGTATCAAACGTCTCAATGTAACTGGGTGACTATAAAGATGCTCTACAGGTATCTCCGAAGGTGTTCGTTGAGTTAGTATGGACCGAGACTGGGATTTGTCACTCCGTGTGACGGAGAGGTATCTCGGGGCCCACTCGGTAATACAACATCACACACAAGCCTTGCAAGCAATGTTACTTAGTGTAAGTTGCGGGATCTTGTATTACGGAACGAGTAAAGAGACTTGCCGGTAAACGAGATTGAAATAGGTATGCGGATACTCACGATCGAATCTCGGGCAAGTAACATACCGAAGGACAAAGGGAATGACATACGGGATTATATGAATCCTTGGCACTGAGTTTCAAACGATAAGATCTTCGTAGAATATGTGGGATCCAATATGGGCATCCAGGTCCTGCTATTGGATATTTACCGAGGAGTCACTCGGGTCATGTCTACATAGTTCTCGAACCCGCAGGGTCTGCACACTTAAGGTTCGACGTTGTTTTATGCGTATTTGAGTTATTCGGTTGGTTACCGAATGTTGTTCGGAGTCCCACATGAGACCACGGAAGTCACGAGGGTTTCCAGAATGGTCCGGAAACAAAGATTGATATATAGGATGACCTCATTTGATTACCGGAAGGTTTTCGGAGTTACGGGGAATGACGAAAGGGTTCCGGGTGTTCACCGGGGGGCAACCCACCCCGGGGAAGCCCATAAGCCTTGGGGTGGCGCACCAGCCCTTAGTGGGCTGGTGGGACAGCCCAAGAAGGCCCTATGCACCATAGGAAGAAAATCAAAGAGAAAAAAAGAGGAGGTGGGAAAAGGGGGAAGGACTCCTCCTTCCAAACCTAGTTGGATTCGGTTTGGAAGGGGGGGACTCCGCCCCTTGGCTCGGCCGAACCCCTTGAGGGTCCTTGGACCCCAAGGCTGTTGGGTAACGTAGCATAAATTCAAAAAAATTCCTACGCATGTTCAGATCTTCCTATGGAAAGACCAGCAACGAGAGAGGGGTAAACGCATCTTCGTACCTTTGAAGATCGCTAAGCGGAAGCGTTGCTAGAACTCGGTTGATGGAGTCGTACTCGCAGCGATTCCGATCTAGTGCCGAACAACGGCACCTCCGCGTTCAACACACCTGCAGCCCGGTGACGTCTCCCGCACCTTGATCCAGCAAGGAGGAGGGAGAGCTTGGGGAATAAGTCCAGCAACACGACGGCGTGGTGTCGGTGGAGAGACGAGGTCTCCCGGCAGGGCTTCGCCAAGCGCCGGCAGAGAGGAGGAATGAGAGGAGCAGGGCTGCGCCGAGAGAGAGATGAAACCGTGTCTCAAACAGCCCCGAGTCCTCATCTATTTATAGGAGGAGGGGGGAGGGCTGCGCCACCCCTAGGGTTCCCTCCCTAAGGGCCGGCGGCCACCAGATGGGAGAGGGGGGCGGCGGCTAGGGTGGGAGAGGTGTGGCGCACCACCTGGTGGGCCTAAGGCCCACCTGCGCCTAGGGTTGCCCCCTCTCCCCACCACTTGCGCATTGGGCTGGGTGTGGGAGGCGCACCAGCCCACCTAGGGGCTGGTTCCCTCCCGCACTTAGCCCATCTAGCCTCTTGGGGTCGTTGCCCCCCTTCGGTGGTCCCCCGGGACCACCTCCGGTGGTCCCGGTGGTCCCGGTACATTACCGGTGATGCCCGAAACACTTCCGGTGTCCAAAACCATCCGTCCTATATATCAATCTTTACCTCTGGACCATTCCGGAGCTCCTCGTGACGTCCGGGATCTCATCCGGGACTCCGAACAACTTTCGGTAACCTTGTACAACATATCCCTATAACCCTAGCGTCATCGAACCTTAAGTGTGTAGACCCTACGGGTTCGGGAGACACGCACACATGACCGAGACACCTCTCTGGCCAATAACCATCAGCGGGGTCTGGATACCCATGGTAGCTCCCACTAGCTCCACGATGATCTCATCGGATGAACCACGATGTCAAGGATTCAATCAATCCCGTATACGATTCCCTTTGTCTGTCGGTATAGAACTTGCCCGAGATTCGATCGTCGGTATACCTATACCTTGTTCAATCTCGTTACCGGTAAGTCTCTTTACTCGTTTCGTAGCACGTCATCGTGTGACCAACTCTTTAGTCACATTGAGCTCATGATGATGTTCTACCGAGTGGGCCCAGAGATACCTCTCGGTCACACGGAGTGACAAATCCCGATCTCGATCCGTGCCAACCCAACAGACACTTTCGGAGCTACCCGTAGTGCACCTTTATAGTCACCCAGTTACGTTGTGACGTTTGATACACCCAAAGCACTCCTACGGTATCCGTGAGTTGCACAATCTCACGGTCGAAGGAAAAGATACTTGACATCAGAAAAGCATTAGCATACGAACAATACGATCTAGTGCTAGGCTTAGGATTGGGTCTTGTCCATCACATCATTCTCCCAATGATGTGATCCCGTTATCAATGACATCTAATGCCCATGATCAGGAAACCATGATCATCTATTGACTAACGAGCTAGCTAACTAGAGGCTTGCTAGGGACACTTTGTGATCTATTCATTCACACATGTATTACTGTTTCCTGTTAATACAATTATAGCATGAACGATAGACGATTATCATGTACAAGGAAATATGATAATAACCATTTTATTATTGCCTCTAGGGCATATTTCCAACAGTCTCCCACTTGCACTAGAGTCAATAATCTAGTTACATTGCGATGTATCGAACACCCATAGCATCATGGTGTTGATCATGTTTTGCTCGTGGAAGAGGTTTAGTCAACGGGTCTGCAATATTCAGATCCGTGTGTACTTTACAAATATCTATCACTCCACTCTGGACATGGTCCTGGATGGAGTTGTAGCGGCGCTTGATGTGCTTCGTCTTCCGGTGAAACCTGGGCTCCTTGGCTATGGCAATGGCTCCAGTGTTATCACAGAAGAGTGTCATAGGACCCGACGCGCTTGGAACCACTCCAAGGTCAGTGATGAGCTCCTTCATCCAAATTCCTTCATGAGCCGCTTCTGAAGCAGCTATGTACTCCGCTTCACGTGTAGATGCTACCACGACTTCTTGCTTGCTGCTGCACCAGCTCACTGCCCCACCATTCAACACATATACGTATCCGGTCTGTGACTTAGAGTCATCCGGATCTGTGTCGAAGCTAGCGTCGACGTAACCCTTTACGACGAGCTCTTCGTCACCTCCATAAACAAGAAACATTTCCTTAGTCCTTTTCAGGTACTTAAGGATATTCTTGACCGCTGTCCAGTGTTCCGTACCGGGATCACTTTGGTACTTCCCTACCAAGCTTATGGCAAGGTTTATATCAGGTCTAGTACACAGCATGGCATACATTAGAGAGCCCACGGCTGAAGCGTAGGGGACAGAACTCATCTTCTCTCTATCTGCTGTCGTGGTCGGCGACTGAGTCTTACTCAATCTCATACCTTGCAAAACTGGCAAGAACCCTTTCTTTGAGTTTTCCATATTGAACTTCTTCAATATCTTGTCAAGGTATGTACTTTGCGAAAGACCTATGAGGCGTCTCGATCTATCTCTATAGATCTTGATGCCTAATATGTATGCAGCTTCTCCAAGGTCCTTCATTGAAAAACTCTTGTTCAAATAGGCCTTTATGCTCTCCAACATCTCTATATCATTCCCCATCAATAATATGTCATCCACATATAGTACGAGGAAAGCTACAGAGCTCCCACTCACTTTCTTGTACAGACAGGCTTCTCCGTAAACCTGTATGAACCCAAACGCTTTAATCACCTCATTAAAGCGAATGTTCCAACTCCGAGATGCTTGCACCAGCCCATAGATGGAGCGTTGGAGCTTGCATACTTTGTTAGCACCTTTAGGATCGACAAAACCTTCTGGTTGCATCATATACAACTCTTCCTTAAGGTTCCCGTTGAGGAACGCTGTTTTGACGTCCATTTGCCAAATTCCATAATCATAAAAGGCGGCAATTGCTAACATGATTCGGACTGATTTCAGCTTCGCTACGGGAGAGAAAGTCTCTTCGTAGTCAACTCCTTGAATTTGTCGAAAACCCTTTGCGACAAGTCAAGCTTTGTAAACGGTTACATCACCGTTTGCATCAATCTTCTTCTTGAAGATCCATTTATTTTCTATGGCTCGCCGGTCATCGGGCAAGTCCACCAAAGTCCATACTTTGTTCTCATACATCGATCCTATCTCGGATTTCATGGCCTCAAGCCATTTGTTGGAATCTGGGCCCGCCATCGCTTCTTCATAGTTCGAAGGTTCACCGTTGTCTAACAACATGATTTCCATCACAGGGTTGCCGTACCACTCTGGTGCGGAGCGTACCCTTGTGGACCTTCGCGGTTCAGTAGTAACTTGATCCGAAGCTTCATGATCATCATCATTAACTTCATCTTCAGTCGGTGTAGGCACCACAGGAACAACTTCTTGCGTTGCGCTACTTTCCTGTTCGAGAGGGGGTGTAATTACCTCATCAAGTTCTACCTTCCTCCCACTTACTTCTTTCGAGAGAAACTCTTTCTCTAGAAAGGATCCGTTCTTGGCAACAAAGGTTTTACCTTCGGATCTAAGATAGAAGGTATACCCAATAGTTTCCTTAGGGTATCCTATAAATACGCATTTCTCCGCTTTGGGTTCGAGCTTTTCTGGTTAAAGTTTCTTCACATAAGCATCGCAGCCCCAAACTTTAAGAAACGACAACTTAGGTTTCTTGCCAAACCATAGTTCATATGGTTTCGTCTCAACGGATTTAGACGGTGCCCTATTTAAAGTGAATGCTGCAGTTTCTAATGCGTATCCCCAAAATGATAGCGTTAAGTCGGTGAGAGACATCATAGATCGTACCATATCTAATAAAGTGCGATTACGACGTTCAGACACTCCGTTGCGCTGCGGTGTGCCAGGTGGCGTCAGTTGTGAAACGATTCCACACTTCGTTAGGTGTGTGCCAAACTCGTGACTCAAATATTCTCCTCCACGATCAGATCGTAGACATTTAATTTTTCTGTCACGTTGATTCTCAACCTCACTCTGAAATTCGTTGAACTTTTCAAACGTCTCATATTTGTGCTTCATCAAGTAGATATACCCATACCTACTCAAGTCATCGGTGAGAGTGAGAACATAACAATAACCACCGCGAGCTTCAACGTTCATTGGACCACACACATCAGTATGTATTATTTCCAATAAGTCGGTTGCTCTCTCCATTATTCCTGAGAATGGAGTCTTAGTCATCTTGCCCATGAGGCACGGTTCGCATGTGTCAAATGATTCAAAGTCAAGAGACTCTAATAGTCCATCAGTATGGAGCTTCTTCATGCGTTTAACGCCGATATGACCAAGGCGGCAGTGCCACAAGTATGTGGGACTATCATTATCAACTTTGCATCTTTTGGTACTCACACTATGAATATGTGTAACATCACAATCGAGATTCATCAAGAATAAACCATTCACCAGCGGAGCATGACCATAAAACATATCACTCATATAAATAGAACAACCATTATTCTCTGACTTAAATGAGTAGCCGTCTCGCATTAAGCAAGACCCTGATACAATGTTCATGCTTAAAGCTGGTACTAAATAACAATTATTAAGGTTTAAAACTAATCCCGATGGTAGATGTAGAGGTAGCGTGCCGACGGCGATCACATCGACCTTTGAACCATTCCCGACGCGCATCGTCACCTCGTCCTTGGCCAGTCTCCGCTTATTCCGCAGTTCCTGCTTTGAGTTGCAAATGTGAGCAACAGCACCAGTATCAAATACCCAGGAGCTACTACGAGCGCTGGTAAGGTACACATCAATAACATGTATATCACATATACCTTTAACGTTGCCGGCCTTCTTGTCCGCTAAGTATTTGGGGCAGTTCCACTTCCAGTGACCTTTTCCCTTGCAATAGAAGCACTCAGTCTCAGGCTTGGGTCCATTCTTTTTCTTCTTCCCGGCATCTGGCTTACCGGGCGCGGCAACAGCTTTGCCGTCTTTCTTGAAGTTCTTCTTACCCCTGCCTTTCTTGAAACTAGTGGTCTTGTTGACCATCAACACTTGATGCTCCTTCTTGATTTCTACTTCTGCAGACTTGAGCATCGAGTACAACTCGGGAATGGTTTTCGCCATCCCTTGCATGTTGTAGTTAAGCACAAAGCCTTTGTAGCTTGGTGGGAGAGACTGGAGGATTCTGTCAATTATAGCATCATCCGGAAGTTCGACTCCAAGTGAAGTCAGACGACCGTGTAACCCAGACATTTTGAGTATGTGCTCACTGACAGAACTGTTCTCCTCCATCTTACAGCTAAAGAACTTGTCGGAGACTTCATATCTCTCAACACGGGCATGAGCTTGAAAAACTAGCTTCAGCTCTTGGAACATCTCATATGCCCCGTGTTGCTCAAAACGTCTTTGGAGCCCCGTTTCTAAACTGTATAACATGCCACACCTGACCAGAGAGTAGTCATCACTCCGCGCTTGCCAGACGTTTAGAATGTCCTGGGCTGCTGCGGGAGCGGGAGGGTCACCTAGCGGCGCATTAAGGACATAAGCCTTTTTACTTGCTTCAAGGATGAGCTTCAGGTTGCGAACCCAGTCCGCATAGTTGCTACCATCATCTTTCAGCTTGTTTTTCTCTAGGAATGCGTTGAAATTGAGGTTGACGTTGGACATCTACAATATTTATAAAGACAACTTTTAGACTAAGTTTATGACAATAAAGTTCATTTAATCAAATTAAGTATGAACTCCCACTTAAATCGACATCCCTCTAGTCATCTAAGTGTTACATGATCCATGTTGACTAACCCGTGTCCGATCATCACGTGAGACGGACTAGTCACCATGGTGAGCAACTCATGCTGATCGTATTCAACCATACGACTCATGTTCGACCTTTGGTCTCTTGTATTCGAGGTCATGTCTGTACATGCTAAGCTCGTCGAGTCAACCTAGGTGTTTCGCGTGTGTAAATCTGGCTTACACCCGTTGTATGCGAACGTTAGAATCTATCACACCCGATCATCACGTGGTGCTTCGAGACAACGAACCTTCGCAACGGTGCACACTTAGGGGAATACGTTCTCGAAATTTTAAGAGGGATCATCTTATTATGCTACCGTCGTTTTAAGCAATAAGATGTAAAACATGATAAACATCACAATGCAATCATATAGTGACATGATATGGCCATTATCATCTTTGCTCTTTCGATCTCCATCTTCAGACATCGCATGATCATCATCGTCACTGGCGTGACACCATGATCTCCATCATCGTGTCTTCGTGAAGTCATCACGCCAACTACTACTATCACTACTACTATGGCTAACCGTTAGCAATGAAGTAAAATTAGTAAGCACATGGCGTTGCATCTCATACAATAAATTAAGACAACTCCTATGGCTCCTGCCGGTTGTCATACTCATCGACATGCAAGTCGTGAAACCTATTACAATAACATGATCATCTCATACATCATACATGCAACATCACAACTTTGGCCATATCACATCACATGTCAAACCCTGCAAAAACAAGTTAGACGTCCTCTAATTGTTGTTGCAAGTTTTACGTGGCTGATTTGGGTTTCTAGCAAGAACGCCTTCTTACCTACGTGACAGCCATAACGATGATATGCCAAAGCTATTTACCCTTCATACGGACCCTTTTCATCAAATCCAATCCGACTAGAGTAGGAGAGACAGACACCCGCTAGCCACCTTTATGCACGATGTGCATGTCTGTCGGTGGAACCAGTCTCACGTAAGCGTACGTGTAAGGTCGGTCCGGGCCGCTTCATCCCACAATACCGCCAGAACAGAATAAGACTAGTAACGGCAAGCAAATTGACAAACCATCGCCCACAACTTTTGTGTTCTACTCGTGCATAGAATCTACGCATAGAAAACCTGGCTCTGATGCCACTGTTGGGTAACGTAGCATAAATTCAAAAAATTTCCTACGCATGTTCAGATCTTCCTATGGAGAGACCAGCAACGAGAGAGGGGTAAAAGCATCTTCGTACCTTTGAAGATCGCTAAGCGGAAGCGTTGCTAGAACGCGGTTGATGGAGTCGTACTCGCAGCGATTCCGATCTAGTGCCGAACAACGGCACCTCCGCGTTCAACACACGTGCAGCCCGGTGACGTCTCCCGCACCTTGATCCAACAAGGAGGAGGAAGAGGTTGGGGAAGAAGTCCAGCAACACGATGGCGTGGTGTCGGTGGAGAGACGAGGTCTCCCGACAGGGCTTCGCCAAGCGCCGGCAGAGAGGAGGAACGAGAGGAGCAGGGCTGCGTCGAGAGAGAGATGAAACCGTGTCTCAAACAGCCCCGAGTCCTCATCTATTTATAGGAGGAGGGGGAGGGCTGCGCCACCCCTAGGGTTCCCTCCCTAAGGGCCGGCGGCCACCAGATGGGAGAGGGGGGCGGCGGCTAGGATGGGAGAGGTGTGGTGCACCACCTGGTGGGCCTAAGGCCCACCTGCGCCTAAGGTTGCCCCCTCTCCCCACCACTTGCGCATTGGGCTGGGTGTGGGAGGCGCACCAGCCCACCTAGGGGCTGGTTCCCTCCCGCACTTAGCCCATCTAGCCTCTTGGGGTCGTTGCCCCCTTCGGTGGTCCCCCGGGACCACCTCCGGTGGTCCCGGTGGCCCCGTTACATTACCGGTGATGCCCGAAACACTTGTGGTGTCCAAAACCATCCGTCCTATATATCAATCTTTACCTCTGGACCATTTCGGAGCTCCTCGTGACGTCCGGGATCTCATCCGGGACTCCGAACAACTTTTGGTAACCTTGTACAACATTTCCCTATACCCCTAGCGTCATCGAACCTTAAGTGTGTAGACCCTACGGGTTCGGGAGACAGGCAGACATGACCGAGACACCTCTCTGGCCAATAACCATCAGCGGGGTCTGGATACCCATGGTGGCTCCCACTAGCTCCACTATGATCTCATCGGATGAACCACGATGTCAAGGATTCAATCAATCCCGTATACGATTCCTTTGTCTGTCGGTATAGAACTTGCCCGAGATTCGATTGTCGGTATACCTATACCTTGTTCAATCTCGTTACCGGTAAGTCTCTTTACTCGTTCCGTAGCACGTCATCGTGTGACCAACTCTTTAGTCACATTGAGCTCATGATGATGTTCTACCGAGTGGGCCGAGAGATACCTCTCCGTCACACGGAGTGACAAATCCCGATCTCGATTCGTGCCAACCCAACAGACACTTTCGGAGGTACCCGTAGTGCACCTTTATAGTCACCCAGTTACGTTGTGACGTTTGATACACCCAAAGCACTCCTACGGTATCCGAGAGTTGCACAATCTCACGGTCGAAGGAAAAGATACTTGACATCAGAAAAGCATTAGCATACGAACAATACGATCTAGTGCTAGGCTTAGGATTGGGTCTTGTCCATCACATCATTCTCCCAATGATGTGATCTCGTTATCAATGACATCTAATGCGCATGATCAGGAAACCATGATCATCTATTGACTAACGAGCTAGCTAACTAGAGGCTTGCTAGGGACACTTTGTGATCTATTCATTCACACATGTATTACTGTTTCCTGTTAATACAATTATAGCATGAACGATAGACGATTATCATGAACAAGGAAATATGATAATAACCATTTTATTATTGCCTCTAGGGCATATTTCCAACAAAGGCAAGGCTCCCCCTCTTCCCCCTATATATACGGAGGTTTTAGGGCTGATTTGACACAACTTTGCCACGACAGCCCGACCACATATCTCCACGGTTTTACCTCTAGATCGCGTTTCTGCGGAGCTCGGGCGGAGCCCTGCTGAGATTAGATCACCACCAACCTCCGGAGCGCCATCACGCTGCCGGAGAACTCATCTACCTCTCCGTATCTCTTGCTGGATCAAGAAGTACGAGATCGTCGTCGAGCTGTACGTGTGCTGAACGCGGAGGTGCCGTCCGTTCGGCACTAGATCGTGGGACTGATCGCGGGACGGTTCGCGGGGCGGATCGAGGGACGTGAGGACGTTCCACTACATCAACCGCTTTCACTAACGCTTCTGCAGTGCGATCTAAAAGGGTACGTAGATCGAATATCCCCTCTCTTAGATGGACATCGCCATGATAGGTTTTCGTGCGCGTAGGAAAAATTTTGTTTCCCATGCGACGTTCCCCAACAGTGGCATCATGAGCTAGGTTCATGCGTAGATGTCTTCTCGAGTAGAACACAAAAGTTTTTGTGGGCGGCGATGTGCGTTTTGCTGCCCTCCTTAGTCTTTTCTTGATTCCGCGGTATTGTTGGATTGAAGCGACTTGGACCGACATTACTCGTACGCTTACTAGAGACTGGTTTCATCGCTACGAGTAACCCCGTTGCTCAAAGATGACTCGCAAGTGTCAGTTTCTCCAACTTTAGTTGAATCAGATTTGACCGAGGAGGTCCTTGTATAAGGTTAAATAGCAATTCATATATCTCCGTTGTGGTGTTTGCGTAAGTAAGATGCGATCCTACTAGATACCCATGGTCACCACGTAAAACATGCAACAACAAAATTAGAGGACGTCTAACTTGTTTTTGCAGGGTATGCTTGTGATGTGATATGGCCAACGATGTGATATGATATATTGGATGTATGAGATGATCATGTTGTAATAGATAATATCGGCTTGCACGTCGATGGTACGGCAACCGGCAGGAGCCATAGGGTTGTCTTTAAACTAACGTTTGTGCTTGTAGATGCGTTTACTATTTTGCTAGGATGTAGCTTTAGTAGTAATAGCATGAGTAGCACGACAACCCCGATGGCGACACGTTGATGGAGATCATGGTGTGGCGCCGATGACAAGAAGATCGTGCCGGTGCTTTGGTGATGGAGATCAAGGACCACGTGATGATGGCCATATCATGTCACTTATGAATTGCATGTGATGTTAATCCTTTTATGCACCTTATTTTGCTTAGAACGACGGTAGCATTATAAGGTGATCTCTCACTAAAATTTCAAGACAAAACTGTGTTCTCCCCGACTGTGCACCGTTGCTACAGTTCGTCGTTTCGAGACACCACGTGATGATCGGGTGTGATAGACTCAACGTTCACATACAACGGGTGCAAAACTGTTGCACACGCGGAACACTCGGGTTAAGCTTGACGAGCCTAGCATGTGCAGACATGGCCTCGGAACACATGAGACCGAAAGGTCGATCATGAATCATATAGATGATATGATTAGCATAGGGATGCTTACCACTGAAACTATACTCAACTCACGTGATGATCGGACTTGAGCTAGTGTATGTGGATCATGAACCACTCAAATGACTAGAGAGATGTAGTTTTTGAGTGGGAGTTTAGCGAGTAATTTGATTAAGTTAAACTCTAATTATCTTGAACATAGTCTAAGTCCACTTTGAATATATTTGTGTTGTAGATCATGGCTCACGCGACAGTCACCCTGAATTTTAATACGTTCCTAGAGAAAGCTAAGTTGAAAGATGATGGAAGCAACTTTGTAGACTGGGCTCGTAATCTTAAGCTAATCTTACAAGCTGGGAAGAAGGATTATGTCCTTAATGCTGCTCTAGGAGATGAACCACCCGCTACGGCTGACCAGGATGTTAAGAACGCTTGGTTAACACGTAAGGAGGACTACTCAGTAGTTCAATGTGCAGTCTTGTATGGCTTAGAACCGGGACTTCAACGTCGCTTTGAGCGTCATGGAGCATTTGAGATGTTCCAGGAGTTGAAGTTCATCTTTCAGAAGAACGCCCGGATCGAGAGGTATGAGACCTCCGATAAATTATACGCTTGCAAGATGGAGGAGAACTCGTCTGTCAGTGAACATGTGCTCAAAATGTCTGGGTACTCAAACCGTCTAGCTGAGCTGGGGATTGAACTCCCGCAAGAGGCTATCACTGACAGAATCCTTCAATCACTGCCGCCAAGCTATAAAGGCTTTGTGTTGAACTACAACATGCAAGGGATGAACAAGTCACCCGGCGAGTTGTTTGCGATGCTGAAAGTCGCAGAGTCTGAACTCCGTAAAGAGCATGAAGTGTTGATGGTGAATAAGACCACTAGTTTCAAGAGAAACGACAAAGGCAAGAAGGGTAATTCAAAGAAGAGCGGGAAGCCTGTTGCCAATCCGACGAAGAAACCCAAAGCTGGACCTAAGCCTGAAACAGAGTGTTACTATTGCAAGGGTATGGGTCACTGGAAGCGCAATTCCCCCAAGTATCTGGCTGATAAGAAGGCGGCCAAAGAAAAATCAGGTATATTTGATATACATGTTATTGATGTGTACTTAACCGGCTCTCGTAGTAGTGCCTGGGTATTCGATACCGGTTCTGTTGCTCATATTTGCAACTCGAAACAGGAACTGCGGAATAGACGAAGGCTGGTGAAAGATGAAGTGACGATGCGCGTAGGAAATGGTTCCAAGGTTGATGCAATCGCCATCGGCACAGTTTCACTTCAGTTACCATCAGGATTAGTTATGAACTTGAATCATTGTTATTTAGTGCCTGCGTTGAGCATGAACATTATATCTGGATCTTGTTTATTGCGAGACGGTTACTCTTTTAAGTCAAAGAATAGTGGTTGTTCTATTTCTATGAGTAAAATCTTTTATGGTCATGCACCCAATGTGAGAGGATTGTTCATATTGAATCTTCATAGTGATACACACATACATAACATTGAGACCAAAAGAGTTATGGTTAACAATGATAGCGCCATATTTTTGTGGCACTGCCGCTTAGGTCATATTGGTGTAAAGCGCATGAAGAAACTCCATGCCGATGGACTTTTGGAGTCACTTGACTTTGATTCACTTGACACGTGCGAACCATGCCTCATGGGCAAGATGACTAAAACTCCGTTCTCCGGAACAATGGAGCGTGCACGTGACTTGTTGGAAATCATACATACCGATGTGTGCGGTCCGATGACCGTAGAGGCACGCGGCAGATATCGTTATTTTCTCACCTTCACTGATGATTTGAGTAGATATGGTTATGTCTACTTAATGAAGCACAAGTCTGAAACATTTGAAAAGTTCAAGCAATTTCAGAGTGAAGTTGAAAATCGTCGTAACAAGAAGATCAAGTTCCTACGGTCTGATCGTGGAGGTGAATATCTGAGTTTCGAGTTTGGTGCTCACTTAAGACAATGTGGAATTGTTTCACAGTTGACACCGCCTGGAACACCACAGCGTAATGGTGTGTTCGAACGTCGTAATCGTACTTTATTAGAGATGGTGCGATCTATGATGTCTCTTACCGATTTGCCGTTATCGTTTTGGGGTTATGCATTAGAAACAGCTGCATTCACTTTAAATAGGGCACCATCAAAATCCGTTGAGACGACACCATACGAACTATGGTATGGCAAAAGGCCAAAGTTGTCGTTTCTTAAAGTTTGGGGATGTGATGCTTATGTCAAAAAGCTTCAGCCTGAAAAGCTGGAACCCAAAGCGGAAAGGTGCATCTTCATAGGTTACCCAAAAGAGACAGTTGGGTACACCTTCTATCTCAAATCCGAGGGCAAAGTGTTTGTTGCTAAAAACAGAGCTTTTCTCGAGAAGAAGTTTCTCTCCACAGAATTGAGTGGGAGGAAGATAGAACTTGATGAGGTTGTCGAACCTCTCATCCCTCTAGATGGTGGCGCAGGGCAAGGGGAAACCTCTGTCATTGCGACGCCGGTTGAGGAGGAAGTTAATGATGATGATCATGAAACTCCGGTTCAATTTCCTGTCGAACCACGCAGGTCGACGAGACCACGTGCTACTCCAGAGTGGTACAGTAATCCCGTCATGTCAATCATGTTGTTAGACAACAATGAACCTGCAAATTATGAAGAAGCAATGGTGGGCCCAGATTCCAACAAATGGCTAGAGGCCATGAAGTCCGAGATAGGATCCATGTATGAGAACAAAGTATGGACTTTGGAAGTACTACCTGAGGGCCGCAAGGCTATTCAGAACAACTGGATCTTCAAGAAGAAGACGGACGCTGACGGCAATGTGACCGTTTATAAAGCTTGACTTGTGGCAAAGGGTTTTTCACAAGTTCAAGGAGTTGACTACGATGAGACATTCTCAACCGTAGCGATGCTTAAGTCCGTCAGAATCATGTTAGCAATAGCTGCATTTTTCGATTATGAAATCTGGCAGATGGATGTCAAAACGGCGGTCCTTAACGGTTTCCTTAAGGAAGAGTTGTATATGATGCAACCCGAAGGTTTTGTTGATCCTAAGAATGCTAACAAGGTGTGCAAGCTCCAGCGATCCATTTATGGGCTGGTTCAAGCATCTCGGAGTTGGAACAAACGCTTTGTTGAGGTGATCAAAGCATTTGGGTTTATACAAGTGGTTGGAGAATCTTGTATTTACAAGAAAGTGAGTGGGAGCTCTGTGGCGTTTCTAATATTATATGTGGATGACATATTGCTGATTGGAAACAACGTAGAGTTTTTGGAGAGCATAAAGGATTACTTGAATAAAAGTTTCTCTATGAAGGACCTAGGAGAAGCTGCTTACATTCTAGGCATTAAGATCTACAGGGATAGATCGAAACGCCTGATAGGACTTTCACAAAGCACATACCTTGATAAAGTTTTGAAGAGGTTCAAAATGGAACAGTCCAAGAAAGGGTTCTTGCCAGTTTTACAAGGTACGAGATTGAGTAAGACTCAGTGCCCAGCAACTGATGAGCACCGTCCCCTATGCTTCAGCCATAGGTTCTATTATGTATGCAATGTTGTGCACTAGACCGGACGTTAGCTTGGCCATAAGTATGGCAGGCAGGTTCCAGAGTAATCCAGGAGTGGATCACTGGACGGCGGTCAAGAATATCCTGAAGTACCTGAAAAGGACTAAGGAGATGTTTCTCGTGTATGGAGGTGACGAAGAGCTCGCCATAAAGGGTTACGTCGATGCAAGCTTTGACACAGATCCGGACGACTCTAAGTCGCAGATCGGATACGTATTTATTCTTAATGGGGGTGCGGTAAGCTGGTGCAGTTCCAAGCAAAGCGTCGTAGCAGATTCTACATGTGAAGCGGAGTACATGGTTGTCTCGGAGGCGGCTAAGGAGGGTGTCTGGATGAAGCAGTTCATGACGGATCTTGGAGTAGTGCCAAGCGCACTGAATCCAATAACCTTGTTCTGTGACAACACGGGTGCCATTGCCCTAGCAAAGGAACCACGGTTTCACAAGAAGTCTAGACACATCAAACGACGCTTCAACTGCATCCGCGACTATGTCGAAGGGGAGGACATAAATATATGCAAAGTGCACACGGATCTGAATGTAGCAGACCCACTGACTAAACCTCTTCCACGGGCAAAGCATGATCAACACCAGAACTGTATGGGTGTTAGATTTATTACAAAGTAATTCACATAATGATGTGAGGGCTAGATTATTGACTCTAGTGCAAGTGGGAGACTGTTGGAATTATGCCCTAGAGGCAATAATAAATGTAGTTATTATTATAATTCTTGTATCAAGATAATCGTTTATTCTCCATGCTATAATTGTATTGAATGAAGACTTATATACATGTGTGGATACATAGACAAAACACTGTCCCTAGCAAGCCTCTAGTTGGCTAGCCAGTTGATCAAAGATAGTCAGGGTCTTCTGATTATGAACAAGGTGTTGTTGCTTGATAACTGGATCACGTCATTAGGAGAATCACGTGATGCACTAGACCCAAACTAATAGACGTAGCATATTGATCGTGTCATTTTGTTGCTACTGTTTTCTGTGTGTCAAGTATTTGTTCCTATGACCATGAGATCATATAACTCACTGACACCGGAGGAATGCTTTGTGTGTATCAAACGTCGCAACGTAACTGGGTGACTATAAAGATGCTCTACAGGTATCTCCGAAGGTGTTCGTTGAGTTAGTATGGATCGAGACTGGGATTTGTCACTCCGTGTGACGGAGAGGTATCTCGGGGCCCACTCGGTAATACAACATCACACACAAGCCTTGCCAGCAATGTGACTTAGTGTAAGTTGCGGGATCTTGTATTACGAAACGAGTAAAGACACTTGCCGGTAAACAAGATTGAAATAGGTATGCGGATATTGACGATCGAATCTCGGGCAAGTAACATACCGAAGGACAAAGGGAATGACATACGGGATTATATGAATCCTTGGCACTGAGGTTCAAACGATAAGATCTTCGTAGAATATGTGGGATCCAATATGGGCATCCAGGTCCCGCTATTGGATATTGACCGAGGAGTCACTCGGGTCATGTCTACATAGTTCTTGAACCCGCAGGGTCTGCACACTTAAGGTCCGATGTTGTTTTATGCGTATTTGAGTTATATGGTTGGTTACCGAATGTTGTTCGGAGTCCCGGATGAGATCACGGACATCACGAGGGTTTCCGGAATGGTCCGGAAACGAAGATTGATATATAGGATGACCTCATTTGATTACCGGAAGGTTTTCGAAGTTACCGGGAATGTACCGGGAATGACGAATGGGTTCCGGGTGTTCACCAGGGGGGCAACCCACCCCGGGGAAGCCCATAGGCCTTGGGGGTGGCGCACCAGCCCTTAGTGGGCTGGTGGGACAGCCCAAGAAGGCCCTATGCGCCATAGGAAGAAAATCAAAGAGAAAAGAAAAAAAAGAGGAGGTGGGAAAAGGGGGAAGGACTCCTCCTTCCAAACCTAGTTGGATTCGGTTTGGAAGGGGGGGACTCCCCCCCTTGGCTCGGCCGAACCCCTTGAGGGTCCTTGGACCCCAAGGCAAGGCTCCCCCTCTTCCCCCTATATATACGGAGGTTTTAGGGCTGATTTGACACAACTTTGCCACGGCAGCCCGACCACATATCTCCACGGTTTTACCTCTAGATCGCGTTTCTGCGGAGCTCGGGCGGAGCCCTGCTGAGATTAGATCACCACCAACCTCCGGAGCACCGTCACGCTGCCGGAGAACTCATCTACCTCTCCGTCTCTCTTGCTGGATCAAGAAAGCCGAGATCATCGTCGAGCTGTACGTGTGTTGAACGCGGAGGTGCCGTCCGTTCGGCACTAGATCGTGGGACTGATCGCGGGACGGTTCGCGGGGCTGATCGAGGGACGTGAGGACGTTCCACTACATCAACCGCGTTCACTAACGCTTCTGCTGTGCGATCTACAAGGGTACGTAGATCGAATATCCCCTCTCGTAGATGGACATCGCCATGATAGGTTTTCGTGCGCGTAGGAAAAATTTTGTTTCCCATGCGACGTTCCCCAACATGCATGGCGGTCTAGTAATAGGATAGATGGTTAGGCATCTAGGCCTGTTTTGCCAGTTGTGGCACTTTTTGATCTACTTTTGCTTCTTTACTGCTTTGTTGGAGACTAAGTTAAACCGGGATCCGTTTATTTATTTTAATAAAAGTGATGTATGCATCGCGCTGATGCAGAGGCCGGAGGTAACACTCCTTTTCTAAAAAAATCCTAACACTTATGCAAAATTGATGACATAGATGTGCAACACACGAAGAATATCACTATAAGTGTGAAAAAATTAATGAAGAATTTGGTTCTCAGGACCCTACGACAATTGTATGCGGTGCCTGAAATCATCATTCTTTTACGGTGGGTCACGCCATCACCCAACTTTGAAATTCTTCAAGATGCAAATTCTTCAAAGTTGAAATTCTTCAATATGAGACTTTTCAAAAATTCCTCAAAAGTTTCAAAGTCTTCAAATTTTCAACTTCTTCAAAAAGAATTATGTGATGATCTTCATTTGACTATATATATATACTGTATTATAATGAGCTTTCAATGTCCTCAACAACATTCACTTATTGCTCAGTCTTCAAGTTGATATTTCCTCTAAGTGAATGTGATCGGACCCGACCCCCCTCTATGCTAAGCTCAACCAAGTATATTCTCAAATTCTTCATATAAGTTATGTTTGACACATGTTCAAAATCCTCACTAAGTCCTTGTCAGTTGAGGACTTTCAAACAAAATCCTCAAAAATTCAAAATTTTATTTTTATAACGTTGCACAGTTACCGCACTCACTACTCACGATCGGATAACCACGATCTCCACCGCTTCGATCATGGGCAACACATGTCATGCGGAGACGAAAGGGCAAGGGAAGTTCAATCCGAAAGTTTGCCGTGGACCGTCTTCACCTGAGCTATAAATAGCCCCTTACCCCCCCCCCCCTCAGTCAGAACTCTTCCGACCTCTCGTCTTCTCTGCTCGAGCTCAAAACCTAGCGCCGCCGCTAGCATCTTCGTCGTCGGTGAGGAAAAGCTTCACTACCTCACCCTCGCCGTTGTCGGACTCATGCCGAATGCGGAACATCTTCTTCCGCCGCCGCCGTAGTTGTCTTCAGTCGCCAAGTTAGGGCATCGAAGATCTGGACCGAAGAACTTCTCTCTTTTACTGCTTCAGTTCATCGAGTTCTTTGCACAGGGTAATTAAAATACTATTTTACTACCCCTGTTGATCTCTTTATTTCTCTTTAGGTTTGTGAAATCAGTTTTTCCTCAGAAAATCTCTAAGCAGTACACACCCATGTCTAGGACACTTGATGAATTTCACTAAGCCACAAAATTCTTCACGAGATTCCTAAACTGTGTAAATTCTCGAATATGCACAACTCTGGAACCCAAGATCAGAATGCTTAGTCAAATTTCTCAACTCAGTGGTCAAATTCCTCAACTTAAGAATTTTTTCAATTTCCTCAAATCTGAGAACGCATATGACCTCTCCAAATTCTTCGCACCTATACACTAGTCATATGTACAAAAATGTCAGCTGATGAATCTCTAGGTTCTCATCAACTTAACTCATTTGCAGCGTTTCTGGAAGAATCATTACCTGCGTCCTTAGAATCATGAAGAATACATATTCCTCGGCAAAAGCCTCAAGTGAAGAAACTGGAGGAAGACAGAAAATAGAAGGGTGGCAAGAAGCTGGAACAGAACACTACCTTTGAGATTCCTGAGGATATCTATGTTGATTACTGCATGCGAGATGAAGAAATTCATGGCAAAGAGACTATGGCTAAACACAAAATCAGGCTTCAGAAAATTGAACGGAGGTGGGCAAAGGAGTGGAAGGAATACAGATATGTCACTCCAAAATATGCAAAGAAGTTTGCCCTAAAACCTCCATGCAAAAGATTTCCACAGGGAGATCAACAAGCTGCACATCCCTCAAGTGTAGCCACCATTGAGGATTACCCTGATGACAAAGACAAGTATTTGTCTAAGCTGAAGAAACATGCTAAAGCAGCAGTCACAAAATTCAATGAGGACCCTACTCCTGCAGCTACAGCTGCTACTTCTTTTGCTGCTGAGGCCTCTCCTACAGAACAACCTCAGAAGAAGACTCTGGTGAAGTTACAGAGTCTCAAACCAAAAGCCTCATCTGCAGTCTCAAAAGAGAAAATTCCTCAGAAAATTGCTATAAGTGCAAAGTCTTCACCTCCTCAGCAGAAGCAGCTCAGTAAGCTTCAAACAGAAAACACAAGTTCCTCTGTGCCATCTGCCTCAGGCTTAGCTTCAAAATCCTCACCTGGTCTGTTGAAGACTAAGATGACTGCTGGTAGAGGCACCAGGCAAAGTCCAAGAAAAATCGTCAACATTCCTTCTGCATCAGAAGGAAGTGAAGAATATGATGGTGAAACTCTTCAAGCAATCATCAGAAACAAGCAGGAAAGAGTTGCACAAGCCACTGGTAGCACCATACCTCTTGCACTAGATCCAAAAGTACTGCCGAATTTCATCGATCTCTGGTATCAGGATCCAAACACTCCAGTTGATGACTTGAAGCTTCCTCCTGGAGTAAGTCATATGGTTGCTACATTCATCAATGAAGCAAAATGGAAGGATCAGCAAGCTACTCAACCTAGGCTTGCAAAAGTTAAGAAGGAGAAATATTTGAAGCAAAACCTTCTTAACCTGACGCCTAAGAAACTTGTTTCAACTCAGGTAGAACTGAAAACCCTCACTAACAAGTATGCAAGTCTTCATGCTGATTGGAAAGGGGTCAAAGTGCAATTTCTCAAAGCCGCAGCTGCTGCTATTGATGAATACAATAGCAAAATTGTCGCTCCAAAGCCTCAACCAAATCCTCATCCAATCTATATTGTGCAATTGACTGAGGAAGATGAAGATGAAGAACTGGTTGCTGAGGAAATTCCTCATAATACTTCAGCTGAAGAATCTGTCAAGCCTGACATTCAAGCAGCGCCTGATGAAATTGCACCTTCACCAAAATCTTCAAAGGTGAAGAAAGTGACTAGTCTGTCTGCATCAGACGTGAAGAAAACTAAAGCTTCTAAAAAAGAAGCTAAGATGAGAAAAGCTTTAGCTACTTCAGAGTCTTCAGAGGCGAACGCCTAAAGACTGAGACAAACTCATCGTCGGCTCAAGTGGATGTTACTCCCCTCAATGTAGCACCTTCATATATGATGGTTCCATTTGGTGAAGAACACATCATTCCAGAAGAGGATGATGAAATGGAGGACAATCACTCTGGTGCATCCACACCAATGGATGAGGAAATTCAAGGAGATGAAATTCCTCAAGACACAACACCTCCAATGACTGCTGATGAAATGAAGGGTGATGAAGACATTGGATGAGTACACGTGTGATCCATGATGAGTTCTGGGAAGAGGCTCACCCTAACTCGCCAAGATCAGCTCAAATTCCTCAAACTCCTGTAGCCATGGAGATTCTAACTGGCTCTAAAGAAAAGAGCGCACATGAGGAATCAGCACATGAGCAAGAATCAGCTGCATCAGCTGAAGAAACTGTAGCACCAAAAACTATAACTGCCTCCTAAAATCAGCAAATTCCTCAAGCTGAAGAAAATGCCCCTGCTCAAAATGTTGAAACTGCAATTGTAGTGGTCAATCCTGAAACTGCAATTGTAGTGGCCACAACTCCTCAGAATGAACAACAACATAATCTTCAGTCGAAGCCTCATCAGGCCGTCTCCAAAAGGCCAAAGTTTCAGAAGCAAGATTTCTATGATGAACGCCATAACTTCATTAGAGAAAATCCTTATGACAAGCTTCGCATCAGGTACAGAAAGTTCTGAACCAGAAATCAGCTCAACTACTATGCTTTTGTGTTGTCTGGAAGAAAGAAGATATTTCTTCATACCCATATTCCTCACTGTGACATGGAGGAAATTCCCTGCTTCCCCCAGTACTCAATGTTCTTCACGATGCAGGGTTTTTTCCATTCTGCAAATCTATTGGACACTGGAATACTGACATCATCTTTCAATTCTACGCCACATTGCACATTTGTGGTGAACCCAATGACGTCAACTCATGGGTTCTGGACTGGATGACTCAGCACACACACTATAAGGCTCCAGCCACAGAATTGCTTCGAGCTACTCCACTTCTAATTCCTTCAGATGAAGCAATTAGATTCTATCATGAAAGAGAACTACGAAATCATCTGATGGAAGTCCTCATGAAACCTTTGGCTCCAGGTCAACCACCCACGACAAGATTCCTGGTGAAGGAATTGTTGTATGTGCCCAGGACACTTTACAGAATACTGACGTGTTCCATCGCACCAATCAAGGGTCATGACAAGGAAGAAGATGTAGTTAGGATTATGAAGAATATCCTATTTCACGTGGTTCATGGAAAAAAGATGAATCTTCATGATTTGTTCTTGAGGACTTTGGCTGACAATGCCTTATCACCATTTGAGCTGAAGATTTATGCACCTTGGATCATGATTTTCATCAAAAACTGATCTTCTATCAACTACCAAGCTGACTTTCAGAATCACCTCGGCTATCTGTCGCCTCTCAAAGTCATCAAGGGAACTTTCGAACCTGTTGAAGGCAAAGGCAAGTCTGTGATTGATGAAGGAAGTCGACCCCTCGATGGTCAATTTCGCAAGTCTTCCTCCTATTCCTCATATGATGACACTGCCACTCAAGAGTCTGATGGCGGAGCAAAGCCTCCAAGCCCAACTACCCCAAGGGTGATGACTAACAGAAAACTTCTCCTCAGTCTTCACCAGAAAGTCGATCGCAACCACAAGTGGGTAAAATGTCAGTTTGGCGCCATTGTGAAAACCCTCAACGAGACCAAAAATGCAGTGAATAAAAATCACTATTATCTTCATGAGGTATTTGATCGCACTTGGGCCACCTTGGCACACCTGAAGGCTGCTGAGGAACTTGCAGAAGTGGAATTTACTCAAGACTTTGACTGGCCGTGGCCTCCAAAGAAGAAATTAGAGCCAATTCCGGTTTCTGACTTGGAGGTTAGCTCGATTTCTTCATTCCGCTCTGCAGAATCAGATGAAGAACCTGAGGATACTGCAACTGGTCCAACCAAGAAGTCATCCACCAAGGATCCTCACGCCTCTACATCAACACAAAAGTGAAATTCTTCACGACCGTTAGTCCTCAGTTTTGTCCCTTTTTCGTCACTTGATGACAAAGGGGGAGAAATATGGGAGTTAGTCTTCAAGCGGGATTCTATCTATGGGCTTATAAACTTTATTAAGTTACAAACTCTTGGATCTTCTAAAGTTTTTGATGTAATGAGTTGTAACTTAAGCCCAATGGTGTTCTGACTCTTTTGAACGTGTTTCTTCGCATGCTTATTCCTCAAGTTTGTTAATGCAGGCTTGCTGAAATTTGTCAGACACCATTTTTCATCATGCATTTCTAATTCTTCATACTATATGTCAAATGCATGCATAAATTGCAAGATACAGGGGGAGATCTCCATGATGCAAATCATCAATGTGCATGTGTTGTCAAAGAAAATTCCTCAAAACATGCACATCTTCAAGGGGAGTTTCCCTGTATCTTAATTTCAAATTCCTCAAACTCATTACTTACATTCCATATTATTAACCCCATTGCAAACTTAACATAATTGTCATCGACCACCAAAAATGGGGAGATTGTAAGTGCATCTAGTGCCCCTCGGTGATTTTGGTAGTTTGAAGACTTATAGGTTAAGAGACTGATATGTTTGTGAGTGTACACAGGCTCTATAAGTTATTGAGGAGTTTGAGTTATTCGATGAGTATCGACCCCTAAATATGTATGTCTTCAGGTGAAGACTTTGGCCATTACTTGAAGACTTTGATCACGAAGAAATTGCCAAGAAATTGATATTCCTCATGAAGATATTGAAGATGAGGAATTCGGTGTGTCCTAAAGAAAAACACTCTTTAGACTTTGAAGCATGAAGATTACACTTTATGTTTAAGTTTCTTTACACTTGAGTCATAGGAACACCGTACTGTTAAAGGGGGTCGAGGTAAAAGTACGGAATGATTTTCCACATGATGCTCAACCCAAGCCTAAATCTACCAAAGCCTCAAAGTGAGGAATATGAGAGGCATGAGGACTTTCACAGTTGAAAGTTCCGACCGTTGTCGCGCCACTCGCCACCTTACTGAACTTATCCACCCAACGGTCATATTATTTAAGGGCATTTATGTCAAATCATGTCGGGATACTGCCAGGCTATAAATAGCCACCCCCACAACCACTTGTTGGTTGGCCGCTCCACGAGAAACTGACGCTAGTCATTTAGAGGAACCCAAATTCCTCAGAGCCTTCAAGAGAAAATCTTCAAGTGAGGAAATACCCCAAACACCAAACCCGAACCAAAACCCAAGTGATTGAGCATCACTCAAGAATTTGTTCCTGTGTGGAACCGACGATTGTTACCTTTGAGGACTATGTATCCTCTAGACGGTTAGGCGTCATGGTCTAGAGCATCCAACAGTCAATTGTGGATTGCTGGGTGACTGAGTTTGTGAGGGTTTGGAAGTCTGCCCTGAAAACTTACCACGAGCGTTGGGCGAGGACTGTGTGTCTTTAGCTCAAGGAGAATACGGTAGGGACTGTGTGTCCTTTGGTTTCAATACCAAGCCGATCTAAACCAGACGTACAACTGTCACAGCAGTTGGAACTGGGTCATCAATAATTGTCTTCATCGAGCTATGGGTTCTATTTCTTCAACTCTTTCATTTCCTCAATTGTATGTTGAAGACTTTGATACGTATTGTTTGAAGAATTTGTCTGAAGACTTTCTCTGAATTTCTTCAACCTCAAATTCCTCACTTGAGATAATCTTCACCTGCTTACTCTGTACTTGCGAACTGTGCAAACCGACTTTCTAAAATATCAATGAGTACTTTGCTGTAGAGGTTTTTGGACACCTGATCATGTACTATATCCGTTGCACTTAGTTCATGACTGAGGAATTTCCTCAATAGGAATTTACTCAGTGATGTAATTTTAGAAATCTCCTATTCACACACCCCCCCTCTAGTCGATATAACACACTTTCATCTTCTCATATCAATACCTCCTCAATCTTCAAACACTTCATTGACACAAAACTTAACAGAACTTTCATTAGGGAGGTTAGTTCATATAGCATCAAATCTTATCATGTCTTGTCATAACATTATTGTATAATTATCCAACATTACCTACTATATTCTATCAGACTTTTATGGCTCCCAAGTCAATTTGGCTCAACAAAAATTATAACATAAGCACACAAAACAACTGTAACAACAATCTGTGGAAAACAAGACAATATGGAAAGATGCAGATGAAACGTATACTTATGTAACTCAGAAAATTCTCACAATTTGGACGTGGTAAAAAGTTTGCATAATTGTAATGTGTAAAAATTTCAGATTTTTTTGACATTCCGGTAAAATAGGAAAAATCAAACACTATAGCCAAAGTTTTTGTTTTTGCACCAAACAAGCAATTTAAACATCCTAAAGGTAAATCTTGGCACATTATTTTTATAATACAATGGATTTATACAAGTGGATAATTTGTTTTTGTTGAAAAGTTGTTGTAATCAAGATACACAAAAGTTTCCATGGTCATGAACAAAGTTCAAGGCTAGCCCCACTTCATTGGTGCTCGTCCTTCTCACCTTCACTTTTCTTTTTGAAAAACAATTAGGTTCCTCACTTGATTTTTTTTTTAATTATTTTAAAAGCACACAACACAACAAAATGACTCCGTAAAACTTTTGGGTTGTCTCCCCGGCAGCGCTTTCTTTAAAGCCAGTAAGCTAGGCATATAGTGCTCAAGTAATTGATCCACCCGGATCCCAAGGTATATCTAAGCCTATTTTAATTAACAATGATATGTAATTAATTAGTGAGCACAAAGTGATATATACCATGTGACAACAAAGTCTAGCTCTCTTCCTATGCATTGGCATGCCATAAAAGAACAATTCATGCACATCAAGTAAAGGCCAATACATAGCATAAGTAGTTTCTTGTAATTGTATCATATGGAAAACATAAAGAGGTGAAGATTTGATTTTTCTCTCATAATAATTGCAAGTAGGAGTGATACGTCTCCAACGTATCTATAATTTTTGATTGTTTCATGCTAATATCTTGTCAAACTTTGGATTTTTGCATGTCTTTTATTTATTTTTTGGCACTAACTTATTGACTCAGTGCCAAGTGCCAGTTCCTATTTTTTCCATGTTTTTGACCCCTTTCAGAGGAGATTTTGAAACGGAGTCCAAACGGAAGTAAATCCCCGAAAAGAATTTTTCTGGAACGGAAGAAGATCGCAGGACTTGGGAGCCAAGCCAAAAGAGCCCCACGGGCCCCACAAGCCCCCACCCCGCGGCCAGGGGGTCGCGCCATGCAGGCTTGCGGGCCCCCTGGAGGTCCCCTGACCTAGATCTTGCGCCTATATATTCCGAAATATTCCCACAAAAATCAAGAGAGGGTCGCAATCGCTTTTCCGCCGCCGCAAGCTTATGTCTCCGCAAGATCCCATCTGAGGCGAGTCCTGGTGCCCTGCTGGAGGGGGGATTCGGACACGGAAGGCTTCTTCATCAACATCATGACCTCTTCATTGATGCGTGAGTAGTTCACCATAGACCTACGGGTCCATAGCTAGTAACTAGATGGCTTCTTCTCTCTCTTGGATATTCAATACAAAGTTCTCCATGATCTTCATGGAGATCTATCCAATGTAATCTTCTTTTGCAGTGTGTTTGTCGAGATCCGATGAATTGTGGATTTATGATCAGATTATCTATGAATCTTATTTGAGTTTCTTCTGATCTCTCTTATGCATGATTTCATATCCTTGTAATTCTCTTCGAGTTGTGGGTTTTGTCTGGCCAACTAGATCTATGATTCTTGCAATGGGAGAAGTTCTTGGTTTTGGGTTCATACCGTGCGATGACCTCACCCACTCACAGAAGGGGTAGCAAGGCACGCATCATGTTGTTTCCATCAAGGGTAAAAAGATGGGGTTTTCATCACTAGTTTGAGATTATCCCTCTACATCATGGAATCTTGCTTAAAGCGTTACTTTGTTTGTCATGAACTCAATACACTAGATGCATGCTGGATAGCGGTCGATGTGTGGAGTAATAGTAGTAGATGCAAAAAGTATCGGTCTACTTGTCTCGGACGTGATGCCTATATGTATGATCATTGCCTTAGATATCATCATGACTTTGCACGGTTCTATCAATTGCTCGACAGTAATTTGTTCACCCACCGTAATACTTGCTATTTTGAGAGAAGCCTCTAGTGAACACTATGGCCCCCAGGGTCTACTTCACACCATATTTTCAGCCTTACACTTTTTGCTTCGTTGCACTTTCCGCCTTCAGATCTCACTTTGCAAACAATCCTAAAGGGATTGACAACCCCTTTGAAGCGTTGGGTGCAAGCTTGTTTGTATTTCTGCAGGTACTCTAAACTTGACGAGACCCTCCTTCTAGATCGATACCTTGGTTCTCAAACTGAGGGAAATACTTAATGCTCCTGTGCTGCATCACCATTTCCTCTTCAAGGGAAAAACCAACGCAAGCCCTATCTCCGTCAACGTGTCAATTCCGGGCGCTGTTGTTTGAGAAGTAGCAGAAGGATTTCTAGTGCCGTTGCCGGGGAGGAAGATCAAGTCAAGAACTCATCCAAGTAAGTGTCGCAAACTCATCTCTTGCATTTACTTTGTTTGCCAGTTGCCTCTCGTTTTCCTCTCCCCCACTTCACCAATTCGCCTTTTTGTTCGCCCTTTTTGTTCGCCCTTTTGCTCGCCTGCTTTTTGTTTGTTTGTGTGCTTGCTTGCTTGCTGAAGTCACCATGAACGAAAACACCAAACTTTGTGACTTCTCGAATACTAATAATAGTGATTTTATTAGTACTCCGATTGCTCCCGCCACTAGTGCGGAGTCATACGAAATCAATGCCATTTGCTGAATCTTGTTATGAAAGAGCAATTCTCTGGCCTTCCTAGTGAAGATGCCGCATCCCATCTCAATACCTTCATTGAGATTTGCGATATGCAAAAGAAAAAAGATGTGGATAATGAAGTGATTACATTGAAGCTTTTTCCTTTCTCGTTGCGAGATCGCGCAAAAACTTGGTTTTCTTCTTTGCCCAAAAATAGTATTGATTCTTGGGATAAGTGCAAAGATGCTTATATATCCAAGTATTTTCCGCCGGCTAAAATTATCTCTCTCCGTAATGATATCATGAATTTCAAGCAACTTGATCATGAACATGTTGCACAAGCTTGGGAGAGAATGAAGTTAATGATTAGAAATTGTCCCGCTCATGGCTTGAGCCTTTGGATGATTATTCAAATCTTTTACGCTGGCTTGAATTTCGCTTCTAGAAATATCTTGGACTCTGCCTCAGGTGGAACGTTCATGGAAATCACGTTAGGAGAAGCCACAAAGCTCTTAGACAACATCATGACGAACTACTCTCACTGGCATACTGAAAGGTCACCTACTAGTAAGAAGGTACACGATATAGAACAAATTAACTCGTTGAGTGCTAAGATGGATGAGTTAATGAATTTGGTTGCTAGTAGAAGTGCTCCTTTGGATCCTAATGATATGCCTTTGTCTTATTTGATTGAGAGTAGCAACGCTAGCTTGGACGTTAATTTTATTGGTAGGAATAACTTTGGCAACAACAATGCTTTTAGAGGAAACTATGTTCCTAGGCCTTTTCCTAGTAACTCCTCTAATAATTTTGGCAACTCCTACAAAAATACTCATGGAAATTACAATAGATTACCCTCTGATCTAGAGAGTAATATCAAAGAGTTCATCAACTCTCAAAACATTTTCAATGCGTCCATAGAGGAAAAACTATTCAAAATTGACGATTTGGCTAAGAGCGTTGATAGGATCTCTTGTGATGTTGATGCTTTGAAAGTTAGATGTGCTCCTCCCAAAATCAACATGGATGAAACTTTGAAAGCTATGCGTGTTTCCATGATTGAGAGCCAAGAAAGAACCGCCCAAATTTGTGCTGGACATGAATGGCTTAAAAAGGCGTGTTCTCGTGATGAGAATCACGAAGATCTTAAAGTGCTTGGTGTGACTCCCATTGAATCTTTGTTTTCTTGTGTCAAACCTAATGATTATGGGATTGGATATGAATCCACTTTGGTTGAAAAGTGCCCCAATGATTCGGAGTCCATCTATCTTGATGCTAAAAGCATTAAAAGTGGAGTAGAAGACATTAAAACTTTGAGTAGTAATGAAATTACTACCGTGGATTTCAAGGAATTCAATTATGATAGTTGCTCCTTGATTGAATGCATTTCTTTGATGCAATCCGTGTTAAACTCTCCACACGCTTATAGCCAAAACAAAGCCTTTACCGATCATATCGTCGAAGCTATGATGAAAGCTCTTGAAGAGAAACTTGGATTGGAAGTCTCTATCCCTAGAAAGCTTCATGATGACTGGGAACCTACCATCAAATCAAAATCAAAAACTATGAGTGCAATGCTTTGTGTGATTCGGGTGCTAGTGTTTCTGCAATTCCAAAGTCTTTATGTGATGTTCTGGGTTTTAATGAGATTGAAGAGTGTTCTCTTAATTTGCATCTTGTTGATTCTACTGTCAAGAAATCCATGGGAAGGATCAATGATGTTCTTATTATTGCACATAGGAACTATGTCCCCGTGGATTTCAGTGTGCTTGACATTGATTGCAATCCTACATGCCCTATTATTATTGGTAGACCTTTCCTAAGGACTATTGGTGCTATCATCGATATGAAGGAAGGGAATATTAGCTTTCAATTTCCTTTAAGGAAGGGTATGGAACACTTTCCTAGAAAGAAAATAAGATTGCCTTATGAATCCATGATGAGGGTCACTTATGGTTTGAACACCAAAGACGACGATACGTGATTCTATCGCTTCTATGCCTAGCTAAGGGCGTTAAACAATAGCGCTTGTTGGGAGGCAACCCAATGAATTTATCTTTTTATTTCTGTTTTGTTGCGTCCACACTTTCATAATTCTGCTGTGATTGTGTTTTTTGTGTTTCTTTTTGTGTTTGAGCCAAGCAAAGCCTTTATGACTAGTCTTGGTAATGGTTGTTTGATCCTGTTGGAAAAAGACAGAAACTTTTCACTCACGAGATGATTTTTAAATTTTATTCAGAAAGAGCTTTTGAGTTGATTCCTTTTGCTGATGATTTATATGCTATTTCCCCATACCGTCGTAATTTTTCAGTTTTTTTGAGGTAACATAAGTATACAAAGTATACAGATTGCTACAGACTGGTCTGTTTTCGACAGATTCTGTTTTTGTTGGGTTGGTTGCTTGTTTTGATGAAACTATGGTTAGTATCGGGGGTACTAACCATGGGAAAGTGAGAATACAGTATCAAATCATCAACATAGATATAATTCAAGTTTTCTACAGTACCAAAAGAAGTGGTAGTTTGTTTTCTTGTACTAATGTTATCACAAGTTTCTGCTTAAGTTTTGTGTTGTGAAGTTTTCAAGTTTTGGGTGACGTTCTCATGGACAAAGAGATAAGGAGTGCAAAGAGCTCAAGCTTGGGGATTGTAACATCCCAAATTTCCTAATTTGGAATGTTTTACATTGTAGCTAAGCATCTATGCATATTGATTTAAATAAAGTTTGCATTTGAATTCTTTCGACTTTTGCTTTTGCATTTCTATTTTTTTTCACACGAGAAATGCCGGGAAATAACCTCTTGCACGCAAGAGAGAGCGGAGGAAAATGACCCTTCAAAATGTGAGGCATTTCTGAATTATTTTGAGCCAAGAAAGACAAAGTTTTATTGTGAAAATAATTGCAAAAGGAAAATATAGCATAAGGGATTTTTTCCGAAAAAACATTTTTTTAAAGTTTTTATTTTTGCCTTGGAAAAATGTTAATCGAGTAGAGGATATTTTTCTGATCATTTTGGTATATAATACCCTATATTAACTATTTTATTTGTTTCCTTTTTTCCTTTTAGTTTCTGTTTTATAAAAAAACTAAAACGGGAATGTTTTTTTTAAAAGGAAGGCGCCTGAGCGCTTTATAGCGCAATCAGGCCGAATCCCAGCCCAGCCAGATCCGATCTGGATCCAGATCGGCCAACAGATCCCCCTGCGCCCTCGCCTCTCTCTCTGGCCCGTGGCCCCACGCCCGACCGAGCCCTCCCCTCGGTCATCTCTTTCCTCCCAGTCCCGAGCTTTCCAAGTTCGCCGGATCCTCGTCGGGATCGCCTCGATCTGCTGCTCCTGCCCCGCCCGAGCCCCCCAGCCACCCCTATAAATACCCCCACTGCCACCTCGCCCCGTTCCCCTAGTCTCCACCCCTGCCCGAGCCCCGCCACCCTCTGCCCAAGCTCACCGGAGCCGAGCCCCGCCCTGAGGCCCCTGGCGCCTTGCTGCTCTCTCCCCACCCCGAGCTGCCTCCCCACCGCCACCAACCGCCCGAGGAGGACCGCCGCCATCTCCTCGACTCCTCAGACCATGCCGGAGACCACCGGAGCTCTTCCCCTCGCTAGCGCCGCCTCGGACCTCGCCGGAGTAGCACCTAGCCGGCCAACTCTCTGTAAGTCTCCACCCCCCCCCTTTTTTGACCGTTGGATTAAAACAGACGCATAGGATTAGATGTGCATACCCCTTCGGGTCTTACAAAAAAACCGGATCGGTTTTTCTGTCACTTAAACTGAGCCGAGTAGTTTTCATTAGATTGCGGCCGTGTGCTAGTATCCCTCGCAGCAAACACCCCGCAGCCAACCAGAGACTGCCACCTGTACCCCTGTCCGGTTAGTAGCAAATCTTCTTTTTTTCTGTTTAATTCAAAAACAGAGAAAGTTGTAATCTTATTTCCCCTATAACTTTTGATCTAGAGATCCAATGAGGTTGATTATTTTTCCAGTAGATCAAAAATTTTCTGTAGTTTGTAAAAACATATAATTTGTCTATGTTTGAAATTTTAAAATTTGAATTAGATCAGATTTAGTATAAACCTTGTTTTGCTTATTCCAGGAGTTCAAAAAATGATTTTGATTTGATTCTTTTTGCTACTGCTTCCTAGTGATTATATCTTACTGTGGTATAAGTTTCAATTTTTTTTAAATATTTGTACTTGGGGTTTTAACAGAAACAAGTTTCTGCCTTAGTGACGTGTAGTGAGTTCTTTCACTTAGGCCATAGCTACTTATTACTTGTGATGTTATTTTTACTTGTTGATTGATTGTAGTGCTTATGGTGTGTATTTGTTTGTATCAGTAGATCACTCGGAGTGCGAAGCTTGTTACTTAGAAGCGCTCGATCAAGACAATTATCATCAAGGCAAGTCATTTTGATCATACTATCTCCTATGTTTTTTCGATGCATGGTAGTTCACCTTTCTTTGCCCAATTGCAGGCTGCTTAGGTACTTGGATATTTTAGTATAGGTTGTAGTATCATGTGGTAGGCACACAACAACCCCGATACTTGGCCCCGGGACGACAAATTTCATATTGCTATGCTTGAGTAGACGGGATTTCGGTTGAGTGCATAACACGAGTGATGCGAGGTTGATTAAATAACCAAGACCGGTTAAGACAAGATTTTCAAGACCTCGTGATGCAATGCAACTCTGGGTGAAGGACGGTTGATCGGCTCCCTGGAGAAACCAGTGGATGACCCGGGATGCTGGAGACGGCCAAGACATCTTGCGGAAAGCTTCACCCAGGCTCGAAGAGACGGACAGAGGCTTCAAGACCCAAGGCTTACCTGCACAGCCACAAGTCATTATGGGCTCTGGCTTGGTTGGACAACGCGGCGACTCTGGACAGGCGGTGCTAGCAGATGTAGAAGAACGGTAGGAATGGATGGGCACCGACAGGAATTCAGAGGGACCCGTTGAAAGACCATGTTTTGATCATCCAGTCTTCAAACACCCTGAAGTGCGAGGATAGGCGATCAAATCTTGTGGGGAACATGTGCAAAACTCTGCAGAGTGCCCAACCTAATCGATTAGCCGTGTCCACGGTCATGGACAACTTGAGCCGAAGGCATTGAAATTTCCCTGAACTCTCGACACAACTTAATAATGATGTGGGAACTAACAACAACTCGGGTACGAGAATTGGTTGGCGGAACCATCTTGTTAACAACAAACAATGTAGTAATATTTTGCTTTCAGCCCTTCTTGTTGTAGGATAAAATTGGCTTTATGCAAAACTTATAGCCCCACCTGCCAAATATGCATGTAGAGATAGTTGTTATTATTTTACCCCTCTATTTGATGACTTGCCAGCATATTCCATATGCTGACCTACACGGCTGCAACGTATCATGTTGCAAAGTACTTTTCCGACCAGGAGTGAGGCTACGATCTACGCTCAACGACATGCCCTGGAGTCGGATGGACTCGTCTACCTGATGCTTCTGCTAGTCTTTGTTAGATATCTCATGAGATGGCCTTTAGCCACTTTATTGTAATCCTTTATTGTAATAAAGTACTCGTTATGAGATTTCGATTAATAAAGTTGTGTGATTGAACTCTTGATATATACATTGATGTACTGAGTGTGTACCAGCATGATCTTGGGATGGTACAGAAACACCAGAGGCTTGACTCGTTTTGAGTCGGGTCGCTACAGGGATGCCCAAGGCACCCCAAGACAAATTCAAGGACACCAAAAAGCCTAAGCATGGGGATGCCCCGGGAAGGCATCCCCTCTTTCGTCTTCAATCCATCGGTAACATTACTTGGAGCTATATTTTTATTCACCACATGATATGTGTTTTGCTTGGAGCGTCTTGTATCATAGGAGTCTTTTATTTTTGTTGTGTCACAATCATCCTTGCTGCACACCTTTTTGAGAGAGAGACATGCACTCATCGTGATTTTGCTAGAATGCTCAATGTGCTTCACTTATATTTTTTGAGCTAGATACTTTTGCTCATGTGCTTCACTTATATCTTTTGAGCTAGATACTTTTGGTCATCTGCTTCATTTATATATTTTGAGCTAGATACTTTTGCTCATGTGATTCACTTATATATTTTGAGCTAGATACTTTTGCTCATGTGCTTCACTTATATCTTTTGAGCTAGATACTTTTGCCCATGTGCTTCACGTATATCTTTAGAGCACGGCGGTGCATTATTTGGTAGTTGGCTTATGCTATGAAAGTAGTCCCATGTGCTAGGTACCCAAAGAGGATGCAAAAACCTCCATCTTCATGTGCATTGAGTAGAAAGAGAAGTTTCGATTCCTCTCAACTAGTTTTGAGACATGGATTCGGTAATATTAAGAGTTATGTTAGTAGGGTGTTGTGAATCTAGAAATACTTGTGTTGAAGTTAATGATTCCCGTAGCATGCACGTATGGTGAGCCGCTATGTTAGGAAGTCAGAGCATAATTGATCTATTGATTGTCATCCTTTGTGTTGAGGTCGGGATCTACCAACCCTTCCCCTCGGAGTATGTGTTTAGCGCTTTGTTTCGATTACTAATAAAAACTTTCGCAACAAGTATGTGAGTTCTTTATGACTAATGTTGAGTCCATGGTATAGATGCACTTTCACCTTCCACCTTTTCTAGCCTCTCTAGTGCCGCGCAATTCTCGCCGGTGCACAAACCCACCAAATTCCTTCCTCAAAACAGCCACCATACCTACCTACTATGGCATTTTCATAGCCATTCCAAAATATATTGCCATGAAACTACCACCGTTCCATCTCATGACTTGTGTCGTCACTCTCATATTGCCATTGCATGATCATACTAGATCGTTGCACATCCCGGTACACTGCTGGAGGCATTTCCTATGGAGTCATCGTCATTGTGATCTTCGAGCTATGAGTAAATAAAAGTGTGATGATCATCATTATTAGAGCATTGTCCCATGTGAGGAAATAAAAAAAGAGGCCAAAGAGCCCAAAAACAAAAAAGAGAGAGAAAAGAGAAAATAAAAAAAGGCCTAAGAGCCCAAATAAAAAAAGAGAAAAGGAGAGAAGGGACAATGCTACTATCTTTTTCCACACGTGTGCTTCATGATAGCACCATGTTCTTCATGATTGAGAGCTTCTTGCTTTGTCACTACCATATTCTAGTGGGAATCTTCACTATATAACTTGGCTTGTATATTCCAATGATGGGCTTCCTCAAAATTGCCCTAGGTCTTCGTGAGCAAGCAAGTTGGATGCACACCCACTAGTTTCCCTTTTGAGCTTTCATATACCTATAGCTCTAGTGCATCTCTTGTATGGAAATCCCTACTCATTCACATTGATATCTATTAATGGGCATCTCCATAGCCTATTGATACGCCAAGTCAATGTGACCATCTCCTCCCTTTTTGTCTCGCAACCACCACCACACTCTAATCCACCTATAGTGCTATATCCATGGCTCGCGCTCATGTATTGTGTGATAGTTATAAAAAGTTTGAGAAAGTAAGAGTGCAAAAATAATTAATTGGCCAATTCCGGGGTTGTGCATGATTTACATTAGTTCTGTGAGGATGATGGAGCACAGCCAGACTATATGATTTTTGTAGGGATAACTTTCTTTGGCCTTGTTATTTTGAAAGTTAATGATTACTTTGCTAGTTTGCTTGAAGTATTACTATTTTCATGTCAATAGCAAACTATTGTTTTGAATCGTACGGATCTGAACATTTTTGTCACGTGAAAAAAGTTGCAAAGGACAACTATGCTTGGTAGCATTCCACATCAAAAATTCATTCTTTATCACTTCCCTACTCGAGGACGAGCAGGAGTTAAGCTTGGGGCTGCTTGATACGTCTCCAACGTATCTATAATTTTTGATAGTTTCATGCTAATATCTTGTCAAACTTTGGATGTTTTGCATGCCTTTTATTTATTTTTTGGGACTAACTTATTAACTCAGTGCCAAGTGCCAGTTCCTGTTTTTTCCATGTTTTTGACCCCTTTCAGAGGAGATTTTGAAACGGAGTCCAAACGAAAGAAAATCCTCGAAAAGAATTTTTCTGGAACGGGAGAAGATCGGAGGACTTGGGAGCCAAGCCAGAATAGCCCCAGGGGCCCCACAAGCCCCCACCCCACGGCCAGGGGGGTGCGCCATGCAGGCTTGTGGGCCCCGTGGAGGTCCCCTAACCTAGATCTTGCGCCTATATATTCCCAAATATTCCCAAAAAATCAAGAGAGGGCCGCAATCGCTTTTTCGCCGCCGCAAGCTTCTGTCTCCGCAAGATCCCATCTGGGGCACGTCCTGGTGCCCTGCCGGAGGGGGGATTCGGACACGTAAGGCTTCTTCATCAACACCATGACCTCTCCGATGATGCGTGAGTAGTTCACCATAGACCTACGGGTCCATATCTAGTAACTAGATGTCTTCCTCTCTCTCTTGGATCTTCAATACGAAGTTCTCCATGATCTTCATGGAGATCTATCCGATGTAATCTTATTTTGTTGTGTGTTTGTCGAGATCCGATGAATTGTGGATTTATGATCAAATTATCTATGAATCTTATTTGAGTTTCTTCTGATCTCTCTTATGCATGATTTCATATCCTTGTAATTCTCTTCGAGTTGTGGGTTTTGTCTGGCCAACTAGATCTATGATTCTTGCAATGGAGAAGTGCTTGGTTTTGGGTTCATACCGTGCGGTGACCTCACCCAGTGACAGAAGGGGTAGCGAGGCACGCATCGTGTTGTTGCCATCAAGGGTAAAAAGATGGAGTTTTCATCATTGGTTTGAGATTATCCCTCTACATCATGTCCTCTTGCTTAAGGCGTTACTCTGTTCGTCATGAACTCAATACACTAGATGCATGCTGGATAGTGGTCGATGTGTGGAGTAATAGTAGTAGATGCACAAAGTATCGGTCTACTTGTCTCGGATATGATGCCTATATGTATGACCATTGCCTTAGATATCGTCATGACTTTGCGCGGTTCTATCAACTGCTCGACAGTAATTTGTTCACCCACCATAATACTTGCTATTTTGAGAGAAGCCTCTAGTGAACACTATGGCCCCCAGGGTCTACTTCACACCATATTTTCAGCCTTACACTTTTTACTTCGTTGCACTTTCCGCCTTCAGATCTCACTTTGCAAACAATCTTGAAGGGATTGACAACCCCTTTGAAGTGTTGGGTGCAAGCTTGTTTGTGTTTGCGCAGGTACTCTGGACTTGACGAGACCCTCCTTCTGGATCGATACCTTGGTTCTCAAACTGAGGGAAATACTTACTGCTTCTGTGCTACATCACCCTTTCCTCTTCAAGGGAAAAACCAACGCAAGCCCAATCTCCGTCAACGTGTCAATTTCTGGCGCTGTTGTTTGAGAAGTAGCAAGGAGCAGCAAGCACATGCATATTATATCCATCAAAATCATCATGTGTAGTGGTAAAACACATCCCATCAATATAATCCTTAATAAGTGCAAAATTCTCCGATATATTGTAGTTGGGAGAGTTCAAAAGGATAATAGGACTATCATGTGTGTGTGCAATAGCAACAATTTCATGCTTAAAAGGAACTATAGCAAGTTCATATCCATAAGCATAATTCATAATGGCATCATGGCCACAAGCATAGCAAGCATCAAGTTCATCAAAAAGGAATATTTCAAACGAATCCAAGGGATCATAACATTCATCATAGCATTCATCCTTCGGTAAGCACGAAGGGAAATTAAACAATGTATCAATTGAAGAGTTACTATCATTAGAAGGTGGGAGCGGGTAGCTAATCATCTCTTCCTCCTTTTGTTATTCGCTCCCTCCTCATCTTTTTCATTTAGCAAGCTAATAGTTTCAGCAATTTCTTCTTCCATAGATTCCTGCGAAATATTAGTGTATTCCAAGGCAGCAAACATTCTTTCAGAAAGTTCTTTAACATAAGAATTTGATGCATTTTTCATAGCAATATTGAAGTATGGCAAAAAAAAATAGATTTGTAAAGATTAGCATCATACTTTTCAATCAAAGTAGCAATTTTGTAAGCACCCTTACATGCAACAAATTCTTCAATTTGTTCAACATCACAATAACAATAGGACTCCTTGGCATAAGAAGATAGTATTTCATTATCATTAAACACACACTCGTAGGGAAGGTGATTTTTAGTTTCTTCAGAAGAACAAGTAAAATCATGTATTTCGCATAACTTCTAAGCATAGCAACACAAAGTATTAATTTGATGCCACGAGAGTTTCCCCTTTTGAGATAAACAGTGTTGCACATAATAAGCATGCTAATTTAATGATTCTCCCTCAACTAAGTGCTGCTTCTTGAGCTTGCGTTGGTTTTTCCTTGAAGAGGAAAGGATGATGCAGCAAAGTAGATAAGTATTCCCCTCAGTTTGTTGAGAACCAAAGTATCAATCCAGTAGGAGGAACAAGCAAGGCCCCAATCGCAGTACCTACACAAATAATCAAACACTTGCACCCAGCGCTAAAAGGGGTTGTCAATCCCTTCAGAGTTATTTGCAAGGATGAGATGTAATAGAGATAGATATAAAAGATTGTGGAAACAAAAGTAAATAAATTACAGCAAGATATTTTTGGTACTTTTGGTTTATAGATATGAAAGTATAATATGGAAAATAGACCCGAGGGCCATAGGTTTCACTAGAGGCTTCTCTCATAGAGGAAAATAATACGGTGGGTGAACAAATTACTATCGAGAAATTGATAGAAAAGCGAATAAGTATGAAGATATCCAAGGCAGTGATTAAGCATATAGGCATCATGTTCGAGTCGAGTAGACCGAAACGATTCTGCATCTACTACTATTACTCCACACATCGACCGACCCCTGCCTGCATCTAGAGTATTAAGTTCATGAAGAATAGAGTAACGCATTAAGTAAGATGACATGATGTAGAGGGATAAACTCAAGCAATATGATGAAACCCCATCTTTTTATCCTCGATGACAACAATACAATACGTGCCTTGCTACTCCTACTATGTCACTGGGTGAGGACACCGCAAGATTGAACCCAAAACTAGGCACTCTACCATTGCAAGAATTACCAATCTAGTTGGCCAAACAAAACCAATAACTCGAAGAGACTTGCTAAGATATGAAATCATGCATATAAGAATTCAGAAGAGATTCAAATAATATTCATAGATAATCTGAACATAAACTCACAATTCATCGGATCTCGACAAACACACCGCAAAAGAGTATTACATTGGATAGATCTCCATGAAGATCATGAAGAACATGGCACTGAAGATCAAAGATAGAGAACAAGCCATCTAGCTACTAGCTATGGACCCGTAGGTCTATGGTGAACTACTCACGCATCATCAGAGGGGAAATGGAGTTGATGTAGATGCCCTCTGATGTTTGTTGTGTATCCCTTGCAACGGTGCTAGGAAATAGTTGTGTCGACGGCACCAGGAATCCTTCAGCTACGGCTACGCCTTAATGGACTTCCTAGGCAAGTATGCAAAGGATTTCCCCCGTGGCCTTGGAGCCTTGCATTGGTGTTCCCTCGAAGCGGAAAGGGTGATGTAGCACAACGATGGTAAGTATTTCCCTCAGTTTGAGAACCAAGATATCAATCTGGCGGAAGAGTATCTCAAGATCCTGCACAAACACAAAAGCTTGCACCCAACGCTATGAAGGGGTTGTCAATCCCTTATAGATTGTTTGCCAAGTGAGAACTGAAAGCAACAAAGTAACAAAGCAAAGTAAAAGCGGAGGTGTAAACGATGGATGTGAATAGACTCGGGGGCCGTAGTGTTTACTAGTGGCTTCTCTCATGAAAGCAAGTAGACGGTGGGTGAACAAATTACTGTCGAGCAATTGATAGAACCGCGCAAAGTCGTGACGATATCTATGCAATGATTATTTGTATAGGCATCATGTCCGAAACAAGTAGACCGATACTTTCTGCATGTGCTACTATTACTCCAGACGTCGACCGCTATCCAGCATGCATCTAGTGTATTAAGTCCATAAGAACAGAGTAACGCCTTAAGCAAGATGACATGATGTAGAGGGATAATCTCAAACCAATGATAAAAACCCCATCTTTTTACCCTTGATGGCAACTACTTGATGTGTGCCTTGCTGCCCCTACTGTCACTGGGAAAGGTCACCACATGGTAGAACCCAAAACCAAGCACTTCTCCCATTGCAAGAATCATAGATCTAGTTGGCCAAACAAAACCCAAGACTCGGAGAGACTTACAAGGATATCAAATCACGCATATAAGAAATCAGCAAAGACTCAAATATATATCATAGATAATCTGATCACAAATCCACAATTCATCGGATCTCGACAAACACACCGCCAAAGAAGATTACATCGGATAGATCTCCATGAAGATCATGGAGAACTTTGTATTAAAGATCCAAGAGAGAGAAGAAGCGATCTAGCTACTAACTACGGACCCGTAGGTCTGAAGTGAACTACTCACGAGTCATTGGAGGGGCGATGATGATGATGAAGAAGCCCTCCAACTCCAAAGTCCCCTCCGGCAGGGCGCCGGGAAGGGTCTCCAGATGAGATCTCACGGAAACGGAAGCTTGCGGCGGCGGAAAAGTATTTTCGAGGCTCCCCTGATTTTTTGCAGAATATTTGGGAATTTATAGACCAAAGACCTAGGTAAGGGGGTGGCCAGGGAGGCCACAAGCATGCCCACCGCTGCCTCCCCCCTGGTGGCGGAGTGGGGGCTTGTGGGCTCCCTGGAGCCCACCTGGCTTGGCCCAAAAGCCCCCTGGTCTTCTTCCGTTCAGGAAAAAATCATTTCGGGGGTTTTCTTCCGTTTGGACTCCGTTCCAAAATCAGATCTGAAAAAAGTCAAAAACACGGAAAAAAAACAGGAACTGGCACTTGGCACTGAATTAATAAGTTAGTCCCAAAAAGATATAAAAAGATACATAAAACAACCAAAGAAGACAAGATAACAGCGTGAAACCATCAAAAATTATAGATACGTTTGAGACGTATCAAGCCTCCCCAAGCTTAACTCCTGCTCGTCCTCGAGTAGGGAAGTGATAAAGAATGAATTTTTGATGCTTTCAAGCTACCTAGCATAGGTGTCCTTTGTAATTCCTCTTATGTGACGTGAATGTTCAGATCCATTAGATTCAAAACAATAGTTTGCTATTAACGTGGAAACAATAATAATTCAAGCAAACTAGCAAAGTAATCATGAACTTTCAAAATAACAAGGCCAAAAGAAAGTTATCCCTACAAAAGCATATAGTCTGGCTATACTCTATCATCATTGCACAACGAATTTAAATCATGTACAACCCCGGTAGTGGCCAAGTAATTGTTTCACACATTTACTTTCTCAAACATTTTCAACTCTCACGCAATACATGAGCGTGAGCCATGGTTATAGCACTATAGATGGTGTGGAATGTGGTGGAGGTTGCAAGACAAAAAAGGAGAAGATAGTCACATTAACTAGGCATATCAATGAGCTGTGGAGATGCTCATCAATAGATATCAATGTGAATGAGTAGGGATTGCCAAACAAATGATGCACTAGAGCTACGAGTATGTGAAAGCTCTTAAAGAGAACTAGCGGGTGTGCATCCAACTTGCTTGCTCACGAAGACCTACGGCAATTTTGAGGAAGCCTATCATTGGAATATACAAGCCAAGTTATATAATGAAAATTTCCCACTAGCTATATGGTGGTGACAAAACGAGAGACTCTCAATCATGAAGATCATGGTGCTTAATATGCACAAGTGTGGAAAAGGTGGTAGCATTATCCCTTCTCTCTTTTTATCTCATTTTATTTCATTTTATTTTTTTATTTGGTGGGCTCTTTGGCCTCTTTTTTTGTGGGCTTCTTTGGCCTCTTTTATTTCCTCACATGGGAAAATGCTCCATTAATGATGATCATCACACTTTCAACTCAAAACTTAGAGTAACGATGACTCTATATGGAATGCCTTCAGTAGTGTACCGTGGCAATGATCTAGCATGGCATAGACATCAATGGAAACATCATGCTAGCTATCTTACGATCGTGCAAAGGCAAAGTAGACGTGGTGGCACATGTCATGGTGGTAGTTGCATGGCAATATATCTCGGAATGACTTTGGAAAAGCCATAATAGGTAGGTATGGTGGTTGTTTTGAGGGAGGCTAATGGTGGGTTTTGTGCACCGGCGAAAATTGCACGGCACTAAGAAGACAGTGATGGTGGAAGGTGAAAGTGCATCTAAACCATGGACTCAACATTAGTCATGAAGAACTCATATACTTGTTGCAAAAGTTTTATTAGTAATCAAAACAAAGCATTCAACGCATACTCCTAGGGGAAGGGTTGGTAGGTATAAACCATCGCGCGATCCCGACCGCCACGCAAAGGATGACAATCAATATACTAATCATGCTCAGATTTCATCACATAGCGGTTCACCATACGTGCATGCTACGGGAATCACTGACTTCAACACAAGTATTTCTAGATCCACAACACCTTACTAGCATGACTTCAATATTACCATAACCACAACTCAAAACTAATTGAGATGAATCAAACTTCTCTAACTATTCAATGCACATGAAGGTGGAAGTTTTCGTATCCCTTTGGATAACTACCACTTTTGAGACTACTTTCAAAGCATAGATCAACTACCAAGCCACGCACCGCTGTGCTCTAAAAGATATAAGTGAAGCACATAGAGCAAAAGTATCTAACTCAAAAGATATAAGTGAAGCTCGACAAAATCATGGTGTGTGCATGTGTCTCTCTCTAGGTGTGCAACAAGGATGATTGTGACACAACAAAAATAAAAGACTCCTACGATACAAGACGCTCCAAGCAAAAACACATAACATGTGGTGAATAAAAATATAGCCCCAAGTAACGTTACCGATGGATTGAAGACGAGAGAGGGGATGCCTTCCCGGGGCATCCCCAAGCTTAGGATTTTACGACATCCTTGAATCTCTTGCGGTGCCTTGGGCATCCCCAAGCTTGAGCTCTTGCCACTCTTTATCTCTTTGTCCATAATAACTTCACCCAAAACTTGAAAACTTCACAACACGAAACTTAAACAGAAACTCGTGATAACATTAGTACAAGAAAGCAAACCACCACTTCCTTAGGTACTATAGCAAACTTAAATTCTACTTGTGCTGATGTTGGGTTACTGTACTTTCAATCTTCCATGGCTAATACCCCCCCCCCCCCGATACTATCCATAGTTTCATCAAAATAAGCAACCAACACAACAAAAACAGAATATGTTAACAGCAGACCAGTCTATGGCAATCTGTATGTTTCGTATAACTCTATTACTTCAAAACAATTGAAAAATTACGACAGTTTGAAGAATTTGCGTAGCAATCAGCAGCGAAAAGAATCAACTCAAAAGCTCTTACAGAAAAAAAAAATGAAAATTCTTTTCGTGAGCAGAAAGTTTTTGTCTTTTCCAGCATGACCAAACGATCATCCCCAAGACTAATCATAACAGTTTTGCTTGGCACAAACGCAAAAAAGAAACACAAAAAACACAATCATAACAGAATTATGAAAGTGTGGAAAACACAAAACAGAAAGAAAAATGATAGATTCGTTGGGTTGCCTCCCAACAAGAGCTTTTGTTTAACGCCCTTAGCTAGGCGAAAGGTGATGAAATCACGTATAGTCATCTTTGGTGCTCAAACCATAGGTAGCCCTCATCATAGATTCATAAGGCAATCTTATTTTCTTTCTACCAAAGTGCTCCATGCCCTTCTTTAAAGGAAATTGAAATCTAATATTCCCTTCCTTCATATCGATGATAGCACCAATAGTCCTTAGGAAAGGTCTACCAAGAATAATGGGACATGAAGGATTGCAATCTATGTCAAGTACAATGAAATCCACGGGTACATAGTTCTTATTTGCAACAATAAGAACATCATCGATCCTCCCCATGGGTTTCTTGACAGTAGAATCCGCAAGATGCAAATTAAGAGAACACTCTTCAATCTCATGAAAACCAAGAATATCACATAAAGACTTTGGAATCGCGGAAACACTAGCACCCAAATCACACAAAGCATTGCACTCATAGTTTTTGATCTTGATTTTGATAGTAGGTTCCCACTCATCATGAAGTTTTCTAGGTATAGAGACTTCTAGTTCGATCTTCTCTTCAAGAGATTTCATCATAGCATCTACGATATGCGTGGTAAAGGCTTTGCTTTGGCTATAAGCATGTGTAGAGTTTGCAATGGATTGCATCAAAGAAATGCATTCAAACAAGGAGCAATTATCATAATTGAATTCCTTGAAATCCAAAGTGGGAGTTTCATTACTACCCAAAATTTTGACTTCTTCTACTCCACTCTCCACACCTTTATCATCAAAATAGGTGGACTCCGAATCATTGGGGCGTTTTTCAACCAAAGTGGATTCATACCCAACCCCTCCATAAGTAGGTTTGACACGCGAAAACAAAGATTCAAGAGGAGACACACCAAGCACTTTAAGATCTTCGTGATTTGCATCACTAGAACGCACCCTTTTAAACCATTCATGTCTAGCGTGAATTTGGGCGGTTCTTTCTTTGCTCTCATTCATGGAGATACGCATAGCTTTCAAAGTTTCATCCAAGTTGATCTTGGGAGGAGCGCATCTAACTTTCAAAGCATCAATATCACAAGACATCCTATCAACGCTCTTAGCGAAATCGTCTATTTTGAGTAGTTTTTCCTCTAGGGACGCATTGAAAATATTTTGAGAGTTGATGAACTCTTTGATATTACTCTCTAGATTAGAGGGTAATTTGTTGTGATTTCCATAAGTGTTGCCATAGGAATTTCCATAATTGTTAGAGGAGTTACTAGGAAAAGGCCTAGGAACATAGTTTCCTCTAAAAGCATTGTTGTTGCCAAAATTGTTCCTACCAACAAAATTCACGTCCAAACTAGCGTTGCTACTCTCAATCAAAGAAGATAGTGGCATGTCATTAGGATCTGCGGTAGCATTTCTACTAGCAACCAAATTCATCAACTCGTCCATCTTAGCACTAAGCGAGTTAATCTCTTCTATAGCGTGCACCTTTTTGCTAGCAGGCGACCTTTCAGTGTGCCACTGAGAGTAGTTGGTCATGATATTGTCTAGGAGTTTTGTAGCGTCTCCTAACGTGATTTCCATGAACAATCCACCTGAGGCGGAGTCCAAGATATTGTGAGAAGCGAAATTCAAGCCATCGTAAAAGATTTGTATAATCCTCCACAAACTCAAGCCATGGGCGGGACAATTTCTAATCATACGCTTCATCCTCTCCCAAGATTGTGCAACGTGTTCATGATCAAGTTGCTTGAAATTCATGATATCGTTACGTAAGGAGATGATCTTAGCCGGCGGAAAATACTTAGATATGTAAGCATCTTTGCACCTATCCCAAGAATCGATACTATTTTTAGGCAAAGAAGAAAAACAAGTTTTTGCGCGATCTCGCAACGAGAAAGGAAAAAGTTTCAACTTAATCACGTCATTATCCACATCTCCTTTCTTTTGCATATCGCAAAGCTCAATGAAGGTATTGAGATGGGATGCGGCATCTTCACTAGGAAGGCCAGAGAATTGCTCTTTCAAAACAAGATTCAGCAAAGCTGCGTTGATTTCATACGATTCCGCACTAGTGGCAGGAGCAATCGGAGTACTAATAAAATCATTATTATTAGTGCTCGAGAAGTCGCAAGGTTTGGTGTTTTCAGACATGATGACTTCAACAACCAGAAAAGCACACAACAAGCAATAAACCGGCAAAGGCAAAAGAAAACGGCGAAGGTGAAAAGTGAATGAAAACGGCAAATGTGAAGTGGGGAGAGGAAAACGAGAGGCAACTGGCAACAAAAGTAAATGCAAGAGAAGAGTTTGTGAGACCTACTTGGATAGATCTTGATTTCTCCTCCCCGGCAACGGTGCCAGAAATACTTCTCATGTTTGTTGTGTATCCCTTGCAACGGCGCCAGGAAATAGTTGCGTCGACGGCACCAGGAATCCTTCAGCTACGCCTACGCCTTAATGGACTTCCTAGGCAAGTATGCAAAGGATTTCCCGCGTGGCCTTGGAGCCTTGCGTTGGTGTTCCCTCGAAGCGGAAAGGGTGATGTAGCACAACAACGGTAAGTATTTCCCTCAGTTTGAGAACCAATGTATCAATCCGGCGGAAGAGTATCTCAAGATCCTGCACAAACACAAAAGCTTGCACCCAACGCTATGAAGGGGTTGTCAATCCCTTATAGATTGTTTGCCAAGTGAGAACTGAAAGCAACAAAGTAACAAAGCAAAGTAAAAGCGGAGGTGTAAACGATGGATGTGAATAGACCCGGGGGCCGTAGTGTTTACTAGTGGCTTCTCTCATGAAAGCAAGTAGACGGTGGGTGAACAAATTACTGTCGAGCAATTGATAGAACCGCGCAAAGTCGTGACGATATCTATGCAATGATTATTTCTATAGGTATCACGCCCGAAACAAGTAGACCGATATTTCCTGCATCTACTACTATTACTCCACAGGTCGACCGCTATCCAGCATGCATCTAGTGTATTAAGTCCATAAGAACAGAGTAACGCCTTAAGCAAGATGACATGGTGTAGAGGGATAATCTCAAACCAATGATAAAAAACCCCATCTTTTTACCCTTGATGGCAACTACTTGATGTGTGCCTTGCTGCCCCTACTGTCACTGGGAAAGGTCACCACATGGTAGAACCCAAAACCAAGCACTTCTCCCATTGCAAGAATCATAGATCTAGTTGGCCAAACAAAATCCAAGACTCAGAGAGACTTACAAGGATATCAAATCATGCATATAAGAAATCAGCAAAGACTCAAATATATATCATAGATAATCTGATCACAAATCCACAATTCATCGGATCTCGACAAACACACCGCCAAAGAAGATTACATCGGATAGATCTCCATGAAGATCATGGAGTACTTTGTATTGAAGATCCAAGAGAGAGAAGAAGTCATCTAGCTACTAACTATGGACCCGTAGGTCTGAAGTGAACTACTCACGAGTCATTGGAGGGGCGATGATGATGATGAAGAAGCCCTCCAACTCCAAAGTCCCCTCCGGCACGGCGCTGGGAAGGGTCTCCAGATGAGATCTCGCAGAAACGGAAGCTTGCAGCGGCGGAAAAGTATTTTCAAGGCTCCCCTGATTTTTTGCGGAATATTTGGGAATTTATAGGCCAAAGACCTAGGTCAGGGGGCGGCCAGGGAGGCCACAAGCCTGCCCACCGCCGCCTCCCCCGTGGTGGCAGAGTGGGGGCTTGTGGGCTCCCTGGAGCCCACCTGGCTTGGCCCAAAAGCCCCTGGTCTTCTTCCGTTCGGGAAAAAATCATTTCGGGGTTTTTTCTTCCGTTTGGACTCCGTTCCATAATCAGATCTGAAAAGAGTCAAAAACGCGGAAAAAACAGGAACTGGCACTTGGCACTGAATTAAAAAGTTAGTCCCAAAAAGATATAAAAAGATACATATAAAACAACCAAAGAAGACAAGATAATAACATGAAACCATCAAAAATTATAGATACGTTTGAGACGTATCACCCTCCGTGATCAATTCCCTCCCGACAGATTACCGGAAAAGGCTCCCAAATTGGATCTCACGGGAACAGAGGCTCCCGGCGGCGGAAAAGTATTTCCGTGGCTCTCTTTTGCAAAGGAGGAATATTTGGGAATTTATAGGCCCAAGAATAGGGTTAGGAGACGTGCACGGGACCCACAAGCCAGGGCTCCCCCCTAGGGCGCACCCTGAAGGCTTGTGGCCTCCCGGCAGGTGCCCTGTCCCCTACTCCAAGTCTTCTGGGTTTCTTCTGGTCCAAGAAAAATCATTCCGGAGATTTTATTCCGTTTGGACTCCGTTTAATATTCCTTATCTGCAATACTCAAAAACATGAAAAAAACAGAAACTGGCACTAGGATCTAGATTAATAGGTTAGTCCCAAAATAATATAAACAAGATATTAATGCATATAAAACATCCAAAACACATAATATAATAGCATGGAACAATCAAAAATTATAGATACGTTGGAGACGTATCACTAAGCTAGTTGTTATTTCAGCTCAAGCACAAAGGGATCAAAGATGATCCAAGTAAAAAAGCTTTAGCAGTACGATACATTTTGGGTGGTTCATCAACCACTGGGATAGCAAGTACATCTAACTTTTTTGGTATTTTGTGTTTCCTACCCGTAACTAAAGATATAAAACAACTTAGAACAGAAAATAAAATTACTTAGTGATAAAGCAAACAAGCACACACGAGAATATGAACCACTACGCTATTGCTCCCCGGCAATGGCGCGAGAAAAAGGTCTTGATAACCCACAAGTGTAGGGGATCGTTTGTAGCCTTTTTGGATAAGTAAGGGTGTCAAAACCAACGAGAAGATAAAGGTATAATTAATATTCTCTCAAGTTCTATCGACCACCGATACAACTGTATGAACGCTAACGCTTACTTTACCTAGAACAAGTATGAAACTATTTTGCAAGAAGGAAAATAGAAGTACTTAGTAGAGGTAATAGATAGTTTTGCAAGATAATAAAGAACAAGTAAATAAAAGTTAGGGGTTGTTTAGATAAATATTAATTTAGTTGGTTGATAAGTAGAAATCTTTTTTGTAACGCAATAAAAAGATTATCCATAGGCAATTGAATATAACATGATAGATACTTATCATATGCAATGAGGTAGAGGCATACACTAACACACTTTCCATACTTGGATCATATGCACTTAAGATTGGAACTCTAGCAAGCATCTGCAACTACTCAAGATCATTAAGGTAAAACCCAACCATATCATTAAACACCAAATCCTCTTTACTCCCATATGCAAACAATCCCCTTACTCGGGTGTAAGCTTCTGTCACTCTAACCATCCACTATAAGTGAATTATGAACATATTGCAAACCCTCTAGTGGGATTCCCTCACGTGTGCGCCTCATAGAGGGCACCTCAGTAGAGAACCATATCAACATATAACTCATATCAATAACATCATACCACAATTAACCCGTAGTACAAAATGAGATCTACTCAAACATCATATGATAGCCACACATCATTGGGTAATAATATATAGCATTAAGCACCATGTTTAAGTAGATATTACAACACGGAGAAGAGTGTTTACACCGCTGCATAGAGGGGGATAGAGGTGTTGCTGACGGTGACGAAGTTGTTGGTGTAGATCATCATCGCGATGGTTGCCCCGGCGGTGCTCCGGTGCCATCGAGAGAGAGAGAGGAAGAGATCCCCCCTCCTTATTCTTCTTCCTTGGCCTCGTCCCTGGGTGGGAGGAGGGTTCCCCTTCTGGTCTATGGCCGCCATGGCTCCCGGAGGGCAGGAGCCCCTCTGAGATCGGATCTATGTCTTTGTTTCTCTTCTCTTTTCGCTCCCATTTTCTAGCGCTTCACCGTTTCATAAATATCAAGTGATCCGTAACTCAGATCGGTCTGAAATTTTCAGGGCATTTTTATCGTGAAATTATCTTTCTTCCAGTGAAAGTAGGGCCCCAACCGACTTAAGTAGGAGACACAAGGCATCAGGGCACGACCACCCCCTGGACGCGCCCTATTGCCTTTCGAGAGCCTCGGGCATCGTGTGGCATTGATTCTTCTTCCAAAAATTCACATATATTCCAAAAAAATGTCTGTGTAAATTTTTATCGCGTTTGGACTCTGTTTGATATGGAATTTCTACGAAACAAAAAACACACAAAAAACAGGATCTGACACTAGGCGCTAGATAAGTTAGTTAGTCCTAAAAATAATATAAAATATTGCCAAAAGTATATGAAAGTTGTAGAACATTGGCTTGAAACAATAAAATATTATAGGAATGATGGAGACGTATCATTCACCCTAACACCCATGATCAACTTGCAAATATTTTCACAAAGCCATTGGATGAAGCAAGATTTCACGAGTTAGGCATGAGCTAAATATCATTAATTCGTGCAATGTGGATTGAAGTTTTGCACACCCCACCACTCTCATCATATTATCTTGTTTAGATGTAGGCATGGATTTGGGGGATTGTTATTATCTCAATGAACTCTCCCTCCCCCTATTATGCGTAAATCAAACAAGTATTTCACATTAGTCATTTTTTATGACACTTGTGCTTCAAAGACGATTTTTGGTCATGGTCCCAAGGTTAAAATCTTTGCGGTATCATACCAATCGACTCAAACATAGGAGACTTCGGCCACCACCCCCTCCCAGTGATGCATTTTCTTTTGAGAGCTTATTTGTGTGTTATGTAACTCCAAGTTTGTTTTTTCTTCGTGTTTGGACTCTTTACACTTGGAGTGTCTCTTCCTTTTTAGATGTTTTTTAGTGTCTCCATCTCAAGTATCTATGTTTTGCGTAAGCCCTATTTTTCTTTTTTGCTTTTGGGCAGTTTTTTGGTTCCAAGCGGTACTACCGCTGGGTGTGGTCGATACTACCGCTCCAGCCCATAGTACTACCGCTTTGGGGACTCCTGGATGGTTCAAGTGGTAGACAGGGGGATTTCTAACTCCCCCATATCCATTCACTCCTCCCCTCTTCGATTTCTCTCTCTCAGGCGACCAAAACTCCCCCAGAGGCCGGCTTCGGATCCCTCATTTTGTGTCATCCTTCACATTTCTATCTCGTGGGATTAATATCCCCTTCTTCCTCGTGCCATGGACACTAGTATTGCCCTCTTTTGTTTTCTCTTTGGCTTTACTTTTTGAATCTTGAATCTAGGGCAATGCGAGGTTTCCTTGATTTTTTGTGAAATATAAGCATATGTAGGACGTGAAATGGATGCGATATAGAGATAGTAGTTGATGGTCATTGGAAGTGTCAAAATTTTTGTCACCGGTTCTACCGGGGCCCTGTCACGGAAGTGACTCCAAGGTCTGGGCGGTACTACCGCTCCTGCAGCATGGTACTACCGCTTAGCTCTTGGTGGTACCACCGTTGCTGGGGGCGGTACTACCGCTTGTGACCATGGATTCCAGACTTCCTGTCTGTCATTCCCTACTTTTTCTATTGTTTTTCTATGGCTTATGCAATGGCTTTACACCGACTTTTCCTTCATTCCTTCTTTGTGAGTTCCACATGATGATACCTCTGTTCCTCCAACTCGCCGCACAAATCCAAGCAGGTCTGGTGGTTCCAAGCTGTTCTGCACGTCTAAGGATACCGAGGTTGGTTCCATTGCTCAACCCCAATGGCAATCTATGAATAAGACTATAGGGAAGAAGAAGGTTGGCAAAGATCCCCAAGACATGACTGCCAAGGAGTTTCTTGAGTTTCATTAGTGCAACCCATATCGCCGTTCTCAAGACAAGGCTCTTACTGGTCGTCCTTTGTGGACCAAGGAACAATCTCTCATTTATGTTAGAATTCTGAAGCATAAGAAGAACCTCTATGTGGATGTCAAATCTATTGACACGTGATATATGGACAACCGTCCTCATACTGAGTACTTCGTTGAAGCTAGTGCTCTTTGCCGACAGTGAGCTATGTTTCCCAACATCAGCTTCAACAAGGATTTTGATAGTGAGATTGTGGCTCAATTCTATGCCACTGTTCACTTTCACCCTCATGAGGAGAGAAACTTGACATGGATGACTAGTAGCATGGTGTTGCACTCCAACTGGAAGACCTTCATGAACTCTTGGGGATATGTTGATCGAGGCCTCGATGAGCCTATTGGACTTAGGCCACACACTGCACTTGCGGCAATTCAAAAGTCCAAACTTATTCGATATTCCACGGTGGTGCAGACTGCCAAGGGTTCCCGCACTGATCTCATTACTTTTCTATATATTATGCACCGTATCTTTCGCGACACTGTGTTTCCTCACATTGGGAACAAGGATCAGGTTCACTCTTACATTCTGAATTTTTTGCTTATGTGCATGAAGGAGAAGGGCATAGAATCTACTTTGAATGTTTCCCACATTATGTGGAGGGGGCTTTGTTCAGCTGTGCGTGAGAGGAAGGTGCCTATATATGGCCCCTATATGTTTAAGTTGATTGGGGATACTTGGGATGCTACGTTTCCTAATGAGCCCCTTAAGACTGACAACATGGTTCATCACAATATTATGAAGGTTTGTGTGAAGGATAATTGGGGCATTCCTTCATCGGTTCCTAAGATTTCCCTCATCGACTCTAATGATGAGTAATAGCCAAATTATGCTTATGCTCCACCTTCTGAGATCGAACCATCATGGGCTTCCACGCTCAAAGCAAAGGCGAAGAAGCTTCTCTACTTCGAGGTCAATGGTCAGTACAAGGCACACGTGGAGGCCAAGAAGGCTCGCAGCTGCGACAAGATGATCACAAGGAAGATTGGTCTGAATGTTCACAGTGGGTCTGAGGACAGGTCACTAACAAGGAGGAGTGGATCAAGAAGAACACTTTGTGGGCTGAGTCGGAACATGATGTATCTGCTGCTTATGATGAGGATGAGGAGGAGGAGGATTGATGGCTATCACGAGCTCACCATCACTTTGGATCGTCTTAGTCTGTTGTGCCCCTTTTGGTGTCTTGATGCCAAAGGGGGATAGAGCGTTTAGGGATTTGCTTGATTTTCCGAGTCATGAGTGTTTTATTTTTATCTGCGCGTTTCCTCTCTCGTGAACTCGTTTATTTGTTTGCTTTGGTTTGTGGTGTCCAAACTCGTGAGTGCTTAATTATGGTGTAAGACATATGCTATCTTGCTACCTACTATTATGTCTACATTATTTAGTGTCTGAGATTATATTTCCTATGCTTGCGTACATGCTCATAACTCTTATTTCGCAAGTTGGCAAGTATATGACCCTGTCTATAAAATATAGGGGGAGTGGTGATCCTATTGTGTGCTCTTTGCATTCCAAAGGCATATTGAAATAGACCACACATCTAGGGAAGCATCTCTATATTTTGTAGATGTTGGGCTTGCTTGAGCCTCATTGTTTATCTTAAATAGCAAACCCCATGTTGTCATCAACCCGCCAAAAAGGGGGAGATTGTAAGAGCATAATTTTCCCTTAGTTTTGGTGGTTGATGACAATGCCATTTGCGGACTAACCATGTGCATGAAGCTTTCAGAGATTAACAAGTGTCACGAGATGATTTTCTTCCCCTTAGTGGTTAAAAGAGAGGACAACTATTTTCTGTTGATTTAGTGTTGGTGGACTTGAGTCATAGGAAAATCAGTACTATCAATAGGGGGTCCGCATTTGGAAAGGTTGGGTGGAGTCATCACGTACACACTTGCACACCTTTCCCTTCCTGGCAATTTGGAGCTCTTGTTCCCTCCCAGATAGCCTCAGTTTCACTTAAGCGGAAGTACAACTGTGGAGAGCGGTAGTACCGCCCCAGAGGTAGTAACGCCCTACGGTGCACTGGCCACTTCCTCTTATATGAACTGGTGGAGCCCTTTGCCTTTTTATGCGGAAGTACCGTTGGGGTGGAAGCGGTAGTACTGCCGCCTCCACTTCCGGGCTACTACCACTTATTTTTTTGCTCCCTGGGTAACTGCCTCGCTCGAACTAAATTAGAGCGGCATTAAACAAAGGTAGTACCGCTACACGCGGTACTGCTGTACTGCCGTCCTCTGATTTGGCTGAGTCCCTCTTCCTAGAGTGCTAAGCGTAAGTACCGCTGGCAACGAAGCGTTAGTACCGCTCCGACGACACTACCACCCCATCTGACTGTGTCAGCTGTATGGGAGCCCGGAACTTCCGTGCAAGGAGAAGTACCGCTCATCCAAGCGGTACTGCCACTTATATGCATCCTGTGAGCAGAAAACAGTTAGATTTTCTTCTAGTATATAAGTGGGTCCTCTTCTCCTAGAGGACTTACCTCTTTTCCTAAAATTCTCCATTGTTTCTCCTAAGCTCATTCTTGCCCGATTTCTCTCCCTAGCCATCGAATCTTGTTGATGCTCTAGGGTTTGGAGGAGAAGGCCTTGATCTACACTTCCACCAAGAGAAATTTGATTCCCGCACTATTCCCTTGCGGATCTTGTTACTCTTGGGTGTTTGAGCACACTAGACGGAAGAGGTCACTTTGAAACCATGTTCCATTGTGGTGAAGCTTCGTGTTGTTATTGGGAGCCTCCAATTAATTTGTGGAGATTGCCCAAACCTTGTTTGTAAATGTCCGGTTGCCGCCTTCAAGTGCACCACTAGTGGAATCACGACATCTCGCATTGTGTGAGGGCATGAGGAGAATACAGTGGCCTTAGTGGCATCTTGGGGAGCATTGTGCCTCCACACCGCTCCAACGGAGACGTGCTTCCCCTCAAAGGGAAGGAACTTCGATAACATATCCTCGCCTTTCGGTTCCACTCGTGGTTACTTCTTGCCTTTACTTTGTGTTTCTTACTTGTTTGTTATTATTGTTGTTAGCATCATATAGGTTGATCACCTAGTTGCATATCTAGACAACCTATTTGTTGCTAAACTTAATTTGTTAAATAAAAGCTAAAAATTGGTAGTTGTCTATTCACCCCCTTTAGTCAACCATATCGATACTTTCAGAGTTCCTAGTGGGCTTACGCACCACTGCCACCATACCCTAGAAGGTGGTTGATGCACTCTACTTGGGTGTAGGTGTCGACTCCGCAAAGGATGCGACTACTGGCTTGGGGTTCAACCCTTCCCTAGGGAAAATGGATCATACATACATGCCAAGGTCGCCCCTCCCCCGACCTATGGTGGCCCAATCTCCTCGCCTCATATAAACAACCATGGCCCTCCTCCTAATATTGATTTGATTAACTTCATTAATTGTAGTTTTCGGATCAAGTCTCATTTTAACAACTCCTCTACTCAACTTTGGAGGATCATTGAAGAATGTTATCATCCTTTTGATCCAAGAAACTTGACACCAAGATAAGAAGTGGAAAATCAACTCAATGCGGTTGCTTTGTTCATAATCCAAGCAATGATGCCCCCTGAAGAGCGTTCTCAATTGCGGCCATCCACTCTTGTGAAAGAAGCATGGGAGCATATCAACTCATTGTACAAGGGAAGCTCGAGCATTCAATGCCCCAACTTTGAAGTCATTCTCCATGAAGATGATGGGTTTGTCATGAATGAAAATGAGGACCGCCATGATCTTTATCATAGGCTGACGACTCTTAAAACATCTCTCTGAGACCATGGGAGCAAGGGCACGGATGAAAATTAGGTTAAGCGCAAGTTTCTTAAGGTGATCATGCCCTACAACAACAACATGCATTATGTGATTCACCAATGAACGAACTTTCACACCTTGTGAAGAAGACATTGTTGAAAAAGTACTCATCACCACTATCCAGTTATACCTTGCGGGCAAAATGTCAAACAGCTTGTGGGCGGGCGGAAGAAGCCGACCGATGAAGAATCTCGTGCCTCCCCCAAAGCAGGTAGCAGACATGTGGGCATGGAGACAACCGACGAGCAAGCTGGCCATTCTTGGAGTGTTGCTACCGCGACGAAGGCAAGGGGGTGGCATGCACATTGGGGCCTTCGGCGGCGACGAAAACTATCCACCAACATCGGCAAGAATGACCTCAAGGGTGTGGCGTGCTGCTGGGGGGAGGTATGTGGGTGCGGCCAGCGGCTTGGGTACCGGAACCAGGTGGCCAACAGCGAGAGAGGGCGACTAGATGTGGTGGTTGTCGATGGGAGATATGGAGAAATGGCCAGTGTGCCACCGACTAACGGACCAGGGGGGACAAGCGGGCATCGTGCCCATCCGCTTTGTGTCCATGCTGATGCAAACCCGACCCAAATTTGGGGCTCAAATGGGTCGCGCGCGAAAAAAAGCGGTCGCTCGTCCATTTGCATTGGCGTGTTGGGCCGCAAATTGTGTTCTTTTCGATCCAAACGAACATGCGCGGACAGTTTGTGTCGACGCGTTGGAGTTTCTCTTAGAGCATCTATAACTGGACTTGGCAAATCCGCCCCCTATACGTGTGCAGACGCACCGGACATGCCTGGTGGCGCATTTGGTTGCCCCATCATATCTTGTGTGTGGCATCCACATATCTCAAATCCAAACTCTCAAATACATGCAAATCCATGGACGCCCATCATACATGCCAATGTCGCATGTAAATAACAAATGTTGATAGCAAAAATACATATTTCTTACATAGATTTTATTTAAAATGCACATCTCAAACATTAACTCTTTGGTTTTCATTGTGGGCTCACATATGCTACAAAAGATCATTGAGTAGTTGTGCGTGTACCTGATGATCTCGAATATTCGGATGCATCCCGATTGATCAATCTTCTCCCTTTGATTGAGCCCTTGAAGTTGAGAATATTCTCCACCTGCCAGTCCATTTCCTTTTGCATGCTCACGAGCATGATCATGTCCACTTCTTCATTCGTATCAGTCGAATCAAAGAACTCCTCTTGAATCATTTGATCAAGCTCCATCATTCTGTACTCCTTGTTAGATGAAGCATCAGAATTCATCGTTTTCTCTCTAAAAAATCATAAGAAACCGGGTCGGACAACGTGTCGAACACATAGAACGCAAGGGGCTCCCAAAGAGTTGTCGAACGTACCGCAGTGGCGTTCGGGCCAGCGACGACGCACCCGATTTTGGGAACAAAAGAGAGTAGTGATGTGCATGCGTTGACAACATATAGGCTCGTAAAAGCTACGGAACGCACATGACGACGGAGCTATAAGACACCTGTCGTGGAGGAGGAAGATGAGAGGAGAGAGCAAATGGATCAGGTAGGTCGAGGGGGTAGATTTGGTGCAATTTGAGGTGGGTAGGGTTGTTGAGTCCAACGTGGCGTATGTGCGCGAGTGCCCCATATCCGTCCTAGATTTGGGATGAATATGAGGGGTGTCAGTCAAACCAGACGTTTTAGGCCCATTTGAGAGCCTATTTGGGTCGATTTTTGTGAGGCGGCTGCTACAAATCACTCGATTGACTTGTTACAAATTTAGATCGCCCCGAAAGCCGTCCAATCAAACTCTCCTAAACACAGGATCAGGCAGCACCATGACGCAGTCATGACAACAGCTTCATGGCAGCACTGAAGGCCCCTTGGTGGCGCTCCATTGCAGTTCCGACGAACCCCCGCCATGCTTCGCCACATCACCGATGGCCCCCGACCGCTCTCCATTGCAGCGCTGATGAAGCTTCAACGACCCCCATGGGAAACTCTAGTGAGTTTCGTTGCAACTTCGACGACGCTTCAATGCAACTCCGATGGCGCTTCGTTGCAGCTCTGGCGACGCTTCATTGCAGTGACCCCATGCTTCACTACAACTCCGATGACCCAGTCTATGCTTCATCGCAACTCCGGCGCGTCCGCTCTGCTTCACCGGTTGTTGCATCCCGTTGGGTAGCATGCAACACCACACCGCCATCGCCGCCATGATTCATTGCAGCTCCGACGCCCCCCGCACTGCTTCATCACACCGCAGGCGAGCCCCCTCTATTTCACCTGTCGCGCGTAGCTTCCACCTATGCTAGCCTAAGGCAGTAAGAGGTAAGCGACAGTAGCGATTTGTAGCAACGATGCTAGGCAAAGGCAATTTGTAGTAGTGGTGCAACATCACACGATGGTGGCGGCGACGGTCTACATCGACGAGTGATGACGCTCGTGTGTGGAGCGGTGTGATGAAGGAAGAAGAAAAAGAAGAAAGAATTAGCGGCTCAGCGCATCTAGAGGAAGAGACAAGGGAAGAAGAAAATGATAAGGGAGGAAGAGAGATAAGCAGCGTGTGGGCCCATCGAACGCGTGGCGTGCGTTGGAGATGCCTTAAGAAGCACGATGATCATCTGGTTAATTTCAATCATTTCGACCGACTAGTGATCGGAGTGTTCGTCCAGATGGCTGAGACGGGTTTGAGGCGTTCGGTGTAGATGCTCTTATCCTATTAGTCAAGATGAAGCGCGCGCAGCCGCGTGGCGATCGAACGGCGCGGAGCACGTCGCGCCGTAAGAGCAAGTACAATAAGGTCCAGTCAGCAGACTGTAAGGATTAAAATATTATATTTCTGCTGAGTTGGATGAGAGAGAAGAGGAGAGAGAAGGGAAGCGGACTCTTCGTGAAGAGCGAGCTCTAGCACGTGCTCCTAGGTGCTTTATGAGGATGAAACGTGGACCATATATGATAAAAGTAGTACTTTTTTATAGCTAACTATTGCACAAGCTGACTATTAAGATGGGCTATAAGACTGTTTATAGCCGGCAGTTGGTATATTTTTAACCATGCTCTAAGGGCTTGCACCGCACGTTCGTGCGGTATACTCACCGAACAGCACATCGTAGTAGATTGGAGTCGTACCGTCCTAGAAGGCAGTGCCGCCGCCGTCGCCGCCACCGCCACCCCCTATCCCTCCGCATCCCACGAGCGTCGCCGCCCACAGCGCCCCTGCTGTCTCCACTCCGCACGCAATCTCTCTCCACTCGGTTTTAAGGTATGAGCTCTTGTTCATCCACGGGCTAGTTAAACCCTACCGATCTCCACGATTTCTGGGTGCACCGAGCGCGCGCCCGGCGCAGCATCTAGATCCGCCCTCGTTGCTTAATCTCGGTGCCTGATGATTTACCAGTCGGTGCAGGGGAACATGGCGAGGCTGGTGTCGTCTTCCCTCGTCAGGGGGCTCGTGCGGTCGTGCCGCGCGTCCAGCACGGCGGTAAGTTCATAGTTCAGAAATTTTCCCCATTTTGTTGCCCAACTGATCCGCGCTCAGATCGAATCCCAAAATCCCCAAATTGCTGTCAGGTTCATTGGGACCTGGCAGGCTATTCAGTTCACTCGTCTACAGTTACATAAATTTAATATTATATTCATTTGTGCCATCTCTCTAAGTGATACTCCCTCAGTCCCAAAATAAGTGTCTTAAGCTTAGTATAACTTTATACTAGAGCTAGTATAAAGTTGATTAGAGCTATCATGATGACCCCTGGTTTCCACTTTTTTTTTTCATGAATATCATGTCTAGAGATGAGAATCTGGTTGGCCCGTTTATTTTATCAAAGATCCTTATGTGTAGAGTTGAGATCATTTCAGCATTTGCCATGACAATTTGTGCTATAAGCTGGCCGTTATTAGGTCTGAATGAATGTTATGGATGCTATAGTTCCCTACCAGATAGTCTCCTGTAAATGTGTTTTATTTGAATGGGATGTATATGCAACATGTTTAATGGCTGATGCCTTCACGTAGAGTGGTTCGTTGAGGCTGGAACAATTTCCTGGTTCTGAACTTTATAATTCTACGAACTGGTGGTTTTGTTTCATTTTAAATGGAACAGTGGCTATGAGCCTTGAAGAAGGTTACATGTTTAGTTTCAGCGTAGTGGCCAGTTCTTTTCACCCAGTTTCTGGGCATCTATTGTCCTTTTGCTCCTTTCTTACGTTGTATAGAAATTGCAAGCTTTGTTTTGCTTCCATTTTATCAAAAAACCAACCAATGTTGAACTATCAACTTTTGGCAAGCAAATCAGGTAATTTCTGTTGTGATGTTGATCTCATGTTCTTATAATGACCTTATTTTGCATCATAACTGGAAAAGCAGGCTGTGTCACGACCAGCTTTCCAACAGTTCATGACCTATTCATCAGGAATCAGTGGTGATTCTAACGTGAATGGGGGCACAAGTACAACTCGAGTAACTGCTGATTCTGATACACATCAAGATTTCCAGCCTACAAGCAAAGATTCTGACATGTCTTTGCAAGACATCGTTGCTCAGGTATTTATATGCACACATGAGCTTCAGAACATTTAGATTCAAGCACTTGAAATGTAACAAAAATAGGCATGGCATGACAATTGCAGAACTTAATGTTGTGTCATGCTTTTTCTGCTGTTCATTAATTTTCTTACTGAAATCTTTGCCAGGATATCAAGGAGAATCCAGTCATCATTTACATGAAGGGTCATCCTCAAGCTCCCAGGTGTGGATTCAGTGCACTGGCAGTTAAGGTCCTCCAGCAATATGGTAAGCTATATCTCAGTACCAGCTGTTAGTCAATTGTGCCTCTGAAATCCCCATATCATATCTTGTCTATTGCAGGCGTCTCTATCACTAGTAGAGATATTCTGACTAATATGAAGCTCAAGGAGAGTGTCAAAGCTTACAGGTAAGTGGCTAATCATAACCTCCTTGATGATGTACTTTTAGTTTTAGATGGAAGACAACTGTCTCAAAAAGGGAAAAGGGAACTAGCCATGTGTAGTACGCGAGATTCTGCATCATGGGAATAGGGTATGAGATGATGTGCTGAAGAAAATATTTTAGTATGGTTAGATTTAGCTTCAATGGATGATAAACCTACAGAATATGATTTTGATTACGTTAGTTGGAGGCTTTACTTCGAACAGATTTGCCCCAAAACATGCTGCGTGCACTTGATTACAACATTGCGGAGCTCTACTTAATGTTCATCTTTCAAGTTTCTATTTTATTCAGTTTCATTCATGTGCATCATGGACAAAATGACAAATGGGTAATCTAACACCTGGTGCTAAGATGCCAGAATTGTGAATTATGAATCTTTTAATGCTATTATTACTTAAAGCTACTGTTTGTTTGTGCAGTATTTCTTGATGGGTATTATTACTTAAAGCTACTTTTTGTTTGCGCAGTATCTCTTGATGGGTTTACTATTACTTAGAGCTACTGTCTGTTTGTGCAGTAATTGGCCTACCTTTCCGCAAATATTTATCAACGGAGAGTTTGTTGGGGGATCTGACATCATTTTAAGCATGCACCAGGTAAATGAACCGATCATAACTATTTCGTTCAACGTGTGTATGCAGCTGAGCTTCACTTAGTGGTTGACTTGTTCTCTCAATTTTCTTCAGAAAGGTGAACTTAAGGAGTTACTTGGTGATTCCGCACAAAAGGGCGAGCAAGACAGTACCCAGTGAAACAAGCTACAGCATGTTAGCATTTGCATGGAGATGGATGCTTCCTCTCTGAGTACTCTTTTACTCTGATGCTCTTCCTGTGGTGTTCTGTTGTCTTGACGCAGGATTTCATCATCGTGTTGCCAGCCATGATGGAAACCCCTTGGTTCCAAGAGCATCCAACTCTTCGTTTCATGACAAATAAATGCCACTTTTTCAATATTGTTTCTTTTTACATTGTAATAGTCAGGTGCTCTTTTTTGCATTCTACTCTAGGCTCTGTTTGAGCCGCAGTAATAAATGATTAGGCTGTTACATATACTTATGGACTCCCTTAGCCAGGAGGGGGTGGCATTTGCGAACGATTTCACTGGCATTTTTAGTTGTGAGGGGTGACAGTTTCTTCATAGCGACATGGATACTTAAGTATGCTATTTCTCTATTCCGCAAAGTTAATTTTGTTTGTGTAATCACCTGTTTCCACCGCGAGCACAATCGTTTTAAGGCTTGTGGGGTTGAATTGTCTGAATTCAGGACTCAACTGTGTAATGCATCTTGCTCGTATAAACTTGCAGCATAAACCTGCCCGAGTCGAATATCAAGGTAGTGACATTTCCGTTGAGGGCGGATTTTATGCATTCGAGTACATGTGCACATGATTGTTTGAAATAATCAAAGCAGGTGTTTTTTTTTTTTGGAAATTCTGAAAAAAAATTATGGATACGTATTGTTGGATCTAGTGTAACACTCAAAGACTTATGCGAAACATAATCTAAACAGAAGCATCTAAAACAGCCAGGTCTCAAAAAGATAACCAAAACAACATGTAAATGTGATCAATTAAAAAAAATTGTTCTGTAAATACCATCCACAAAATATATTCAGAAAAAAGGTTGAAGGTTGAAATGTGAAAACCGAACCAGGACTCTCCTTTTTTATGGTACAAATAACTTTTCTTGTTGCACTGTAACTTCGACTCTCTGCTATGTAACCCTCCTGGGTTTGCTATCAACAATGTAACTTGTCTATCTTATGTATGATTGTTTTTCTCTAACAACAAGGCAAACTGTCATCATGTGAATGAAACTTGCCACTGAGGGGGTCATTGCCTTTACAATACGTATATATGTCTCATTAAGCACGTGTGACGGTGTGAGGCGTTGGTGCTGTTTTGATTCGTGCACAAGTGAAATAATCAGTTCAGTAGGAAAAATGATAGAATACATTGAAACAAAAAATATCACCGGTAACCAAAACCAAACTGATCACAATGTCTCCGACTTTGGATGAAAACACATACCAAATTTATGGAAATCTCAAGAGTACCAAGATTCAGTAAAGCATGTCTGCATATGAAATGCCAAGCTAAGACATGACCGTATACCCAAAGCCCAAGTTGGCTATCCAACCATTTTATCACTCAATTTCGGCACAACCACAGGTACTTATATTATTTAGACGCCGCTACAACGAGCCCTTTTCAAGGCATCTCTTCATTCAATCAAGTTGACGAGGAACTGCCAAGTTCCAAGCTTGCCGTAAGCCACTTGACGACTTCGTCCATCTCCTCTGGAACGGTATAGTGCCCGAGCCTTCAAAGGAGAGATCAATCAGCACAAGAAAAAAATCGCAACATTCAAGGGGAATAAAGAAGGCAGCAAACCTGCTGTAGGACTTGAATTCCACATTTGCAAACCCGGTTGACTTAAGTGCATCAGCAGATCTCTCTCCATGTTTGTAGAGGACCACATCATCAGCTGCAAAAAATTGATAACAGTCACAGTTTACAGATGGCGTCTGCATAACTAAATATAAATAAAGGACTTAAAACAAGTTATCAAGACACCTGGTACAAAGACCTATATGTTTTGCTAACTCGTTTTCGGTTGATGCCCATAGAAACTTTGAGGCATGCATCAACTTATATAAGAAAATTGCTTATCACATTTTTGCATCTTGAAACTAGCATTAGCTAATCTGAGGCATGCCACATGGCAACTCAGCTACTAAGAGCCAGACACTATCAAGCTTAGCTGCTTAGGCAATGAAAAAAATAGAGCAAACAACTTTCTGGTGACACTAGGTTTAAAGGGGAAATTAACTGTTCATATACTCCCTCCGTCCCAAGATAAGTGTTGCGAATTTAGCACTAAGTTAATACAAATATTGTACTAAAGCAGCGACACTTATTTTGGGACAGAGGGAGTACTTAATAAGCAACTCAATTCTGTTTTATCCACCGCAAAGAAGCAACTTCAGGTAAAAACAAGTGTGTAGCTACAAGCCTACAACCGTTCTAAATGTTTCGTAAACAATAAAGAAAGATGTTTCTGGTTTGAAGTACACAGATCACTAGCTCCGCAAAAAGGGCAGAATGTTAAACGCGCATCGTGGAGAAATACAGTGTGCTGAATGCTATCACTAACAGTAAGGTGTTTATATTTCAGTATTACAAAACAAAAAAACTGAAAATCATGAAGATATGGACCTTTTCCATGACAAAGCATAAGAGGTAATGATGAAGCCTTCTGTGCAGCCTCCTGTGAGCTCTCAATTTTGTTCTTCAATGACCTGAGGTGACCACACGTCACAAAGTGGATCAGCCGCAAGGAAGCAGTTCCAGTGAAACTTGTGCACATAAACATACCAGCACAAACCTGGCACATGGGAGCCAGCCACTGAGACCAACAGCCACACTTAGGTTTACAGGGTATGGATTGCCATTTCCATATTTTCCATGAGCAAAGCAAGTACCGGAGTAAAGCGCAGTAGCAGCACCCATACTAAAGCCACCAACACCAAGCTTGACTGCGATGATTAATGTAAAACTTTTAGTGATGAACAAGACCCTGGTAGAGTCCATTCTATTGAATTATCAACATATGAGAACAAAATAGCTTGGTTCTTGGGAAATATGCATGACCTTTACAAGCATCTAGAGATGTAAAAAAAATGCTAACGGACAAACAGATAATAACGAGGAATGTCTTTTCATATCTGGTGTGTGCTTGATAAGAACGCGTTTAAAGAAAGTAGACAAACGGAAATTGACGCGGAACCATACTGTCTGCAGGTTCGGTAGACAATAAATTTGCAACATGTGCAGCTGAGGAATCCAGCCCCTCAACATCATCAGGAGAATCTTCTGAAAGATCAGCAACGTCAAACCCTGTGATCCCAGAAAAAGACAAAACCATATCAGCACACACCTATCAAAACAAATAGCTATGCCAAAAGGAGTTAGCACGATACATCCAAGAGATAAATAAGAAAATTCACATGTTACAGAACATACATGCAGTAGATGGGAATCCACCAAAAATTGCCACGGGCCTCGTAGGTGCAGTTGGGCAAATCCATTTTATCTGAAGCGGTAGCAAATCAGAGAATCATAAAGACTTCCAATAGGAACATACTTGAAAACTGAACTCTAGATCCTAACTTACATTAGGAAGGGGAAGAGTTTCCAACAGTTGAGACCAGCTGCAAATATAACATAACATCAATTATGTCTGTTGGTTTATCTAAAAATAATTTTTAATGGTGATGCGTAGTTTTAAATTAGAGCTGGTCTAGCGCGTGATACACCCACGTCATGTTCCGCTCAGCTTGCTCTCCATGATGTAAATGACACGCCGGCAGCAACATCAGAAGGCGTGGAGACGGGTCACACAGCTGAACGAAAAATCCAAATGTCCACGCCCCATAAACCCCTTTTAAACAATTTCAAGAATAGCACACCGTTTCTTTGAAATCATGCTAGCACAGAGGATACCTTTCTTGCCAATAAAAATGCAGTAATTTATGCCAAAACAAGTGTATTTAATGAACATTCAGCAATGGTGACTATGCCGTCCGAGACAGTAGAAAATATTATACTCCCTCCGATCCATATTAGCGAGTGTATTTAGTACAACTTTGTACTAAATCAGCGACAATTAATATGGATCGGAGGGAGTAACAGATTTTAATCCATTGATCATTGAAAATGTGGCGTAGATATCTATTCACCCAAAAAGATGATTCAGGAGATCGGTATCATCAGCTTACATGTTTATTGGGAAGGGAGATTGATTTCCACAAACCGCTATCACAAACAGAAGGACAGTGAGATGGTTCCGTGCCGCATTCTATCTAAAGTACAGTTGGTTGAGAGACATGGAGAACATACACGAGATTCATCGAAAAATTCAGTACGAACAGACAGGACGTCCGATATCTGTGAATCCATGAATGCATCCAGACAAGCTGAACCTGGAAGGAAAGAAGGGGGAAAGGGCGGTTGCGTACCTGGCTCCATTGTCGCCGAGGCCGTGAAGCCAGACGATGGTGGCCTTGTGCGCCCCCTTGGGCCTCACCACATGCGTCCTCCCGTACTCGAACGGCCGCTTCGCACCTGCAAGCCACCCACCGTCCCGCCCAGCACATCAAAGCCGGCGCATCAAACGAACGAGGGGCACAAATCACAATGAATCAGAGGCATAATACGTACCGGCCGCGACGGAGCTGGCGCCGCCGAAGCTCATCCCGCGAACAGTCGCCGCCGCCGCCGTCCCTCCTCTCCTGCTGGCGACCACGCTCGCCAACGCCACGAATCCAATGGCCTGGGCAGCAAACGGGTTAATAAAAGCGAAGCGCGAGTGCGTGCGTGCGTGCGTGCGTACGAGGGAGGGATGGGGAAGAGAAAGGAGGGATTTGGGCGGCGGAAAGGGGAGCGTCTTTTCTCTTATGGGAGTGAGTGCGGGGGGGGGGGGGGGGGGGGGATGGAATCGAATCTACGGGAGAGATTGCTGCCGGTGCCAGGACAGGGGTGAGGGGGCCCAGGGGGGCACCACACGGCCCGCGCTTGCCTCCCAGTCCCAGTGCTCCACCACCACCACTGCACTGCGCCACCTGAGCGCGCGTGATGGGGGTGGCAGGCACGCCCAGGAATGGAACAGTGGCAAGCTACAGGACTCGGGAGAGAAAAGTAGCCGACCGCGCGCCTGGGGGTGGGGGTGGCGGTGGCGGGGAGGAGGGAGGAGGTGGATCGGGGCTGCGAACCTCTCGGCCGGCGGCGACGCGATTCGGCGGAGCTGAGGACGAGGGAAGCAGCGAGCGGGTGTTGTTGCGAGGCGCCGGGCGATGCGATGGGAGCTCAGCTCGTATCGTCCGGATCTTTCTCCTCGGTTCTCCTTCGGAGCGGCAGCGGTGTGGGGTTTCCTCTTTCTCGTTTTTTTTATATCAAACCCACTTTATAGATTATGGCATAATATCCATACAAATAGCATCCTGGATACATTTCGGGGACACACCACACCAAACGCGACACTCTAGCTGATTACAAGATCGAGCTAACAGATGTGTAGCAACATTCTGCTCCCTACGCACATGAAAGATAGAACAACTAGTGAACAAAGTCTTAAGTTGCTTAATGTCCTGAATCACAGAACCACAAATAGATCGATCTTGGTCCAGTAAGTTGACACGCCGGACAACTGTCAAGCAATCAGAACCAAGACTTCCTGAATTTCTTCACTCAATGCAAATTGCAATCCTCTCTGAATTGCAATGGCCTCCGCTAACTCAGGAAGGATCACATCAGGAACACCAATACCATAACAAACGATGCAAGAACCTAAATGTTCTCGCATCACCACACCTGCCCCCATGCTCTTGTCATGTGTAAAAATGACAGCATCAACGTTAATCATCACCTTACCTGTCGGCGGCGGAACCGAGGATGCTGTTGTAGAGGGTTCACGCCTATGGTTGGTAGAAGTAATGTACAAATGCTGCACTATCATGTCAACATAAGCTTTAACTTTCAGAGCCACACTAGTAGGATGCTGAGTAATATTTTCTTCTCGTAGTTTATTTCTAGCATCCCAAATATGCCAACACGTGACTGCAAGAACTGTGGCAGAAAGGTCATCGCAACTTGCCAAAAACTCAAAGATCCATGTTTTGCAATTTTTGAATCCTTTCCGACAAAGATGCAAGTTGAAGTAGGCTTTAACATCAGACCAACCCGCTTTTGCATAAGGACAAAATAGCAATGCATGTTCTATGTGCTCATCTGCAGAACAATGGACACAAACCTTAGAAGCAGGGATATGTCGTCGGTGAAGTTGCATTCCTGATGGCAAGCAATCATGAGCGAATCTCCAAATACTTATCAACATCTTTCCCGGAGCCTTGATTGCCCAAATTTTGTTCCATGAAATAGTTTCACATTGTAGATTAGAAGACAAACCACGACCTGACATGCTGCGGGATATGATCATCTTTGTCACCCTTGCCAAATGATAGGCAGATCGGACCGAGTATGTACCAGAACGTGTATGTGGCCATGCCACAAAGTCAGTGTCCCCAAACCGACTGATGGGAAGTTGTAGAACTTGATCCGCAATCGATTCCTCAAAGACAGATCAGACTAGTTGAGTATTCCAAGTGAGGCCATCACCAGCAAAGAGCGAATTAACCTTCTGTCCAGCCGATATAGGAGTCAGCAGATGTAAAAACTGTGGATTGACACCAGGAATCCAATGATCATCCTGAATCCTAATGGAAGCGCCGTTACCCACACCCCATCGGACACCTTTCTTGACAAGCTACATGCCATGAAGAATACTTCACCAAGTATAGGAAGCAGACCGTGGACATTTTGCGCTCCAGAAATCTGTATTTGGGAAATAACGTCCCTTAAGGACACGAGCACATAATGTATTTGGTTCTGTGATTAGCCGCCAGCATTGCTTGCCTAACATAGCTTGATTGAACATACTCATATCTCTGAAACCAAGTCCACCCATAGATTTCGGACATGGCAACCAGTCCCATGAACGCCAATGCATCTTTCGATTACCATCAGCAAAACCCCACCACTGATTCACAATATTTCTCCTCATTTGCTCGCAAGTACCAATGGGAAGATGGAAACAACTCATAATGTATGTTGGAATCGCCTGAATCACAGATTTTAAAAGAATCTCCACTCCTTTCCTAGACAATGGTCTATCAGACATTCCATTGATACGCTTCCACATGCGATCATACAAAAATTTGAAAGTCATAGTAGGTGATCGCCCCACTTCTGTTGGCATGCCAAGATAAGAATCTTGTAGAGACTCATTGAAAACACGAAGGATATGTTTAACCTCATTCTTGATCACCTCCGGACAACCATTACCAAAGAAGATAGAAGACTTATCCAAATTAATCTTTTGTCCAGAGCCCTGACAATATAGGTGAAGGGTATCTTTCAAAGCTTGTACACTCCTCCTGTCACTTCTTGCAAAGAAAATAATGTCATCTGCAAACAGTAAATGGGAGATAGCAGGACCAAGTCGACCATTTTTAATACCATGTAGCACACCTTGGTCCTCCTGCCGTTTGAGCAAACACGACAGACCTTCAGTACAAAGAAGAAAGAGATAGGGGCTGATTGGATCACCTTGACGAATACCTCGGGTTGGCACCACAGGCTCTGTTAGATCTCCGTTGACCCATACAGGATAACGAGTAGATGTAACACACCTCATCACCGAGTATATCCAGGAATCAGCAAAACCCAACCGTGATAGACAACCATGAAGAAAATTCCACTCAACACGGTCGTATGCTTTCATCATATCAATCTTGAGAGCAAAGTAAGGCTTTTTCGCTCTTTGGGATCTTATCGTATGTAAACTTTCAAAAGCAATAAGAGCATTATCCGTGATGAGATGACCAGGGATGAAAGCACTTTGATTCTCTGAAATCACCTTGGGCAAAAAAAACTTTAAGTCGGTTTGAGAGTACCTTCGAGGCGAGTTTATAAAGGACATTACAGAGGCTAATTGGCCGGAAGTTCTTGAGATATTGAGAGTTATTAACCTTCGGAATGAGCACAATCACCGAATCACAAAAACCAGTGGGGATGGTTCCTCCAGTCAAGAAACTCCGCACAACGTTACAAATTTCGGTCTGTAGAAAATCCCAATGTGTTTGATAAAAAAGAGCAGGGAAACCATCCGGACCAGGAGCCTTCGTAGGTCCCATTTGAAACAAAGCAGTTCTTATTTCATCATCCGTATACTCTTTACACAGAGCAGCATTCATCTCATCAATGATCTTGCGTGGAATAGCATCGAGGACAGAAGCTGCCAGTGGACATGGCTCCGAACTAAATAATTGAGCATAGAAATTATGGACCATACCTTTGATTTCTACCATATCATCACACATGGATCCATCATCACGTGAAAGGCTAGAAATTTTATTAGTGCGCCTCCTTGCCGAAGCACGTGCATGAAAGAATGTTGTATTCCTGTCGCCCTCCCGAAGCCACTCAATCCTTGAACATTGTCGTGCCATAACCTCTCCCCTCTCAAAAAGCTCACATAAAGATTGTTCTGTACTTCGTATGTCGTTAATATTAGCCTCATTTGATCCCCGCATCATCTTCAATTTACGCTGTAATTTGAAAATATCTTTACGAACACAACTAAAAGAATCATGACTCCACCTTTTAAGAGAACCGGCGAGACGCCCTAGTTTATCACATGTGGACTGCAGAGACATAGAGCAATCTTGCCCTTCTACCCAAGCCTTTTCCATTACTTCTCGATAATCCGGTGCTCTAAGCCAAGCCGCTTCGAAACGAAACTGTTGTTGCACCGGTGTATCCCTCATCTCCTCAGCCAGTGTGGAAAGCTTGATTACAATGGCAAAATGGTCTGACGTGGTAGTGATTACATTCTCCACCTTGTAGTTGTTAAACAAATCCATAAATTCACCATTTGCAACAGCCCTATCAAGCCTGACTCTCACAAGGTCATCTCCAACTTGTCTATTATTCCATGTGAATTTTGGACCAGTAAAACCCATATCCACCAATCTGCATTCATCCAAGCAATCACGAAACAAAGACATTTGAGCATTTGATCGTTCATTGACCCCAAGATGTTCATCACTGCAAAGAACCTTGTTAAAATCTCCACAACAAATCCACGGTCCCTTCCACTCTGAGTGCAGCCGAGATAGCAACTTCCAGAAAACATGGCATAGGTCACGACGAGGTTCACCATACACAAACGTTGCACGCCAGGGAATGCATTCTTATGTAGATATAATCACATCAATGCAATGAGAATTAAAACCCTTCAGAGATACAGTATATGGTTGTTGCCAAAACAAAGCTAGACCACCACTAAGACCAGCACTGCTAACAGCAAAGCTACCAGTATATCCAAGCGGCCACATGAAATTTTGCACCCTAGAATCCTTCATCTTCGTTTTAGAGAGGAAGAGGAAGGAAGGTTGGAAAAACCTCACTAACCAGCGAAGTTCACCAACTGTCGAGTCCGACCCAAGCCCTCGACAGTTCCAGCATAGTAGATTCATTGCATCTGGCATGGTTGCACCGCAGCCTCTGCCTGATCCACAGATCGTGATGTTGATGAGATTCTCTGTTTCTTATTCATCTCTTGTGTTGAAATATGGTCAACCACAACGTCTGTCTGAAAAGCAGCCAGTGTGCCCTTGTTACTTACCAGAATCATGGGAAGCGGGGACGTCTCCTCCACTTCGTGCTGCACCTGAACTTTTGGCTGATACACCTTTCTTTTCTGCCCAGAAATTTGAAAGATCTTCCCCAAAACCGCGACACCTGCTGATCCATCCACAGGCGTATGTACATCCGGAGATGCAATAATCTTTGCACGACTGACCCTTGGTTTCCTCTGTTTCAGATTTGTAAAACCCTCACCCACAGCCTCCTTTCCACGTGCCCTAGACGGCGCCTTAGTTGGTGCTTTAACACCATCACTTGGCCCTGATTTGGAATTCTTAGAATTCGAATGCTGGCCCATATTAGTTCCTGAATATTTCTTCTTCTTGTCATCAGAGGCACAAAGCCTAGAACTATGATACGGAAGAAGACCCTCAGCATCACATTCCCCTGGCATTGGACACACAACAGACGAGTGCCCCACACAGCCACAAGAAAAGCAGAACAACGGTAGTCGTTCATACTTCACGTGGTAAACATCAGTCACTCTCCGTTTCTGAGAAAACACTGACACACATCGCATCAATGGTTGATTGACATCAACAGAGATCCTTACACGCATGTAGTCACCCCATGCACGGCCTTTGTCATCGACATCCATCCTCTCCACCTTGCCCAACGTGGATGCCAAAGCTTTGCCACGATCATCATTCATAAGTCCAAAGGGGAGATTCTGAATACGAACCCACAAAGAAAGAGTGTCAAAGCAGATCTCACTAGGCTTGAGCGCAGGGTCAAATTCCTTCAACAGAATACAATGCTTGCTAATCGTCCATGGCGATCCCTCGCTCACCCGTCCCTTATCTGCCTTGCTTCCAAATTCAGCCAAAAATCTATTTGCTCCCAACGGATGAAACTCCAGACTCCTAGGGTTTCCCCACGCAGGCCTAAGAGCAACCTTGATAGTTTAAACATGAAGAGTGTTAGGAGCCAGAACCTTCCCAACTAACGCCCATGATGGACAGCCATGGTAATCTTCGTCATCATCCTCGAGAACAAAAGCTGTAGATTCCTGAGTTGTGAGATTGAGACGATCAAGCATAGCCGCTGCGTTGTCCCCCGCAGAAGATGATGTAGATTCCTTCACAACTGATGCTTTACCCTTAGCAGCCTGATCCAAATCGCGGACTGACAGAACTCCCCTTGGCACCGAAGCACCACCAGGAACTGAGACTCCAGAGTTCGCCGCCTCCTCCGCCATCTTGTTGACGACCAGAGAGCGGGAGCGTCGGAGAAAAAAGGAGAGACGGGATCGTGAGGATCACCGTCCCAGACTTAGCCAAGGAAATTCAGGGGAGCGCCGCCATCGTTGGCAAGGATCGCGAGAGCCCTGCGTAACCGTCGGCAACGGTTTCCTACGTTTGCCCGCCTGTTCGGGCCGCGGTCCGCTCCTGGCCGTCCACCGGCGCAATTCCCGCGCGTGATGCAAAAGGCCGAATAAACCATTTGCAAAGGCTCTCCTCTTTCTCATTTGTACCGTGGTAAGAGCATCTCTAGGCGTACAATGCCCAAATCCATAAAATAATCGTTAAAATACATTTTTATGTAATAAAACTGTTTGATTAGACTCCGCAAACGTGTCGGATTCCTAAATATTTTTGTGGGATGTGGTAAAATTTCCACCCAACCCGCGAAAACGCGGGTTCTTTCCGTTGCCTCGTCGGTGGCATGTATATAGCGGGAGCGGTTGGCGGGGGAAGGGGGATTTCAACCCGCGCTTTTTCCCACCGATTATGATTCCGGCCATACCAGCCATAGGGATCACGCCGACGGGCTGCCACACGCTCGAGATTGACCCTCAGCACCGTCGGCTATTTGTCGCGGCCGTCGGATATAACGTTTTCTGCCACTGGTGGTTGCGCCAAGCCATGGATTTATCGGAGAGCACCCCGCACAACCCCGACAAATCTCCAACGCCGCATGCAGGTACTAGTTTGTCTTCTAACCGCCGTCATTGATTTGCCGAGAAGGACTCGGCCGGCCGTCACCCGGGCTCGACGCTCGCGCAGCGGCTCGCCGGCTCGTTGATGTCGCTTATACAGTGCGACGACTGCACACACACAGTGCTGCGGCTAATATCTAGCACGATGTAACACACCGGATGTGTATTCTTCAAATGCAAAAACGACGGGGTATGTTGTCATTTTCACTCGGCTTTGTCAACCTATTTAGTTCAATTTCGGCAGCTTATTAAGATGTCCGTGTGTGTAGGAAGGTGGATGATCATTTTGGTATTGAGAAGAAGAATACATCGACTTATTGATAGGAAGAAACTTAATAGATGTCCGTGCACTCGTTGGTAGAATTGAGGCTAACGATACAGTCGTATGTGCAATTAGAAAAGAAACTCGAGGGGAATCAACGTCTAATTCTTTAGAATCAAAACCGAAGAATGAAGAATGGAAGATCAAGAATCCGTAGATCAACGATGAAGGCATGAAGATGATGTTGATCAAACTAGTGGAAGCAGTTATGGAAGTTGGATATCTTCCAAAATGCCTAATTGTGATTCTTGTTTTCTTTGGTCTTGCTATTCTAGCAAAGATTTGGTGAATTATTATGTATCCAATGCCCTTCAAGAAAATAAAGAAGCAAAGAAATGTGTTTTCATGCCCGAAATTGGAATGCAAATTACTGATTTATGGGCTGACGGCGGGCGGCGGCTGAGCAGACCTCGCAAACTGGACCCGTAAAAAAGGATATTCACAAAATATCCTTTTTTACGGGTCCGGTTTGCAGGGTCTGCTCGCCGCTACCCGCGCCGGCCCGCAAAACCGTTTGTTCCGTGAACTGTAAACGCATTTTGCGGGTCAACATTATACGGGGTCTGTTAGAGATGCTTTAAGAGGAACTCCAACAGCGCGACCCAAACAGGCGCACGGTTTGTTTGCATTTTATCCATTTGGGTCGACCCAACAGACATCCGTTTCCGATTTTGTAATGGGGTCGGCGCTTGCGCTCAACGCGGTCATGACCAATTTTTAGGTGGCACAAAAATAATAATAAATATTTCAAAAACATAAAAATGTTAATTAAACATTAATGCCGGCCTCAAAGGTCGGGGATAGTCCAAGAGCCCACATTACATTAAATAAAAAAATTAAGTACGCTAAAACCGAGGAGGCGCGTTGCCCTAGGCATCCTCCTCCTCGTCGTCGTCGTGGCCAGTGAGGCCGACCACGACGCCACTGGCACTGGGATCCTCTCCAGATCCAAATGCGAGTCGTGCGACAACTTGATGTCGGGGTAGGGTAGGGGGACAGAGTGCTCCGAGTGCCACTTCGCCTGGTGCACTTGTACGCCGACCCGCTGCCGAAGTGGACGGGAAGACGCCATCGATGGGAGCGCGCGGACAGGGAAGAGGAGGGAGTTGCTCTTGTCTTTGCCAGAGCTTGAGCCGAAGAAGAAGCCCATGGTGGTGACTAGGGTTTGTTGTCGGCGGGGGAGTAGCGCGTGGCTAGTTGGGGATGGGGACAACTTGTGGAAGAAGATGAGCCCCCCTGCACGCTCGGATTTAAAAAGGACGCCACAGGGTCGCTTACGCGTGAGCCCGTGGTGGGCGGTCGTCGTTAATAAAAAACGATGTTGGTTTTCACCTGATGGCACGTGTGGACGAGCGCTGACATGAGAAGGCGCGCGCCGCATCCACGCCGACACATTTTAGCCCCAAATTTGGGTCTGAAGTGGGTCGACATGGACGGGGAGCGGACGCATATTGGGAATGGGTCAACACGTTGGGCCTCCACTTTTGTCCGCGATGACCCAAACGGATTGTGGCGGACGAAATGGGTCGCCCGGTTGGAGTTGCTCTAAGAGGAACTTTATGAGACCGTGTATAGGAGCACCTCCAACATGCCTCCAAGGCGCTTTTTTCCGCCAACGCAAAAAAATTCCTCCAGCCGTGTCCCCAGGATGCTGAATTTCGTCGGTTGGGGCCTTTTTTTGGGTCCGGCCATCCCATGCTGAACCCAACGCGCTGAGGGGCTCCGACGAAAGGAAAAGTGGCCCGTGGACCACCACTGTCAAGCAAGAATTGCCTTTCACCTTCCAGATTCGACCCACATGAGGCAGACGCCACTTCCCCTTCCGGCGCCATGCCGATACCGGTGCCACCCCATGCCCACAGCTGCGGCCCCGCCGCTAGAAAGGCCATTCCGATGCCAAAAAGAAAGGTTTTCACCGCGACAGCCTCCATCCCCACTATTGGCCGAGCTTTCCACGGCTCAAACCACGTATGCGAGGATACTGACGGCTACCCGCCCACCATGCTCGCTAGGTGTTCGACAATTTTCCTGTTCGGCCATGGACTCCGACGACGAGGAGGCGTTCGCGGTTCTCATGGAGGAGGAAGCCGAGGCCGACACCAAGGACGAAGAGCACGTCATGATCCTTCCCTCTTTAGTCGGCCTGTTCGTGAATAATGCAAAGTCGTGGCAAGGTGGCTCAGCGTCGGGCCACCGCAAGAGCAAGCACATGCATCGAATAGAGGGCTATTGCTTGCTCTATGCCGACTACTTCACCGATGCTCCACTACACGGCGAGAAAGTATTTCAGCGCCGTTATTGGATGAGTAGGAAGCTCTTCCTCAAGATTGTGAATGCCATCTGGGAGTTTGACAACTATTTCATTTGCAAGAATGATTGCACTGGCACAATTGGATCCTCCTCACTCGAGATGTGCATGACAACTATGAGGATGCTTGCATACGAAGCTCCCGGTGATATACATGAAGATTGTGGGCGCATGGTCTAGTCCACCAAACATTGAGTGTTTGTACAAGTTCTGCAGGGCAGTGGTGGAAGTGTTTGGACCACAATACTTGCGATCACCCAATGCTGAAGACACTGCTTGGATCCTAGCATAGAATGAAGCAAGAATATTTTTCTTGGATGCTTGTAAGCATCGACTGCATGCATTGGGCATGGAAAAATATCCATTTTCTTGGCAGGGGATGTACAAAAGGAATGAAAGGAGCTTGTTGTGTGGTACTTGAGGAAGTGGCTACAGATGACCTCTGGATTTGGCACTCCTTCTTTGGTATACCAGGAACTCACAATGATATCAACGTCCTGCAGTGCTCGAGTGTCGTTGCGAAGCTTGTGGAAGGTCATGCTCCTCTCATGAACTTCTAGGTCAATGGGCACCACTACAACAAGGGATACTACCTAGCAGATGGCATCTATCCAAGATGGTCAACATTTTTGAAGACTATCTCAAACCCTGTGCGAGGAGGCAAGAAATCATACATTGCTAAGTGTCAGGAGGCTTGCAGGAAGGATGTCGAGCGGGCATTTGGAGTGCTCCAATCTCGATTTTCTGTTGTCCGGTACCCCGCTCTGACCTGGTCAAAATCTCAGACGCGGGAGGTGATGAATCGATGTGTCATCTTGCACAATATGACCATTGAGAGTGAGCAAGACGATCCAGTGTTTGACACTAAAACATATTTCACGCATGGTCCTCTTGCAGCTGTTGAGCACTAGGTACCGACGACATGGATTGCCTTCCTCAATATGCTCCAGGAGATCCGAGACCCACATGTGCATGAAGAACTACAACACGATCTGGTGGAGCACCTATGGAGGCTCAAGGGCAACGCTTGGTTTGATGTGTTTTAATTTGTGTTCGCATTATGAGCTTACTTCGTTGAACTATTTGATTTGTATTGATTTCTATGATAACTTTGTGATAAAAATATTTTTTTGTTGATTTTGTGACGAAGTAACAAATTTGTGCCGAATGCGAGTTGGAACTCGGCGGCTTGGGGGGGGGGCTGGGAGCCGAAGCGCCCCCCCACGCCGAAAATAGCACCGACAAGCCCCCGAGATGTGATATTTCACGCCTAAAACGCCCTTGGGGGGCGAATGGCTGGATATACTCTAACTCGCGAACCCGCAAAATAACCGTCATTTTAAAGTTTTGCATGGAAAAAGTGTCCCAAACAGACCCTGCGAACACGGTGGACTCGCGAATACCCAGTTTTCGCCCCTGCCCCGTCGGTGCCCCGTATCACGCGAAAGCAGTTGGTGGGAGGGACATTTCATCCCGCGCTCCTTCTTTCCCCCCATCCCGCAACATCGTCTTCTGTTCGCCGCCAACGAATCTGTCCAAACCCGCTGCCGGAGCGCTCTCGAGTCTGCTCCACCTCGTTGCGTCGCCGCCCGAGTGAATCCACCGAGCCGCGCCGCCCCCTGATGTCCGCCGGACCGGATCGATCCCCGCCTAGCCGTTGCCGGCTCCGGCCCGCCTCCGCCTTGGATTTGCAAGTTTTCGGTCGCCCCCAGCCCGCTACTAGTGAGTCCTTTCATGCCCTTGGCTAGTTATAATTAGTGGTGGATTTGGCGAAGCAAATCCTTCTAATTCGAGCTCGGGTGCACCATTTTTGTTGATGGATTTGAGCCCTTGCGAGGATTTTTTGCTCAAGGATTCATCCTCGTCGGACGACTCAGACATGTGTGATTTCAACATTGTTGTATTCAGAACTATTTTTGTATTGAACTATTATTGTAATCTGAATGAATGTTGTATTATGATTTGGATATTTGACCTATATCTTTAGTCAAATTCAGCAAATGCCATGGTTTTTACGGGCTCGCGAGGCGCATGGCAAAACAAAACCCGCACCGCAGAACTATAAAATGGAATATTAGAATATTCCATTTTGTAGCTCCGTGGTGCGGGTTCTATTCTGCCGCGCGCCTTGCTAGCTTGTAAAAACTGTTTTTAGTGAACTTTAAACACACGATATGGGTCTGACTTATACGGGGTCTGCTAGAGTTGCTCTAAGAGGATCCAAGAGAATCTCTAGCACACCCTTATATCGCGAACCTTTATAGGCTCCGGGAAGTGTGTCTCTAGGTCGCCCGGGAGGCGGCCTGTCCTGTGACCCACTCCCGAAGTATTATTTTCACTAAATGTCCCCTGGAGGATCTTATGTCATGCACTAACTGTTGGGGAATGTCGCATGGTAAGTAAAAAAATCCTACGCTCACCAAGATCAATCTATGGAGACTAACATCTACGAGCGGGGGAGTGCATCTACATACCCTTGTAGATCGCTAAGTGGAAGCGTATATAACTCGGCTGATGTAGTCGAACGTCTTCGTGATCCAATCACGATCTATCCCGCGATCTCATCACAATCGGTCCCGCGATCCCATCACGATTCATCCCGATCTAGTGCCGAATGGGCGGCACCTCCGCGTACAGCACACGTATAGCTCGATGAAGTTCTCCACCTCCTTGATCCAGCAAGCGAGTGTTGGAAATATGCCCTAGAGGCAATAATAAAATGGTTATTATCATATTTCCTTGTTCATGATAATCTTCTGTTGTTCATGCTATAATTGTATTAACATGAAACAGTAATACATGTGTGAATAAATAGATCACAATGTGTCCCTAGCAAGCCTCTAGTTAGCTAGCTCGTTGATCAATAAATGATAATTGTTTCCTGATCATGGACATTAGATGTCATTGATAACGGGATCACATCATTGGGAGAATGATGTGATGGACAAGACCCAATCCTAAGCATAGCACTAGATCGTGTTGTTCGTATGGTAATGCTTTTCTAATGTCAAGTGTCTTTTCCTTCGACCGTGAGATTGTGCAACTCCCGGATACCGTAGGAGTTCTTTGGGTGTATCAAACGTCACAACGTAACTGGGTGATTATAATGGTGCACTACGGGTACCTCCGAAAGTGTCTGTTGGGTTGGTACGTATCGAGATCGGGATTTGTCACTCCGTGTGACGGAGAGGTATCTCTGTGCCCACTCGATAGAACATCATCATAATGAGCTCAGTGTGACTAAGGAGTTAGTCACGGGACGATGTGCTATGGAACGAGTAAAGAGACTTACCGGTAACGAGATTGAACAAGGTATGGGTATACCGACGATTGAATCTCGACCAAGTTCTATACTGACAGACAAAGGGAATTGTATACGGGATTGATTGAATCCTTGACATCATGGTTCATCCAATGAGATCATCGTGGAACATGTGGGAGCCACCATGGGTATCCAAATCCCTTTGATGGTTATTGGCCGGAGAGTATCTCGGTCAAGTCTGCATGCCTCCCGAACCCGTAGGTTCTACACACTTAAGGTTCGATGACGCTAGGGTTATAGGGAATTATTATACGAGGTTACCGAAGGTTGTTCGAAGTCCCGGATGAGATCTCGGACATCACGAGGAGCTCCGGAATGGTCCGGAGGTAAAGATTGATACATAGGATGGATGGGTTTGGACACCGAAAATGTTTCGGGCACCACCGGCAAAGTGTCAGGACAACCGGAAGGGTTCCGGAGGCCCATCGGGAGGGGCCACAAGCCCCGGAAGGCTATATGGGTCAAGTGTGGGAGGGAACCAGCCCCTGGGTGGGCTGGTGCACCCTCCACACGCAGCCCTTGGCCCACCAGAGAGGAAGGGGGAACCCTAGGCGCTGGTGGGCCTAAGGCCCACCCGGGGGTGCGCCACCCCCTCTCCTGCCCTGGCCTCCGCCCCCTCTCCCATATGGGCTGCCGCCACCCCTAGGGTGGGAACCCTAGAGGTGGCGCACCCCTACCCTCTCCTCCTATAAATAGAGAGGGGGTTTGGGGCTGTTGGAGACACAAGTTGATCTCTCCCTCAGTGCAACCCTGTCCCTCTTCTTCCTCATCTCCCACGGTGCTTGGCGAAGCTCTGCCGGGAGACCTCGTATCTCCATCGACACCACGCCGTCGTGCTGCTGGAGATCTTCCCCAACCTCTCCCTCCTCCTTGCTGGATCAAGGTGCGGGAGATGTCACCGGGCTGCACGTGTGTTGAACGCGGAGGTGTCGTGGTTCGGCACTAAATCGGAATCACACCGCGATCTAAATCGCCACGAGTACGACTCCATCAACCGTGTTATAACAATGCTTCCGCTTAGCAATCTTCAAAGGTATGAAGATGCACTCTCCCCTCTCTCGTTGCTGGTCTCTTCATAGGAAGATCTGAATATGGCGTAGGAAAATTTTGAATTTATGCTATGTTTCCAATAGTGGCATGACAGCCAGGTTTTCTATGCGTAGATTCCATGCACGAGTAGAACACAAAAGGTTGTGGGCGCTGATTTGTCAATTGCTTGCCGCTACTAGTCTTATTCTTTTCCAGCGGTGTTGTGGGATGAAGTGGCCCGGACCGACCTTACACGTACGCTTACGTGAGACAGGTTCCACCGGCCGACATGCACACCGTGCATAAAGGTGGCTAGCGGGTGTCTTCTCTCCCACTCTAGTCGGATTGGATTTGATGAAAAGGGTCTTATGAAGGGTAAATAGCTTTGGCATATCATCGTTGTGGCTGTCATATAGGTAAGAAGGCGTTCTTGCTAGAAACCCAAATCAGCCACGTAAAACTTGCAACAACAATTAGAGGACGTCTAACTTGTTTTTGCAGGGTTTGACATGTGATGTGATATGGCCAAAGTTGTGATGTTACATGTGTGATGTCTGAGATGATCAAGTTATTGTAATAGGATTCATGACTTGCATGTTGTTGAGTATGACAACCAGCAGGAGCCATAGGAGTTGTCTTAATTTATTGTATGAGATGCAACGCCATGTGTTTACTACTTTTACTTCATTGCTAACGGTTAGCTATAGTAGTAGTAGTTGGCGTGACAACTTCACGGAGACAGGATGATGGAGATCATGGTGTCACGCCGGTGACAATGATGATCATGCGATGCCCGAAGATGGAGATTGAAAGAGCAAAGATGATAATGGCCATATCATGTCACTATATGATTGCATGTGATGTTTATCATGTTTTTTCATCTTATTGCTTAGAACGATGGTAGCATAATAAGATGACCCCTCATAAAAATTTCGAGAACGTATTCCCCTAATTGTGCACCGCTGCGAAGGATCATTGTCTCGAAGCACCACGTGATGATCGGGTGTGATAGATTCTAACGTTCGCATACAACGGGTGTAAGCCGGATTTACACACGCGAAACACTTAGGTTGACTTGACGAGCTTAGCATGTACATACATGACCTCGAATATACAAGAGACTGAAAGGTTGAACATAAGTTGTATGGTTGAATACGATCAGCATGAAGTTGCTCACCATGACGACTAGTCCGTCTCACATGATGATCGGACACGGGTTAGTCGACATGGATCATGTATCACTTAGATGACTAGAGGGATGTCGATTTAAGTGGGAGTTCATACTTAATTTGATTAAATGAACTTAATTGTCATGAACTTAGTCTAAAAGTTGTCTTTACAAATATTGTAGATCCAATGGCCAACGCAATGTCAACCTCAATTTCAACGCATTCCTAGAGAAAAACAAGCTGAAAGATGATGGTAGCAACTATGTGGACTGGGTCCGCAACTTGAAGCTCATCCTCGAAGCTCATCCTCGAAGCAACTAAAAAGGCTTATGTCCTTAATGCACCGCTAGGTGACCCTCCTACTCCCGTAGCTGTTGGCGAACGTCGCATGGGAAACAAAAATTTTCCTACGCGCACGAAGACCTATCATGGTGATGTCCATCTACGAGAGGGGATGAGTGATCTACGTACCCTTGTAGATCGTACAGCAGAAGCGTTAGACAACAAGGTTGATGTAGTGGAACGTCCTCACGTCCCTCGATCCGCCCCGCGAACAATCCCGCGATCTAGTACCGAACGGACGGCACCTCCGCGTTCAGCACACGTACAGCTCGACGATGATCTCGGCCTTCTTGATCCAGCAAGAGAGACGGAGAGGTAGAAGAGTTCTCCGGCAGCGTGACGGTGCTCCGGAGGTTGGTGATGACCTTGTCTCAGCAGGGCTCCGCCCGAGCTCCGCAGAAACGCGATCTAGAGGAAAAACCGTGGAGGTATGTGGTCGGGCAGCCGTGAGAAAGTCGTCTCAAATCAGCCCTAATTGCTCCATATATATAGGAGGAGGGAGGGGGGGCCTTGCCTTGGGGTCCAAGGACCCCCAAGGAGTCGGCCGAGCCAAGGGGGGGAGGACTCCCCCCCCAAACCGAGTTGGACTTGGTTTGGTGGGAGGAGTCCCCCTCCCTTCCCACCTCCTTCCTTTTTTTTTCTTTCCTCTTGATTTTTCTTCTCTTGGCGCATGGGCACTTGTGGGCTGTCCCACCAGCCCACTAAGGGCTGGTGTGGCTCCCCAAATACCTATGGGCTTCCCCGGGGTGGGTTGCCCCCCCCGGTGAACTCCCGGAACCCATTCGTCACACCCGGTAACTCCGAAAACCTTCCGGTAATCAAATGAGGTCATCCTATATATCAATCTTCGTTTCCGGACCATTCCGGAAACCCTCGTGACGTCCGTGATCTCATCCGGGACTCCGAACAACATTCGGTAACCAACCATATAACTCAAATACGCATAAAACAACGTCGAACCTTAAGTGTGCAGACCCTGCGGGTTCGAGAACTATGTAGACATGACCCGAGAGACTCCTCGGTCAATATCCAATAGCGGGACCTGGATGCCCATATTGGATCCTACATATTCTACGAAGATCTTATCGTTTGAACCTCAGTGCCAAGGATTCGTATAATCCCGTATGTCATTCCCTTTGTCCTTCGGTATGTTACTTGCCCGAGATTCGATCGTCAGTATCCGCATACCTATTTCAATCTCGTTTACCGGCAAGTCTCTTTACTCGTTCCGTAATACAAGATCCCGCAACTTACACTAAGTTACATTGCTTGCAAGGCTTGTGTGTGATGTTGCATTACCGAATGGGCCCCGAGATACCTCTCCGTCACACGGAGTGACAAATCCCAGTCTTGATCCATACTAACTCAACTAACACCTTCGGAGATACCTGTAGAGCATCTTTATAGTCACCCAGTTACGTTGCGACGTTTGATACACACAAAGCATTCCTCCGGTGTCAGTAAGTTATATGATCTCATGGTCATAGGAATAAATACTTGACACGCAGAAAACAGTAGCAACAAAATGACACGATCAACATGCTACGTCTATTAGTTTGGGTCTAGTCCATCACGTGATTCTCCCAATGACGTGATCCAGTTATCAAGCAACAACACCTTGTTCATAATCAGAAGACACTGACTATCGTTGATCAACTGGCTAGCCAACTAGAGGCATGCTAGGGACGGTGTTTTGTCTATGTATCCACACATGTAAATGAGTCTTCATTCAATACAATTATAGCATGGATAATAAACTATTATCTTGATACATGAATTATAATAATAACTATACATTTATTATTGCCTCTAGGGCATAATTCCAACAGTCTCCCACTTGCACTAGAGTCAATAATCTAGCCCTCACATCACCATGTGAATTACATTGTAATAAATCTAACACACATATAGTTCTGGTGTCGATCATGTTTTGGCCGTGGAAGAGGTTTAGTCAGCGGGTCTGCTACATTCAGATCCGTGTGCACTTTGCATATATTTACGTCCTCCTCCTCGACGTAGTCGCGGATGAGGTTGAAGCGTCGTTTGATGTGTCTGGTATTCTTGTGAAACCTTGGTTCCTTTGCTAAGGCAATGGCACCAGTGTTGTCACAGAACAAGGTTATTGGATCCAGTGCACTTGGCACCACTCCAAGATCCGTCATGAACTGCTTCATCCAGACACCCTCCTTAGCCACCTCCGAGGCAGCCATGTACTCCGCTTCACATGTAGAATCTGCTACGACGCTTTGCTTGGAACTGCACCAGCTTACTACACCCCCATTAAGAATAAATACGTATCCGGTTTGCGACTTAGAGTCGTCCGGATCTGTGTCAAAGCTTGCATCGACGTAACCCTTTACGGCGAGCTCTTCGTCACCTCCATACACGAGAAACATCTCCTTAGTCCTTTTCAGGTACTTCAGGATATTCTTGACCGCTGTCCAGTGATCCACTCCTGGATTACTCTGGAACCTACCTGCCATACTTATGGCCAGGCTAACATCCGGTCTAGTGCACAACATCGCATACATGATAGAACCTATGGCTGAAGCATAGGGGACGGAGCGCATATGCTCTCTATCTTCATCAGTTGCTGGGCACTGAGTCTTACTCAATCTCGTACCTTGTAACACTGGCAAGAACCCTTTCTTGGACTGTTCCATTTTGAACCTCTTCAAAACTTTATCAAGGTATGTGCTTTGTGAAAGTCCTATCAGGCGTTTTGATCTATCCCTATAGATCTTAATGCCTAGAATGTAAGCAGCTTCTCCTAGGTCCTTCATAGAGAAACTTTTATTCAAGTAACCTTTTATGCTCTCCAAAAGCTCTACGTTGTTTCCAATCAGTAATATGTCATCCACATATAATATTAGAAACGCCACAGAGCTCCCACTCACTTTCTTGTAAATACAAGATTCTCCAACCACTTGTATAAACCCAAATGCTTTGATCACCTCATCAAAGCGTTTGTTCCAACTCCGAGATGCTTGCACCAGTCCATAAATGGATCGCTGGAGCTTGCACACCTTTTCAGCATTTTTAGGATCGACAAAACCTTCGGGTTGCATCATATACAACTCTTCCTTAAGGAAACCGTTAAGGAACGCCGTTTTGACATCCATCTGCCAGATTTCATAATCGAAAAATGCAGCTATTGCTAACATGATTCTGACGGACTTAAGCATCGCTACGGGTGAGAAAGTCTCATCGTAGTCAACTCCTGGAACTTGTGAAAAACCCTTTGCCACAAGTCGAGCTTTATAAACGGTCACATTACCGTCAGCGTCCGTCTTCCTCTTAAAGATCCATTTGTTCTGAATAGCCTTGCGGCCCTCAGGTAGTATCTCCAAAGTCCACACTTTGTTCTCATACATGGATCCTATCTCGGATTTCATGGCTTCTAGCCATTTGTTGGAATCTGGGCCCACCATTGCTTCTTCATAATTTGCAGGTTCATTGTTGTCTAACAACATGATTGACAAGACAGGATTACCGTACCACTCTGGAGCAGCGCGTGATCTCGTCGACCTGCGTGGTTCAACAGAAACTTGAACTGGAGTTTCATGATCATCATCATTAACTTCCTCCTCAACCGGCGTCGCAACGACAGAGGTTTCCCCTTGCCCCGCGCCACCATCCAGAGGGATGAGAGGTTCGACAACCTCGTCAAGTTCTATCTTCCTCCCACTCAATTCTCTCGAGAGAAACTCCTTCTGGAGAAAAGCTCCGTTTTTAGCAACAAACACTTTGCCCTCGGATTTGAGATAGAAGGTGTACCCAACTGTCTCTTTTGGGTAACCTATGAAGACGCACCTTTCCGCTTTGGGTTCCAGCTTTTCAGGCTGAAGCTTTTTGACATAAGCATCACATCCCCAAACTTTAAGAAACGACAACTTTGGCCTCTTGCCATACCACAGTTCGTATGGTGTCGTCTCAACGGATTTTGATGGTGCCCTATTTAAAGTGAATGCAGCTGTTTCTAATGCATAACCCCAAAATGATAACGGCAAATCAGTAAGAGACATCATAGATCGCACCATCTCTAACAAAGTACGATTACGACGTTCGGACACACCATTACGCTGTGGTGTTCCAGGCGGTGTTAACTGCGAAACAATTCCACATTGTCTTAAGTGAGCACCAAACTCGAAACTCAGATATTCACCCCCACGATCAGACCGTAGGAACTTGATCTTCTTGTTACGATGATTTTCCACTTCACTCTGAAATTGCTTGAACTTTTCAAATGTTTCAGACTTGTGCTTCATCAAGTAGACATAACCATATCTACTTAAATCGTCAGTGAAGGTGAGAAAATAACGATATCCGCCGCGTGCCTCTACGCTCATTGGACCACACACATCGGTATGTATGATTTCCAACAAGTCACTTGCACGCTCCATTGTTCCGGAGAACGGAGTCTTAGTCATCTTGCCCATGAGGCATGGTTCGCACGTGTCAAGTGAATCAAAGTCAAGTGACTCCAAAAGTCCATCAGCATGGAGTTTCTTCATGCGCTTTACACCAATATGACCCAAGCGGCAGTGCCACAAAAATATGGCGCTATCATTGTTTACTCTAACTCTTTTGGTCTCAATGTTATGTATATGCGTATCGCTATCAAGATTCAATATGAACAATCCTCTCACATTCGGTGCATGACCATAAAAGATGTTACTCATAGAAATAGAACAACCATTATTCTCAGACTTAAAAGAGTAACCGTCTCGCAATAAACAAGATCCAGATATAATGTTCATGCTCAACGCAGGCACCAAATAACAATGATTTAAGTTCATCACTAATCCCGATGGTAGCTGAAGTGACACTGTGCCGACGGCGATTGCATCAACCTTGGAACCATTTCCTACGCGCATCGTCACTTCGTCTTTCACCAGCCTTCGTCTATTCCGCAGTTCCTGTTTCGAGTTGCAAATGTGAGCAACAGAACCGGTATCGAATACCCAGGCACTACTACGAGAGCCGGTTAAGTACACATCAATAACATGTATATGAAATATACCTGATTTTTCTTTGCCTGCCTTCTTATCTGCCAGATACTTGGGGCAATTGCGCTTCCAGTGACCCATACCCTTGCAATAGAAGCACTCTGTTTCAGGCTTAGGTCCAGCCTTGGGTTTCTTCGGCGGATTGGCAACAGGCTTGCCGCTCTTCTTCGAATTTCCCTTCTTGCCTTTGCCGTTTCTCTTGAAACTACTGGTCTTGCTCACCATCAACACTTGATGCTCTTTACGGAGTTCAGACTCTGCGACTTTCAGCATCGCAAACAACTCGCCGGGAGACTTGTTCATCCCTTGCATGTTGTAGTTCAACACAAAGCCTTTATAGCTTGGCAGCAGTGATTGAAGGATTCTGTCAGTGATAGCCTCTTGCGGGAGTTCAGACCCCAGCTCAGCTAGACGGTTTGAGTACCCAGACATTTTGAGCACATGTTCACTGACAGACGAGTTTTCCTCCATCTTGCAAGCATAGAATTTATCGGAGGTCTCATACCTCTCGATCCGGGCGTTCTTCTGAAAGATAAACTTCAACTCCTGGAACATCTCAAATGCCCCATGACGCTCAAAGCGACGTTGAAGTCCCGGTTCTAAGCCATACAAGACTGCACATTGAACTATTGAGTAGTCCTCCTTACGCGCTAACCAAGCGTTCTTAACATCCTGATCAGCCGTAGCGGGTGGTTCATCTCCTAGCGCAGCATTAAGGACATAATCCTTCTTCCCAGCTTGTAAGATTAGCTTAAGATTACGAGCCCAGTCTACAAAGTTGCTTCCATCATCTTTCAACTTAGCTTTCTCTAGGAACGTATTAAAATTCAGGATGACACTCGCGTGAGCCATGATCTACAACACAAATATATTCAAAGTGGACTTAGACTATGTTCAAGATAATTAGAGTTCAACTTAATCAAATTATATGCTAAACTCCCACTCAAAAATACATCTCTCTAGTCATTTGAGTGGTTCATGATCCACTTACACTATCCCAAGTCCGATCATCACGTGAGTTGAGTATAGTTTCAGTGGTAAGCATCCCTATGCTAATCATATCAACTATATGATTCATGACCGACCTTTCGGTCTCATGTGTTCCGAGGCCATGTCTGCACATGCTAGGCTCGTCAAGCTTAACCCGAGTGTTCCGCGTGCGCAACTGTTTTGCACCCGTTGTATGTGAACGTTGAGTCTATCACACCCGATCATCACGTGGTGTCTCGAAACGACGAACTGTAGCAACGATGCACAGTCGGGGAGAACACAATTTCGTCTTGAAATTTTAGTGAGAGATCACCTCATAATGCTACCGTCGTTCTAAGCAAAATAAGGTGCATAAAAGGATTAACATCACATGCAATTCATAAGTGACATGATATGGCCATCATCACGTGCTTCTTGATCTCCATCACCAAAGCACCGGCACGATCTTCTTGTCACCGGCGCCACACCATGATCATCCATCAACGTGTTGCCATCGGGGTTGTCGTGCTACTTATGCTATTACTACTAAAGCTACATCCTAGCAAAATAGTAAACGCATCTGCAAGCACAAACGTTAGTATAAAGACAACCCTGTGGCTCCTGCCGGTTGCCGTACCATCGACGTGCAAGTCGATATTTCTATTACAACATGATCATCTCATACATCCAATATATCACATCACATCATTGTCCATATCACATCACAATCATACCCTGCAAAAACAAGTTAGACGTCCTCTAATTTTGTTGTTGCATGTTTTACGTGGTGACCAAGGGTATCTAGTAGGATCGCATCTTACTTACGCAAACACCACAAGGGAGATATATGAGTTGCTATTTAACCTCATCCAAGGACCTCCTCGGTCAAATCCGATTCAACTAAAGTTGGAGAAACCATCACTTGCCAGTCATCTTTGAGCAAAGGGGGTTACTCGTCACGATGAAACCAGTCTCTCGTAAGCGTACGAGTAATGTCGGTCCAAGCCGCTTCAATCCAACAATACCGCGGAATTAAGAAAAGACTAAGGAGGGCAGCAAAACGCACATCACCACCCACAAAAACTTTTGTGTTCTACTCGAGAAGACATCTACGCATGAACCTAGCTCATGATGCCACTGTTGGCGAACGTCGCATGGGAAACAAAAATTTTCCTACGCGCACGAAGACCTATCATGGTGATGTCCATCTACGAGAGGGGATGAGTGATCTACGTACCCTTGTAGATCGTACAGCAGAAGCGTTAGAGAATGCGGTTGATGTAGTGGAACGTCCTCACGTCCCTCGATCCGCCCCGCGAACAATCCCGCGATCAGTCCCACGATCTAGTACCGAACGGACGGCACCTCCGCGTTCAGCACACGTACAACTCGACGATGATCTCGGCCTTCTTGATCCAACAAGAGAGACGGAGAGGTAGAAGAGTTCTCCGGCAGCGTGACGGCGCTCCGGAGGTTGGTGATGACCTTGTCTCAGTAGGGCTCCGCCCGAGCTCCGCAGAAACGCGATCTAGAGGAAAAACCGTGGAGGTATGTGGTCGGGCAGCCGTGAGAAAGTCGTCTCAAATCAGCCCTAATTGCTCCATATATATAGGAGGAGGGGGGGGGGCCTTGCCTTGGGGTCCAAGGACCCCCAAGGAGTCGGCCGAGCCAAGGGGGGGAGGACTCCCCCCCAAACCGAGTTGGACTTGGTTTGGTGGGAGGAGTCCCCCTCCCTTCCCACCTCCTTCCTTTTTTTTTCTTTCCTCTTGATTTTTCTTATCTTGGTGCATTGGGCACTTGTGGGCTGTCCCACCAGCCCACTAAGGGTTGGTGTGGCTCCCCAAATACCTATGGGCTTCCCCGGGGTGGGTTGCCCCCCCGGTGAACTCCCGGAACCCATTCGTCATTCCCGGTACATTCCCGGTAACTCCGAAAACCTTCCGGTAATCAAATGAGGTCATCCTATATATCAATCTTTGTTTCCGGACCATTCCGGAAACCCTCGTGACGTCCGTGATCTCATCCGGGACTCCGAACAACATTCGGTAACCAACCATATAACTCAAATACACATAAAACAACGTCGAACCTTAAGTGTGCAGACCCTGCGGGTTCGAGAACTATGTAGACATGACCCGAGAGACTCCTCGGTCAATATCCAATAGCGGGACCTGGATGCCCATATTGGATCCTACATATTCTACGAAGATCTTATCGTTTGAACCTCAGTGCCAAGGATTCGTATAATCCCGTATGTCATTCCCTTTGTCCTTCGGTATGTTACTTGCGCGAGATTCGATCGTCAGTATCCGCATACCTATTTCAATCTCGTTTACCGGCAAGTCTCTTTACTCGTTCCGTAATACAAGATCCCGCAACTTACACTAAGTTACATTGCTTGCAAGGCTTGTGTGTGATGTTGCATTACCGAGTGGGCCCCGAGATACCTCTCCGTCACACGGAGTGACAAATCCCAGTCTTGATCCATACTAACTCAACTAACACCTTCGGAGATACCTGTAGAGCATCTTTATAGTCACCCAGTTACGTTGCGACGTTTGATACACAAAAAGCATTCCTCCGGTGTCAGTAAGTTATATGATCTCATGGTCATAGGAATAAATACTTGACACGCAGAAAACAGTAGCAACAAAATGACACGATCAACATGCTACGTCTATTAGTTTGGGTCTAGTCCATCATGTGATTCTCCCAATGACGTGATCCAGTTATCAAGCAACAACACCTTGTTCATAATCAGAAGACACTGACTATCATTGATCAACTGGCTAGCCAACTAGAGGCATGCTAGGGACGGTGTTTTGTCTATGTATCCACACATGTAAATGAGTCTTCATTCAATACAATTATAGCATGGATAATAAACTATTATCTTGATACATGAATTATAATAATAACTATACATTTATTATTGCCTCTAGGGCATAATTCCAACAGTAGCGGCCCAGGACATTCAGAACGTCTGGCAGACGCGGAGTGATGACTACTCTCTGGTTAGGTGTGGCATGTTATACAGTTTGGAAACGGGGCTCCAAAGGCATTCTGAGCAACACAGAGCATATGAGATGTTCTAGGAGCTGAAACTCGTTTTTCAAAGTCATGCCCGTGTCGAGAGATATGAAGTCTCTGACAAAATCTTTAGCTGTAAGATGGACGAGAACAGTTCTGTTAGTGAGAATATACTCAGAATGTCTGGGTTACACAGTTGTCTGACTTCGCTTGGAGTTGAACTTCCGGATGACGCTGTAATTGACAGAATCCTCCAGTCTCTCCCACCAAGCTACAAAGGTTTTGTGCTGAACTACAACATGCAAGGGATGAGAAGACCATTCCCGAGTCGTACTCGATGCTGAAGTATGTAGAAGTAGAAATCAAGAAAGAGCATCAAGTGTTGATGGTCAATAAGACCACCAGTTTCAAGAAGGGCAAGGGTAAGAAGAACTTCAAGAAAGACGGCAAAGTCGTTGCCGCGCCCGGTAAGCTAGATACCGGGAAGAAGAAAAAGAATGGACCCAAGCCTGAGACTGAGTGCTTCTATTGCAAGGGAAAAGGTCACTCGAAGCGGAATTGCCCCAAGTACTTAGCAGACAAGAAGGCCGGCAACATTAAAGGTATATATGATATACATGTTATTGATGTGTACCTTACCAACGCTCGTAGTAGCTCCTGGGTATTTGATACAGGTGCTGTTGCTCACATTTGCAACTCAAAGCAGGAACTGCGGAATAAGTGGAGACTGGCCAAGGACGAGGTGACGATGCGCGTCGGGAATGGCTCCATGGTCGATGTGATCTCCGTCGGCATGCTGCCTGTACATCTACCGTCGGGATTAGTTTTAAACCTTAATAATTGTTATTTAGTACCATCTTTGACCATAAATATTGTATCAGGGTCTTGCTTAATGCGAGACAGCTACTCATTTAAGTCAGAGAATAATGGTTGTTCTATTTATATGAGTGATATGTTTTATGGTCATGCTCCGCTGGTGAATGGTTTATTCTTGATGAATCTCGATCGTGATGTCACACATATTCATAGTGTGAGTACCAAAAGATGTGAAGTTGATAATGATAGTCCCACATACTTGTGGCACTGCCATCTTGGTCATATCGGTGTTAAGCGCATGAAGAAGCTCCATACTGATGGACTATTAGAGTCTCTTGACTTTGAATCATTTGACACATGCGAACCGTGCCTCATGGGCAAGATGAATAAGACTCCATTCTCAGGAATAATGGAGAGAGCAACCGACTTATTGGAAATAATACATACTTATGTGTGTGGTCCAATGAACGTTGAAGCTCGCGATGGCTATCGTTATGTTCTCACTCTCACCGATGATTTGAGCAGGTATGGGTATATCTAGTTGATGAAGCACAAATCTGAGACGTTTGAAAAGTTCAAGGAATTTCAGAGTGAGGTTGAGAATCAACGTGATAGAAAAATAAAGTGTCTACGATCTGATCGTAGAGGAGAATATTTGAGTCATGAGTTTGGCACACACCTAAGGAAGTGTGGAATTGTTTCACAACTGACGCCGCCTCGCACAACGCAATGTAACAGAGTGTCTGAACGTCGTAATCACACTTTATTGGATATGGTACGATCTATGATGTCTCTTACCGACTTACCGCTATCATTTTGTGGATACGCATTGGAAACTGCATCATTCACTTTAAATAGGACACCGTCTAAATCCGTTGAGACGACACCGTATGAACTATGGTTTGGCAAGAAACCTAAGCTGTCGTTTCTAAAAGTTTGGGGCTGCGATGCTTATGTGAAGAAACTTCAACCAGAAAAGCTCGACCCAAAGCGGAGAAATGCATATTCATAGGATACCCTAAGGAAACTATTGGGTATACATTCTATCTTAGATCTGAAGGTAAAACCTTTGTTGCCAAGAACGGATCCTTTCTAGAGAAAGAGTTTCTCTCGAAAGAAGTAAGTGGGAGGAAAGTAGAACTTGATGAGGTAATTACACCCCCTCTCGAACCGGAGAGTAGCGCAACGCGGGAAATTATTCCTGTGGCGCCTACGCCAACTGGAGAGGAAGTTAATGATGATGATCATGAAGCTTCGCATCAAGTTGCTACTGAACCACGAAGGTCCACAAGGGTACGATCCGCATCAGAGTCGTACGACAACCCTGTGATGGAAATCATGTTGTTAGATGAGGCGTCTCCGTCGTATCTACTTTTCCAAACTCTACTGCCCTTGTTTTGGACTCTAATTTGCATGATTTGAATGGAACTAACCCGGACTAACGCTGTTTTGAGAAGAATTGTCATGGTGTTGTTTTTGCGCAGAAATAAAAGTTCTCAGAATGACCTGAAAATTTACGGAGAATTTTTGTGGAATATATAAAAAATACTGGCGCAAGAATCAACGAAGGAAGTGGAGCGTGGAGCCCACAAGCCCACCAGGCGCGGCCCCCCTGGCCGCGCCTGGCAGGCTTGTGGGGCCCACATTGCTCCACCGCCTCCAATCTCAGGTCTATTTAGCCCCTTTCATCCGGAAAAAATCAAGGAGAAGAGTTCATCGCGTTTTACGATACGGAGGCGCCGCCACCTCCTGTCTTCATCTGGAGGGCAGATCTGGAGTCCGTTCTGGGCTCCAGAGAGGGGAGATCGTCGCCATCGTCATCACCAACCTTCCTTCATCGCCAATTCCATGATGCTCTTCACCATTCGTGAGTAATCTCATCGTAGGCTTCCTGGACGGTGATGGGTTGGATAAGATCTATCGTGTAATTGAGATAGTTTTGACGGGGATTGATCCCTAGCATCCACTATGTTCTGAGATTGATATTGCTACTACTTTGCCATGCTTAATGCTTGTCACTAGGGCCCGAGTGCCATGATTTCAGATCTGAACCTATTATGTTGTCGCCAATATATGTGTGTTCTTGATCCTATCTTGCAAGTTGTAGTCACCTACTATGTGTTATGACCCGGCAACCCCGGAGTGACAATAGCCGGAACCACTCCCGGAGATGACCATAGTATGAGGAGTTCATGTATTCACCAAGTGTTAATGCGTTGGTCCGGTTCTTTATTAAAAGGAGAACCTTAATATCCCGTAGTTTCCATTAGGACCCCGCTGCCACGAGAGGGATGTACAATATATGTCATGCAAGTTCTTTTCCCTAAGCACGTATGACTACATACGGAATACATGCCTACATTACATTGACGAACTAGAGCTAGTTACATATCTCTCCGTGTTATAACTGTTGCATGATGAATAACATCCAGCATAATCATCCATCACCGATCCAATGCGTGCGAGTTTTTCCTACTGGTCCTTGCTACATTACTTTGCTGCTACTACTATCACTGCTGCTATTGTTACTCTGTTGCTACTGCTGTTACTTTGCTGCTAGTGCTGTCACTTTGTTGCTACTGGTTACCGTTGCTACTGTTGCTATCACACTACCTTGCTACTGATACTTTGCTGCAGATACTAAATCTTTCAGGTGTGGTTGAATTGACAACTCAACTGCTAATAGTTGAGAATATTCTTTGGCTTCCCCTTGAGTCGAATCAATAAATTTGGGTTGAGTACTCTACCCTCGAAAACTGTTGCGATCCCCTATACTTGTGGGTTATCAAGACTATTTTCTGGCGCCGTTGCCGGGGAAGCACAACTATACTCTCTAAGTCACTTGGGATTTACGTCTGCTGATCACTATGAGGAATCTGAAAGATCCGAGAACTAAAGTCTTGCCCTCAACTACGAGGATAGGTAAGAAACTGCCATCTAGCTCTGCACTTGATTCACCTTCAGTTATGAGTAAGTTTGCGACACCACCTCCTGCTAGAAATCTTGATATGTCGCCTGTGCTTGATGATGCTACTTCTGCTGCCCATGATGCTTATGATGATGCTATACTTGATACTTCTTTGCCACTAGGTGCATTCCTTGATGCACAAATTGCTAGAGTTGCTGCTAGATGTGATGATACTTCTGAAACTGCTGATACTATTGAAGTAGAACCTGCTGTTTTGCCTGCTAGAACTAGCTCTCGTAGATATGAATTGCCTGATATGCCTGAGGGTTATGTTATGGGGGGAGAGATAGCTGAGGACTTTATTTCTTGTAAGGATAGCTATGATGTTGAGAAATTACTGCTCAAGTGGAAAGAAAAATCTTTGAACGCTAGGATGAAATATGACCTGAAGTTTGCTACTTCGCCTATCTTTGTGACCGATAAGGATTATGAATTCTCTGTCGACCCTGAGTTAATCACTCTGGTCGAATCTGATCCTTTTCACGATTATGAGTCCGAAACGGTTGTAGCACATCTTACCAAACTGCACGATATAGCCACCCTATTCACCAATGAGGAAAAGATCCGCCACTACTATATCCTCAAGCTGTTTCCTTTCTCGCTAAAGGATGATGCTAAGACCTGGTTCACTTCTCTTGCTCCTGGTTGTGTGTGTAGCCCCCAGTATATGATCTACTACTTCTCTGAGAAATATTTCCCTGCCCATAAGAAGCAAGCTGCCTTGCAGGAAATATACAACTTTACGCAAGTTGAAGAAGAGAGTCTCCCACAAGCTTGGGGGAGGCTCGTCCATTTGCTGAATGCTTTGCCTGATCACCCTCTTGAGAAGAATGAAATACTTGATATCTTCTATAATGGACTTACCGATGCTTCTAGAGACCACCTAGATAGTTGTGCCGGTTGTGTTTTTAGGGAACGAACAGTTGAACAAGCTGAGATCCTATTGAATAATATCTTGTGCAATGATAATGCTTGGACTATTCCCGAACCACCTCCAAAGCCAACTCCAAAGAAAATAGGTATTCTATTCCTCAGTCCTGAAGATATGCAAGAAGCTAAGAAATCTATGAAAGAGAAAGGCATTAAATCTGAAGATGTCAAAAATCTACCACCTATCGAAGAGATCCATGGTCTTGATAACCCGATACAGGTAGTAGAAGTAAATTCTCTACGTAGATTCAATGAGGGTGATATTCCTTTTGATAAACCTGCTAGCTTATGCTTAGATGAATTTGATAACTTTGTTGCCAAACAACAGAGTTTCAATGATTATGTTAGCAGACAATTGGAACATAATGCTCGTATGTTAGTCATTTAAGTGCTTGTGTGGAGAGAAACGTCAATGATCTTAAGCTTCTGAGTAAGCATGCCTCTATGGTTACTACTCAAGTAGAACAAGTACTTAAGGCTCAGAATGACTTGCTCAATGAGTTGAATGACAATTCTGTTAGAGTCGTCACTGGAGGCGGTAGAATGACCCAGGAACCTTTGTATCCTGAGGGTCATCCTAAGAGAATTGAATAAGATTCTCAAGGAGTTAGCACTGATGCACCTAGTCATCCTAGGAAGAAGAAGAAAGATGATAGGAACTTGCACGCTAGCAACCCTGTTGCTGTTACACCTGAAAGTCCAAACAATGTCTGTGTTTCTGATGCTGAAACACAATCTGGTGATGAACATGAGCCTAATGATAATATCAATAGTGTTGTTCATGAAGATGCTCAACCTAGTAACGATAAGGATGTGGAGATTGAACCTGTTGATCTTGACAACCCACAGCATAAGAATAGAAGATACGATAAAATTGACTTCGCTGCTAGGAAGCATGGTAAAGAAAGGGAACCATGGGTTCAGAAACCCATGCCCTTTCCTCCCAAACTATCCAAGAAAAAGGATGATGAGGATTTTGAGCGATTTGTTGAAATGATTAGACCTGTCTTTCTGCAAATGCGTTTGACAGATATGCTCAAAATGTCTCCGTATGCTAAGTACATGAAGGATATTGTGACTAATAAGAGGAGGATATCTGAGGTTGAGATTTCCACCATGCTCGCTAATTATACCTTCAAGGGTGGAACTCCTAAGAAACTAGGTGATCCCGGAGTGCCCATTGTACCTTGCTCCATTAAAGGCAACTACGTTAGAACTGCTTTATGCGACCTTGGAGCCGATGTTAGTGTTATGCCTCTCTCTTTTTATCGTAGACTTGAATTGGACAAGTTGACACCCACTAAAATCTCTTTGCAAATGGCCGACAAATCAACTGCTTTCCCTATCGGCATTTGCGAGGATGTGCCAGTTGTGGTTGCCAACATTACTATCTTAACAGACTTTGTTATCTTGGATATTCCCGAGGACGATGCCATGGCGGTCATCCTCGGAAGACCCTTTTTAAACACCGCAGGGGCTGTTATAGATTGCAACAAAGGCAATGTAACTTTCCATGTCAACGGTGATGAGCATACGGTGCACTTTCTGAAGAAACAATATCGAGTACATTTCATCAATGCTATCGAAAAAACTTCATCGATTCTTATTGGGAGCTTTGAATGCCCTATACCTCCTGTCAAGATGAAGTATGATTTGCTTGTTGGGGATATCCACATCCCCATTGAGTTAACCTAGTGACTATTCGAAAATTCTCCATTTTCTTTTGCGATCCGAAAAAGTTTGTCAAGGAGAGTTGATCAACCTCATTGATGGATTTCTTTCGATGACCATGAGATGGATGAATCGAGGAGTCACAAACCTCTGTTCCAAGCTTTCACCTTCGGTTTCTTAGAAGAAAAATGATAAATTTAGTTTAGTTTTCCCTGTTTTCTGCTTTTAGTGTCCCATAGAAAAGTATCCCAAAATTAAAAGTTCTCCGAATGTCGTGAAAATCAAGTATGATTTTTTCTGGAGTTTTTGAAAAATACTGAGACGAAGAGCTAGTCTGGGGGCTGCACCAATGGGCCACAAGCCTTGGAGGCGCGGGCACCCCCCTGGCCGCGCCACCCAGGCTTGTGGGGCCCACGTGTGCCCCTTCCACTCATTCTAGCTCCCATCTGCTTCTCCTACCTCCAGAAAAAATCGTTTCGCAGCTCAAACCCGTGTTCTTGCTCTTCTTGCTGAGATTTTTGATCTCCTTGTGCAAAGCACCATTTACCGAACTATTTTGGGGGAAATTACTCCTTGATAAGCGACTCCTCCATTGGTCCAATTAGTTTTTGCTCTTGTGCCTTATACTTCGCGTATTTTTGCTGCCTTTGTGACCCTGTTCTTGAGCTTTGCATGCTAATTTTAGTTGGTCCCAAGTAGTTTTGATGCGTGATATGGCCTCTAGGCACTTGTGGAAGTAGTTTCTACGAGTTTCGTTGGGCCTTATTCACTTTTCCTTAGAGTCACTAAAATTTAAGAAATTTTTAGAGATAGAAAAGGGAAAAGATGAGGAGGTTCTTAAGAGGCTCTTCAAGTCGTGACCCCAAGGAGGATGGAAGTGAGAAGAAGAAACCCAAGTATCTGGTCCCTCGAGTTGCAGAAGTTCGAGTGTGCGAGTGGCCAAGCGATGTGTTCTTACGCACCGCTGGACTTTATGAGGACTTTTATTACTTGGTGGAGAACGCAGGCCTTACCGCCTTCATTGAAGATAAGTGTGCGCAATACCTCCTCCTCACTAATATCTTCATGCAAAGCGTTAACTTCTATCCAAGGAAGAATCCTCCTATGGTTGAGTTCAAATTATATGATTTCCCCCAGCGTATGTCACTTCAGGATTTTTGCAATGTTTGAAAATTACCTTATGTTGGGGATATTCATGAACCTCGTCCACGGGACTTGGAAGCTTTCATCGATACTATTGCTGTAGGAGAGGAGAGAGGAGTGTCTTGCGCTAGAGCTGCTAGCATACATTTTCCTGTGCTTCATTACTTCTCATTATTCATGGGAAAATGTTTGATTGGCGGTGGGAAAGCTGGGTCCCTTAGCTCTCCAGATCTTGCGGTCTTGCGCGAAGCCCTTTATAATGCTAAAACTTATAGCTTGGGCGCTATAGTAGCTCAACGGTTGAACACGAACCGTTCTAAAGGCGTTGTCTATGGAGGTATCTATGCTACTCGTCTTGCTAGACATTTTGAGATACCTATTAGACTGGACGAGGAAGAAGAGATTCTTCTTCCCGAGAGATATCTAGATTATGATAGCATGATTCGCCATGACTTTCTTGATAGAGATATAAATAGAAGGATGATTTATAACCTGGTATTTAGTCAGGGTACTCGTGAGACTATTACTTTGCTTGCTCCTTCTTTGTTCAATCTTCATGCAGGCAGGTACATAATTATGCCCTCGGACATCTACACATATTGGGGCATAGCCCAACCACAGGTGCCCATGCCCGAGCCACCAGTCGAGTACCAGACGCCAGTTTATCAGTGGGAGCCAGAGGAGCTCACACAGAAGTGGCACCCTGAGTACACTCGGGAGTACCCCAGAGCTGGTTATTTCCCTCCTTGGGAGTAGACCAACTTAGGCCAAAAGCCTAAGCTTGGGGGAGTACGTGTTTCTCACTGACTTTATATTCTTGCTTACGCTTTCACTTTGTTAGTCGGTGTTCACACTTTTCCACTGTATCATCCATGCTAGTTTATTTTCTTTTTCTCGTTTTATTTTCGTGTGTTTGTCTAGTTTGAGAAAACCCAAAAATATTTCTCGTTCTTCTTTTGCTTGTTGGGAGCTTTCCCGTGTAAATAGTTTTCTTTCTCTTTGGGTCAAGGTAGAAGACCATGGTTACAATGTTTAGTGGCTCTCGCATGCATATCTGTTTATCTCTCAAAGAGCCATATTACTTTGTCTTCTCCTTTGTGTTTGCCTGCAGATTCCAGCTTAGTCCAATGCACGAGCACTCTTATTATTGTTCACATCATTCGGCCGTGCAAGTGAAAGGCAATAATGGCGATATATGATGAAGTGACTGAGCCTGAAAAAGCTGGTATGAACTCAATCTATTTTGTTTTTGTAAATATGACTAGCTCATCGTTCCTGATTCAGCTTTGTTGTGAGACAAACATGTTTGCAATGACAACTTAGAGAGCATAGTTTCTGATGCCATGCTTAATTAGCTAGGAGCTTATAATGGTTTGTCTTGGATGCCAACATGAATTTTGAGATGACTATGATGTAGTATGATAGGATGGTATCCTCCTTTGAATGATTGAAGTGGCTTGACTTGGCACATGTTCACGCATGTAGTTGAAACAAAATCAACATCGCCTCTATGATATTCATGTTCATGGTGATTTATGTCCTACTCATGCTTGCACTCAATGTTGGTTAATCTCATTGCATTTTGATGACTGTTCGCTCTCTAGTTGGTCGCTTCCCAGTCTTTTGCTAGCCTTCACTTGTACTAGTGGGAATACTGCTTGTGCATCCACTTCCATAAACCCAAAGTTGTTCCATATGAGTCCACCATACCTACCTATATGCGGTATTTACCTACCGTTCCAAGTAAATTTGCATGTGCCACTCTCCAAACCTTCAAGAAATAATCTGTTTTGCATGCCCGAATCGCTCATGTGGTGACAGGGGGCTATTAGTATCTTCCATGCTAGGCGTGTTATCCTCAATATGTGTATATTCACTATCATTCACGAGAAAGGGGCCGGTAATTGGAATGCCCAGTTCCATGCTCAAATCGAAAAGATAATTGCAAACAAAACTCCCCCTGGATTGATGTTGGTATGGACGGCACCCGAGTATTCGGCTAGTCGTGGAGTGTGATTGATTGGTGGTGGGGGAGTCAAAACTTTACTTTTCTATTTGGGAACCGCCTATAGCATGTGTAGCGTGGAATATGGTGAGAACTCTTAGTCATTGCGTTAACAATGAGAGCACGCCACCCAAAGTTATTATCTCTGTTTTCAAAGCTTGAGCTCTGGCACCTCAGCAAATCCATGCTTCCCTCTACGAAGGGCCTGTCTATTTATGTTCCTGTTGAGTCATCCTCTTCTTATAAAAGCACCAATTAGAGAGCACCTCTGTCATTTTTATCCTTTGCTTTTAACTGTGATTGAGTATGACTGTGACTGGATCTTATTTTCCATGAATTACAATGTTTTTTCAGCCCTTGGTCTTTGAAGGTGCTGTGCACTTATGTTTTGCGGTCTCAGAAAGAGCTAGCGAGATACCACCTGTTCGCACTGCTTCATGATTGTTTTGATTGAAGTGTTGACGTTTGAGACTTATTATTATTTGCTCGCTAGTTGATTATGCCATTAATATGAGTTTACCGTGAGACCTAGATGTCATTTGCTTATGTGGTTTGCTTGTGATCTTGCTGAAATTTTGGATATGAGTTAGGCATAGTTGCAACAACAAGATCAAACGGAGTTTGTAAAAGTTTTTCTTTTGTCTGTTTCAGTTTGTCAACTGAATTGCTTGAGGACAAGCAAGTTTTTAAGCTTGGGGGAGTTGATACGTCTCCGTCGTATCTACTTTTCCAAACTCTTTTGCCCTTGTTTTGGACTCTAATTTGCATGATTTGAATGGAACTAACCCGGACTAACGCTGTTTTGAGAAGAATTGCCATGGTGTTGTTTTTGCGCATAAATAAAAGTTCTCGGAATGACCTGAAAATTTATGGAGAATTTTTGTGTAATATATAAAAAATACTGACGCAAGAATCAACGAAGGAAGTGGAGCGTGGAGCCCACAAGCCCACCAGGCGTGACCCCCTTGGCCGCGCCTGGCAGGCTTGTGGGGCCCACGTTGCTCCACCGCCTCCAATCTCAGGTCTATTTAGTGCCTTTCATCCGGAAAAAAATCAAGGAGAAGAGTTCATCGCGTTTTACGATACAGAGGCGCCGCCACCTCCTGTTCTTCATCTGGAGGGTAGATCTGGTGTCCGTTCTGGGCTCCGGAGAGGGGAGATCGTCACCATCATCATCACCAACCTTCCTTCATCGCCAATTCCATGATGCTCTTCACCGTTCGTGAGTAATCTCATCATAGGCTTGCTGGACGGTGATGGGTTGGATGAGATCTATCATGTAATCAAGTTAGTTTTGACGGGGATTGATCCCTAGTATCCACTATGTTCTGAGATTGATGTTGCTACTACTTTGCCATGCTTAATGCTTGTCACTAGGGCCCGAGTGCCAAGATTTCAGATCTAAACCTATTATTTTGTCGCCAATATATGTGTGTTCTTGATCCTATCTTGCAAGTTGTAGTCACCTACTATGTGTTATGACCCGGCAACCCTGGAGTGACAATAGCCGGAACCACTCCCGGAGATGACCATAGTATGAGGAGTTCATGTATTCACCAAGTGTTAATGCGTTGGTCCGGTTCTTTCTTAATAGGAGAACCTTAATATCCCATAGTTTCCATTAGGACCCCGCTGCCACGGGAGGGATGGACAATAGATGTCATGCAAGTTCTTTTCCCTAAGCACGTATGACTACATACGGAATACATGCCTACATTACATTGACGAACTGGAGCTAGTTACCTATCTCTCCATGTTATAACGTTTGCATGATGAACAACATCCGGCATAATCCTCCATCACCGATCCAATGCCTACGAGTTTTTCCTACTGGTCCTTGCTACGTTACTTTGCTGCTACTGCTGTCACTGTTGCTACTGTTACTCTGTTGCTACTGCTGTTACTTTGCTGCTACTGCTGTCACTTTGTTGCTACTTGTTACCATTGCTACTGTTGCTATCACACTACCTTGTTACTAATCATTTGCTGCAGATACTAAATCTTTCAGGTGTGGTTGAATTGACAACTCAACTGCTAATACTTGAGAATATTCTTTGGCTTCCCCTTGAGTCGAATCAATAAATTTGGGTTGAATACTCTACCCTCAAAAACTGTTGCGATCCCCTATACTTGTGGGTTATCATTAGATAACGGTGAACCTTCGAACTATGAAGAAGAAATGGCGGCCCCGGATTCCAACAAATGGCTTGAGGCTATGAAATCCGAGAAAGGATACATGTATGAGAACAAAGTATGGACTTTGGTGGACTTGCCCGATGATCGGCGAGCCATAGAAAATAAATGGATCTTCAAGAAGAAGACTGGCGCAAACGGTAATGTGACCGTTTACAAAGCTCGACTTGTCGCAAAGGGTTTTCGACAAATTCAAGGAGTTGACTACGATGAGACTTTCTCTCCCGTAGCAAAGCTGAAGTCAGTCCGAATCATGTTAGCAATTGCCGCTTTTCATGATTATGAAATTTGGCAAATGGACGTGAAAACAGCGTTCCTTGATGGGTATCTTAAGGAAGAGTTGTATATGATGCAATCAGAAGGTTTTGTCGATCCTAAGAGTGCTAAAAAGGTATGCAAGCTCCAGCGCTCCATCTATGGGCTGGTGCAAGCATCTCGGAGTTGGAACATCGCTTTAATGAGGTGATTAAAGCGTTTGGGTTCATACATGTATATGGAGAAGCCTATCTGTACAAGAAAGTGAGTGGGAGCTCTGTAGCTTTCCTCATACTATATGTGGATGACATATTATTGATGGGGAATAATATGGAGTTATTGGAGAGCATAAAGGCCTACTTGAACAAGAGTTTTTCAATGAAGGACCTTGGAGAAGCTGCATACATATTAGGCATCAAGATCTATAGAGATAGATCGAGACGCCTCATAGGTCTTTCGCAAAGTACATACCTTGACAAGATATTGAAGAAGTTCAATATGGAAAACTCAAAGAAGGGGTTCTTGCCAGTTTTGCAAGGTATGAGATTGAGTAAGACTCAGTCAGCGACCACGGCAGTAGATAGAGAGAAGATGAGTACTGTCCCCTACACTTCAGCCGTAGGCTCTCTAATGTATGCCATGCTGTGTACCAGACCTGATATAAACCTTGCCATAAGTTTGGTAGGGAAGTACCAAAGTGATCCCGGTATGGAACACTGGACAGCGGTCAAGAATATCCTTAAGTACCTGAAAATGACTAAGGAGATGTTTCTCGTTTATGGAGCTGACGAAGAGCTCATCGTAAAGGGTTACGCCGATGCTAGCTTCAACACAGATCCGGATGACTCTAAGTCACAGACCGGATACATGTATGTTTTGAATGGCGGGGCAGTGAGCTGGTGCAACAACAAGCAAGACGTCATGGCAACATCTACATGTGAAGCGGAGTACATAGCTGCTTCAGAAGTGGCTCATGAAGGGATTGGGACGAAGGAGCTCATCACCGACCTTGGAGTGGTTCCAAGCGCGTCGGGTCCGATGACACTCTTCTGTGATAACACTAGAGCCATTGCCATAGCCAAGGAGCCCAGATTTCACCGGAAGATCAAGCACATCCAACACTGCTACAACTCCATCCAGGATCAGGTCTAGAGAGGAGTAATAGATATTTGTAAAGTGCACACGGATCTGAATATTATAGACCCGTTGACTAAACCTCTTCCTCGAGCAAAACATGATCAACACCACAATGCTATGGGTGTTCGATACATCACAACGTAACTAGATTATTGACTCTAGTGTAAGTGGGAGACTGTTGGAAATATGCCTTAGAGGCAATAATAAAATGGTTATTATCATATTTCCTTGTTCATGATAATCGTCTGTTGTTCATGCTATAATTGTATTAACAGGAAACAGTAATACATGTGTGAATAAATAGATCACAATGTGTCCCTAGCAAGCCTCTAGTTAGCTAGCTCGTTGATCAATAGATGATCATGGTTTCTGATCATGGACATTAGATGTCATTGATAACGGGATGATATCATTGGGAGAATGATGTGATGGACAAGACCCAATCCTAAGGATAGCACTAGATCGTGTTGTTCGTATGCTAATGCTTTTCTAATGTCAAGTGTCTTTTCCTTTGACCGTGAGATTGTGCAACTCCCAGATACCATAGGAGTGCTTTGGGTGTATCAAACGTCACAACGTAACTGGGTGATTATAAAAGTGCACTACAGGTACCTTCGAACGTGTCTGTTGGGTTGGTACGAATCGAGATCGGGATTTGTCACTCCATGTGACAGAGAGGTATCCTTGGGCCCACTCGGTAGAACATCATCATAATGAGCTCAGTGTGACTAAGGAGTTAGTCACGGGATGATGTGCTACGGAACAAGTAAAGAGACTTGCCGGTAACGAGATTGAACAAGGTATGTGTATACCGACGATGGAATCTTGGGCAAGTTCTATACCGACAGACAAAGGGAATTGTATACGGGATTGATTGAATCCTTGACATCGTGGTTCATCCGATGAGATCATCTTGGAACATGTGGAGCCACCATGGGTAAATAGATCCCGCTGATGGTTATTGGCCGGAGAGTGTCTCGGTCATGTCTGCATGCCTCCCGAACCCGTAGGGTCTACACAGTTAAGGTTCGATGACGCTAGGGTTACAGGGAATTATTATACGAGGTTACCGAAGGTTGTTCGGAGTCCCAGATGAGATCCCAGACGGCACGAGGAGCTCCGGAATGGTCCGGAGGTAAAGATTGATACATAGGATGGATGGGTTTGGACGCCGGAAATGTTTCGGGCACCACCAGCAAAGTGAGGGGCAACAAGCCCCGGATGGCTATATGGGTCAAGTGTGGAGGGAACCAGCCCCTGGGTGGGCTGGTGCACCCTCCACATGCAGCCCATGGCGCACCAGAGAGTATGGGTGGGGGGGGGAACCCTAGGCGCTGGTGGGCCTAAGGCCCACCAGGTGGTGCGCCACCCCCTCTCCTGCCCTGTCCGCCGCCCCCTCTCCCATATGGGCTGCCGCCACCCCTAGGGTGGGAACCCTAGAGGCGGCGCACCCCTCCCCTCTCCACCTATAAATAGAGAGGGGTTTGGGGCTGTTGGAGACACAAGTTGATCTATCCCTTGGCGCATCCCTGTCCCTCTTCTTCCTCCTCTCCCACGGTGCTTGGCGAAGCCCTTTCGGGAGACCTCGTCTCTCCATCGACACCACACCGTCGTGTTGCCGGAGATCTCCCCAACATCTCCCTCCTCCTTGCTGGATCAAGGTGCGGGAGACGTCACCGGGCTGCACGTATGTTGAACGCGGAGGTGCCGTGGTTCGGCACTAGATAAATATCACACCGCGATCTGAATCGCCGCGAGTACGACTCCATCAACCGCGTTCTAGCAACACTTCCGCTTAGCGATCTTCAAAGGTATGAAGATGCACTCTCCCCTCTCTCGTTGCTGGTCTCTTCATAGGAAGATCTAAATATGGCATAGGAAAATTTTGAATTTATGCTACGTTCCCAACAGCGAGGGTGGAGAGGTAGATGAATTCTCTGGTCAATAACCAATAATGGGACCTTGATGCCCATATTGGCTCCTAAATATACGAAGATCTTTATCTGTGAACCACGATGTCAAGGATTCAATCAATCGTGTATAATGTTCCCTTTGTCCATCGGTATGTTACTTGCCTGAGATTCGATCGGTGATATCTCCATACCTAGTTCAATCTCATTATCGGCAAGTCTCTTTACTCGTTCCGTAATACAAGATCCCGTTACTAACTCCTTAGTCACATTTCTTGCAAGCTCATTGTGATGTTGTATTACCGAGTGGGCCCTAGAGATACGTCTCCGTCATACAGAGTGACAAATTCGAGTCTCGATTCACGCCAACCCAACAGACACCTTCAGAGATACCTGTAGAGCACCTTTATAGTCACCCAGTTACGTTGTGACGCTTGATACACGCAAGGCATTCCTCCGGCACCCAGGAGTTGCATGATCTCATGGTCATAGAAACAGATACTTGACATGCAGAAAACAATAGGAATAAACTGACACGATCATATGGTACGTTCATAATTTGGGTCTTGTCCATCACAACATTCTCTTAATGATGTGATCCCGTTATCAAATGACAACTCATGTCTATGGTCAGGAAACCTTGACCATCTTTGATCAATGAGCTAGTCCTTAGAGGCTCACTAGGGGTAGTGTGTTGTCTATGTATCCACACATGTATTTGAGTTTCCAATCAATACAATTAGAGCATGGATAATAAACGATTATCACGAACAAGGAAATATAATAATAACCAATTTATCATTGCCTCCTCGGCATATTTCCAACAGTCTCCCACTTGCACTAGAGTCAATAATCTAGTTCACATCACTATGTGATTGACACCCAATAAGTTCTAGGGTTTATCATGTTTTGCTTGTGAGAGAGGTTTTAGTCAACGGTCCTGAACCTTTCAGATCAATGTGTGCTTTGCAGATCTCTATGTCATACTGTAGATGCTGCTACCATGCTCCATTTGGAACTACTCCAAAGGACTGCTCCATTATACGAATCCGGTCTGCTACTGAGAGTCATCCGGATTGGTGTCAAAGCTTGCATCGATGTAACCCTTTAGGACAAACTCTTTTATGCCTCCATAATCGAGAAACATTTACTTAGTCCTCAAGTTACTAAGGATAATTTTTACCGTTGTCTAGTGGTCCATTCCTGGATCACTCGTGTACCCCTTGACATAATCATGGCAAGGCACACATCAGGTGCGGTACACAGCATGGCATACTATAGAGCCTACGTCTAAGGCATAGGGGGCGACCTTCGTCCTTTCTCTTTCTTCTGCCATGGTCAAGCTTTGATTCTTACTCAAAGTCACACCTTACAACACAGTCAAGAACTCTTTCTATGACTGCTATTTTGAACTCCTTCAAAAACTTGTAAATGTATGTTATTTAGTGAACGTTTTCCCAAGCGTCTCGACCTATCTCTATAGATCTTGATTCTTAGCTTTCAAGTAGCTTTATCCAGGTTTTCCTTTGAAAACTCCTTTCAAACAACCCTATAAAATTTCCAGAAATCCTACACCACTTCTAATCTACAATATGTCAACCACATATACTCATCAAAAATTCTATAGTGCTCCGACTCACTTTCTTGGAAATATAAGCATCTCATAAACTTTGTAAAAACCCAAAAGCTTTGATCATCACATCAAAGCTTATATTTTCCAACTCCAAGATGCTTTCTCTAGTCGATAGAAGGATTGGTGGAGCTTGCATACTTGTTAGCATCCTTAGGAATGAAAAAACCTTATGGTTGTATCACACACAACCTTTCCTCAAGGAAACCGTCGAGGAAAAATACAACAACTGCCAACATAACTCCAACAGAATTTAGCATCTCTACGAGTGAGAGAAAGTCTCATCGTAGTCAAATCTTTGAAGTTGTCGGGAACCTATTTGCGACAAGTCGAGCTTTTGAAATGGTTACATTTACCATCATTGTCTCTCTTCCTTTTAAAGACCCATATGTACTTAATAGACTTACGACCATCAAGTAGTTCTTCCAAAGTCAACACTTTGATTTCATATATGGATCCTATCTCGGATTTTTATGGCCTTCAACCATTTGTCGGAATCCGGGTCCACCATCGCTTCTCCATAGCTCGTAGGTTCATTGTTGTCCAGCAAAATGATCTCCAAGATAGGATTACCGTACCACTCTGCAACAGTATGTGTCCTTGTCGACCTACGAGGTTTATGATCATCATCATCAGCTTCCACTTCAGTTGGTGTAGGCGCCACATCAACGACTTCTTGCGCCCTTCTATTCACTGGTTGAAGTGACGGTTCAAAAAACTTCATCAAGTTCCACCATCCTCCCACTCAATTATTTTGAGAGAAACTTTTTCTCGAGAAAGGACCCATTTTCATCAACCAAACACTTTGCTTTCGGATCTGACATAGGAGGTATACCCAACTAACCCTTTTGGGTATCCTATGAAGATGCAATTACCCGCTTTGGGTTCGAGCATATCAGGCTGTAGCCTTTTTAATATAAGTATTGGAACCCCAAACTTTAAGAAAGAACAACTTAGGTTTCTCCAAACCATAGATCATACGGTGTCATCTCAACAGAATTATGTGGTGCCCTATTTAAAGGGAATGTGGTTGTCTCTAATGCATAACCCCAAAATGATAGTGGTAATTCGATAAGATACATCATAGTATGCACCATATCCAATAGGGCGTGGCTACGACGTTCAGACACACCACCACACTATGGTGTTCCGGGCGGCATGAGTTGTGAAACAATTTCCACATTGTCTCAAATGTATACCAAACTCGCAACTCAAATATTCACCTCTACGATCACATTGTAGACATACCATCCTCTTGTCATGACGATCTTCAATTCCACTCTGAAATTGCTTGAACTTTTCAATAATTCAGACTCATGACTCATCAAGTAAATACACCTGTATGTACTCAAATCATCTGTGAAGTAAGAACATAACGATATCCACTAGGTGCCTGAGCACTCATTGGACTGCACACATCAAAATGTATTATTTCTAATAAGTCACTTGCTCATTCCATCTCACTAGAAAACGAGGCCTTCGGTCATCTTGCTCACGTGGCATGATTTGCATGTCTCAAGTGATTCAAAATCAAGTGAGTCCAAAAGATCCATCTGCATGGGGTTTCTTCATGCGTTTACACCAATAGGCATGGTTCACATGTCTCAAACGATACAAAAACGAGTGAGTCCAAAGATCCATCAGCATGGAGCTTCTTCATGGTTTTTATACCAATATGACTTAAGCGGCATTGCCACAAGAGAGTGGTACTATCATCACTACTTTGTATCTTTTGGCATCAATATTATGTACATGTGTATCACTATGATCGAGATTCAATAAACCATTCACATTAGGTGCATGACCATTGAAGGTATTATTCAAGTAAACAGAGTAATCAATATTCTCTTCAAATGAAGAACCGTATTGCAATAAACACAATCCAATCATGTTCATGCTCAACGCAAACACCAAACAACATTTAGGTTAAACACTAATCCCGAAGGTAGAGGGAGTGTGTGATGGTGATCACATCAACCTTGGAAACACTTCCAACACACATCGTCACCTTGCCTTTTAGCTAGTCTCCATCTATTTTGTAGATTTTATTTTGAGTTACTAACATTTATCAACTGAACCGGTATCTAATACCCATGTGCTACTAGGAGTACTAATAAAGTACACATCAATAACACGTATATCTAATATACTTTTGTTGATGTTGCCAGCATTCTTATCTACCATGTGCCTAGGGCAGTTCCGCCTCAGTGATCATTCCCTTGATCACAAAAGCACTTAGTTTCAGGTTTGGGTTCAACCTTAGGTTTCTTCATTGGAGTGACAACTGACTTTTCATTCTTGAAGTTTCCCTTCTTTACCTTGCCCTTCTTAAAACTAGTGGTTTTACTAACCATCAACACTTGATGCTCCTTCTTGATTTCTACCTTCGTGGTGTCAAACATCGCGAATAGCTCATGGATCATCTTCTCCATCCCTCGTATGCTATAGTTCATCACGAAGCTCAGTAGCTTACCGACAGTGACTTTGGAGAACTATGTCAATCACTATCTTATCTGGAAGATCAACTCCCACTTGGTTCAAGTAATTGTAGCACCCACAAAATTTGAGCACATGGTCAACGATTGATTTTTTCTCCTTTACTTTGTAGGCAAATAATCTTGTCGGATATCTCATACCTCTCAACATAGGTATGAGCCTGAAATCCTAATTTCAGCTCTTGGAACATCTCATATGTTCCATGACGTTCAAAACTTCTTGGGTGCCTCAATTCTAAGACTTAAAGCATGTGCACTAAACTATTATGTAGTCATCAAAACGTGTATGTGAGATGTTCTCAACAACCACAGACGACGCTTGGGATAGCTCACCGAGTGGTGCATTAAGGACATAATCCTTCTACGCAACAATGAGGACAATCCTCAGTTTACGGACCCAGTCCGCATAATTTCTACTATCATCTTTCAACTTAGTTTCTCTAGGAACATATCAAAAACAGGGGAACTCCAGGGCAAGATAATCATCTACAACATAATTTGCAAAGACATTTTTGACTATGTTCATGATAATGAGTTCAATTAATCATATTACTAAAGAATTCCCACTCAAATTGACATCCCTCTGGTCATTCGAATGGTACATGATCCAAATTCACCAACCCATGTTCGATCATCACGTGAGATGAGGTGGCTTCAATGGTGAACATCTCCATGTTGATCATATCTGCTATATGACTCATGTTCGACCTTTCGGTACCCTATGTTCCGAGGCCATGTGTGTACATGCTAGGCTCATCAAGTTTAACCCGAGTGTTCCACGTGTGCAAAACTGTCTTGCACCCGTTGTATGCGAACGTAGAGTCTATCACACTCGATCATCACGTGGTGTCTCGAAACGACGAACTGTCGCAATAGTGCACACTTGGGGAGAACACAATTTTATCTTGAAATTTTAGCGAGAGATCACCTTATAATTCTACTGTCGTCCTAAGCAAAACAAGGTGCATAAAAAAGGATTAACATTACATGCAAGTCATAAGTGACATGATATGGCCATGAACTCGTGCCTTTTGATATCCATCTTCAAAGCACCGACATGATCTCCATCGTCACCGGCGCCACACCATGATCTCCATCACTGTGCTGCCATCGAGGTTGTCGCGTCATCTATGCTTGTAGTACTATTGCTACTGATTTAGCGATAAAGTAAAGCATCACTAAACGCCCAAAAATTAAAGACAACCCTATGGCTCCTGCCGGTTGCCGTAGCATCGACATGTAAGTTGATATTAACTATTACAAGATGATCATATCATACATCAAATATATAACATCATGTCATTGTCCATATCATATCACAACATAACCTGCAAAACAAGTTAGACATCCTCTAATTTGTTGTTGGCATGTTTTACGTGGCTGCTATGGGTATCTAGCAAGAACGTTTCTTAACTACGCAAAAAACACAATGGTGATATGCAAGTTGCTATTTATCCTTCTACAGGGACCGCTTATCTCGAATCTGATTCAACTAAAGTTGGAGAGACAGACACCCGCCAACCATCTTTAGCAACAACTTGCATGTGTGTCGATGGAACTGGTCTCTTGTACGTGGACGAGTAAGGTTGGTCCAGGCTGCTTCATCCCACAGTACCGTTGAATCAAGAAAAGACTAAGGAGGGCAGAAATCTGAATATCGATGCCCAAAAATTCCTTTGTGTTCTATCGAGATGTAATCTACGCATAGACCTCGCTCTGATACCACTTTTGGGGAACGTCACATGGGAAACAAAAATTTTCCTACTCTCACCAAGATCAATCTATGAAGACTAAAATCTACGAGAGGAGGAGTGCATTTATATACCCTTGTGTTTCTCTAAGCGGAAGCGATATAACTCGGTTGATGTAGTCGACCATCCTCGCGATGCAATCACGATCCGTCCCTCACGATCCCATCACGATTTGTCCCAATCTAGTGTCGATCGGATGACACCTCCACGTTCAACACACGTACATCTCGATGACGTTCTCCACCTTCTTGATCCAGCAAGTGAGGGTGGAGAGGTAGATGAGTTCTCCGTCAGCATGATGGCATGACGGCGGCGGTGGTGGAGCTGATCCGGCAGGGCTGCGCCGTGCGCTACCTAATCAATCTAGAGGAAAGATAAACTAGAGGAGGGAGAGAGAGCTGCACCATGACCTAATCGGGTGCGGCTGCCCGCCATGTCCTTCTCGGTTGCGGATGCCCTATCTCCTCTCCAATATATATAGGAGGGAGGGGAAGGGGTGGCACCATCACCTTATTGGGTGCCGAGGCGCTAGGAGGAGTCCTTCTACTATTCGGACTCCTCTCCACCTCCTCACTTTGTGTGCATATGCCCATAGGGGCTGGACGCCCAGCCCACCAGGGGCTGGTGCGTCACCTCTTAGGACTATGTGCCCCCCCGGGGTGGGTGGCCCCTCCCGGTGAACACCGAGAATCCATTCGTCACTCCCAGTACTTTACCTGTAATAACCGAAACCTTTCCAGAACTCGTATACCTCCTTCATATATATCAATTTTCATTTTCGGACCATTTCGGAACTCCTCATGACGTCCGGGACCACATCCGTGACTCCAAACAACCTTCAGTCACCAACATACGTAACTCAACTATATCGAAACATCACTGAACCTTATGTGTGCAGACCCTGTGGGTTCGAGAACTATGCAGACATTACCGATACACTCTCTGGTCAATAACCAATAGTGGGACCTGGATGCCCACATTGGCTCCTACATATTCTACGAAGATCTTTATCGGTCGAACCACGATGTCAAGGATTCAATCAATCCCGTATACTGTACCCTTTGTCCATCGGTATGTTACTTGATTGAGATTCGATCGTCGATATCTCCATACCTAGTTCAATCTCGTTACCGGCAAGTCTCTTTACTCGTTCCGTAATACAAGATCCCGTGACTAACTCCTTAGTCACATTACTTGCAAGTTCATTGTGATGTTGTATTACCGAGTGGGCCCTAGAGATACCTCTCCGTCATACGAAGTGACAAATCCAAGTCTCGATTCACGCCAACCCAACAGACACCTTCGGAGATACCTGTAGAGTACCTTTATAGTCACCCAGTTACGTTGTGACGTTTGATACACACAAGGCATTCCTCCTATGCCCGGGAGTTGCATGATCTCATGGTCATAGAAACAGATACTTGACATGCAGAAAACATTAGCAATAAACTGACACGATCATATGCTAAGTTCATAGTTTGGGTCTTGTCCATCACAACATTCTCCTAATGATGCGACCCCCTTGTGAAATGACAACTCATGTCTATGGTCACGAAACCTTGACCATCTTTGATCAATGAGCTAGTCCTTAGAGGCTCACTTGGGACAGTGTGTTGTCTATGTATCCACACATGTATTTGAGTTTCCAATCAATATAATTATAGCATGGATAATAAACGATTATCATGAACAAAGAAATATAATAATAACTAATTTATTATTGCCTGTAGGGCATATTTCCAACACTACCCCCAAATCTAATTTCGTCCCCCGGCCCTCGCCTATAGCGCCTTACCGCTAGGCGTTTTACATTTATGCACGTACGCCTTCCGCCTTAGCACCTTTGACCATCAACGATGACCGACCGCCAGCATGGAAAACACCAAACATGCCAATAATGTCAGTGTTGCGACACTCACACACCGTATTTTTTAGCGTTTTTGAGGTTCAGTAGTAACACCGTTTACGACAACGTGTTCACCTAAGGTGCTGCTGCACGTACTCATTTGACGTGTTCTAAAGACGCCAGAACACAAGGCATGGCATCTGCATGTGCCGCCCAAACTAATATAGATAGTAATGATGGAAGTGATGGTGCTACAATATCGGGGCACCTCTCACAAGCTTTGGACAAGTCAAGGGTGCTGCATATACCCATGTACTCAAGAGCCCTCTTCAGCTGATGGTGGTAATGTAGCAGCATCCTTCTTCTCCAGCTTACATCAGAGGATAAAATTCTCCTCCCTCAAGTAATCGTTCTCTTGCTCAAGCTTAAATATATTTTTGCATAATGCCATCTTGCTTTCGTGCAGAAAATGTGACGGGATAAATTGATCCTTAGATTTCTTTACCCTGTTTGGGAGGCTCAACTTCTTGAATTCTACATGCATATCTTCGAGCTGAGGTAGTGGAACTTCATCGGCTTCCTTTGTTTCCTTCAAATCATTATCCTTCTCCTCATCCATGGACCAGAGGTAGGGATAGATATCCCCGAAGATCTTTCGTTCTGAATTATAGTGGGAGACATATCTCTCTCATTTGAATCTAGGGACGACATATTCTCACGCCTACCATAAAAACAGCTTGAAACAAGACTAGAGGAGAAACTCACGGTGCGGTGATCAAAACACATGGGAGTATATATAATGATTTTTTCCACGTAATAATATGTGCTCGGGAAGAATTGGGAGTCCGGGAGGTGCACGAGGGCCCATAAACTATTAGGGCGCGGCCAGGGGGGCGCCCTGTTCGCAAGTGCCTCCCTCATGGGTCCCCTCGACTCTGTATTATTTTTATATTTTTTCTAAAATACCAAAACCAGTAAAAATATATTTTTTGCAATTTTTGGAGTCAGTTTACTTACTCTACTATGTACCTACCCCCTTTTCAGGTTTGTGGAGTGTTATGGAAGATTTCCTTTATGTGCTCCTCCGGTGTTATCACTTGGATGACATTAGTTCCTCATTAATGGATGTACGTGAAATGTAATGCTTGATTCTTTGCCCATTCACCACTCTCAGTTTTTTTTACCTTCGAAGTTATTAATTTTTATACCACCAGAGCGATAAACCTCCTCGACAATATAAGGTCCTCCACATTTGGAGATGAGTTTCCCTGCAAAAAAAATCTAAAACGAGAATTGTACAAAAGCACTAAGTCTCCTACATGGAATTCTCGTTTTTGAATGCTCTTGTCATGCCATATTTTAACCTTTTCTTTAAATAACTTAGCCTTTTCATAAGAGGTAAATGACAAGATTTTTCATAGACTATTTAATATGGGGACATCCCCATGTGATTCTTATAAGAAGTCCTATAAGCCCATGAAGCATCATCAAGTTTCTTAGACCAATTCTTTTTGGACCTATTGACAGTCTTTTGCAAGATTAATTTTATTTCGTGATTGGTCAGTTCGACTTGACCACTAGACTGAGGATGATAAGGTGATGCAATTCTATGGTTAACATCATATTTAGCTAGCAGTTTACGGAAAGCACCATGAATAAAATGTGAACCACCATCAGTCATTAAATATCTAGGGACACCAAACCTTGGAAATATAATGTCTTTAAGCATTTTAATAGAAGTGTTACGATCAACACTACTAGTTGGAATAGCTTCTACCCACTTAGTAACGTAATTAACAACAACTAGAATATGAGTATATCCATTCGAGGAAGGAAAAGGTCCCACAAAGTAAAAACCCCACACATAATGGTTCGATAGCAAGTGAATAGTTCATAGGCATTTCCTTACATTTACCAATATTACCAACTCTTTGACATTCATCATAATAAAGGATGTACTTACGAGCATATTTAAAAGGAGTAGGTCAATATAAACCGGATTATAATACCTTGTGTGCAGTTCTGTCACCGACGTGATGTCCTCATAGGCTTCATAATGACACTTCCTTAGAATTTTTTCCTGCTCATGCTTAGGCATACAACATCTAATAACACCACCTACCCCTTCTTTATAAAGATGTGGGTCATCCCAAAATTAATGTTGTAAATAATACTAGAATTTTTTCTTTTGTTGCTAGGTGAAGCTAGGTGGAATATATTTAGCAACAATGTAATTTCCATAATCCTCATACCAAGGAGTACTACGTGAAGTGTTTACAACAACAAGTTGCCCATCAGAAAAATTATCATCAATAGGAAGTGGGTCATCAAGAACATATTCCATCCTAGACAAGTTATCCGCTACATAGTTATCAGCTCCCTCCTTATCAATGATATGCAAGTCAAATTCTTGGAGTCGTGACACCCATCTAATGAGTCTAGGTTTAACATCTTTCTTTTCCATAAGGTATTTAATAACATCATGACCAGTTTGAATAGTTACTTTAGAGTCAACAATGTAAGGCCTAAACTTATCACATGCAAACACAATTGCTAAAAATTCCTTTTCAATAGTAGTATAATTCCTTTGAGCGGTGTCTAGGGTCTTACTAGCATAATGAATAGAATTCAATTTCTGGGAAATGAAATTCGTCTCCCGAGAGCACGTGCTCGTGCGTGCATAAAAATGATTTTTGAAATGTCAAAAAATCCCAACAAATTTTGTGTGTTCTTTGTCACATTCGAAATCTACCTGAAATATTTTAGGCAAAAAGATCAAATATTTTGGCCTATGCAGAAAACTAAATGAAACACCAAATGTTACGCCAAAATTTTACTCCAAATTTGTTTTTTCACCGACGAAAGTGTAATGCTCCGTTTTACACAAAAGTTGTGAGGCATGCTTGTGAAACTAACAAGTTTCACCCACAAAAAAGCTCAGAATTTGTTGGAAACATGTTGATACAATTTTTGCGTGATTGTTCATTTGGGAGCAAATGCTCCCGGGATCCAAAACACCCCCTTCAATTTCTTGTCTACTCTTTGACCTAGAACAACGCCAACATCATAATCACTAGCATCACACATAATTTCAAAGGGTAGGTTCCAATCAGGTGGTTGGACAATAGGTGCTGAAATTAAAGCTTTCTTAAGTATTTAAAAGGCTTCTACACAATCATCATAAAAACAAAAGGAACATATTTTTGGAGAAGATTAGTTAGTGGCCTATAAATCTTTGCGAAATCTTTAATGAAACACCTATAAAAACCTGCATGACCAAGGAAACTTCTTATACCTTTGATATCTCTTAGGCAAGGCATTTTATCTATTGCATCAACTTTGGCCTTATCCACCTCAATACCACGTTCACAAATTTTATGCCCAAGCACTATACCTTCATTCACCATAAAGTGGCACTTCTACCAATTCAAGATGAGATTAGTTTCTTAACATCTCTTCAAAACTTGATCAAGGTTGCTCAAGCAATCATCAAAGGAAGTCCCGCAAACAGAGGTAGCCCGAGAAAATATATAGCAAAAATTTCCGGGTGGTCCAGGTGGCTTCCTGGCGTGGCCAGGAGGTAGCCCGCGCCCATAGGTCGCCTGGAGCACGTGGGGCTCCTCTCCGGCTCTGCTTCGGCTGGGACTTTTCCTAATTTTGCAAAAACACATAATTCATAACTTTTATTGATGTTCGTGAAGTTTCCTTACCGTATCTCATACCTATTCTTATTCTGCTTCTGCCGGTGTCTGATACAGTGTTACAATATGTTCTTCATGAGTGGCTACCTGTATCACGTCCACCTCTACATTGATGGGGTCTCCAGCCATGTAATGCTTGAGTCTTTGCCCATTCACAACATGTGGTTTTGTGCCTTCAAAATTATTAATCTTGATTGCACCGGAGCGATAGACTTCTTCGATATGGTACGGTCCTTCCCACTTGGTTTACATGGAGAAAACCTGAAATGAGATCTATACAACAAAAGTTTATGACCAACATTAATTTCACGTTTCAAAATTCTCTTTTCATGTCACTTATTTACTTTTTTTGAACATTTTTGTGCTCTCATAAGCTTCACTTCTCCACTCATCTAGAGAAGTCAAGTTCATGAGACGCTTTTCACCAGCAATCTTTGGATCGGCATTAAGCTCTCTAACAGCCCAGAAAGCTTTGTGCTCTAAGTCTAGAGGTAGATGGCATTCTTTGCCATAGACCATCTTATGCGGAGACATCCCCATGGATTTTTGTAAGCAGTTCTATACGCCCACAAGGCATCTCCTAGCTTATTGGACCAGTCCTTTCTAGAACTGTTCACTGTCTTTTGCAAGATCAACTTGATCTTTCTATTTGTGAGCTCAACTTGCCCACTTGTTTGAGGGTGGTAAGGTGAAGCAATTCTATGATTAACATCATATTTGGCCAGAGCTTTTCTAAAAGCACCATTTGTAAAATGTGATCCTCCGTCGGTCATGAGGTACCTAGGTACACCAAACCTAGGGAAGATTACATCCTTGAGAATTTTCAAAGATGTCTTGTGATCAGCACTTTCAGTGGGGATGGCTTCAACCCACTTGGTCACATAATCAACAACCACTAAGATGTGAGTGTACTTGTGTGAAGGAGGAAAAGGACCCATAAAATCAAAGCCCCAACAATCAAAAGGCTCAATGACTAGTGAATAATTCATAGGCATCTCGTTCCTCCTACTAATATTACCAACTCTCTGGGACTTATCACAAGATAAAACATAATTTCTAGCATCTTTGAAGGGAGTAGGCCAATAAAAACCTAACTGGAGAACCTTGTGTGCGGTGCTCTCACCAGCATGATGTCCTCCATAAGGACTGCTATGACATTGTCTCAATATATCCTTCTGATCATGCTCTGGTATCCATCTCCTCACAATTCCATCCGCACCTTCTCTAAAAAGATGTGGGTCATCCCAAAAGTAATACCTCAAGTCATGGAAGAACTTCTTCCTGTGCTGGAATGTTAAACCTGGAGGCAAAAACTTTGCAACAATAAAGTTAGCATAATCTGCATACCATGGATCGGAATTAGATTGCACCTGCAAAACAACCAACTACTCATCAGGAAAACTATCGTTGACAGGAATAGGGTCATGTGGTATGTCCTCCATCCTGGAAAGGTTGTCTGCTACATGGTTGTCTGTTCCTTTCCTATAAACAATCTGCAAATCAAATTCTTGAAGAAGGACCCATCTGGTAAGCCTTGGTTTGGCATCCTTCTTTTCCATAAGATACTTAATAGCAGCATGATTGATACGTCTCCGTCGTATCTACTTTTCCGAACTCTTTTGCCCTTGTTTTGGACTCTAATTTGCATGATTTGAATGGAACTAACCCGGACTGACGCTGTTTTCAGCAGAATTGCCATGGTGTTGTTTTTGTGCAGAAATAAAAGTTCTCGGACCAACCTGAAAATTTACGAAGATTTTTTCTGGAATAAAAGAAAAATACCTGCGGAAAGATCCACCGGAGGGGGCGTGCCAATGGGCCACAAGCCCACAGGCCGCGGCCACCCCCTATGGTGTCGCCATGCAAGCTTGTGGGGCCCACGTGGCACCACCGCCCCCAAACTCAGCACAATATCTTCTGTTTCGCCTGGAAAAAAAAATCAGAGAGAAGGTTTCATCACGTTTTGCGATACGGAGGCGCCGCCACATCCCGTTCTTCATCTAGAGGGCAGATCTGGAGTCCGTTTCGGGCTCCGGAGAGGGGAAATCGTCACCATCGTCCTCACCAACCTTTCTCCATCGACAATTCCATGATGCTCTTCATCGTTCGTGAGTAATCTCATCGTAGGCTTGCTGGACGGTGATGAGTTGGATGAGATCTATCATGTAATCGAGTTAGTTCTTGACGGGGATTGATCCCTAGTATCCACTATGTTCTAGATTGATGTTGCTACTACTTGGCTATGCTTAATGCTTGTCACTAGGGCCCGACTGCCATGATTTCAGATCTGAACCTACTATGTTGTCACAAATATATGTGTGTTTTAGATCCTATCTTGCAAGTTGTAGTCACCTACTATGTGTTATGACCCGGCAAACCCGGAGTGAAAATAGACGGAACCACTCCCGGAGATGACCATAGTATGAGGAGTTCATGTATTCACCGCGTGTTAATGCATTGGTCCGGTTCTTTATTAAAAGGAGAACCTTAATATCCCATAGTTTCCATTAGGACCCTGCTGCCACGGGAGGGATGGACAATATATGTCATGCAAGTTCTTTTCCCTAAGCACGTATGACTACATACGGAATACATGCCTACATTAGATTGACGAACGGGAGCTAGTTACATATCTCTCAGTGTTATAGCTGATACATGATGAATCACATCCGTCATACTCATCCATCACCGATCCACTGCCTACGAGTCTTTTACTACTGGTTCTCGCTACGTTACTTTGTCTAGGCTTGTCCCTTGCTACAAAAGGGATTGGGACACTTTGCTGCTGCTATCACTACTGCTGTTACTTGTTACATTGCTACTGCTGCTACTACTGTTCCTTACTACTTCGTTGTTACTTGTTGCAAGACTTTGTTGGCGCACTCTAAGCGGCACTAACATCCCGTCAACAAGGCTTTTTCTGGCACCGTTGCTATCATACTACCTTGCTACTGATACTTTGCTTGCAGACACTAATCTTTCAGGTGTGGTGGAATCTAACACATTCAGCTGCTAATACTTGAGAATATTCATTCGCTTCCCGTCTTGGCAAATCAACAAATTTGGGTTGAATACTCTACCCTCTAATACTGTTGCGATCCCATACGCTTGTGGGACATCAAGGCCTTTTCTGGCGCCGTTGCCGGGGAGGCACATCTATATTCTCCGAGTCACTTGGGATTGACGTCTGCTGATCACTATGAGGAATTGAAAGATCCAGGAACTAAAATCCTACCTTCCACTACGAGGAGAGGTAAGGAACTGCCATCTAGCTCTGCACTTGATTCACCTTCAGTTCTGAGTAAGTTTGCGACATCGCCTCCTGCTAGAAATCTTGATATGTCGCCTATGCTTGATACTATGCGTGCTATGCCTGATACTGCTTTGCCACTAGGTGCATTCCTTGATGCACAAATTGCTAGAGTTGCTGCTACATGTGATGATGCTTCTGAAACTACTGATACTATTGAAGTAGAACCTGCTACCATGCCTGAATTTCGTGTTATGCCTGATACGCGATATGTTATGGAGGGAGAGATAGCTGAGGATTTTCTTGCGTGTAAGGATAGCTATGATGTTGAGAAACTTCTGCGCAAGTGGAAAGAAAAATCTCTGAACGCTAGGATGAAATACGACCCAAAGTTTGCTACTTCGCCTATCTTTGTGACCGATAAGGATTATGAATTCTCTGTCGACCCTGAGTTAATCACTCTAGTCCAATCTGATCCTTTTCACGGTTACGAGTCTGAAACGGTTGTAGAGCATCTTACCAAACTGCACGATATAGCCACCCTATTCACTAGTGAGGAAAAGATCCGCAACTACTATATGCTCAAGCTGTTTCCTTTCTCGCTAAAGGATGATGCTAAGACCTGGTTCACTTCTCTTGCTCCTGGTTGTGTGCGTAGCCCCCAGGATATGGTCTACTGCTTCCTTGAAAAATATTTCCCTACCCATAAGAAGCTAGCTGCCTTGTAGAAATATACAACTTTGCTCAAGCCGAGGAAGAGAGTCTCCCACAAGCTTGGGCGAGGCTTATCCAGCTACTGAATGCTTTGCCTGATCACCCTCTTGAGAAGAATGAGATACTTGATATCTTCTATAATGGAATTACCGATGCTTCCAAAGACCATCTAGATAGTTGTGCCGGTAGTGTTTTTAGGGAACGAACCGTAGAACAAGCTGAGATTCTGTTGAATAACATCTTGTGCAATGAGAATGCTTAGACTATTCCCGAACCACCTCCTAAGCCAACTCCGAAGAAAATAGGTATTCTATTCCTCAGTCCTAAAGATATGCAAGAAGCCAAGAAATCTATGCGAGAGAAAGGCATTAAATCTGAAGATGTCAAAAATCTACCACCTATCGAAGAGATCCATGGTCTCGATAACCCGATGCAGGTAGTAGAAGTAAATTCTCTGCGTAGGTTTGATGAGAGTGATATTCCTTTTGATAAACCTGCTAGCTTATGCATAGATGAATTTGATAACTTCGTTGCCAAACAGCAGAGTTTCAATGATTATGTTAGCAGGAAATTGGAAAAGAATGCTCGTATGCTTAGTCATTTAAGTGGTTGTGTGGACAGAAACGTCAATGATCTTAAGCTCCTGAGTAAACATGCCTCTATGGTTACTACTCAGGTAGAACAAGTACTTAAAGCTCAAAATGACTTGCTCAATGAGTTGAATGACAATTTCGTCAGAGTCGTTACTAGAGGCGGTAGAATGACCCAGGAACCTTTGTATCCTGAGGGTCATCCGAAGAGAATTGAACAAGATTCTCAAGGAGTTAGCACTGATGCACCTAGTCATCCTAGAAAGAAGAAGGAAGATGATAGGAACCTGAACGCTAGCAACCCTGTTGCTGCTACCCCTGAGAGTCCAAACGATGTCTCTGTCTCTGATGCCGAAACACAATCTGTTGATGAACATGAGCCTAATGATAATATCAATAGTTATGTTCATGAAGATGCTCAGCCTAGCAATGAAAAGGATGTGGAGATTGAACCTAGTGTTGATCTTGATAACCCACATCCTAAGAATAGAAGATACGATAAGAATGACTTCGCTGCTAGAAAGCATGGTAAAGAAAGGGAGCCATGGGTTCAGAAACCTATGCCCTTTCCTCCCAAACAATCCAAGAAAAAGGATGATGAGGATTTTGAGCGCTTCGTTGAGATGATCAGACGTGTCTTTCTGCAGATGCGTTTGACAGATATGCTCAAAATGTCTCCGTATGCTAAGTACATGAAAGATATTGTGAGTAATAAGAGGAGGATACCTGAGGTTGAGATTTCCACCATGCTTGCTAATTATACCTTCAAGCGTGGAACTCATAAGAAACTAGGTGATCCCGGTGTGCCCACCATACCTTGCTCCATTAAAGGTAACTACATTAGAACTGCTTTATGCGACGTTGGAGATGGTGTTAGTGTTATGTCTCTCTCCCTTTATCGTAGACTTGAACTGTATAAGTTGACACCCACTGAAATCTCTCTGCAAATGGCCGACAAATCAACCGCTTTCCCTATCGGCATTTGCGAGGATGTGCTTGTTGTGGTTGCTAACACCACTATCTTAACAGACTTTGTTATCTTGGATATTCCTGAGGACGATGCCATGGCGGTCATCCTCGGAAGACCCTTTTTAAACACTGCAGGGGCTGTTATAGATTGCAACAAAGGCAATGTCACTTTCCATGTCAACGGTAATGAGCATACGGTGCACTTTCCTAAAAAACAATATCGAGTACATTGCATCGATGCTATCGAAAAAACTTCATCAATTCTTATTGGGAGCTTTGAATGCCCTATTCCTCGTGTCAAGATGAAGTATGATTTGCTTGTTGGGGAGATACACATCCGCATTGAGGTGACCTAGTGACTATTCAAAAATTCTCCGTTCTCTTTTGCGATTCGAGAAAGTTTTGTCGAGGGGATTTGATCAACCCCATTGACGGATTTCTTTCAATGACCATGAGATGGATGAATCAAGGAGTCACAAACCTGTGTGCCAAGTTTTCACTTTAGGTTGCTTAGAAGAAAAATGATAGATTTAGTTTAGTTTTCCCTGTTTTCTGTTTTAGCGTCCGGTGGAAAAATACCCCGAAAATAAAATTTCTCCGAACGCTGTGAAAATCTAGTATGATTTTTTATGGAATATTTGAAAAATAATGGGACAAAGAGTGTGTCTGGGGGCCACACCAGTGGGCCACAAGCCCTAGGGGCGCGGGCACCCCCCTGGCCGTGCCACCCAGGCTTGTGGGGCCCACAGGCACCCCCTCCACTCATTCTTGCTCTCATCCGCTTCTCCTACCTCTAGAAAAAATCGTTTCGCAGCTCAAACCCGTGTTCTTGATCCTCTTGATGGGATTTTCGATCTCCTTGCTCAAATCACCGTTCTCTGAACTGTTTTGGGGAAATTACTCCTTGGTAAGTGACTCCTCCATTGGTCCAATTAGTTTTTGCTCTAGTGCCTTATACTCCGCGTATTTTTGCTGCCTTGATTACCATGTTCTTGAGCTTACCATGTTCTTGAGCTTTGTATGCTGATTTTAGCTGGTCCCAAGTAGTTTTGATGCGTAATATGGCCTCTAGGCACTTGTGGGAGTAGTTGCTACGAGTTTAGTTGAACCTTGTTCACCTTTCCTTTGGGTCACTGAAAATTTTAGAAAAGGAAGATGTTCAGCAGAAACTTTCATGGTGGTTCCTCAAGCAAGAGAGGTCCCCGTCTTGCGATTCGGGAGCCTGATCCTTACCAACCTAGGGATGCGCATGTTCAACCATGTGAATGGCCTTCTGATGAATTTATGATTGAGGCAGGTTTCAAAGATGAGTTTGATGCACTTGTTCACAACGTCGGACTCGAAGAATTCATCTCTGATAAATGTGAACAGTATGTTGCTCTCACTGCCTCTTTTGTTCGTAGATTCAAATTTTCAGCTGGCAATGAAACATCGGTACTGTTTGATCTCTATGATAAATCTTATACCATGGATTTAGAGGATTTCAGTAGAATTTGGAAAATACCTATTTGGGGTAACCTCAATGATCCTCCTAAATCTCCGGTTAGAGATTTTTGCGCTGGTATTACGGTTGGAGAAACTAGAGACATTACACAAGCTACCATGGGGAGTATTCATTTTCCTGCCTTGCATTACTTTGCCCTCTTCATAGGCAGATGCATTAATGGCAAGATTGAACATTGTCACCTCTACGCACCCGACCTTAGTATCCTAAAGAGCGCAGTGACGGGTGACAAAAGCTTCAACATGGAGCTATTATAGCAAGGAGGCTGAATAAGAATGCTATTGAAGGGGATTTCTTTGGTGGGATCTATGCCACTCGCATAGCAAATTTTCTTGGAGTACCCATCCGCGAAGGAGATCCCCCACTCCATACAGCTTTCCTTGACCGCGTCACATTGACACGCTACCAGTTCCTTGAGAGGGATGATGAATCCCTCCGATGCCGATTGATATTTAACCGGCAGCGTGTTTTCCATATTACCCTTCCTGCTCCTGCTTTCTTTGACTTTCAGGTAAAACAGAGATATTACATTACCAGAGGAGCGGCAGAGGAGTATGAGAGGGAGGCGAAGGCTGCTCGTCTTTGTGAGGCAGCTATTCAGGCATTGGCTGCAGCGCTCCCGTATAACCCCGATTATGATTTTGGGTTTCGCGAGGACCATCGTTGGGAGTAGACCAAGTTAGGCCAAAAGCCTAAGATTGGGGGAGTACGTGTTCACACCGACTTTACATTCTTGCTTATGCTTTCACTTTGTTAGCCGGTGTTCCCACTTTGCCACTGTATCATCCATGCTAGTTTATTTTCTTTTTCTCATTTTCTATTCGTGTGTGTGTCTAGTTTGAAAAAACCAAAAAGATTTTCTTTTCTTCTTTTGATTGTTGGGAGCTTTCCCGTGTAGATAGTTTTATTTTTCTTTCGGTCAAGGTAGAAGATATTGGTTACAATGTTTAGTGGCTCTTGCATGCATACCTGTTTAGCTTTCAAAGAGCCATATTAGTTTGTCTTCTCCTTTGTGTTTGCCTACAGATTCCAGCGTAGTCCAATGCACGAGCACTCTTATTATTGTTCACAACGTTCGGTCATGCAAGTGAAAGGAAATAATGACGATATATAATGAAGTGACTGAGCCTGGAAGATCTGGTCTGAACTTGAACTATTTTGTTTTTGTAAATATGACTAGCTCATCATGCCTGATTGAGCTTTGTTGTGAAAGAAACATGTTTGCAATGACAACTTAGAAATCATAGTTGCTTATGCCATGCTTACTTATCTAGGAGCTTATAATGGTTTGTCTTGGTTGCCAACATGAATGTTGAGATGACTATGATGTAGTATGATAGGATGGTATCCTCCTTTGAATGTTCCAAGTGGCTTGACTTGGCGCATGTTCACGCATGTAGTTGAAACAAAATCAACATAGCCTCTATGATGTTCATGTTCATGGTGATTCATGTCCTACTCATGCTTGCACTCAATGTTAGTTAATCTCAATGCATTTTGATGATTGTTGTCGCTCTCTAGTTGGTCGCTTCCCAGTCTTTTGCCAGCCTTCACTTGTACTAAGCGGGAATACTGCTTGTGCATCCACTTCCATAAACCCAAAGTTGTGCCATATGAGTCCATCATACCTACCTATGTGCGGTATCTACCTGCCGTTCCAAGTAAAGTTGCATGTGCCACTCTCTAAATCTTCAAGAAATAATCTGTTTTGCATACCTAAACCGCTCATGTGGTGACAGGGGGTTATTGGTATCTTCCATGCTAGGCGTGTTATCCTCGATATGTGTTTATTCACTATCATTCACGAGAAAGGGTCCGGTAATTGGAATTCCCAGTTCCATGCTCAAATCGAAAAGATAATTGCAAACAAAACTCCCCCAGGATTGATGTTGGTATGGACGGTACCTGAGGATTCGGCTAGACGTGGAGTGTGATTGATTGGTGGTGGGGGAGTCAAAACTTTACTTTTCTATTTGGTAACCGCCTATAGCATGTGTAGCATGGAAGATGTTGAGAACTCTTAGTCATTGCGTTGACAATGAAAGCATGCCACCCAAAATTATTATCTCTGTTTTCAAAGCTTGAGCTCTGGCACCTGTGCAAATCAATGCTTCCCTCTGCGAAGGGCCTGTCTATTTATGTTCCTGTTAAGTCATCCTCCTCTTACAAAAGCACCAATTAGAGAGCACCTCTGTCATTTTTATGCTTTGCTTTTAACTTTGTTGAGTATGACTGTGACTGGATCTTCATTGCCATGAATTACAATGTTTAGTCAGCCCTTGGTCTTTGAAGGTGGTCTGCATTTATGTTTTGCGGTCTCAAAAAGAGCTAGCGAGATACTACCTATTCGTACTGCTTCATGTTGTTTTGATTGAAGTGTTGACGTTTGAGACTTATTATTATTTGCTCGCTAGTTGATTATGCCATTGATATGAGTTTACCGCGAGACCTAGATGTCATTTGCTTATGTGGTTTGATTGTGATCTTGCTGAAATTCTGGGTGTGCGTTAGACATAGTTGCAACAACAAGATCAAACAGAGTTCGTCAAAGTTTTTCTTTTGTCTCTCTCAGTTTGTCAACTGAGTTGCTTGAGGACAAGCAAGGCTTTAAGCTTGGGGGAGTTGATACGTCTCCGTCGTATCTACTTTTCTGAACTCTTTTGCCCTTGTTTTGGACTCTAATTTGCATGATTTGAATGGAACTAACCCGGACTCACGTTGTTTTCAGCAGAATTGCCATGGTGTTGTTTTTGTGCAGAAATAAAAGTTCTCGGAACGTCCTGAAAATTTACGGAGCTTTTTCTGGAATAAAAGAAAAATACCTGCGCAAAGATCCACCGGAGGGGGCATGCCAGTGGGCCACAAGCCCACAGGTCGCGGCCACCCCCTATGGCCGCGCCATGCAGGCTTGTGGGGCCCACGTGGCACCACCGCCCCCAAACTCAGTTCTATATCTTCCGTTTCGCCTGGAAAAAAAATCAGAGAGAAGGTTTCATCGCGTTTTGCGATACGGAGGCGCCGCCATATCCTGTTCTTCATCTGGAGGGCAGATCTGGAGTCCATTTCGGGCTCCGGAGAGGGGAAATCGTCACCATCGTCATCATCAACCTTTCTCCATCGACAATTCCATGATACTCTTCATTGTTTGTGAGTAATCTCATCGTAGGCTTGCTGGACGGTGATGAGTTGGATGAGATCTATCATGTAATCGAGTTAGTTCTTGATAGGGATTGATCCCTAGTATCCACTATGTTCTAGATTGATGTTGCTACTACTTGGCTATGCTTATTGCTTGTCACTAGGTCCCGAGTGCCATGATTTCAGATCCGAACCTATTATGTTGTCGCCAATATATGTGTGTTTTAGATCCTAGTTTGCAAGTTGTAGTCACCTACTATGTGTTATGACCCGGCAACCCGGGAGTGACAATAGCCGGAACCACTCCCGGAGATGACCATAGTATGAGGAGTTCATGTATTCACCGCGTGTTAATGGGTTGGTCCTGTTCTTTATTAAAAGGAGAACCTTAATATCCCGTAGTTACCATTATGACCCCGTTGCCACGGGAGGGATGGACAATAGATGTCATGCAAGTTCTTTTCCCTAAGCACGTTTGACTACATACGGAATACATGCCTACATTAGATTGACGGACGGGAGCTAGTTACATATCTCTCCGTGTTATAGCTGTTACATGATGAGTCACATCCTCATACTCATCCATCACCGATCCACTACCTACGAGTCTTTTATTACTGGTTCTTGCTACGTTACTTTGTCTAGGCTTGTCCCTTGCTACAAAAGGGATTGGGCCACTTTGCTGCTGATGTCACTTTGCTGCTGCTGCCACTACTACTGTTACTTGTTACTTTGCTGCTGCTGCTACTGCTGTTCCTTACTACTGCGCTGTTACTTGTTGCAAGACTTTGTTGGCGCACTGTAAGCGGCATTAACATCCTGTCAACAAGGCTTTTTCTGGCACCGTTGCTATCATACTACCTTGCTAGTGATACTTTGTTTGCACACACTAATCTTTCAGGTGTGGTTGAATATGACACATTCAAGTGCTAATACTTGAGAATATTCTTTCGCTTGTCGTCTTGGCGAATCAACAAATTTGGGTTGAATACTCTACCCTTGAAAACTGCTGCGATCCCATACGCTTGTGGGACATCAATGATCATTATGAATGATGACTTTATAATCAACAATGTAAGGCCTAAACTTTTCCCAAGCAAACACTACCGCTAAAAAATATTTCTCAGTAGTAGCGTAATTCTTTTGAGCACTATCAAGGGTTTTGCTAGCATAATGTATAACATTCAATTTCTTATCAACCCTTTGTCATAACACAACTTCAACAACAAAATCACTAGTATCACACATGATTTCAAAAGCCAAATTCCAATCAGGTGGTTGGACTATAGGGGCGGTTATCAAGGATTTCTTAAGAACTTCGAAGGCTTCCTTACAATCTTCATCAAACACAAAAGGAATATCTTTCTGGAGAAGATTAGTGAGAGGTTTCAAAGTCTTAGAAAAGTCTTTAATAAATCTTCTATAGAAACCAGGATGATCGAGGAAACTACAAATACCTTTGATGTCCTTTGGATAAGGCATCCTCTCAATTGCTTCGACCTTTGCCGTGTCCACCTCGATTCCCTTTTTAGAAATCTTGTGGCCAAGTACAATTCCCTCATTGACCATGAAATGGCATTTCTCCGAGTTGAGTACCAAGTTCGTCTCCTCTCATCTCGTTCAAGCATTTGGTCGATGAACGACAGCTGGTAGTGGTCCTTCCTCGTCGCCTTGTTTAGCTTCCTCTAATCAATACACATTCTATATCCAATAATAATTCTTTCAGGTATTAGTTCATTCTTATCATTAGGAACCACAGTCGTACCTCCTTTCTTGGGAACACAATGTACCAGACTTACCCACTTACTATCAAATATAGGGTAGATAATACCTGCGGCTAGAAGCTTGAGGATTTTGGTCCTTACAAAATCCTTCATCTTCGGGTTCAACCGTCGTTGATGATCAACAACCGGTTTAGCACCAGGCTCAAGATTGATAGTATGTTGACAAATAGGTGGACTAATCCCCTTAAGATCATCAAGGGTATAGCCAATAACGCCTCGGTGTTTACGAAGGACTTCCAATAATCGTTCTTCTTCATATCCTGAAAGGTTAGAATTGATAATAACAGGATATACTTTCTTTTCATCTAAATAAGCATACTTGAGCATACTGGGAAGAGGTTTGAGATCAAACACCGGGTCTTCTTTTGGTTTCGATAAAATTTCCAAAAGCTCAACCGGAAGGTTGTGCTTCAGGATAGCAGGTTGTCTCAAGAATATATCATCTAGCTCATTCCTTTCCTGCATATGCATATCATTCTCGTGGTCCTCCATAAATTGCTCCAAAGTATCGTTAGGAGGAATAGCAATAGAAGCAATCTCTTCAATAATTTTATCGTTACTAGGCAGATCAGTACCACGAGTTTGCTTCGAGAATTTAGAAAAGTTAAATTCATATGGCTCACCATTAAATTCAACAAATACTTTTCCTTTCCTCCAATCTGTAATAGCTCCACAAGTTTTGAGAAAAGTCCTACCAAATATAATAGGGCAAAAACTATCTTGCACTAAACCAAGTACTAGAAAGTCGGTAGGATATTTTACCTTTCCACATAGAACTTCAATATCTCGCACAATTCTAATAGGAGAGATAGTTTCTTTGTTTGCAAGATGAATAGTAACATCAACTTCTTCAATTTCACATGGGAGAATCTCATTCATGATCTCCCGATAAAGTGAAAAAGGAATAACACTAGCACTGGATCCCAAATCACATAGCCCATAATAATTACGATCTCCTGTTTTAACAGATACAACTGGAGTACCTGAAATTGGGCCTTTATTCGTGGTTGTAACAAGGTTAGTAGAAACAACACAAAAATTTATATTGTAATCCTCAATATTACTAGTAACAAGATCATTGACTAATGCAACTTGAGGATCGACTTTAATCAGGTCCTCATGCTCATCAGTCGTTCTTTCACTTTTATTCAGGATGCCTGTGACAAAAGAATGCTCCCTCATCCTTGCGGGAAAAGGGGGCTTTTCATATACAACTGCAGGCAAGATAGGGTCAACAACATTAATATCATCAGGTAATTCCTTAAAAGGTTTATGGTGTTGATCCTCCTTCTTCTTTGAAGAGTCAATATGAGAGGCAAAGTATTTGAAAAAAATCAATTAGAAGCTCGGAATCAAGACCAATCTTAGCACAAAAGGTATTAAAGTAATCAGTTTCCACATAGCTCTCAATGTAATCATGCTCATAATTTATAACGGGTTCAATACCTTTATCAATCTCCCAATATTTAGTGTTCTTCTGGATCCTTTCAATAAGATCCCACTTAGCTTCAGTGCTTTTGTTGGAGAATGCCCACTAGAGGAGGCATCAAGCATCTCTTTATCTTGACGAGAAAGCCTTGCATACAAATTTGTAAGAATAATTTCTTTGGAGATCTCATGATTGGGACATTTAAGCATTAAGGATTCCAATGTCCCCCAAGCTTGAGGGATGCTTTCTCCGTCACGAGATCAAAAGTTATAAATATAGTTCCTGTCTCGATGTATTTCATGAAGAGGATAAAACTTTGCATAAAAGAGAGGCATAAGATCTTGCCAATTTAGTAAGTGAGAGTCATCAAGAAGCCTATACCAACCCAAAGCCTTATCTTTTAATGATAGAGAGAATAGCTTTCTCATAACAAAATCCATCGATATACCTGCAAGCTTAAATAAGGAGCATAGTTGTGAAAGATATAACAAGTGTTCACCTAGATGTCTATCGCCTGCATATCGATTAGCCAAGACACAATCAATAATACCAGTTGGTATTTTAAAGGCACAATTTCAGTCGGTGGGGGAGGCTTCTCCACCACAATAGCGTTGGGGCAATTCCCCACAAGCAACAAACCAAGAGCAGAGTTGTCCATAGGGACAAAAAGGGGAAATAGTAAAACAAAAACAGCACGTACAGCGTAAAGGTTTCCTTACCAATTTCACCTACCAATAGCGCTACACTCCCCGGCAACGGCGCCAGAAAATGGTCTTGATGACCCACAAGTGTAGGGGATCTATCGTAGCCTTTTCGATAAGTAAGAGTGTCGAACCCAACGAGGAGCAGAAGGTACTAACAAGTGATCTTGAGCAAGGAATAACTGCAAGTACTCAAAGGTAACGTTTTATGGGTTTTCTAGTAATAGCAACAAGGACATAAATGCAAGGAGAGTAAATGGTGCCGAGGTGCTGCAAGTGGCCCAATCCCTTTGAACAAAGGATAAGCCAAGGGACTAAACTTATAAATACTAAGGCGTTCCTGAGGACACACGGGAGATATAGTCAAGTGCTTTCGCCATATCCCGTCTAGTACTATGTTTTGTATTGATAAGTGTTATGTGGGTGGATCTTAACTAGTGCATCGCCTAGGCTAAGACAAGTCCACTCTTAGGATTAATCCCTCTTGCAAGCATCCGCAAACACAAGAGAGAAACTAAGGCAAAGCCTAACCATAGCTATAAGCTTTAGGATCCAATAGTCCCTCATGCAAAAGTATGCGAACTGGGGTTCAGGTTTCTGTCACTCCGGCAACCCACCATAAGCATTCTTTATACACGATGCATTAACCTAGGTCCTTAAAAGGCAAAGTGTTATGTAGTCGACGTTCACATAACACCACTAGAAGAATAACACCATAACTTAAATATCAATCAACACATATTACTTGAACATCATATGACTACTAGCATCTAGACTTTTCCCATGTCCTCAAGAACTAACAGAACTACACAGAAGACATAAAAGAGATCATGATCAAAGGTGATCAAAATATGCTTAAAAATTTGGTCATACCAATAATCCTCCAACAAAACTCAATATCATTCACTACAAAAGAATAATCAACACCGGTAGAGTAGAGGGGATGAATAGTGCAAGGTACAACTCCGATTGCAATCGTGAGGTAGATGGGATGAAGATGGAGATGGTGCTGGTGATGGTGATGATGATCTCGATGATGCCCGTGACGATGGTGATGATGATGAGGACGATCTCCCCTTCCGGGAGGAGTTCTCCCCGGCGGAATCTGCCCGTCGAAAAGGTCTTTTCTTGTGTGTAGGTTTCCGCCGCGGAGCGGCGACAGAGCTGTGAAAACTATTCTGTACCCGTAACTTTTAGGTCAAGAGGATGATATGGGCCAAAGGAGAGTGCCGGAGGCGGGACCCACCACCCAGGCGGCCTCTGCGCGCGGCCTAGGGGTGGCCCGCGCCAGCAGGTCGCCTGGGTGACCTGTGGCCCCCTCCAGCCCTTCCTCGGCCTATCTTCGGGATCTGTTCGGAAACTCCTTCCCTCCAATTTTCAGCGCAGTTGGAGATGTTCTGATATTGCAACTCTTTGTGCTATTTTATCCGCTGAATCCTGCGTCTACTGTTTCGGCACCGGAAAGTTCTAAACTGTGTAAAATAAGCCAAAACACTATAAGTACATCATCATAATGTGAAATATATCAATGAATAGAGATAAATTATGATACAAAATAGTGATGCATTTTGTACGTATCAAAAAGCATATAGAGTTGTTTGAAAGTTTTTTTTCAAAAGAAAACCTGGATGATAGCTACTTGAACATTGGGCATCAAGATCTATAGAGATAGATGAAGACGCTTGATAATACTTTCAATGAACACATACCTTGACAAGATTTCGAAGGAGTTCAAAAATGTATCAGACAAAGAAGGAGTTCTTGTCTGTATTGTAAGGTGTGAATTTGAGTGAAACTCAAAGCCCGACCACGAAAGAAGAAAGAGAAAGGACGGAGGTCGTCCCCTATGCCTTAACCATATGCTCTATAGTATGCCATGTTGTGTATGACACGTGATGTTTGCTTTGCCGTGAGTCTGTCAAGGGGTACAAGAGTTATCCAGGATTGGATCACTGGACGACGGTCAAATTATCCTTAGTAACTTGAGGACTAAGGAAATGTTTCCCGATTATGGAGGTGATAAAAGAGTTCGTCGTTAAGGGTTACGTTGATGCAAGCTTTGACACCAATCCGGATGACTCTAGCTAGAAAACCGGATTCATATAGTAGAGCAGTCATTTGTAATAGTTCCAAGTGGAGCGTGGTAGCAACATCTACAGTATGACATCGAGAGTTGTAAAATATACACATATATGAATGTTACATACCTGTTGACTAAAAACTCTCTCACAAGCAAGACATGATCGAACCCCAGAACTGTATTGGCACTTGAAGGTCTCGTGTTCCACCGCTGCAAGCCTGGCCTTCTCGCTCTCCTCCTTTTGTGGACCTGCGACGTCCCGGATGTGGAGCACCCCCTCACACATCTCAATGGATTGAAGTTGCTTCATCACCTTTGACATGTAGGGGTTGATGACTTTCTTGTAGAACTTGCCCTTGGTGGAACTTGAGGGCGTCATGGCGACTTAGACGTGCGAGGAAAACAAAATGAAACAAGAACAGAGGAAAAACTCGAGATGCCATCGTCAAAATTGTCAGGATTATATATAATGATTTTTTTCTAGGTTAGAATACGTGTCTAGGAAGAAAATGCATTCCGGGAGGAACACAAGGGCCCCATAAGGCAACAGGGCACAACCAGGGGGATGGCCGCGCCGTGTTGGCTCCTGGTCCCCTCATGGGTCCCACTGACTCCTTTTTAATTTTGGATTTTTTCTAAAATTGTGAAACCAATAGAATTTTTTGGGAATTTTTGGAGTCGGTTTACTTACCGTATCACATACCTACCCCTTTTCAGCGTTCTGGGGTGTTCTGGAAGGTCTCTCTTATGTGTTCTTCGGGGGTCATAACTTGGATAATGTTAGTTTCAACATTAAGAGGCATACCAGAGATGTAGTGTTTAATTCTTTGTCAATTTACCACCCTTGGGTTTTTGCCTTTGAAGTTGTTAATCTTTATAGCACCGGAGCAATAGACGTCCTCAACGACATAAGAGCCTTACCATTTGGTGAGAAGCTTACCTGCAAAAAATCTGAAACGAGAATTGTACAAAAGAACAAGGTCTCCTACATTGAATTCTCGTTTTTGGATTCTCTTGTCATGCCATCTTTTAACTTTTTCCTTAAACAATTTGGCATTTTCATAGGCTTGTGTCCACTATTCTTCTAATGAGCTAATATCAAATATATTCTTTTCACCAGCAAGTTTAAAGTCATAGTTGAGTTCTTTAATTGCCAAATAATATTTATGTTCTAACTCAAGATGTAAATGACAAGCTTTTCCATAGACCATTTTATAGGGAGACATTCCCATGGGGTTTTTATAAGCAGTTCTATAAGCCCATGAATCATCATCTAATTTGTTAGACCAATTATTTCTAGATCTATTAAAGTCTTTTCCAAAATTAATTCTATTTCTTTATTTCTTAATTCAACTTGGCCACTTGACTGAGGATGATAAGGTGACACAATTCTATGGTTAACATCATATTTAGCTAGCAGTTTACGAGAAGGAACATGAATAAATTGTGAACCACCATCAGCCATTAAATATCTTGGGACTCCAAAGCTCGGAAAGATAATATCTTGAAGCATTTCAATAGAAGTGTTATGATCACCACTACTAGTTGGAATAACTTTCACCCATTTAGTAACGTAATCAACAACAACTAGAATATGAGTATATAATTAGAGGAAGGAAAATGTCCCATATAGTTAAAGCCCCAAACATCAAATGGTTCAATAGCAACTGAATAATTCATAGGCAATTCCTGGAGTCTACCAATGTTACCAATTTTTTAACATTCATCACAGGAAATGACATACTTACAAGCATCTTTAAATGGAGTAGGCCAATGGAAAACTATATTATAATACCTTGTGTGCAATTTTGTCACCAGCATGGTGTCCTCCATAAGATTCAGGGTGGTACTTCCGTAGGATCCGGCCGTGTTCATGCTCAGGCACACGACGTCTCATAGCACCATCCACTCCTTCTTTATAAAGAAGTGGGTCATCCCAAAAGTAATGTTGCAAATCAAAATAGTATTTTTCTTTTGTTTAAAGGTGAAATTAGGTGGTATATATTTAGCGACAGTATAATTAGCATAATATGTATACCAAGGAGTATTGTGTGAACTATTTAAAGCAGCAGGTTGCTCATCAAGAAAACTATTATCAATAGGCAATGGGTCATTAAGAACAGTTTCCATCCTAGTCAAGTTTCCTACTATAGGATTTTCAGCTCACTTCCTACCGATGATATGCAAGTCAAACTTTTTAAGTAAAAGCACCCACCTAATAAGTCTAGGTTTAGCATCTTTCTATTCCATTAGGAATTTTATAGCACCACTATGAGTGTGAATAGTAACTTTGGAATCAACAATGTAAGGTCTAAACTTATCACATGCAAACATGACTGCTAAAAATTCCTTCTTAGTGGTAGCGTAATTTCTTTGAGCATTGTCTAGGGTTTTACTAGCATAATAAATAACATTCAATTTCTTGTCTACTCTTTGCCCTAGAACAACACCAACGGAATAATCACTAGCATCAGACATAATTTCAAATAGTAAATTCCAATCAGGTGGTTGTACAATAGGTGCAGATATCAATGCTTTCTTAAGTATTTCAAAGGCTTCTACACAATCATCATCAAAAATAAAAGGAATATATTTTTGAAAAATATTAGTGAGTGGCCTAGAAATCTTTGAGAAATCTTTAATGAAATGCCTATAAAAACCAGCATGACCAAGGAAATTTCTTATACCTTTGATATCTTTTGGACATGGCATTTTGTCTATTGCATCAACTTTAGCTTTGTCTATTTCAATGCATTGTTTAGAAATTTTATGCCCGAGTACCATACCCTCATTCACCATAAAGTGTCACTTCTCCCAATTCAATACAAGATCACTTTCTTCATATCTCAACAAAACTCTATCAAGGTTGCTCAAGCAATCATCAAAAGAAGTCTCGTAAACAAAAAAATTATCCATGAAAACGTCAATAATATTTTCAAATTTTTTTAGAGAATATAGCAATCATAGATCTTTGAAAGGTAGCACGTGCGTTGCATAAACCAAAAGGCATACGTCTATAAGCATAGGTTCCAAAAGGACATGTGAAAGTAGTTTTCTCTTGATCCTCTTTTGACAGGGTATTTGAGACAAACCAGAATATCCATTAAGAAAAAAAGTGTGTGTGCTTAGATAATCTTTCTAACAGTTGACCAATAAAAGGCAAGGGGTAATGATCTTTCCTAGTAGCTTTGTTCAATTTCCTGAAATCTATTACCATCCTATAGCCAGTTACAATTCTTTGTGCAATAAGTTCATTTTTATCATTAGGAACAATAGTTGTACCTCCTTTCTTAGGAACACAATGAACAAGACTTATCCTTCTACTATCACCAATAGGATAAATTATACCTGCCTCTTGAAGCTTTAATATTTCAGGTTTTACCACTTCCTTCATCTTGGGATTTAAGCGGCGTTGATGATCAACAACAGGTTTAGCATTCGGTTCCGTATTAATTTTCTGCTAATACAGAGTGGGGCTTATGCCCTTAAGATCATCAAGAGTATATATGATAGCAGCCATTGCTTCTTTAGAGTTTTGAGTATTCTCTTTTCTTCATGCTCTGAAAGGTTAGCACTAATAATAATAGGATATATCTTCTTTTCATCAAGATAGGCATATTTCAAAATATCAGGCAATGTCTTTCACTCAAACATGGGATCTCCTTTTAGTGGAGGAGGATCCCCTAAGATATCAACATGCAAGTTGTGTTTGAGAATAGGTGTTTGTCTAAGGAATATATCATTTATCTCATTTCTTTCATTCATATGCATATCATTCTCATGATCAAGAAATATTGTTCTAAGGGATCTGTAGGAGGCACAAAAACAGAAGCAAGGCCAATTATTCCATCTTTACTAGATAACTCTTTATCATGTGGTTGTCTACCAAATTTAGAGTAGTTAAATTCATGAGACTCATTGTCAAAGCTTACTTTTACTTAGCATTAATAGTATTCAAGAAAGTTCTACCAAATAATAATGGGAAAAAAGTTATCTTGTTTAGAACCAAGTGCTAGGAAGTGATTGGGGTATTTGACTTTTCCACACAAGACTTAAACATCTCTAACAATCCCAAGCGGCGAGATAGTATCTCGGTTTGCAAGTTTTAATAGTGACGTCGATATTTTCAATCTCATATGGTGCTATATCATTCATAATTTCTCTATATAAGGTAAAAGGTATAGCGCTAATACTAGCACCCATGTTACATATACCATGATATCAATGATCTCCAATCTTAACAAAAACAACAAGCATGCCAACAACTGGTCTGTGTTTATCTAGCTTGTCCTTCTCGTTTCTAACAGGCTTTGTAATTCTAGCAGCTTCAACACAAAAGTAAATAACATGCCCATCAATATTATCAACCAAGAGGTCTTTAACTACAACAATATTAGGATCCACATTTTTTTGTTCACAGGGTTTGGGTGTTCTAACATAAGTTTCATTAACCACACTTGTAGCTTTAGCATGTTCCCTAATGATAACAGGAAAAGGTGGTTTCTCGATATAAGCAGTAGGCACAACTGGATAAATCTAATAAATAATTGCTTCCTCCTTAACTTTAATGGGTTCCTCTAATAACTTTTCAGTAGGTGGATTATATTTAAACCACTTCTCCTTAGGGTGATCAACATGGGTAGCAAAACATTCATACAAAGTAGCTACTATCTCGGAGTCAAGCCCGTATTTATTGCTAAACTTTTGAAAAGCATCGGTTTCAATAAAAGATTTAACACAATCAGACTTTAGATTTATACCTGGATCTTTACCTTTGTCGACTTTCCAATCTTTAGAGTTGTGCTTAATTCTCTCCAGAAGATTCCATTTAAGTATAATAGTGTTATTCATATAAGAACCAGTAGTAGAAGAATCGAGTTGCATTTGATCATCATGAGAAAGCCGCGCATAGTTTTTTTGTGTAATCATTTCTCTTGGAAGATCATGATTGGGGAAGGTATGCATCATAGATTTAAGCCTCCCCAAATCTTGAGCGATGCTTTCTCCTTCATGAGGCCAGCAATTATAAATAAAATTTCGATCACGATGAGCTAGATGCATAGGATAAAACTTATCATGAAATTCTAGCTTCAAGCGCTTCCAGTCCTATGATCCAATATCATCCAATAACCTGTACCACATAAATGATTTTCCCTCAAAATATAAAGGGAAATTTTCTTCTTAACTTTGTCTCCAGGCAAACCTCGAAGCTTAAATAATAGACAAACCTCATCGACTTATATCAAGTGGTAATCATGATGAGTTGTACCATCATAAGGATTAGCTATCAGTTTCTCTAGCATACCCAAAGGAATCTCATAGTAAATATTTTCAGTATGTTCAGTAGGTTGAGGAATGACTTTTTAAACTTCCGCTCGAGGCAAACATTCCCTGAACAAACCACTCAAAGGGTGACCGTCCATAGTAGCAAGCAACCGTAAAATTCAACACGTATTGAAAATGTTTCCTTACCAATTTCCATTTATGAGAGGTGCTTCACTACCCGAAAACGGTCCCAGAAAATAGTCTTGATGACCCATAAGTATAGAGGATCAATGTAGTCCTTTCGATAACAAAGAGTGTTGAACCCAGCGAGGAGCAGAAGGAAATGATAAGAAGATTTCAGCAAGGTATTCTCTGCAAGTGCTATAAATAAAAGTGATAAATAGTTTAGTAGAAAGATAATTCATAACAAGTGACAAGTAACAATAGTAGAAAGTGTGTAGAAAGGTAGACCAATCCTTTTTATAGCAAAGGATAGGCCTGCGAGTACTCTTTTATAAAGCAAACGCTCCACGAGACACATGGGAATTAGTGTCTAGTCATGTTCATGTTGAGTTGATTCACGTTCATTACTTTGATAATTTTATATGTGGGTGGACCGGTGCTAAGGTCTTGTTCTTACATTAACAAGCAACCCCCTTATGATTATCGTCGCTCACAAGCACCCGCAACTACGAAAGAAGAATTCAAATAAATCTAAACATATCATGAAACATCTGGATCCAAATCAACCCCTTACGAAGCAACACATGACCTGGGGTTTAAGCTTCTGTCACTCTCGCAACCCATCATCTACTTGTTACTCCACAATGCCTTCACTTAGGCCCATAACATGGTGAAATGTCGTGTAGTCGACGTTTACCCGACACAACTAAGAGAAGCAACAACTTACACATCATCAAAATATCGAACAAATACCAACTTCACATTAGTACTTACAAAAAGACTTCTCCCATGTCCTCAGTAACAATAGTAACTACTCACACCTCATCAACATGTTCAATATCAGAGGTATAATAATAGTAATTAAGGATTTGAACATAATATCTTCAACCAAGTAATCCAACAAGCATTAACTACGAGATGTAATCAACACTACTAGTAACCCCACATGTACTAATCTGAGGTTTTGAGGCAAAGAATGAATACAAGAGATGAACTATGGTTTGGATATGAAATGGTGCTGGTGAATATGTTGATGAAGATTTGTCCTCCCACGAAGGAGGGAGCATTGGTGATGACGATGGCTTCAATCCCCCCCTCCCGTAGAGGAATTCCCCGAGCAGAATTTCTCTGCTAGAGAGCAAAAGGTCCTATGCACAGGTTTCCGCCTTGAGAGAGCGGCGCTTCATCCTAAAAGTATGCTTATGATTGTTTCTAGGTCAAAACAAACCATATAGGAGAAGAGGGGGGGGGGGGTCGGGAGACCTGCTCGTGGACCACGAGGCAAAAGGGCGCGCCTTGTTGGCTTGTGACCCACAGGTGGCCCCCCTTTGGTATATTTTTGGTCCAATAATTCTTATATATTTCATAAAAATTCTCCGTGAAATATCAGGTCATTTGGATTCAAGTTCGTTTTCACCCTCTTTCTTGGTTTTCACGTCCAGAATTCCACTTTCGAGTAATTTGCCTATTTGTGGTGTACCTTGCATATTTAGAGAGAAAAGGCATACAAATTGTATAATAATGAGGTATAATGGACAACAATGTCATAGATATCAATAAGAATTCATGACGCATAACGAACGTATACCGCATTTTCCATCATGCATTTCAAATTCTTCATATTATATGTTAAATGCATGAATGGATTGCAAGATATAGGGGGATATCTCCACAATTTCATCTTGCCATGTGTATATGCAGTCCAAAGAAAATTCATCAAATATGCACATCTTCAAGGGGAGTTCCTCTATATCTTGCAATAAAATTCCTCAAAGTCTGTACTTACACTTCATATGTTTATCCCCGTTTAAAACTTAACCTATTTGTCATCAATCACCAAAAAGGGGGAGTTTGTAAGTGCATCTAGTGCCCCATAGTGATTTTGGTGTATTGAAGACATATAGGTTAAGGGACTAATGTGTTTGTGAGTGTACACATGTCCAACAAATCCCTCAGGAGTTAGATTCAACCGATGAAGACTTTGAAAGTGAGGAAATTGGGGTGACCTTAAAGATATTGATGCGAGGACTTTGAAGCTTGAAGACTTTGTTTTCGTAATTTATTTTCCTCTTTTTGAGTCATAGGAAACACCATATTATTAAAGGGGTCAAGGTAATACTAAGGAAAATTTCCAAGTGATCCTCATCTCGAAATCTACACGTACCCAATCCTCCTAGTGAATCCTTTGGAAATCTCTTATAGTACAATCAAATTCTTTAGTGGCACAGATGAAGTTCTTCTAGTCTGTGAGGAAATTGTTCTGACTGACAAGTTAGGATTTCGCCAGTGCAAATTGCCTATCATGACGAAATTTATAGCCGTGGGGAATCTGAGAGTTCAAATTGTCGACCGTTACTATGCTTAGTGTCAGCTATACGAAGGATCTTATCCTGACAACGGTCATATCATTAGGGGCATTTATGTCTTATCATGTTGGGTTACACCCTGGCTATAAATAGCCACCTCCTAGAACCACTAGTTGGTTTTCTTCTTTGAGAGAGATTGACAAGTGTCATTTAGAGAAACCCTTCCTTCGACGAGTTTGTGAAAATCATTAGTGAGGAAAAACCCAAAACACCCAAAGCCACAAAGTGATTAAGCATCACTCACGAGATTGTCCTGTGTGGAACTAATGCGTGTTACCCTTGAAGACCGTGCATCTTCCAAACGGTGAGGTGTCATGGTCTAGAGCATCCAAGAATGATTGGGGATCAATGATTAACCGATTTTGTGAAGGTTTGTTAGTCTACCTTGAATACTTACCATGAGTGATTGGACAGAGTCGTCGCGACTCTAGCTCAAGGAGAATACGGTAAGGACTGTGTGTCCTATGGTTTAAATACCAAGCCGCTCCAGACCAGACGTACGACTGTCACAATAGTTGGAACTGGTAGACCAAATCATTATCTTCACCGAGCAACTGGTTCTATTTTCGTAACCCTTTCAATTCCCCGTTTACTTGTTGATGAAATTCATCCTTACTGTTTGAAGACTTTGACTGAAGACTTAATCAATTTCCCCAATCCAAATTCTTCTGTCACCTTGTCTTTCACCTCCTTATCCCGATTACTTTCTACTTATACTTTGTGTATGCCTCATTTATTTATGAAGACTTTGTTACTCCCATATTTCGCATGCACTTGAGTACTTTATGCACTGCTTGTATTTTGTCACTTTGATAATTCCTCAACTAGTAATTCCTTAGTGACAATTTTGTAAAAATTGCCCAATCGCACCCCCTCTAGTCAATATAATGCACTTTCATAGGGTTGCGATTATTTGCGGATCCCCTTGTCCTAGCTCCGTGGCCAGCCATTCGTGACAAACGATTTGCTTGAATGTGGCAATCGCCACAACATGTCGGTAGTCTACTATCTCATTTTCCATTGTTAAGAATCGATTCTAGAATTTTTGGGCTGACTCGCCTGAATTCTGCACGACATTAGCAAGGTCTTCGGCATCGAGTGGTCAAACATAAGTGCCTTCGAAGTTTGCACGAAATGTACCTTCGAGGTCTTCCCAAGTAGTGATAGAGTCTTTAGGGAGGCTGTTAAGCCAATGTTAAGATGATTCCTTTAACTTCAAGGGAAGATATTTTATGGTGTGGACCATCGCCATTGGCCATGTGTACATGAAGGAGAAAATCTTCAATCCACACGACATGGTCTGTTTTTTCGTGATATTGCTTGATATTTATGGGTTTAAACCCTTTTTGGAACTGGTGAGCGGCTCCTCGAACCCGGGTAGCACCATGACAAACATCAGACATGGTTGCTATTTGTGAGTCGTGTTGGGTTTTTCCACGAAGAGGAAGGGTTAAGAAATATAGTAGCTATAAGTATTTCCCTCACTGAGAACCAAGGTTATCACACCAATAGGAGAGTCAAGATAAACCCTCATCATCAACACCTACACACACAAAACCGAACACTTGCACCCAATGCAGGCAAGAGGGTTGTCAAGCCCCTTGAACTCGTTACTGGCAAGGATTAATTCTGATAGAGATAGATAAATTAAAAAGTAAAAAACAAATAACAAATTGTAGCAAGGTATTTTAGGGTTTTAGTAAATATGATTAAGTAGACCCGAGGGCCATAGGTTTCCATGAGGCTTCTCTCCCAAAAGCAACGCAGACGGTGGGTAGACAAATTACTGTCAAGCAATTGAGAGAATAGCGCATAATTATAATGTTATTCATGAGAATGATCATGCATATAGGCATCACGTCCATAAACAAGTAAATGATTCTGCATCTACTACTATTACTCCACTTCGAGAGCGCTTCTATGCTTGCATCTCTAGGTATTAAGTTCACGACAAATAGAGTAATGCTTAGAGCAAGATGCCATGATGTTGAGAAAGTAAGACAAGTAATATGTTCACACCCCGTCATTTTATACTTAATGGAAACAATACAAATATGTGCCTTGTCCCCTTCTATCACCGGGATATAGAGCACCACAAGATTTAACCCATTACAGCGCACCACTCCCATGGAAGATAAATTAATCTAGTTAGCCAAACCAAATAGATATATTACAGAGAAATATGAAGCTATAATAATCATGCCTAATAAAATTTAGAGAAGAATCAACTACTTTCACTGAATTATATGATCATAGACCCACAATTCATTGGATCCCAACAAACACACCGCAAAAGAGGACTACATCGGATAGATCACCACAGGAATTGCGGTGATCATGGTATTGAAGATCATAGAGAGAGAATAAGCCATATAGGTACTATCTACAAACCCATAGGTTTGTGGTTGACTACTCACACATCATCATGGAGACAACAAGGTTGATGTAGACAACCTCCATGATCAATTACCCCTCTGACAGGGAACCGACAAAGGTCCCCGAATGGGATCGCGGCAAAACAGAGACTTGCAAGGGCAGAAAAAGTGTTTATGGTGGCTCCCTGTTGTTTTCAGAACATTTGAGGATTTATAAAAGTAGAATTAGGTCATCGGGGTGTGCAATGGGCCACAAGCTTAGTGGACGCGCCCTACACCCCAGGGCGCACCCACCAGGCTCGTCGCTCTCTCATGCGTCTTCTTGAATCCTCCCAAAGATTTGTGGGTCCTAATTGGTACAAAAAAATCACCAAAAAGCTTCATCGTGTTTGGACTCCATTTGGTATTGATGTTGTGAAAAAGACGAAAACACGCAAAACAAGAACTGCCACTAGGCACTGGGTTAATAGGTTAGTCCCAAAAATGATATAAAATAGCATATTATTGCATATAAAGTATCCAAGATTGATAATAAAATAAGATGAAACCATAAAAACATATGGATGCGTTGGAGATGTATCAACATCCCCAAGCTTAATTCTTGCTCGTCCTTGAGTTGGTAAATGATAAAAATAGAATTTTTGATGAGGCATCCTACCCAACATGTAATCTCTTACAGGTACAAGGAATGTTGAGGATATCATTTATCATTATAGGCTCGGTCGACTCGGGATTAGATATTAGTCGAAAATTAGATGATTAATCAGTTTTATTAGTTGACTATTAACCGACCATTTTTTACAAGTCCCTAGTTTCCAACACTAAAATATGATATATATTTGATGCTTGTTATTCGCGTTGGGTTTTTTGTGAAGAGGAACGGGTGATGCAACACAATATAGGTAAGTATTTCCCTCAATAGAGAACCAAGGTTTATCGAACCAATAGGAGTAATGAGCAACGTCCGTCTTCAGCGACTGCACATAAGAGACACAAACACTTGCACCCAATGTGGGCAAGAGGGTTGTCAATTCCCGTGTCTCATTATTTGCAAGCAAGTAAGTAGTGTGGTTGGAAGTTGCAAAGTGACAGGTAAATTATGGCAGCGAGGTAGTTGTTTTGTTTGTAAACTTATAAGTAAATAGACCCGGGGACCATGGTTTTCCCTAGTGGCATCTCTCATGAAAGCAGACATATGGTGGGTAGACAAATTACTATTGAGCAATTGATAGAAAAGCGCATAGTTATGTGATATTCATGGCAGTGATCATGTGTATATAGGCATCACGCCCATAAGCAAATAGGCCGACTCCTGCCTGCACCTGTTACTATTACTCCACCCATCGACCGCTATCCAGCATTCATCTAGAGTATTAAGTAAAACAAAGTAATGCTTGAAGAACATTGACATGATGTAGACAAACAGAATCAAATTAATATGAACTAACCTCATCGTTTTATCCTTAGCATCACCAATACAAACACGTATCTTGTCCCTTTCTGTCACTTCGATATAGAAATCTATCAGATTAAGCCGAGTACAATGCACCCCTCTCACTGAAGAAAGACCAGTCTACTTGGCCAAAGCAAATCAATAGATCATAGATGTTTACGAATCTATAATTATTATGCACATAAGAATCATATTTAGAATTTAGAGAAGACTAAAATATTTATCATGAATTGTCTGAACATAAACCAACAATTCAGTGGACCCAACAAACACACCACACAAAAGAGTTAAATCGGATAGATCAAAGCAAAGATGTGCTGATTATTGTATTGAAGACAAAGGGAGAGATAGAGAGAAAGATAGCCATCTAGGTACTAATTACGGAGTCGTAGGTTGATGGTGAACTACTCACACATCGCCATGGGAGCAACAAGGAGGATGTAGAGGTCCTCTATGATCGACCCCCTCTCCGTCAGGGCACCTGAGAAGGGCTGCAAATGGGTACACGACGGAACATAGACTTACACGATGGAAAAATATATTTCGAGAGGCTCTCTAGGGTTTTTGGGATATATCTGAATTTATAGGGCGAAGAGGTACACACTACTGGAAAATAGTAATTTGCCATCAGCCAGGGCTTTGCCGTCTGCTGGCTCATGGCAAAGACCCTCTTTGCCGTCAGCCGACCTAAAGCGGACGGTAAATGGCTCACTGATGGTAAAAAGAATATTTGCCATTGGCCAGGGCTTTGTCGTCCGTCAACAGACGACAAAGGTAGTGTAGGCAGACGACAAACCTATCCCACCCCACCTCTCCTCTCTCCCCACCCCACGCCGCCCCACCCCACCCCTTTGCCGTCTGCCTAACTAACTTTGCCGTCTGCGGCAGACGGCAAAGGGGATGGACCCCTAACGTTAACGGTCATCCTGCCCACCCGCTCCCCCACTCTCTCTCCCCTCTCTCTCCACCGCAACCTCCACCCCCAGCGCCGCTGACGCCACCCCACCCCAGCGCCGCCGCCCCACCCCAGCACCGCCGCCCCACCCCACCCCAGCGTCGCCACCCCACCCCAGCACCGACGCCGCCACGCCACCCCACGCCCTCCTCGCGCCCCTCACCCTGCGGCCCTCCTCCCGGCGCCTCTCCTCCTCGCGCCCCTCCCCCCTGCGGCCCTCCTCCCCATGCCCTCCTCGGGCCCCTCCCCCCTGCGGCCCTCCTCCCCGCGCCTCTCCTCCCCGCGCCACCGAATCGAGGTCAGTTTTTTTAGCTTTTTTTGTAATAGTTTTGTTTAATTAGTTATAGGTTATAGGTTTGTTTTGTCAGTTATTCAATTATGTTGTACTAAATTCTTTTAATCTTTATCATGCCAAGTCACCAGGTGTGGAAAGATGGTGGGCGCTGGTCCAGATCGCTCGACGGGTTCTTCCCAGGCGCCCCGCACGAGGGGTGGTACTTCCCTTCCACCCCTATCTCTCCGTAGAGCCTTGGCAGACAGTCTGTCGACACCACCCGTGGGTTCTTCTTCGTCGGCGGCATTGCCCACTGGGAGAGGTGCTAGTCAGGTAGGGAAGAAGGGGAAGGGTATAGGGAGAGGTGGTGGCCGTGGAAGATCCAGGAGGACTGTTGAGCCGTCCTCGCCACCACCACCAGCTCATTCACCCGAGCATAGGACTAGTATGGTCGACCCGTTTGCAGAGGAGGCACGAGGACTCCGTTCCAGGAGCCTGTTGTTGACGGGCATTCGTCCCATGAGACTCCGGTCCAGGAGCAGCCTCGGGTCGAGGTGCATTCGGCCCAGGAGCAGCCGGAGGAGACTACGGTTCCGGAGGCTTCACCCAACGTGGAGAGGCCCGGATGGGAGACCTGGCCGGATCGTACCGAGTTGCCGGATTGGACCGAGGGTCCGGGTGGCTCAGGGGGCGGGGATGGCGGGGATGAGCTTACGGATAGTGAGGGCGATGTGCAGGTGGACGGGGGCCACCGTGTACAAGCGTGGTAGTACACGTCTCCCGGTCGCCCCGGCTACCCGCGAGCAGAGGCCGGTGATTAAACCTGAAGGAGATAGGTAAGTACATTTACCCTTTTTTTTAGCTTTTGCCTTCAAGTTTGTTCAAATATCTAATGCGTTGACCTTATCATACTGCAGGGGATGGGTACACCCTCTTGGAGTGTGCAGGCTAAACTCCGTCCTCGGTGTGCTTTGCCGGACAAATTTCCCGGGTTTGTCACGTTGCCTGGTGAGGGTCAGGTTCCTACACTAGGATTTACCTAGGAGCACTACCAGGCTGCGCAGGCCCCGCCAGAGGAGATTATAGATGGTGTCTTGTGCCACACGAGGGCCCAGATGGTGATCAAGAGCTTTTGGGTAAATTATCCTTTTACAGAATCTAAAATTAACAATATAGCTAATTATTGTACTAATCGGTGTTTTCACGTTTGATCGCAGACCTTCTATAGGCGTGAGGATGGATATGAGGAGGAGGCAGCCAGGGTTCTCGAGGCCGAGTGTAGGCGGTTACTACAGAGCTTGCGCCACGAGGCTCGGCCGCAGGCTATTCGAGATTACTACGCCACGCGTGGTATTAAGAAGCAGAAGAAGGATTGCCGCGGAAAGTTTCTGAAGAAGGAGCAATACATGAAGGTAATTACCTATTCTTAAGTCCTTCTACGTAGTTTTCTTGATTTCATTCATAGGCGTAGCGCTGAAAATTCTTTCTAATAACTTACAAGTGCCCCCGAGATGGTGTGCGGATAAGATGGATTGTTGTGAGGCGTTGGTTGATGAGTGGTGCACAGGCAGCTGGCGAGCCGTCCACGAGAATGCGAAGGATCGGCGTAGCCAAATGGTTGGTGTGCCACACCATCAAGGCAGCGCCAACTTACTTTAGTTTGGACGAAACTGGGTATGTGATTTTCTTCATGATTCATGCAATTCATTTTTGATGCTAATATTTTGTTCCTCTCTTTTAGGCGCATCACAATAAGACTGAGATGCCACACTTGTACGACCTTTATGGCATGGCCCATACTGCCTCGTACAAGAAGGCGAAGGCATTCTCTGAGTCTGACCTGGATGATCCCAATAATTTCACCAACATATCATCCCACCAGAAGCTCGTGGCATACAGGGACGCGGGGAAGGCTACGAAAGGGGATGACTTTAACCTTAGCCAGGAACCTTTGGATCCAGAGCTGGTGATGATATCTGGTGGCGGGAGGCCCCATGGCTCGACAACCATTGGAGATGGGATAATACGTTGTCGACTCACTCTTCCGGAGATCAAGGCGTGCCAGTCGAGCAGCTGTCCTGAGATAACGCGTCGTCGACGGCCAGTCGAACTTGCCATCGAGGTTAGTTGTACGGACTAAGAACACTTTCATCCATTTCATTATGTGTGTCACCATATATCATTACTGTGGTAACGAGGAATGGTGTTTCAGGCTGCTCTTCAGAAAGAGAGAGCGGCAAACCAGGCTGCTCTTGAGAAAGAGAGATTGGAAAGCCAGGCTGCTCTTCAGGCTGCTCTTGATGAGAGGGACCAGACCACGACACGATTGCTTGAGGAGGAGAGGGCCCGGAATGAGGCGGGTCAACGGGCCCTGTACGAGCTTTTTGTGGTATGTTTTTTTTCACATTAGCCAAATCATGTGTGTAATGTCTGTTTCATTACTAACTAATACGACCCACTCTTCAGGGTCTGTGCGAGAAGAGCGGTCAAGTCCCTCCACCGATGTCCGTCTTCTCTTCGATTGGCACGGTGAGTTTCATTATAAACTAGTATTAATAATTGAGTGTCATCATGCTAACTGAGACATTGCAAAATATCTTTTCTGCAGAATAACTCCCGAGCGGCATCGCACGACCCTTCTCCAGGGCAACCGTCTCCAAACGAAGCCGCCGCGAGCAACCGTGGTGTTTCTCCTCCTTGATGACCACTATGGTAAGTTTCTCTTCTCCTCTTTCATATTATCCTTGCTTTAATCTCCCCAAAAAGACACAATTAGCCCATTTAGCTCCAAAATGCCATAATAAACTCAAAATGGCATAAGAACCTTGGTTAGCTCATGAATATTATATACTTAGCTTGTTTTCCTCTAAAATGAGATAATTAGCCCATTTAGCTCCAAAAAGACATAATTAGGTAATTTATCTCCAAGAAGAGGAGAAGAGGAGAATAGGAGAAGAAATAGGAAAAATGAAAAGAAAGAAGAAGAAGAAGAAGAAGAGAAGAAAGAGAAGGAGGAGGAGAAGGCCAAGGACCTTCTAGTCCTTCTCCTCCTCCTCCTTCTCCTCCTTCTCCTCCTTCTTCTTGATTTCTTCTTCTTCTCCTCCTCCTCCTCTTTCTTCTCCTCTTTCATATTATCCTTGATTTAATTTCCCCAAAAAGACATAATTAGCCCATTTAGCTCCAAAATGCCATAATAACCTCAAAATGGCATAAGAACCTTGGTTAGCTCATGAATATTATATACTTAGCTTGTTTTCCTCTAAAATGAGATAATTAGCCCATTTAGCTCCAAGAAGACATAATTAGGTAATTTAGTTACAAAAAGAGGAGAAGAAATAGGAAAAATGAAAAGAAAGAAGAAGAATAAGAAGAGAAGAAGGAGAAGGAGGAGAAGGAGGAGGAGGAGGAGAAGGAGGAGAAGGCCAAGGACCTTCTAGTCCTTCTCCTCCTCCTCCTTCTCCTCCTCCTTCTCCTTATTCTTGATTTCTTCTTCTTCTCTTCCTCCCCCTTTTTCTTCTCCTCTTCCACATTATCCTTTCTTTAATTTCCCCAAGAATGACATAATTAGCCCATTTAGCTCCAAAATACCATAATAAGCTCAAAATAGCATAAGAACCTTAGTTAGCTCATTAATATTATATACTTAGCTTGTTTTCCTCTAAAATGGGATAATTAGCCCATTTAGCTCCAAGAAGACATAATTAGGTAATTTAGCTCCAACAAGAGGAGAAGAGGAGAAGAAATAGGCAAAATAAAAAGAAAGAAGAAGAAGAAGAAGAAGAAGAGAAGAAGGAGGAGGAGGAGGAGGAGAAGAAGAAGGCCAAGGACCTTCTAGTCCTTCTCCTCCTCCTCCTTCTCCTCCTTCTTCTTGATTTCTTCTTCTTCTCCTCCTCCTCCTCTTTCTTCTCCTCTTTCATATTATCCTTGCTTTAATTTCCCCAACAATGACATAATTAGCCCATTTAGCTCCAAAATACCATAATAAGCTCAAAATGGATTAAGAACCTTGGTTAGCTCATGAATATTATATACTTAGCTTGTTTTCCTCTAAAATGGGATAATTAGCCCATTCAGCTCCAAGAAGACATAATTAGGTAATTTAGCTCCAACAAGAGGAGAAGATGAGAAGAAATAGGCAAAATGAAAAGAAAGAAGAAGAAGAAGAAGAAGAAGAAGAGAAGAAGGAGAAGGAGGAGGAGGAGGAGGAGGAGAAGGAGAAGGCCAAGGACCTTCTAGTCCTTCTCCTCCTCCTCCTCCTTCTCCTCCTTCTCCTCCTTCTTCTTGATTTCTTCTTCTTCTACTCCTCCTCCTCTTTCTTCTCCTCTTTCATATTATCCTTGCTTTAGTTTCCCCAACAATGACATAATTAGCCCATTTAGCTCCAAAATACCATAATAAGCTAAAATTGGCATAAGAACCTTGGTTAGCTCATGAATATTATATACTTAGCTTGTTTTCCTCTAAAATGGGATAATTAGCCCATTTAGCTCCAAGAAGACATAATTAGGTAATTTAGCTCCAACAAGAGGAGAAGAGGAGAAGAAATAGGCAAAATAAAAAGAAAGAATAAGAATAAGAAGAAGAAGAAGAGAAGAAGGAGAAGGAGGAGGAGGAGGAGGAGAAGGAGAAGGCCAAGAACCTTCTAGTCCTTCTCCTCCTCCTCCTTCTCCTCCTTCTCCTCCTTCTTCTTGATTTCTTCTTCTTCCCCTCCTCCTCCTCTTTCTTCTCGTCTTTCATATTATCCTTGCTTTAATTTCCCCAACAATGACATAATTAGCCCATTTAGCTCCAAAATACCATAATAATCTCAAAATGGCATAAGAACCTTGGTTAGCTCATGAATATTATATACTTAGCTTCTTTTCCTATAAAATGGGATAATTAGCCCATTTAGCTCCAAGAAGAAATAATTAGGTAATTTAGCTCCAACCAGAGGAGAAGAGGAGAAGAAATAGGCAAAATGAAAAGAAAGAAGAAGAAGAAGAAGAGAAGAAGGAGAAGGAGGAGGAGGAGGAGGAGAAGGAGAAGGCCAAGGATCTTCTAGTCCTTCTCCTCCTCCTCCTTCTCCTTCTCCTCATTCTTCTTGATTTCTTCTTCTTCTCCTCCTCCTCCTCTTTCTTCTCCTCTTTCATATTATCCTTGCTTTAATTTCCCCAACAATGACACAATTAGCCCACTTAGCTCCAAAATACCATAATAAGCTCAAAATGGCATAAGAACCTTGGTTAGCTCATGAATATTATATACTTAGCTTGTTTCCCTCTAAAATGGGATAATTAACCCATTTAGCTCCAAGAAGACATAATTAGGTAATTTAGCTCCAACAAGAGGAGAAGAGGACAAGAAATAGGCAAAATGAAAAGAAAGAAGAAGAAGAAGAAGAAGAAGAAGAGAAGAAGGAGAAGGAGGAGGAGGAGGAGGAGAAGGAGAAGGCCAAGGACCTTCTAGACCTTCTCCTCCTCCTCCTCCTTCTCCTCCTTCTTATTGATTTATTCTTCTTCTCCTCCTCCTCCTCTTTATTCTCCTCTTTCATATTATACTTGCTTTAATTTCCCCAACAATGACATAATTAGCCCATTTAGCTCCAAAATACCATAATAAGCTCAAAATGGCATAAGAACCTTGGTTAGCTCATGAATATTATATACTTAGATTGTTTCCCTCTAAAATGGGATAATTAACCCATTTTTCTCCAAGAAGACATAATTAGGTAATTTAGCTCCAGCTAGAGGAGAAGAGGAGAAGAAATAGGCAAAATGAAAAGAAAGAAGAAGAAGAAGAAGAAGAAGAAGAAGAGAAGAAGGAGAAGGGGGAGGAGGAGGAGGAGAAGGAGAACGCCAAGGACCTTCTAGTCCTCCTCCTTCTCCTCCTTCTTCTTGATTTCTTCTTATTCTCCTCCTCCTCCTCTTTCTTCTCCTCTTTCATATTATCCTTGCTTTAATTTCCCCAAAAATGACATAATTAGCCCATTTAGCTCCAAAATACCATAATAAGCTAAAATTGGCATAAGAGCCTTGGTTAGCTCATGAATATTATATACTTAGCTTGTTTTCCTCTAAAATGGGATAATTAACCCATTTAGCTCCAAAAAGACATAATTAGGTAATTTAGCTCCAACAAGAGGAGAAGAGGAGAAGAAATAGGCAAAATGAAAAGAAAGAAGAAGAAGAAGAAGAAGAAGAAGAAGAGAAGGAGGAGGAGGAGAAGGAGAAGGCCAAGGACCTTCTAGTACTTCTCCTCCTCCTCCTTCTCCTCCTTCTTTTTGATTTCTTCTTCTTCTCCTCCTCCTCCTCTTTCTTCTCCTCTTTCATATTATCCTTGCTTTAATTTCCCCAACAATGACATAATTAGCCCATTTAGCTCCAAAATACCATAATAAGCTCTAAATGGCATAAGAACCTTGGTTAGCTCATGAATATTATATACTTAGCTTGTTTTCCTCTAAAATGGGATAATTAGCCCATTTAGCTCCAAGAAGAAATATTTAGGTAATTTAGCTCCAACGAGAGGAGAAGAGGAGAAGAAATAGGCAAAATGAAAAGAAAGAAGAAGAAGAAGAAGAAGAAGAGAAGAAGAGAAGAAGGAGAAGGAGGAGGAGGAGGAGAAGAAGGAGAAGGACAAGGACCTTCTAGTCCTTCTCCTCCTCCGTCTTCTTGATTTCTTCTTCTTCTCCTCCTCCTCCTATTTCTTCTCCTCTTTCATATTATGCTTGCTTTAATTTCCCCAACAATGACATAATTAGCCCATTTAGCTCCAAAATACCATAATAAGCTCAAAATGGCATAAGAACCTTGGTTAGCTCATGAATATTATATACTTAGCCTGTTTTCCTCTAAAATGGGATAATTAACCCATTTAGCTCCAAAAAGACATAATTAGGTAATTTAGCTCCAACAAGAGGATAAGAGGAGATGAAATAGGCAGAATGAAAAGAAAGAAGAAGAAGAAGAAGAAGAGAAGAAGGAGAAGGAGGAGGAGGAGGAGGAGGAGAAGGCCAAGGACCTTCTAGTCCTTCTCCTCCTTCTCCTCCTTCTTCTTGATTTCTTCTTCTCCTCCTCCTCCTCCTCTTTCTTCTCCTCTTTCATATTATCCTTGCTTTAATTAACCCATTTAGCTCCAAAATGCCATAATAAGCTAAAAATGGCATAAGAACCTTGGTTAGCTCATGAATATTATATTCTTAGCTTGTTTTCCCCTAAAAATGACATAATTAGCTGAAAAACATCATATTTTGTTCTTCTTCTGACTTCCTTATTCACATTTTTGCAGATTGGATATACTACATGCATGGAAGCTGGCATTCATGGAGTTGAACAATGTCGATGGATGAACTTTATATGTATATCATCTAGTTTTCATTTGAGTTGATGAACAATGTCGAACTATATGTATATGTATATATGGATAAACAGTGAAATACTTTGTATGTTGGTTCTTTCGATATATGGGGTTGTACATTGATTTATATGTATATCATATATGTGTGGTGAATTATATATATGTGTTGGCAAGTATATGTGTGGTGAACTATATATCATATATGTGTGGTGAATTATATAAATGTGCTGTCAAATATATATATATATATATATATATATATATATATATATATATATATATATATGTGTGCTGTGATAATATAAAACAAAAAAAAAACAGGTACTATATGGGCTCTTTGCCGTCTGCCAGCTGATGGCAAAGACCTGTGCCATCAGCTGGCAGATGGCAAAGGTGCCACATGGCACCCAGTTGTGCATCCTGGGGTGTCTATATAGGCTCTTTGCTGTCTGCGTCCAGGGCGGGCAGACAGCAAAGAAGAGGGCACAGAGGAGGGGGGAGGAGGAGGTAGACGGCAAAGAGTGGAGGGGGGGGGGAGGAGGAGGCAGACAACAAAGATAAAGGGGGAGGCAGATGACAAAGAGTGGAGGGGGGGGAGGAGGAGGAGGCAGATGGCAAAGATAAGGGGGGAGGTAGACGACAAAGATTAAGGGGGAGGCAGACGGCAAAGCCTCCGTTAACCCCTAACGGAGGCAACGCCTGTCGGCTGCCGTCTCGAGCACTTTGCCGACTGCCCCTAAGGAAAGCTGACGGCAAAGAGCTTTGCCGTCCGCTTTGGGGGGACAGACGGCAAAGAAGGTCCTATACCGTCGTAGGCTGACGCAGAAATTTTGCCGGCCGTGAGATTCTTTGCCGTCTGCTGTTTTGTCTTTGCCGTCCGGGATTTAGTCTTTGCCGTCTGTGATGGCAGACGACAAAGAAGCTGATTCCTGTAGTGACACGGGGAGGCAACCGAGGGCAATACAAGGCAGTGGGGCACGCCTTGTTAGATCGTGCTTCCCTCGTGTGGCTTTTGGCCTCCTCCTGAAGCTTAGTCGACTTCTTGTGGTCTAGAAAAATCACCAAAATTATTCATAGCAATTGGACTTCATTTGGTACCCCAAACCTAAAAATCAAAAAACATGAACTGGCACTTGGCACTAGGTCAATAGGTTAGTGCTAAAATATAATAATTATTGGTATATAAACTCCAAAAAAATATCCTAGAATGATAATATAATAGCATGGAAAAATAAAAAATTATAGATATGTTGGAGACGTATCAGCATCCCCAAGCTTAATTCCTACTCGTCCCCGAGTAGGTAAATGATAAAAACAGAATTTTTGATGTGACTTGCTACTCAATATGTAATCTATTGCAGGTTTGATCATTGATAAATGATGAAGTAATAAATATCAACTTAGGAGTGCTTATAAACATAAGCAACATAATCATCACGTTTCAAAGCATACGATCCTTCAAGAGTGTTCACACACTATTCATTTCATCATATAAATATAGCATGGTTCCATCCTCACCACATAAATATAAATATTAAGCACCACGGTGTCAACTCAGGAAATTGGATAATAATTTTTAACGTGCTTCAACTTTTTATTACTTGCGCAATATATAAGCGTGAATCGTGGATATAACATAAGGGTGGAATAGAATATGGTGGTATGTTTCAAAGGGGTGAAAGTGGAGAAGAAAGTCTCGCATCAACTAGGCGTATCAATGGGCTGTGGAGGTGCTCATCAATAGATGTCAATGTGAGTACTACAGATTGCCATGCAATGGATGCACTAGAGCTATAAGTGTATGAAAGCTCAACTGAAGCTAAGTGGGTGTGCATATAACTTGCCTCCTCATGAAGACCTCTAGCACTTGAGGAAGCCCGTCATCGGAATGTACAAGCCAAGTTCTATAATGAAAAATTCCCACTAGCATATGGATGTGATAAAATAGGGGACTCTCTATATGAAGAATATGGTGCCACTTTGAGGCACAAGTGTGGATGTAACAGCCCGAAACCGACGCTCGACAAGTTTCCCTTCATATTTCATTATCGCGGTGTGATTTATTTGGTTGTCACATTCATCATGGCATCATTAGTATCATGTGCATAGCATCAACATTCCATTGCCGCCATTTTTCAAAAGTTGCATCCGTTATTAGTTGTCAGTTCTCTCCATTCTTGTCGACGACCGTTTTGATCCCAACCATACACCCACACGCCAGCGGATCATTAAAATATTGTTTTTTAAAAGTATGTATAAAACTTCCTCGGAATGGGTTGGAAGTTGGCGTGTGGTCTTAATATAGTGTACGTAGACCACCTAGCAAATTTCATCACATCGGAGGTCGTTTGATACCTGAACCGTTAAACATGCAGCGACACTATAGCCGATTTAATTATTGAATGTTTTCGGTTTATAAAAACTCTTGCCGGGTCGCAAACTTCCTTCTCATCTTAGCCCTACCGAGTACGCACAACCCACCTTGCCCAATCGACCCTATCTCTGCGACTAGATTCGTCCGATTGCAATTGAATGACTCGAATAGGTGCAACCTGCCCTAAGCCTAGTTACCCCACCATATAAAGGAAGTTACCCTTCATGTCTGCCTAACCCTAGCCTCCACCTACCTCCAGCAGGAGCCGCCTTGTTTTCCATGTCGGCCAACTCGCGCGCCGCCACTTGGCGGTTCTAGATCGATCGCGCCGCCACTAGCCGCCGCTCCCAGCAACTCACTGCCATCCACCTATCCTCCCCGAGCTTCGAGCCGTTGCGGTCCGCGAGGCCCATGAGGGGTCGCCCGAGACCCGAAGCCAGATCGTAGAGCCGCCCGGGGCTCCCTTGAGCTCGCGCCTGAGACCCACATTAACTTTGACCCAGCAGCCCCGAGCTCGCCTACCTGTCGGACCCCGTCGCCTCTGGCTACCGCCGGCGATGAGAACCCAGGACCGCGCCGCCCTACTCCTCCTTTTTTTCCGTGTTTATCCTTCCCCTCCCTCTCATCTTATGTGACAGTCCGAGACCGACGCCCCAGTAGATTCCCCTTTATTCCCTTTTTGTCGTGTGATTATTTTTATTTGTCGCATCATCATCGCATCATCTGCATTGCATCGGCATCCAGTTGCCGCCAGTTTTCAAACTTGCATTCGTTAGTAGTTGCCGGTTCTCTCCGTTCTCGTCGTCGCCGTGTTTAGCCCGACCACACACGCACGCGCCCGCAACATCATTTAAATCTTGTTTTCAAAAGTGTGTGAAAAACTTTCTCTGATTGGGTTGGAACTTGACGTGCGGTCCTATTTTAATATAGGTAGGCCCCCTGTCAAATTTCGTCGCAATCGGAGTCCGTCTGGTACTCGAACGGTCGACCGTAGCGGCACCGTATTCGGTCTATTGTCGGACGTGTTTCGGTGTTTTCAATCTCATTGTCGGGCCGCCCGTTTTCCCTCTCGTCTCTGAATAACTACTCTACCCGGCCACTTAACCGTCCCCACGTTCGAGATTGTCCAATTCCGACCGCGCGATTGGATCCAAAACGAAATTCCAGTAAACCTAGCCCCTCTTTTGTCTATAAATAGACCCCCGTGCATTTTTAACAGCCATCCCTCTCCACCTCAAAATCCGTGCCCCTAACCCTAGACTCCCACCTCCAGCCACCGGGCCCGCGGAGTCCGTGTTGGGCCCGCCCGAGCTCCCCGCAGCAGCAGCTCCGCCCATGGCAGTAGCCGGCCTGCAGCTAGCCTCGCCCCGTCGTCTCCCGTCGCATCGGCCTCCGGCTGCAGGCCACCGTAGCCCCGCGAGGACCTCGCCGCAGCCGCCTCCTCGTGTAGCGCCGCCGCGCCATGGCCCTCCGCCGTCAGCCCACAGCAGCCGCCGCGCGTTGCATGGGGCCGCTGATACGTCTCCATTGTATCTACTTTTCCAAACTCTTTTGCCCTTGTTTTGGACTCTAATTTGCATGATTTGAATGGAACTAACCTGGACTGACGCTGTTTTCAGCATAATTGCCTTGGTGTTGTTTTTGTGCAGAAATGAAAGTTCTCAGAACGTCCTGAAAATTTACGAAGAATATTTCTAGAAAATATGAAAAATACCTGCGCAAAGATCCACCGGAGGGGATGGGCCAGTGGGCCACAAACCATGTAGCCGCCACCCACCTGGTGGTGGCTAGCAAGCTTGTGGGCCCCACGTGGCTCTGCCGCCGCCAAACTCAGCTCTATAAATTCACTTTCGTCATAGAAAAAATCAAGAGAGAAGATTTCGTCGCGTTTGCGATACGGAGGCGCCGCCACATCCTGTTCTTCATCTGGAGGGCAGATCTGGAGTTCGTTTTGGGCTCTAGAGAGGGGAAATCGTTGCCATCGTCATCATCAACCTTCTTCCCTCTCCACTTCCATGAAGCTCTTCATCGTTTGTGAGTAATCTATTCGTAGGCTCGTTGGGCGGTGATGAGTAGGATGAGATCTATCTTGTAATCGAGTTTTTTGACGGGGATTGATCCCTAGTATCCACTATGTTCTGAGATTGATGTTGCTACTACTTTGCCATGCTTAATGCTTGTCACTAGGGCCCGAGTGCCATGATTTCAGATCTGACATTATTATGTTGTCACCAATATATGTGTGTTTAAGATCCGATCTTGCAAGTTGTAGTTACCTACTATGTGTTATGACCTGGCAACCCCGGAGTTACAATAACCGGAATCACTCCCGGTGATGACCATAGTTTGAGGAGTTCATGTGTTCACCAAGTGCTAATGCGTTGGTCCGGTTCTTTATTAAAAGGAGAACCTTAATATCCCATAGTTTCCTTTTGGACCCCGCTGCCACGGGAGGGATGGACAATAGATGTCATGCAAGTTCTTTTCCCTAAGCACGTATGACGACACACGGAATGCATGCCTACATCACATTGACGAACGGGAGCTAGACACACATCTCTCCGTGTTATAACTGTTGCATGATGAATATCCTACAAACAAATCACCGACCCATTGCTTACGAGTTTGTCCCACTGCTGCTATTACTTGTTTTGCTCTGCTGCTGTTACTACTGTTGCTGCTACTGTTACTTGCTACTGTTGCTACTTGCTACTGCTGTTACTTGCTACCGTTGCTATCATACTACTTTGCTGTTGATACTTTGCTTGCAGATATTAATCTTTCACGTGTGGTTGAATCTGACACATTCAGCTGCTAATACTTGAGAGTATCCTCTCACTCCCTATTGACGAATGAACAAATTTGGGTTGAATACTCTACCCTTGAAAACTGCCTCGATCCCACGCGCTGGTGGGTCATTGCAAGAAAATTTCTAATTGTTGAGCAATCGAGAATATCATTCGTCTAGCCATAGCCAGAGATTGCCATCAGCATTTTTCTGGCGCCGTTGCCGGGGAAGCGATTGCTATATTCCCTGAGTTACTTGGGATTTATATCTGCTGATCACTATGAAGAATCTGAAGGATCCGAAAACTAAAGTCTTGCCCTCAACTACGAGGGGAGGTAAGGAATTGCCATCTAGCTCTGCACTTGATTCACCTTCAGTTATGAGTAAGTTTGCGACATCACCTCCTGCTAGAAATCTTGATATGTCGCCTGTGCTTGATGATGCTTATGATGCTGCTATGCCTGATACTCCTAGAGATGCTATGCCTGATACTGCTAGAGATGCTATGCCTGATACTGCTAGAGATGCTATGCCTAATACTGCTATGCCTGATACTGCTAGAGATGCTATGCCTGATGATGCTATGCTTGATACTGCTAGAGACACTACTTTGCCTAATGTTCCACTAGGGGTGTTCCTTGATGCTCATATTGCTAGAGTTACTGCCAATGCTCGTGAAGCTTTTGAAACCGCCGATACTATTGAGATAGAACCGGCTTTTGCTCCTACTAGATATAGCTCTCCTAGATATGAATTGCGTGATATACCTGAGGGTTACATTATGGAGGGAGAGATAGCTGAGGATTTTCTTGCGTGTAAGGATGCCTATGACGCTGAGAAATTACTTCTCAAGTGGAAGGAAAAATCTCTGAAAGCTAGGATGAAACACGACCCGAAGTTTGCCACTTCACCTCTCTTTATCACCGATAAGGATTATGAATTCTCTATCAATCCTGAGATAATCTCTCTAGTCGAATCTGATCCTTTCCATGGTTATGAGTCTGAGACGGTCGTAGCCCATCTTACCAAACTACACGATATAGCCACCCTTTTCACTAGTCAGGAGAAGATCCGCCACTACTACATCCTTAAGCTATTTCCTTTCTCTTTAAAGGATGACGCTAAGGCCTGGTTCACCTCTCTTGCTTCTGGATGTGTGAGTAGTCCCCAGGATATGGTCTATTACTTCTGTGAGAAATATTTTCTTGCCCATAAGAAGCAAGCTGCCTTGCAGGAAATATACAACTTTGCTCAACTCCAAGAAGAGAGTCTCCCACAAGCTTGGGGGAGGCTCGTCCAGCTACAAAATTCTTTGCCTGATCATCCTCTTAAGAAGAACGAGATAATTGGTATCTTCTATAACGGACTTACCGATGCCTCTAGAGACCACCTAGATAGTTGTGCCGGTTGTGTTTTTAGGGAACAAACTATCGAACAAGCTGAGATCCTTCTGAATAACATCTTGATCAACGATAATGCTTGGACTATTCCCGAACGACCTCCTAAGCCAACTCCTAAGAAAAGAGGTATTCTATTCCTCAGTCCCGAAGATATGCAAGAAACCAAGAAATCTATGCAAGAGAAAGGCATTAGATCTGAAGATGTCAAAAATCTACCACCTATCGAAGAGATCCATGGTCTCGATAACCCGATACAATTAGTAGAAGTGAATTCTCTACGTAGGTTTGATGTGAGTGATATTCCTTTTGACAAACCTGCTAGCCTATGCTTTGATGAATTTGACAACTTTGTTGCCAAACAACAGAGTTTCAATGATTATGTTAGCATACATTTGGAACAAAGTACTCGTATGCTTAGCCATTTAAGTGCTTGTGTAGATAGAAATGTCAATGACCCGAAGCTTCTGAGTAAACATGCCTCTATGATTACTACTCAGGTAGAACAAGTACTTAAAGCTGAGAATGACTTGCTCAATGAATTAAATGACAACTCTGTCAGAGTCATTACTAGAGGAGGCAAAATGACTCAGGAACCTTTGTATCCTGAAGGTCATCCTAAGAGAATTGATCAATATTCTCAAGGAATTAATGCTGATACACCCAGTCATCCTAAGGAGAAGAAGAAGGATGATAGAAACCTACATGCCAGTTCACCAAATACTGTTACACCTGAAGAACCTAATGATATTTCGGCGTCTGATGCAGAAACACAATCTAGTGATGAACATGAACCTGGTGACAATATCGACACTGATGTTCATAATAATGCTCAACCTAGCAATGATGAGGATGTGGAGATTGAACCTACGGTTAATCCTGATAACCCACAACCTAAGAGATACGATAAGAATGACTTCACTGCTAGGAAGCATGGTAAAGATGTTGGAATTATGCCCTAGAGGCAATAATAAATATAGTTATTATTATAATTCCTGTATCAAGATAATCGTTTATTATCCATGCTACAATTGTATTGAATGAAGACTCATTTACATGTGTGGATACATAGACAAAACACCGTCCCTAGCAAGCCTCTAGTTGGCTAGCCAATTGATCAAAGATAGTCAGTGTCTTCTGATTATGAACAAAGTGTTGTTTCTTGATAACTGGATCACGTCATTAGGAGAATCACGTGATGGACTAGACCCAAACTAATAAACATAGCATGTTGATCGTGTCATTTTGTTGCTACTGTTTTCTGCGTGTCAAGTATTTATTCCTATGACCATAAGATCATATAACTCACTGACACCGGAGGAATGCCTTGTGTGTATCAAACGTCGCAACGTAACTAGGTGACTAAAAAGATGCTCTACAGGTATCTCCGAAGGTGTTAGTTGAGTTAGTATGGATCAAGACTGGGATTTGTCACTCCGTGTGACGGAGAGGTATCTCGGGGCCCGCTCGGTAATACAACATCACACACAAGCCTTGCAAGCAATGTAACTTAGTGTAAGTTGCGGGATCTTGTATTACGGAACGAGTAAAGAGACTTGCCGGTAAACGAGATTGAAATAGGTATACGGATACTGACGATCGAATCTCGGGCAAGTAACATACCGAAGGACAAAGGGAATGACATACGGGATTATATGAATCCTTGGCACTGAGGTTCAAACGATAAGATCTTCGTAGAATATGTAGGATCCAATATGGGCATCCAGGTCCCGCTAATGGATATTGACCGAGGAGTCTCTCGGGTCATGTCTACATAGTTCTCGAACCCGCAGGGTCTGCACACTTAAGGTTCGACGTTGTTTTATGCGTATTTGAGTTATATGGTTGGTTACCGAATGTTGTTCGGAGTCCCGGATGAGATCACGGACGTCACGAGGGTTTCCGGAATGGTCCGGAAACGAAGATTGATATATAGGATGACCTCATTTGATTACCGGAAGGTTTTCGGAGTTACCGGGAATGTACCGGGAATGACGAATGGGTTCCGGGAGTTCACCGGGGGAGAGCAACCCACCCCGGGGAAGCCCATAGGCCATAAGGGTGGCGCATCAGCCCTTAGTGGGCTGGTGGGACAGCCCAAAAGTGCCCTATGCGCCATACAAAGAAAAATCAAAGAGAAAGAAAAAAAAGGGAGGTGGGAAGGGAAGGAAGGACTCCCACCCACCAAACCAAGTCCAACTCGGTTTGGGTGGGAGCCTTCCCCCTTGGACTCGGCCGACCCCCTTGGGGCTCCTTGAGCCCCAAGGCAAGGTCCCCTCCCTCCCACCTATATATACGGAGGTTTTAGGGCTGATTTGAGATGACTTTTCCACGGCAGCCCGACCACATACCTCCACGGTTTTTCCTCTAGATCACGTTTCTGCGGAGCTCGGGCGAAGCCCTGCTGAGACAAGGTCATCACCAACCTCCGGAGCACCGTCACGCTGCCGGAGAACTCTTCTACCTCTCCGTCTCTCTTGCTGGATCAAGAAGGCCGAGATCATCGTCGAGCTGTACGTGTGCTGAACGCGGAGGTGCCGTCCGTTCGGTACTAGATCATGGGACTGCTCGCGGGATTGTTCGCGGGGCGGATCGAGGGACGTGAGGACGTTCCACTACATCAAACGCGTTCACTAACGCTTCTTCTGTATGATCTACAAGGGTATGTAGATCACTCATCCCCTCTCGTAGATGGACATCACCATGATAGGTCTTCGTGCGCGTAGGAAATTTGTTGTTTCCCATGCGACGTTCCCCATCAGTGGCATCATGAGCTAGGTTCATGCGTAGATGTCTTCTCGAGTAGAACACAAAAGTTTTTTTGTGGGCGGTGATGTGCGTTTTTCTGCCCTCCTTAGTCTTCTCTTGAAGCGGCTTGGACCGACATTACTCGTACGCTTACGAGAGACTGGTTTCATCCCTACGAGTAACCCCGTTGCTCAAAGATGACTGGCAAGTGTCGGTTTCTTCAACTTTAGTTGAATCGGATTTGACCGAGGAGGTCCTTGGATGAGGTTAAATAGCAACTCATATATCTCCGTTGTGGTGTTTGCGTAAGTAAGATGCGATCCTACTAGATACCCATGGTCACCACGTAAAACATGCAACAACAAAATTAGAGGACGTCTAACTTGTTTTTGCAGGGTATGCTTGTGATGTGATATGGCCAACGATGTGATGTGATATATTGGATGTATGAGATGATCATGTTGTAATAGAAAATATCGACTTGCACGTCGATGGTACGGCAACCGGCAGGAGCCATAGGGTTGTCTTTATACTAACGTTTGTGCTTGCAGATGCGTTTACTATTTTGCTAGGATGTAGCTTTAGTAGTAATAGCATGAGTAGCACGACAACCCCGATGGCAACACGTTGATGGAGATCATGGTGTGGCGCCGGAGACAAGAAGATCGTGCCGGTGCTTTGGTGATGGAGATCAAGAAGCACATGATGATGGCCATATCATGTGACTTATGAATTGCATGTGATGTTAATCTTATGCACCTTATTTTGCTTAGAACGACGGTAGAATTATGAGGTGATCTCTCACTAAAATTTCAAGACGAAATTGTGTTCTCCCCGACTGTGCACCGTTGCTATAGTTCGTCGTTTCGAGAGACCACGTGATGATCGGGTGTGATAGACTCAACGTTCACATACAACGGGTGCAAAACAGTTGTGCACGCGGAACACTCGTGTTAAGCTTGACGAGCCTAGCATGTGCAGACATGGCCTTGGAACACATGAGACCGAAAGGTCGATCATGAATCATATAGATGATATGATTAGCATAGGGATGCTTACCGCTGAAACTATACTCAACTCACGTGATGATCGGACTTGAGCTAGTGTAAGTGGATCATGAACCACTCAAATGACTAGAGAGATGTACTTTTTGAGTGGGAGTTTAGCAAATAATTTGATTAAGTTAAACTCTAATTATCTTGAACATAGTCTAAGTCCACTTTGAATATATTTTTGTTGTAGATCATGGCTCACGCGACAGTCACCCTGAATTTTAATACGTTCCTAGAGAAAGCTAAGTTGAAAGATGATGGAAGCAACTTTGTAGACTGGGCTCGTAATCTTAAGCTAATCTTACAAGCTGGGAAAAAGGATTATGTCCTTAATGCTGCGCTAGGAGATGAACCACCCGCTATGGCTGATCAGGATGTTAAGAATGCTTGGTTAGCACGTAAGGAGGACTACTCAATAGTTCAATGTGCAGTCTTGTATGGCTTAGAACCGGGACTTTAACGTCGCTTTGAGCGTCATGGAGCATTTGAGATGTTCCAGGAGTTGAAGTTTATCTTTCAGAAGAACGCCCGGATCGAGAGGTATGAGACCTCCGATAAATTCTATGCTTGCAAGATGGAGGAAAACTCGTGTGTCAGTGAACATGTGCTCAAAATGTCTGGGTACTCAAACCGTCTAGCTGAGCTGGGGATTGAACTCCCGCAAGAGGCTATCACTGACAGAATCCTTCAATCACTGCCCTCAAGCTATAAAGGCTTTGTGTTGAACTACAACATGCAAGGGATGAACAAGTCTCCCGGCGAGTTGTTTGCGATGCTGAAAGTCGCAGAGTCTGAACTCCGTAAAGAAAATCAGGTGTTGATGGTGAATAAGACCACTAGTTTCAAGAGAAACGGCAAAGGCAAGAAGGGTAATTTGAAGAAGAGCGGCAAGCCTGTTGCCAATGCGACGAAGAAACCCAAAGCTGGACCTAAGCCTGAAACGGAGTGTTACTATTGCAAGGGTATGGGTCACTGCAAGCGCAATTGCCCCAAGTATCTGGCAGATAAGAAGGCGGCCAAAGAAAAATCAGGTATATTTGATATACATTTTATTGATGTGTACTTAACCGGCTCTCGTAGTAGTGCCTGGGTATTCGATAACGGTTCTGTTGCTCATATTTGCAACTCGAAACAGGAACTGCGGAATAGACGAAGGCTGGCGAAAGATGAAGTGACGATGCGCGTAGGAAATGGTTCCAAGGTTGATGCAATCGCCGTCGGCACAGTGTCACTTTAGTTACCATCAGGATTAGTGATGAACTTAAATCATTGTTATTTAGTGCCTGCGTTGAGCATGAACATTATATCGGGATCTTGTTTATTGCGAGACGGTTACTCTTTTAAGTCAGAGAATAATGGTTGTTCTATTTCTATGAGTAACATATTTTATGGTCATGCACCTAATGTGAGAGGATTGTTCATATTGAATCTTGATAGCGATACACATATACATAACATTGAGACCAAAAGAGTTAGAGTTAACAATGATAGCGCCATATTTTTGTGGCACTGCCGCTTAGGTCATATTGGTGTAAAGCGCATGAAGAAACTCCATGCTGATGGACTTTTGGAGTCACTTGACTTTGATTCACTTGACACGTGCGAACCATGCCTCATGGGCAAGATGACTAAGACTCCGTTCTCCGGAACAATGGAGCGTGCAAGTGACTTGTTGGAAATCATACATACCGATGTGTGTGGTCCGATGAGTGTGGAGGCACGCGGCGGATATCATTATTTTCTCTCCTTCACTGACGATTTAAGTAGATATGGTTATGTCTACTTGATGAAGCACAAGTCTGAAACATTTGAAAAGTTCAAGCAATTTCAGAGTGAAGTGGAAAATCATCGTAACAAGAAGATCAAATTCCTACGGTCTGATCGTGGGGGTGAGTATCTGAGTTTCGAGTTTGGTGCTCACTTAAGACAATGTGGAATTGTTTCACAGTTAACACCGCCTGGAACACCACAGCGTAATGGTGTGTCCGAACGTCGTAATCGTACTCTATTAGAGATGGTGCGATCTATGATGTCTCTTACTGATTTGCCGTTATCATTTTGGGGTTATGCATTAGAAACAGCTGCATTCACTTTAAATAGGGCACCATCAAAATCCGTTGAGACGACACCATACGAATTGTGGTATGGCAAAAGGCCAAAGTTGTCGTTTCTTAAAGTTTGGGGATGTGATGCTTATGTCAAAAAGCTTCAGCCTGAAAAGCTGGGACCCAAAGCGGAAAAGTGCGTCTTCATAGGTTACCCAAAAGAGACAGTTGGGTACACCTTCTATCTCAAATCCGAGGGCAAAGTGTTTGTTGCTAAAAACGGAGCTTTTCTCGAGAAGGAGTTTCTCTTGAGAGAATTGAGTGGGAGGAAGATAGAACTTGACGAGGTTGTCGAACCTCTCATCCCTCTGGATGGTGGCGCAGGGCAAGGGGAAACCTCTGTCGTTGCGACGCCGGTTGAGGAGGAAGTTAATGATGATGATCATGAAACTCCGGTTCAAGTTTTTGTCGAACCACGCAGGTCGACGAGACCACGTGCTGCTCCAGAGTGGTACGGTAATCCCATCTTATCAATCATGTTGTTAGACAACAATGAACCTGCGAATTATGAAGAAGCAATGGTGGGCCCAGATTCCAACAAATGGCTAGAAGGTGTGCAAGCTCAAGGAGTTGACTACGATGAGACATTCTCACCCGTAGCGATGCTTAAGTCCGTCAGAATCATGTTAGCAATAGCTGCATTTTTCGATTATGAAATGTGGCAGATGGATGTCAAAACGGCGTTCCTTAACGGTTTCCTTAAGGAAGAATTGTATATGATACAACCCGAAGGTTTTGTCGATCCTAAGAATGCTAACAAGGTGTGCAAGCTCCAGCGATCCATTTATGGACTGGTGCAAGCATCTCGGAGTTGGAACAAACGGTTTGATGAGGTGATCAAAGCATTTGGGTTTATACAAGTGGTTGGAGAATCTTGTATTTACAAGAAAGTGAGTGGGAGCTCTGTGGCGTTTCTAATATTATATGTGGATGACATATTGCTGATTGGAAACAACGTGGAGTTCTTAGAGAGCATAAAGGATTACTTGAATAAGAGTTTCTCTATGAAGGACCTAGGAGAAGCTGCTTACATTCTAGGCATTAAGATCTATAGGGATAGATCAAAACGCGTGATAGGACTTTCACAAAGCACATACCTTGATAAAGTTTTGAAGAGGTTCAAAATGGAACAGTCCAAGAAAGGGTTCTTGCCAGTTTTACAAGGTACGAGATTGAGTAAGACTCAGCGCCCAGCAACTGATGAAGATAGAGAGCATATGCGCTCCGTCCCCTATGCTTCATCCATAGGTTCTATCATGTATGCAATGCTGTGCACTAGACCGGATGTTAGCCTGGCCATAAGTATGGCACGTAGGTTCCAGAGTAATCCAGGAGTGGATCACTCGACAGCGGTGAAGAATATCCTGAAGTACCTGAAAAGGACTAAGGAGATGTTTCTCATGTATGGAGGTGACGAAGAGCTCGCCGTAAAAGGTTACGTCGATGCAAGCTTTGACACAGATCCGGACGACTCTAAGTCGCAAACCGGATACGTATTTATTCTTAATGGGGGTGCGGTAAGCTGGTGCAGTTCCAAGCAAAGCGTCGTAGCAGATTCTACATGTGAAGCGGAGTACATGGCTGCCTCGGAAGCAACTAAGGAGGGTGTCTGGATGAAGCAGTTCATGACAGATCTTGGAGTGGTGCCAAGCGCACTGAATCCAATAACCTTGTTCTGTGACAACACGGGTGCCATTGCCTTAGCAAAGGAACCACAGTTTCACAAGAAGACCAGACACATCAAACGACGCTTCAACCTCATCCGCGACTACGTCGAGGGAGAGGACGTAAATATATGCAAAGTGCACACGGATCTGAATGTAGCACACCCGCTGACTAAACCTCTTCCACGGCCAAAGCATGATCAACACCAGAATTGTATGGGTGTTAGATTTATTACAATGTAATTCACATGATGATGTGAGGGCTAGATTATTGACTCTAGTGCAAGTGGGAGACTGTTGGAATTATGCCCTAGAGGCAATAATAAATATAGTTATTATTATAATTCCTGTATCAAGATAATCGTTTATTATCCATGCTATAATTGTATTGAATGAAGACTCATTTACATGTGTGGATACATAGACAAAACACCGTCCCTAGCAAGCCTCTAGTTGGCTAGCCAGTTGATCAAAGATAGTCAGTGTCTTCTGATTATGAACAAAGTGTTGTTGCTTGATAACTGGATCACGTCATTAGGAGAATCACGTGATGGACTAGACCCAAACTAATAAACGTAGCATGTTGATCGTGTCATTTTGTTGCTACTGTTTTCTGCGTGTCAAGTATCTATTCCTATGACCATGAGATCATATAACTCACTGACACCGGAGGAATGCCTTGTGTGTATCAAACGTCGCAACGTAACTGGGTGACTAAAAAGATGCTCTACAGGTATCTCCGAAGGTGTTAGTTGAGTTAGTATGGATCAAGACTGGGATTTGTCACTCCGTGTGACGGAGAGGTATCTCAGGGCCCACTCGGTAATACAACATCACACACAAGCCTTGCAAGCAATGTAACTTAGTGTAAGTTGCGGGATCTTGTATTACGGAACGAGTAAAGAGACTTGCCGGTAAATGAGATTGAAATAGGTATACGGATACTGACGATCGAATCTCGGGCAAGTAACATACCGAAGGACAAAGGGAATGACATACGGGATTATATGGATCCTTGGCACTCAGGTTCAAACGATAAGATCTTCGTAGCATATGTAGGATCCAATATGGGCATCCAGGTCCCGCTATTGGATATTGACCGAGGAGTCTCTCGGGTCATGTCTACATAGTTCTCGAACCCGCAGGGTCTGCACACTTAAGGTTCGACGTTGTTTTATGCGTATTTGAGTTATATGGTTGGTTACCGAATGTTGTTCGGAGTCCCGGATGAGATCACGGACGTCACGAGGGTTTTCGGAATGGTCCAGAAACGAAGATTGATATATAGGATGACCTCATTTGATTACCGGAAGGTTTTCGGAGTTACCGGGAATGTACCGGGAATGACGAATGGGTTCCGGGAGTTCACCGGGGGAGAGCAACCCACCCCGGGGAAGCCCATAGGCCATAAGGGTAGCGCATCAGCCCTTAGTGGGCTGGTGGGACAGCCCAAAAGTGCCCTATGCGCCATAAAAGAAAAATCAAAGAGAAAGAAAAAAAAGGGAGGTGGGAAGGGAAGGAAGGACTCCCACCCACCAAACCAAGTCCAACTCGGTTTGGGTGGGAGCCTTCCCCCTTGGACTCGGCCGACCCCCTTGGGGCTCCTTGAGCCCCAAGGCAAGGTCCCCTCCCTCCCACCTATATATACGGAGGTTTTAGGGCTGATTTGAGATGACTTTTCCACGGCAGCCCGACCACATACCTCCACGGTTTTTCCTCTAGATCGCGTTTCTGCGGAGCTCGGGCGGAGCCCTGCTGAGACAAGGTCATCACCAACCTCCGGAGCACCGTCACGCTGCCGGAGAACTCTTCTACCTCTCCGTCTCTCTTGCTGGATCAAGAAGGCCGAGATCATCGTCGAGCTGTACGTGTGCTGAATGCGGAGGTGCCGTCCGTTCGGTATTAGATCATGGGACTGATCGCGGGATTGTTCGCGGGGCGGATCGAGGGACGTGAGGACGTTCCACTACATCAACCGCGTTCACTAACGCTTCTGCTGTATGATCTACAAGGGTACATAGATCACTCATCCCCTCTCGTAGATGGACATCACCATGATAGGTCTTCGTGTGCGTAGGAAATTTTTTGTTTCCCATGCGACGTTCCCCATCAAAAGAAAGGGAGCCATGGGTTCAGAGATCTATGCCCTTTCCTCCTAAGCCATCCAAGAAAAGGGATGATGAGGATTTTGAGCGCTTCGTTGAGATGATAAGATCCATCTTTCTGCAGATGCGGTTAACTGATATGCTCAAAATGTCTCCGTATGGCAAGTATATGAAAGATACCGTGACTAATAAACGGAAGATACCAGATCTTGAGATCTCCACCATGCTTGCCAATTACACTTTCAAAGGTGGAACTCCTAAGAAACTTGGTGATCCCGGAGTGCCCACTATACCTTGTTCCATTAAAGGAAACTACGTAAGAACTGCCTTATGTGACCTTGGAGCCGGTTTTAGTGTTATGCCGCTCTCTCTTTATCGTAGACTTGAACTGGATAAGTTGACACCCACTGAAATTTCTCTGCAAATGGCCGACAAATCAACTGCTTTCCCTATCGGCATTTGCGAGGATGTGCATGTTGTGGTTGCTAACACCACTATTTTAAAAGACTTTGTTATCTTGGATATTCCCGAGGACGATGCCATGGCTGTCATCCTCGAAAGACCCTTTTTAAACACAACAGGGGCTGTTATAGATTGCAACAAAGGCAATGTCACTTTCCATGTCAACGGTAATGAGCACACAGTGCACTTTCCGAAGAAACGATATCAAGTACATTGCATCAATGCTATCGAAAAGATTACATCAATTCTTATTGGGAGCTTTGAATGCCCTATTCCTCGTGTCAAGATGAAGTATGATTTGCTTGTTGGGGAGATACATATCCCCATTGAGGTGACTTAGTGGCTATTCGAAAATTCTCTGTTCTCTCTTGCGATTCGAGAAGGTTTTGTCATGAGGACTTGATCAACCCCATTGACGGATTTCTTTCAATGACCATGAAATGGATGAATCAAAGAGTCACATACCTCTGTTTTGAGCTTTCATTTTCTGTTGCTTAGAAGAAAAATGATATATTTAGTTTAGTTTTTCCTGTTTTCTGTTTTAGCGTCCTGGAGAAAAATACCCCGAAAATAGAAGTTCTCCGATGGTCCTGAAAATTTAGTATGATTTTTTCTGAAATATTTGAAGAATACTGGGCCTGAGAGCTGGCCTAGGGGCCAGACCAGTGGGCCACAAGCCCTGCAGCCGCCGCCCCTGGTGGCGGCTAGCAAGCTTGGTGACCCTGTTCTTGAGCTAGAAATGTTGATTTAGCTGGCCCCAAGTAGTTTTAGCGTGTGATACGGTCTCTAGGCATTAGTAGGAGTAGTTGCTACAAGGTGTGGTTGGTCTTCATTCACTTTTCTCTTGAACTTCAAAAATTTCAGCAAAAGGAAATTATGTTCAGGAGGAAGTTTCATGGTGGTTCCTCAAGTAAGAAGGGTCCCCGTCTTTCTTTTCGGGAGCCCGAACCTTATCAACTAAGGGACGCACCGGTACAACCATGTGAATGGCCTTCCGATGAGTTCATGATCGAAGTAGGTTTCAAGGATGAGTTTGATACACTTGTCCGCAATGCCGGGTTAGAATAATTCCTCTCAGATAAATGTGAACAGTATGCTATGCTCACTGCCTCTTTCGTGTGTAGATTTAAATTTTCAATTGGCCGTGACTCATCCATACTGTTTGATTTGTATGATAAATCCTATGCCATGGATTTGGAGGATTTCAATAGGATTTGGAAGATACCCGATGTGGGTAGTATTAATGATCCTTCTAAGTCTTCGGTCAGTGACTTTGTCTCCAGTATAAGTGTTGGAGAAACTAGAGTTATCACACAAGCCACCATAGGAAGCATCCATTTCCCTGCCTTGCACTACTTTGCCCACTTCATAGGTAGGTGCATTAACGACAAGGGTGCACACTGTCACCTATGTGCTTCCGACCTTAGTATCCTTAAGAGCGCAGTAACAGGTGACAGGAGCTTCAGTATGGGAGCTATAATAGCAAGGAGGCTGAATAATAATGCCATTGAGGGGGATTTCTTTGGTGGAATTTATGCTACACGCTTAGCAAATGTTCTTGGAGTATCCATCCATTCAGAAGACCCTCCTTTCCGTACAGCCTACCTTGATCGTGTCGCTCTAACACGCTACCAGTTCCTTGAGAGGGATCATGGATCCCTCCTATACCGCTTGATATTTAACCGGCAACGTGTTTTCCATATTACCCTTCCTGCTCCTGCTTTCTTTGAATTTCAGGTAAAACGAAGATACTACATAACCCTAGGAGAGGCAGAGGAGTATGAGAGGGAGGCGACGGCTGCTCGACTTCGTGAGGCAGCTATTCTGGCAGTGGCTGCAGCACTCCCGTATAACACCCATTATGATTTTGGGTTTCACCAGGACCATCCATGGGAGTAGACCAAGCTAGGCCAAAAGCCTAAGCTTGGGGGAGTACGTGTTCTCACCGACCTTAGATTCATGCTTATGCTTTCACTTTGTTAGCCGGTGTTTACACTTTGCCACTGTATTATCCATACTAGTTTATTTTCGTTTTCTTGTTTTGTGTCCTTTTGAGAAAACCCAAAAAGATTTTTCTTTCTTCTTTTGCTTGTTGGGAGCTTTCCCGTGTAAATACTTTTCTTTTTCTTTGGGTCAAGGTAGAAGATATTGGTTACAATGTTTAGTGGTTCTTGCATGCATACCTATTTAGCTTTCAAAGAGTTGTATTACTTTGTCTTCGCCTTTGTGTTTGCCTGCAGATTCAGCTTAGTCCAATGCACAAGCGCTCTTATTATTGTTCACATTGTTCGATCGTGCAAGTGAAAGGCAATAATGATGATATATGATGAAGTGACTGAGACTGGAAAAGCTGGTATGAACTCTGTCTATTTTGTTTTTGTAAATAGGACTAGCTTGTCATGCCTGATTCAGCTTTGTTGTGAGAGAACCATGTTTGCAATGACAACTTAGATATCATAGTTTCTAATGCCATGCTTAATTAGCTATTAGCTTATAATGGTTTGTCTTGAATGCCAACATAGATTTTGAGATGACTATGATGTAGTATGATAGGATGGTATTCTCCTTTGAATGATTCAAGTGGCTTGACTTGGCGCATGTTCTTGCATGTAGTTGAAACAAAATCAACATAGCCTCTATGATGTTCGTGTTCATGGTGATTTATATCTTGTTCATGCTTGCATTCAATGTTAGTCAAACTCATTGCATCTTGATGACTGTTGTCGCTCTCTAGTTGGTCGCTTCCCAGTCTTTTGCTAGCCTTCACTTGTACTAAGCGGAATACTGCTTGTGCATCCACTTCCATAAACCCAAAAGTTTTTCCATGAGAGTCCACCATACCTACCTATTTGCGGTATCTACCTGCCGTTCCAAGTAAATTTGCATGTGCCACTCTCTAAACCTTCAAGAAATAATCTGTTTTGCATGCCCGAACCGCTCATGTGGTGACAGGGGGCTATTGGTATCTTCCATGCTAGGAGTGTTATCCTCGACATGTGTTTATTCACTGTCATTCACGAGAAAGGGGCCGGTAATTGGAATGCCCAGTTCCACGCTTAAATCGAAAACATAACTGTAAAACAAGACTCCCGCCGGATTGATGTTAGTATGGACGGTACCCGAGGATTCGGCTAGCCGTGGAGTGTGATTGATTGGTGGTGGGGGAGTTAAAACTTTACTTTTTTGTTTGGGAACCGCCAATAGCATGAGTAGCATGGAGGATATTGAGAACTCTTGGTCATTGCGTTCACAATGAAAGCATGCCACCCAAAATTATTATCTCTGTTTTCAAAGCTTGAGCTCTGGCACCTCTGCAAATCAATGCTTCCCTCTGTGAAGGGCCTGCCTATTTATTTTCCTGTTGAGTCATCCTCCTCTTGTATAAGCACCAATTAGAGAGCACCTCTGTCATTTTTATGCTTTGCTTTTCATTGATATCCATGACTGGATCTTCGTTGCTATGAATTACAATCTTTAGTCAGCCCTTGATCTTTGAAAGTGCTCTGCATTTATGTTTTGCGGTCTCAGAAAGAGCTAGCAAGATACCACCTATTCATATTGCTTCATGCTTGTTTTGATTGAAGTGTTGGTATTTGGAACTCATTATTATTTGCTCGTTAGCGGAATATGCCATTGATATTAGTTTACCATGAGACCTTTGAGTCACTTGCTTATGTGGTTAACTTGTGATCTTGCTGAAATTCTGGTTATGAGTTAGACATAATTGCAACAACAAGATCAAACAGAGTTTGTCAAAGTTTTTCTTTCTCTCTTAGTTTGTCAACTGAGTTGCTTGAGGACACGCAAGGTTTTAAGCTTGGGGGAGTTGATACGTCTCCATCGTATCTACTTTGCCAAACTCTTTTGCCCTTGTTGTGGACTCTAATTTGCATGATTTCAATGGGACTAACCTGGACTGACGTTGTTTTCAGCATAATTGCCTTGGTGTTGTTTTTGTGCAGAAATGAAAGTTCTCGGAACGTCCTGAAAATTTACGGAGAATATTTCTAGAAAATATGAAAAATACATGCGTAAAGATCCACCAGAGGGGATGGGCCAGTGGGCAACAAGCCCTATAGCCGCCACCCCTGGTGGCGGCTAGCAAGCTTGTGGGGCCCACGTGGCTCTGCCGCCCCCAAACTCAGCTCTATAAATTTACTTTCGTCCCAGAAAAAATCAAGAGAGAAGATTTCGTCGCGTTTGCGATACAGAGGTGCCGCCACATCCCGTTCTTCATCTGCATGGCAGATCTGGAGTCCGTTTTGGGCTACGGAGAGGGGAAATCGTCGCCATCGTATCATCAACCTTCTTCCCTCTCCAATTCCATGAACATCTTCATTGTTCGTGAGTAATCTATTCGTAGGCTCGGTGGGCGGTGATGAGTAGGATGAGATCTATCATGTAATCGAGTTAGTTTTGACGGGGATTGATCCGTAGTATCCACTATGTTCTGAGATTGATGTTGCTACTACTTTGCCATGCTTAATGCTTATCACTAGGGCGTGAGTGCCATGATTTCAGATCTGAAATTATTATGCTGTCACCAATATATGTGTGTTTTAGACCCGATCTTGCAAGTTGTAGTTACCTACTATGTGTTATGACCCGGCAACCCCGGAGTGACAATAACCGGAACCACTCCCGGTGATGACCATAGTTTGAGGAGTTCATGTGTTCACCAAGTGCTAATGCATTGGTCCGGTTCTTTATTAAAAGGAGAACCTTAATATCCTGTAGTTTCCTTTCGGACCCCGCTGCCACGGGAGGGATGGACAATAGATGCCATGCAAGTTCTTTTCCCTAAGCACGTATGACGACACACGGAATGCATGCCTACATCACATTGACGAACGGGAGCTAGCCACATATCTCTCCGTGTTATAACTGTTGCATGATGAATATCATTCAAACAAATCACCGACCCATTGCCTACGAGTTTGTCCCGCTGCTGCTGTTACTTGTTTTGTTCTCCTGCTATTACTACTGTTGCTGCTGCTGCTGTTACTTGCTCTGCTGTTACTTGCTACTATTGCTACTTGCTACTGCTGTTACTTGCTACTGTTGCTACTTGCTACTTCTGTTACTTGCTACCGTTGCTATCATACTACCTTGCTTTTGATACTTTGCTTGCAGATATTAATCTTTCAGGTGTGGTTGAATCTGACACATTCAGCTGCTAATACTTGAGAGTATCCTCTCACTCACTATTGGCGAATCAACAAATTTGGGTTGAATACTCTACCCTCGAAAACTGCCTCAATCCCACGCGCTGGTGGGTCATTGCAAGACAATTTCTAATTGTTGAGCAATCGAGAATAGCATTCGTCTAGCCATTGCCAGAGATTGCCATCAGCCGCCACCGGATCCGCTGGCCGCCGCCCCGCTCCTTCCCTCAGTCGCTGGAGCCTCGCCCCTCTCCGCCGTCTTTTCCCCGCCTCTGGCTGCAGCCCCGCCAGCCGGGCTCCCGCCGCCGCCGACCTGCCTCGCCTCGACCGGGATTGGGAGGACAACGAGGCGAGCAGCTCTCGTTCGCCCCCCCTCGTGGACCACGCAGCGGCCCAGCAGCAACTACCCGCGGCCCTGCAGCAACTACCCGCGGCCCAGCTCCTCCCTAGGCCCAAGCCGCCAGCCACCTCCCTCCAGGTCGGCCCAAGGTAACCCCGCTGCTCTATTCCCTGCCCCTGGCGTGATATGCTAAATTGCGCCCCCTGTGTAGCCCAATAGTGTTTTTTTTGTTTTAGAATTTAATTAATTCTAGGGAATAGACGTATATTCAAACGCCCGTAGCTTTTATTCCGTAAGTCGTATCGCGATGATTTAGATATGTATCTTGGCTAGAATTTCGCGTAGGATATGAATTTACAACTTGCATAAATGTTTGAAGTAGTTTGACGTGCCTAATGTCTAGTTTTGCGTGCTGTCTCAATAGGATAGTTGCCCGTAGATATTTTTCGTGTGTGTCCGGATTGATCGAACTCCGTAGACAAAATGTTCATGTTTTAGGAACCCTTTTGCCATGTATTTTAGAGTAGTCATTGGTATTTTTGCATGTAGGATTCCGTAGCTAGTTTATTATTCCGCGTTAGGACTTAGTATCTCGCATATACATGTGGCATTGTTTTTATTTTGCAACCCATCATGTTTTATATGATTTCGGGGTAGAAAAATCCATAGGATTTAACTGTGTATTTAGTTTTGGCTTTTGAGCAAGTTAGTTCGTGTGATATTTTGCCATGATGCCCTTTTGTTTATTTAGTGGGATTTAACCCGTGCGTGATATGAAGGAGTTGTCAACTAGAGAGTTGCTCTTGGATGTGTTGGCTAGGCTCTGGTAATTTTGGTTGCAATAGAAATCCATGTTTTGGTGTGGTTTGCTTGATCTCAAGTTGCTAGAAAATGGTGCTGATTTGGAGATGCTGAAATATTTCTAAGCCTGAATCTGTTATATTTTGTTGCCATCTTTGCATGAGTTTATCTGGTGATATGTAGCTCTTTTGAGGTTGGTGCAATGGAGTTAGTTGTAGACTTTAGGATTCTCTAGGATGCTGTCAATTTTAATGCCATTTGGAGTCCTGTAGCTTATGGTTTTGCTGCTGTCAATATGGCTTCAGATCGAATACCGCAGTTTCATAAACTGTTATTTTCACTAAGTCTGAAACTGTGTGTGAGAAGTCATTTTGTGACTTCTTTTCGTAGTGATCATGCTTCCATGCTAGGTGTTGTTAGTTGTTTGTTGTATTGATTCTTGCCCTCTATCGTCTCATGTCTTGGTTGAGTATGTTGGTTTTGTGTAGCTCGTAGTTGTGGGGTGTAGAAAATGCTATGTGGCTGATTTTGGCAGATTGTAGTGATTTCTTGTTTAGCTCGTAGTTTTTGAACCGTAGCTCCGTTTTGATCGTGTCCTATATGAAACTTGCTTAGAATCTTGTGTACTTTCATATTTTCTTTCTGGTTGTGTGTTTTGAAATGCTTGTGACTGTCATTGCACACATTATTGCATTCATGCCATCATATCTTGCGGTGTCCGTATCTTTTGTTCCGTAGCTCCGTTGGAGATGTTCTCTATGTGTAAATTGCTTGTAACGATGCGTAGAATCACGTGAACCTATTTGTTTTGCTGTTTAAAAAACTTTTAAACTCGTTAGTTCAGATCTGGACAGAATTGCAAATTAACATGTGAGGTCGTTTCGGAGGTGCTATATGTCATTTCCGACCTCATTTAAAATGCCTAGATAGATAGTTTAATTGCGCTTCACTTCTTGCCGTGTTTAATAACATTTAATATTGCCGAGTACCTAATCGGGATAGAACTAATTAATTCGTATGTGGAGTTTGGTCAATATGCAACTCGTTGCATATTGAACTTCACTTAATGTGTGGTGATTGGTTGTTGTGAATTGACATACCGTGTCTTAATTTTTTCAGCCTGATCATGCATCATATATGGATTGCATCTTGTCGTGAATTTGCCGTGGTGAATATCTGTGTTGATGCTTGTTTCCGGTTTCCTTTGTCTTGAATAGAGTTCTGCAAGCGTGTCGTAGGTAGGTGTTCAGGATCATTCATTTGATCAACAGTAGTTCACGTCCGCTATGCGTAGATCATCCCCCTCTTATTTCTTGTACTCGTAAGTTTGGCCACCAAATATAGTTTAGCCGCTGCTGCAACCTCACCACTTAACCATACCTCACCCATTAAGCTTTGCTAGTCTTGATACCTTTCGAAATGAGATTGCTGAGTCCCCTGTGGCTCACAGATTACTACAACACCAGTTGCAGGTACATGTAAAGGTTACTTGAAGCGAGCGCGTTGATTGTTCATTTGGAGTTGCTTCTTCTTCTTCTTCTTCTTCTTCATCGATCTAGGATGGGTTCCAGGCTGGCAGATTGGGATAGCAAGGATGGACGTCGTTCTTCTTTTCTCGTTTGTTTTCGTCCATAGTCGGACCCTGCTCTTATTCTTGATGATTATGTATTGTACTGATGTGACTCTGATGTAGCTTGTGGCGAGTGTAAGCCAATTCCATATATCTCTTCTTTTCAGTACATGTACTTGTAACGATATCCATTCTTGCGAAACGACGAGATGCGCTTCTATCCCTGACGAGGCCCTCGTGCCATATTAAGGATAGGGTCGCATCTTGGGCGTTACATCTTATCTCTCTATATCATCTCACAGGTGGGTGCTACCTCTTGAGCTTGCGTTGGTGTTTCCCATGAAGAGGAAAGGGTGATGCAGCACAGTAGCAGTAAGTATTTCCCTCAGTTTGAGAACCAAGGTATCAGTCCAATAGGAGTATCAAGGCAAGTCTCCAAAGTACGTGCGCAAAAACAACAAACTTGCACCCAACACTACAAAGGGGTTGTCAATCCCTTCACGATTGATTGCAAGGTGAGATCTGAAGGCGGAAAGTGCAAAAAGTATAGAGCTGAAAATATGATGTGAAGTAGACCCGGGGGCCATAGTGTTCACTAGAGGCTTCTCTCATGATAGCAAATATTACGGTGGGTGAACGAATTACTATCGAGCAATTGATAGAACCGCGCAAAGTCATGACGATATCTAAGCCAATGATCATACATATAGGCATCACACCCGAGACAAGTAGACCGATACTTTCTGCATCTACTACTATTACTCCACACATCGACCGCTATCCAGCATGCATCTAGTGTATTGAGTTCATAACAAACAGAGTAACGCCTTAAGCAAGATGACATGATGTAGAGGGATAAATTCATGTAATAGATATAAACCCCATCTTTTTACCCTTGATGGCAACAACATGATGCGTGCCGCGCTACCCCTTCTGTCACTGGGAGAGGTCACCGCACAGTATGAACCCAAAACCAAGCACTTCTCCCATTGCAAGAATTGTAGATCAACTTGGCCAAACGAAATCCACAACTAGAAGAGAATTACAAGGATATGAAATCATGCATATGGGAGATCAGAGGAAACTGAAATAACATTCATAGATAATATGATCATAAATCCACAATTCATCGGATCTCGACAAACACACTGCAAACGAGGATTACATCGGATAGATCTCCATGAAGATCACGGAGAACTTTGTATTGAAGATCCAAGAGAGAGAATAAGCTATCTAGCTACTAGCTATGGACCCAAAGCTGTGTGGTGAACTACTTACGCATCATCGGAGAGGCAATGGTGTTGATGAAGAAGCCCTCCGTGTCCGAATCCCCCCTCCGGCAAGGCACCAGAACAGTCCCCAGATGGGATCTTGTGGAGACAGAAGCTTGCGGCGACGGAAAAGTATTTTCGTGGCTCTCTCCCATGGTTTCAGATTTTTAGGGAATTTATAGGCGGAAGAGGTAGGGCAAAGGTGCTACGGGGGGCCCACAAGCCTGCTAGGCGTGGCCCCCAGGCCGCGACTAGGGGGCTTGTGGCCTCCTCCGGAGCCCTTTGCCTTGGTTCTCAAGTTCCGTGCGTATCTTTTGTTCCAGAAAAAAAATCTTTCTGGAGGTTTTATTCCGTTTGGACTCCGTTTAATATTCTCCTCTGAAAAATGTCAAAAACACGGAAAAAACAGGATTTGGCACTTGGCACTGAGTTAATAGGTTAGTCCCAAAAAAGATATAAAATGCATAGAAAACATCCAAAGTTGACAAGATAATAGGATGGAACCATAAAAAATTATAGATATGTTGGAGACGTATCAAGCATCCCCAAGCTTAACTCCTGCTCGTCCTCGAGTAGGGAAGTGATAAAGACTGAATTTTTGATGTGGAATGCTACCTAACATATTTGTCCTTTGCAACTTCTTTCATGTGACATGAATGTTCAGATCCGTAAGGTTAAAAACAATAGTTTGCTATTGACATGAAAACAATAATACTTCAAGCACACTAGCAAGGTAATGATGAACTTTCGAAATAACAAGGCCAAAGAAAGTTATCCCTACAGAATCATATAGTCTGGTTATGCTCCATCATCCCCACACAACGAATTTAAATCATGCACAACCCCGGTATTGGCCAAGTAATTGCTTTCGCACTCTTACTTTCTCAAACCTTTTTCAACTCTCACGCAATGTATCAGCGTGAGCCATGGATATATCACTATAGGTGGAATAGAGTGTGGTGGAGCTTGTGAGGCAAAAAGGAGGAGATGGTCACATTGACTCGGTGTATCAACGAGCTATGGAGATGCCCATCAATAGATAGTAATGTGAAAGAGTAGGGATTACCATGCAACGGATGCACTTAGAGCTATAAGTGTGTGAAAGCTCAAAAGGAGAAATAGTGGGTGTGCATAGAACTTGCTTGCTCACGAAGACCTAGGGCAATTTTGAGGAAGCCCATCATTGGAATATACAAGCCAAGTTATATTCGTGGCTCATGAAGACCTAGGGCAATTTTGAGGAAGCGGAGACAGAAGCTTGCGGCGGCGAAAAAGTATTTTCGTGGCTCTCTCCCGTGGTTTCAGATTTTTTGGGAATTTATAGGCGGAAGAGGTAGGGCAAAGGAGCTACGGGGGGCCCACAAGCCTCGTAGGTGCGCCCCCCAGGCCGGGGCTAGGGGGCTTGTGGCCTCCTCCAGAGCCCTTTGCCTTGGTTCTCAAGTTCCGTGCGTATCTTCTGTTCCGGAAAAAATCTTTCCGGAATTTTATTCCGTTTGGACTCCGTTTAATATTGTCCTCTGAAAAAGGTCAAAAACACGGAAAAACACGAACTCGCACTTGGCACTGAGTTAATAGGTTAGTCCCAAAAAAAGATATAAAATGCATACAAAACATCCAAAGTTGACAAGATAATAGCATGGAACCATAAAAAATTATAGATACGTTGGAGACGTAATAGTGGGTGAGCCGCCATGGAGCAGCAACACCGCCGCCGTCCATGTCCCTGATGCTCTGTGCACTCTCTTGACTAGTGCCCTCGCCTGATCCATTCCCGCTGCCTCAGGTCCGACCGGTTCTCACCGTCGTCGCGGTGCTAGGAGCTCGGACCAGCTCGAGGAGCACGGCGTCCTCGCCCAACCGCCCGCTCGCCCGCTGACCCATTCCAGGTGGGCCGCTAGATCGCCCTGCCTGCACCACCCGAGCAAGCCCAGCCCACCTCGTGACGCCGACCCAGTTCGCCCCGCCTGAGCCGAACTAGCCGCTCCACCAACCTGGGCCAAGCCCATGGGTGAGCCGCCCCCGCGCCCTATTCTCCTCCCTAAGTGTTGTTTAGTTATCTCGCGCACTGTCCTATTCATGCCCAGTTCCAGCAGATTCGGCCCGTGCTTATTTTTTTCTGCACGACGAAACCAAGACTTATTTTAATTACAGAAAATGTCATCGTTTTGCATTGATCATTATAAAAATAACCGTGCATCATATGTAAAAAAATTATATATGTAAAATGCTTAGAATTTTGTGTAGATTATCAATATTCCACTTTAATGCATGATAAAAATGTTTAACTTGTTGTTTTCATTTAATTTGTGTAAATGTCATAATCTTGCATAATTGTTGTGTCATTTTTTCCAAAGTAAATGCCCACGTGCCGTATATGATTTTGGGGTAGGTAAATCTATAGAATCCATATGTGCAATTAGTTTTGTCATTTGAAATTTTTTGTGTGTGCACTATTTTTGTTGTGATTCCCTTTTGTTATTTATGTGTGATTCAGTCCATGTATCATATGACCTTTTTGTTGAACATGAGATGTGCCCTCTGTGATGTGTACTAGCCCCTGGTATTTTTGTTTGCCATGAAAATACATGGTTAGATGTTATTTTCTTGTTGCCAACATGACATAAAAAATATTGTTCTTTTAAGGGCCTAAAATAATTCTAACTCTGGAATCTACTACATTTTGTTGCTATGTTTCCATGTCATTTGCCATTGATCTAGAACCCCGTTGTGGTTGGTGCAATGGAGAGAATTGTAAAGCATTTTATCCTCTATTAGTTTGTGACATTTGTTTTCAAGTATAGGTTTTGAATCCTAGTTATTCTTGTTGCCAAACATGTCAATCTGATAGAACTGTTGTTCCTTTCACCATCTTAATTTTTCTATGTTTGTGAATCTTATTATTTCAGAATGCCATGTTGTGTTGATGCTAGCTATGATTGTATGCATAATTAGACCTTGCTAGTATGGAATGAAATGAAATGCATCATGCCTACTACCGCAAGATGTGTTTTGTTGCTGCCAATATGCCTCATGATATAAATGTTATGTTAAAAAATGTTATTTTCACTAAGTCCGAAATTGTGTTCAAGTAGCCATTTTGTGAGCTAATTTCCTAGCGATCCATGCTTCTATTCAATTTGCTGTTATGAGATGAATTGTTGTGCATCATGTCAACTACTGCCTCATGTCTTGTTTGTGCATTTTAGATTCTTGTAGCTTGTTGTTCCGGGGTGTGCAAAATGTCATATTGCTGCTTTGGACAAATTATCACTATAACTTGTATTTGTTGTATTTATTGAACTGTTGCTCCGTTTTGGACATGCCATATATGAGAATTGCTTAAAATCTCATGTAGTTTCATAATATATAGTTGAATCCATGTCTAAACATGCTTGTGGTTGTCATTTGCATACATTTTGTATTCATTCCATAATTATCTTGTGTTGGTCTTATCTTTTAGACCGTAACTCTGTTTTAGATAATATATATATGTAAATAAACTAGAATGACGTGCTGAATCACATGATGCATTTTGTTGCCATGTTTAATAATTATAAAATATGATTATTTCAGATCTGGACCAATTTCGAAATTAACATATGGGGTCGTTTCGGAGATGCTATATGTTGTTTCCGACCTCATTTAAAATGCCTAGATAGGTAGTTTAATTACGCTTCACCTCTTGCCATGTTTAACCACATTTAGTATGGCCGTGTACCTAATCGGGATAGAACTAAATAAATAAACGTGGAGTTTCGTCAATATGCAACTCGTTGCATATTGAACTTCACTTAATGTGCAGTGTTTGAGTGTTGTGAATTGTCATGCCGTGACTTGCATGTATTCAACTGCTCATGCATCATGTGTATTGTGCATCGTGTGGGGTATATCGTGTGTTGATGTTTGTTTTCGGTTTCCCCCGTCTCGATAGAGCTCCACAAGCGTGTCAGTTGTGAGGACCCGTTCGACTACGTCGGTTCGTCTGCTTCACGGAGTCGTTCTTCTTCCAAGCGGGATCTCAGGCAAGATGACCATTTCCCCAGATACCATTACAATCATTGCCATGCTAGTTTACCGTTTCTATCGATTATGTCTCGTTGCCTACCACATGTTAAATATCAGCCTCTCAACAATGCCATGAAAACCTTCAACCTGCTCAACCTAGCAAACCACTGATTGGCTATGTTACCGCTTGCTTAACCCTGCGTTAGTGTTGCTAGTTGCAGGTGCATTGCTTCCATGTGAATACATGGGTTCCTTGTTATATCACCATATTAATGCTATTTAATTTAATGCACCTATATACTTGGTAAAAGGTGGAAGGCTCGACCTTTCTAGCCTGGTGTTTTGTTCCACCTTTGCCCCCTTAGTTTCGGATAATGGTGTTATGTTCCATAATTGAGCGCTCCTAACACGATCTGGGTTGTTATGGGGACCCCCTTAATAATTCGTTTTAGATTAAAGTTGGTCTGGCAAGGCCCAACATTGGTACTACATTTGCCCAACATAATAATTCTGTTAAACTGAAATGCATAGGGAGTTAGCGCTACCCGAGGAGTACTTCTACATAATACAGGGGGCCAGTGCTGATGGTGCTGGTCCAAAACAGAGCATCATGGGGGGCCAACCCGAGGCAACTTGGCAGATTTCTATCAGCCCACCGTACGCTTCGCTTATCCGTGGTGTCCTGAGAACGTGATACGCGGCTCCTATCGGGATCGTCGACACGTCGGTTGGCCTTGCTGGATTAGTTTTACCTTTGACGAGATATCTTGTGCATCGTAATTCCGGTGATGCTTTGGGTAATCTCAGAGTTGAGGTTTTCCACTAAGGAATCCGACGAGATCGCGAGTGTCGTGATCGAGGATTTCTATGCGGCTTGTGGTAATTTGTGATGGACTAGTTGGAGCACCCCTGCAGGGTTAAATCTTTTCGGAAAGCCGTGCCCGCGGTTATGTGGCAATGTGGAAACTTTGTTTAACACTGGTTCTAGACAACTTGAAGTTAACTTAAGTAAACATGCCAACTGTGTGCGTAACCGTGATTGTCTCTTTCATCAGTTCCTTCTCCGATCGAGGACACGGTGGGGTTATGTCTGACGTAGGTAGGTGTTCAGGATCATTATTTGATCATTAGTAGTCACGTCCGCTATGCGTAGATCTTCCCCCTCTTATTTCTTGTACTCGTAAGTTAGCCACCAAATATATGCTTAGCACTCATGCAACCTCACCACTTAACCATATCTCACCCATAAGCTTTGCTAGTCTTGATACCTTTGGAAATGAGATTGTTGAGTCCCCTGTGGCTCACAGATTACTACAACACCAGTTGAAGGTACATGTAAAGATTACTTGACACGAGCGCGTTGATTGTTCATTTGGAGTTGCTTCTTTTTCTTCTTCTTCTTCGATCTAGGATGGTTCCAGGCCGGCAGCCTGGGATAGCAAGGATGGACGTCGTTCTTCTTTTCTCGTTTCTTTTCGTCCGTAGTCGGACCCTCCTCTTCTTCATGATGATTATGTATTGTACTGATGTGAGTCTGATGTAGCTTGTGGCGAGTGTAAGCCAATTCTATATATATATCTCTTCTTTTCAGTACATATACTTGTAACTATATCCATTCTTGCGACACGACGAGATGCGCTTCTATCCCCGACGAGGCCCCCATGCCAAATTGAGGATAGGGTCGCATCTTGGGCGTGACACGTCCAGAGCGGGTCGGGGATGGCCTGGAGAGGGAGAACGACGGCGGAGAACGTCGGCGATCCGAGGAAGAAGACGACGTCGATGGGGCGATGCAGGGCTTGGGAGCTTGATTCCGTTGGCGTGGACGACGTACTCGACGAGGCGGAGAGGTTGAGGCACTCGGGGAGGCTTGCGGCAGACAGAGATGACGGCGAGCTCGAGCTCGAGCTCGGCTCCAATGGCGGCCGAGAGGAGGAGGGCAGGAGAGTGAATGGGGAGGGGGAAGCGCGTGGAATGGGGTCAGGAGGGTTATCTCTTCCCGGCCAGCGCAACGGGGCAGCCAGGCACGCACCAAGGTGCGTGGCCGCGCCGGAGGAAGCGGCGGCCACCTCCTGCTGCCGACTGGCAAGGGGAAGACGACAGAGAGATGGTGAGCTGGGCAAGGTGAGCGACAGGTAAGAATTTTTTCCTTTTTTCCGTTTCTGATTTCTGTTAAATCATTTCTGACATTTGTTTGATTTTATTTTGGCTCCAAACTATTACCATAAATAGTGAAAATAGTTGTGGGTGGTATTTGAATTATTTCCAAGCCCACATAAATATTTCAACATTTTATGATATTCTAAAATATTTAAAATCACATATTTGGGTGATTTCAGTGGCTTGTCTGATTTAAATAAAATGGCAAATGTATTTTTTAAAATAAATCAACCGCTGAAATATTGTTTCCAATATTTATCAAAAGGGGTGGGCTTTTATGAAGGCCATTTTGGGTTCATTGAACTTTTGCTTCATTGGAATTTAGTTGAATATAGAAGTGCTAGGGTTTTTGTTTGATTCCTATTTTGACTTTTTAATGCAAGAATAAAACATGAGCACAATCTTGCTAATCATAAAAAGGAAGCTAGGGATGTGACATTGAGCTTCACTTAATGTGTAGAAGTTGATTGTTGTGCCTTGCCAATCATACATAATTAAATGTACATGCATGATATTGGTTTGCGCTACATATCTAGAATATATTGTGGTGTTATCGAGTGTTGATTGTTTGTTTCCGGATTTTTTCTTCTTGATAGATCTCTGAAACTTCTTCGGAGTGTGATGACTCGTTTGAGTAAGTTGGTTCATCTACTTCACAGACTCGTTCTTCTACCAAGCGGAATCTCAGGCCAGATGATCATTACCCTAGGTACCACTACTATCATTGGTATGCTAGTTGTGTCGCGTATATTGTTATGTTACGTTACCTACCACTTAAATGTCAAGCCTCCCAACATTTCTATGAAAAGCCTATAACGCCCTCCACATACCAACAAACCTTTGTTTGGCTATATTACCGCTTGCTCAGTCCTTCTTATAGCGTTGTTAGTTGCAGGTGCAAGCTGTTTTCCATGTGATAACATGGATTTCTTGAGTTATCACAATATTATTGGTATTTGATTTAATGCATCTATATACTTGGTAAAAGGTGGAAGGCTTGAACTTTTGCTCGGTGTTTTGTTCCCCCTTTACCGCCCTAGTTACTGGTGTACTAGTGTTATGTTCCATATTTAGCGCTCCTAACATGCTTGGGATTGTTATGGGGACCCCCTTGATAATTCATCTGAGATTAAAATTCATCTGATAGGGCCCAACTTTAGTACTACATTTTCCTAATGACTAATAAACCCGCATATGGAGTAATTAACCCGTGGATAATTAATCAACCCACGGGCTAGTGCTCGTCATGAGTGTTGTTCCAAACTAGACCACCGTGCGAGGCCAAACCAGGGAAACTCGGGAGATTTCTATCAGGCCACCGTACATTTTGCTCATCAGCCGTGTCCTGAGAACGAGATACGCGGCTCCTATTGGGTTCATCGACATGTCGGGCGGTCTTGCTAGAATTGTTTTACCTTTTACGAAATATCTTGTGCACCGGGATTCCGAGGATACTTTGGGATATCTCTAGGTTGATGTTTTCCACCAGCATTCCAAGGGGACTACGACCTTTTCCCGTGATAGAGGTTTTCCACACGGCCTGTGGGTAGTTTGTGATGGATGAGTTGGAGCACCCCTACACTGTTAAATCATTTGTAATGCCGTGCCCGCGGTTATGTGGAAACTTGGAAATTTTGTTTAACACCCGTCATAGGAAACTTGAAGTAAACTCAAGTAAAATATGCCAACTATGTGTGTAACCGTGACTGTCTCTACTTGTGAGTCTTGAATCCGAGAGAGAACACGATGGGGTTATGTTTGACACGTAAGTAGGTGTTAAGGATCACTTCTTGATCATTATTAGTTCATGTCCGTTTAAGCGCGGATCACCCATCTTATTCTTGATCATTATTAGTTCATGTCCGTTTAAGCTTGTTGCAACCTCACCATTTAACCATACCTCACCCATTAAGCTTTGCTACTCTTGATACCTTTGGAAATGAGATTGTTGAGTCCCTATGGCTCACATATTACTATAACAACAGTAGTAGGAATAGGTAATGTGATGATTTCATGTGAGAGTGATGCTTGTTTGGATCGGAGTTCTTCGTCTTCTTCATCATCGATCAAGGATGGGTTCCAGGCCAGCAACCTAGGATAGAAAGGATGGACATCGTTTTATCGTTTGTTTTCGTCCGTAGTCAAACTCTGCTCTTCTGAATGATGACTGAATGTAAGTTTGTGTTGAGGTGATCATGATTACCTTGTGGCGATTGTAAGCCAATTCCATATACTCATCTCTTATTTACATGTACGTGTAATGATATCCATTCTTGCGAATGACGATATGCGCTTCTATCCTTGTCGATGCCCTCAAGCCAAAATAAGGATATTGCCACATCTTGGGTGTGACAGTGGAATAAGAGGTAGTAGCACCGTCCCTTCTCTCTTTCCTCTCATTTATTTTCATTTGTTCTCCTCATTTTCTCCTCCTTTTTTCTATTTTTTATTTCTTTAAATGTTTTTCTTTTATTTTTCATCTGGAGTCTCTTCTTGTCTTTAGGAGAACCATTGATTCCATCATCCTTTCCTCACTGAGATAGTGCCTTTAATAATGATGATCATCACACTTTTATTTACTTACAACTCAACATGAAAAATTTATCAGATGGTATGACTCTATATAATTGCCTCTTGAAGTGTACCATGATGTGCAATGATCAACCATAACATGTATAACAATGATGAACATTGGCTTTCCCACAAATACTATGTCATCTTATATGATCATGCAGAGCAATATGACAATGAAAGCATAAGTCATATGAAGTGATGGTGGAAGTTGCATGGCAAATTATCAGATGGAATGGCTATGGAAATGAAATGATAGGTAGGTATGGTGGCTGTTTTCAGGAATATATAACGAGGCTTATGTGCAACAGAGCGTATCATGTCACGGAGTTTGGATGCACCTGCGAAAGACACACCGATCCTCGAGGTGAGAATGAGAATGCACGGTACCGAAGAGGCTAGCAGATATATGGAGGTGAGAGTGCGTATATCCATGGATTCACATTAGTAATAAAGTACTCACATACTTATTGCAAGATTTTATTAGCTTTATGAAGCAAAACACTGCTCGCATGCCCCTAAGAAAGAGGTTGGTAGGAGTTAACCATCACGCGCCCCCAACTCAAACAACACTAGGATTTCAACGAGGAATAAGCATGCTCACACATCAACACGATGGCATAATTTTTTTGTATTAATAGCAAGTTAACACCTCTAATTAACAATACCTATATTAATGAATTGTCATGCACTCATGCTATTTCACATTAATACATTAATATCATTAACCACGATTTTTCTTTTATGTGCTACATGTGGTTTTCATTATGCACTCATTGAATACCTATTGTTTTTTAACTAATGTTATAACCCATGAAAATTACCATCTTTGTTTATTAACTCTCAAAAAAATATAAGTGAAGAACGAGAGTGCAATTATTTCTATAAAGTTTATACGCCATCGTGCTCTAAAAGATATAAGTGAAGTGCTAGAGCAACTGCTAAGCTCAAAAGATATAAGTGAAGCAAAAAGAGTATTATAATAAATCATAGTGATCGTGTGTCTCTCTCAAGTTGGTGTATTCAGAGAATGATTATTGTGGGAAACTAAAAACATAAAGCAAACTAAATCAAATGATGCTCCAAGCAAAACTCATATCACGTGATGATTAAAAATATAGCTCCAAGTGACAAAACGATGGATTGACACGAAATAGGGGATGCCTTCCGAGGCATCCCCAAGATTATACACTTGAGTCTTCCTTAGAATATTACCTTGGGGTGCTTTGGGCATCCCCAAGATTAGGCTCTTTCCGCTCCTTATTCCTTCGTCCACCGTGGTAACATCCAAAATTTGAAAACTTCCGCACACAAAATTCAACAGATACTTCGCGAGATCCGTTAGTATAATAGACATATAAAATACTTTGGGTACTGTTATAAATTGATTCATATTTTATTATAGCATAAGGTACTGTATTCTAACTTCTCCATGACCTATACCCCCGATATAATCCATAGCGTCATAAAAACAAGCAAACTATGCAAGCAAAAATAGAATATGTCTAAAACAGAACAGTTTGTAATGATATAGTTAAATACCATACTTATGTAACTCCAAAATTCTAAAATATTAGGAAGACCCAGTGAATTTATATAGAGATACTGCGAAAAAATCATATCAAATAGACGTCCTAGTAAAATCATAGAAATTTTGCAGTTGACGCTAAAGTTTCTGTTTTTGCTCTCCATCAATTCTACTGTTATCCAAGGCATGTCGAAGGCTTTACTTAGAACAAACACTAATTTAAACACAGAAGCATAATTATTACAGAGGCAATAATCATGTTATGATAGACAAATAGAAAGTGTAAACAAATATATAAAGATAACTATTGGGTTGCCTCCCAACTAGCGCTATCGTTTTATGCCCCTAGCTAGGCATGGTGCATAAGATTCAAGTGTTGGACCCCTTCATGTCCTTCAAAATTAGTTCCTCCAAAATTTTACATAATAAATCACCTTTTTCAAACCTAGTTGAAGAGCTCAAGTGTTCAAAAGAATTTACAATGGCATTACTCACATCATCATCATCATAGGTTTCTTCATATAAGACATGTATTTCATCACTAATAGGTTCCCTACTAGTGTTTTCTTGCCAATCTTCACTAAACCCTTCATTAATTCCTTTAGAAATCCATTAAAATTTATCACAAGCATGAAGAAATAAGGATTGTACTAATTATTTGGGATGCACATTCCTCCTCATATTCATATGAAATCTATGATAGTCATTAGATTACAACCTACACATATCATCACTTCTATGGTGGATCAATCGAAGGGCGTTCAGACTTTATTCCATAGAAGGCAAAAAATTTATTTGCTTCACACACAATATAATCAAATTCATGCATAAGGATAGTGATAGAAAATTTCTTAATCTCGAGATCGTGTAAGCTAGGGAGTCCCAAAAATATCTTTTGAAGCATAGGATAGCAACTTTCAAGCAAGCGAAGAAGTAAGCTCACAACAAGCAAAGGTAAATATTTTTGTATTTTTGTTTTTTATGGAGCAAGAAAAATATAACAGAAAATAAAAAGAGTAACAAGTGAATGATAAGTTGTGTGAAGTTACTTGATAGTAGGTTGACGATACTCCTCGGCAACGGTTCCTGATACTTGTGATCAGCATTACGTTTTCTATGGAGAGGAACGGGTGATCCACTACAATATAGGAAATTATTTCCGTCACTAGAGAACCAATGCTTATCGAACCAATAGGAGTAACAACCAACCCTCGTCTCCAGCAACTACACACAAGAGAAACAAACACTTGCACCCAAAACTGGCAAGAGGGTTGGCAATACCCTTGTCTCGTTATTTGCAAGCAAGTAAGTAGTGAAGTTGCAAAATGAAAAGTAAAAAAAAATTAAATGAAGGCAGTGAGGAAATTATTGCGTTTGTAAACTTGTAACTAAATAGACCTCGGGGACATAGTTTTCCCTATTCGCATCTCTCATGAAAGAAAGCATATGGTGGGTAGACAAATTATTGTTGGGAAATTGATAGAAAAGCACATAATTATGTGATATTTACGGCAATAATCATGTATATATAGGCATCACTTCCATAAGTAAATGGCCGACTCCTGCCTGCACCTATTACTATTACTCCACCCGTCGACCCCCATCCACCATGCATCTAGAGTATTAAGTAAAATAGAGTAATACTTGGAGGACATTGACATGATGTAGACAAAGAGAATTCAATTAATATGAACTAACCCAATCATTTTATCCTTAGTGGCAACAATACAAAGATGTAGTTTGTCCCTTTCTATCAGTGGGATATACAAATCCATCAGACTGAACCCACCACAACGCATCCCTCTCACTGAAGAAAGGCCAATCTACTTGGCCAAAGCAAATCAATAGATCGGAGGGATTTACGAAGCTATAATTATCATGAACATAAAATATTTAGAGAAGACTCAAATATTTATCATGAATAATTTGAACATAAACCCACAATTCATCGAATCTGAACAAACACACCACACGAAAGAGTTACATTGGATATATCAAATCGAAGATACAGTGATCATTGTATTGAAGATCAAGAGAGATAGATAGCCATCTAGGTAATAACTATGGGCCTGTAGGTCTGTGGTGAACTACTCACACATCACCATGGGTGTAATAAGGATGGTGTAGAGGTTTTCCATGATCGATCCCCCACCGTCAGGGCACCAAAAAAGGGCTCGAGATGGTCACACGACAAAACAGAGACTTGCAATGGCGAAAAAATTACTTCGGGAGACTCTCTAGGGTTTTAGGGGTATATCTGAATTTATAGGATGAAGAGGCATGCCAAGAGGCAATCGAGAGGAGCATGAGGCAAAAGGACATGCCCTAGGCCCTGGTCGTGCCATGTTAGCTCGTGCTTACCTTATGAGGCTTCTGGCCTCCTCCCGAAGCGTCCTTGTCTTATTTTGGTCGAGAAACAAATCACCAAAAAGTTTTGTGGCATTTGGAGTTCGTTTGGTACTGTAAACCTAAAAAGCCAAAAACATGCAGAAAACAGGAACTGGTACTCTACATTGGGTCAATAGGTTAGTGATAAAAAAATTGGTATATAAACTCCCAAAAAGTATCCTAGAATGATAATATAATAGCATGGAATAATAAAAAATTATATATACGTTGAAAACATATCAATATTCAACACAAAAACAGTGTTGGACACAAGTCCTGATTCCTTGCCTTTGCATCCTTGTAAAATGACAACCAAAATAGGATAGTTGTACATATTACATAACAAGATCCAGGAAACACAAATAAACATATTTCTTGCATACATAGTGCTAGAAATAGCCCTAATTTATCAGTATATTACTGACAAGTCGCTTGATAGAGTGATAAATCGATCCAAAAGAAATAAATAGTAACTCGCTTGTTTTGAACAATGGGTATAAGAGTTGAGAAACAATAAAGTGATTGATATCAGCATAATAATATCCATGAACATAAGAAGCACAATCATTACTTTTTCAAATATACGATCCTTAAAGAATGTTATTCCCAAGTCATTTTATTATATTAGCATTGCATGACCCCGTATTCACGGGATAAGTATAAATCATGAGCACCACAGTGTCAAATCAGGCAATTGGATTGTACTTCTAACGAGCTTCAACATTTTCAACTCCATGTAATACACGAACGTTAACCATGGATATATCATATAAGCGGAATAGAATATGGTGGTAAAGATCAAAGGAGTCAAAATAGGAAGAATGTCTAACATCAACTAGGCAGACCAACGAGCTATGGAGATGCCCATCAATCTACATCAATGCAAGGAGTAGGAATTGCCATGCAACAGATGCACTAGAGCTATAAGTGTATGGAAGCTCAAATGAAACTAAGTGGGTGTGCATCCAACTTGCTTGCTCATGAATACCTCGGGCATTTGAGGAAGCCCATCGTCGGAATATACAATCCAAGTTTTATAATGAAAAATTCCCACAAGTATATGAAAGTGACAACTCAAGAGACTCTCTACATGCAGAACATGGTGCTACTTTGAAGAAAAAGTGTGGTAAAATATTGTAACATTACCCTTTCTCTCTTTGCCTCTCAATTGTTTTATGGTGGGATCTTTTTCTCCTCCCCCACTCCATTTTTCGTCCAGAGTCTCATCCCTACTTCTGCGTGAGTCATAGTCTCCTTCATCCTTTCCTCACTGGGACAATGCTCTAATAATGATGATCATCACGCTTCTATTTACTTACATTACGATATTGCAACTCGATAAAGACTCTACAAGATGACGCTATTGAATGCCTCTGACAGTGTACCAGGATGTGCAATGATGTAGCATAACATGTAAATAATGGTGACGGTGGCTTTTCCACAAATACTATGTCAGCTCTATATGATCATGCAAAGCAACATGATGATGAACTGTAAGTGCATCTAGTGCCCCTTAGTGATTTTTGTGTATTGAAGACTTATAGGTTAAGACACTGATATGTTTGTGAGTGCACATAGGCTCTATAAGTCACTCAGGAGTTTGAGTTATTCGAAGAATATCGACCTCTAAAAATGTATGTCTTCGGCTGAAGACTTTGGTATTTCCTCTAAAGACTTTGAAGTGAGGAAATTTGTTTGTGCGTGAAGAAATCGATGCGAGGACTTTGAAGCATGAAGTCATGGTTTCATTTTCTGTATTTTGTGTCATAGGACCACCGTACTGTTAAGGGGGGTCGATGTAAAACTAAGGAAAACTTTCCAAGTGATGCTCATATCAAAGGCAACACATACAAACCCTTCCAATGAAGCCTTTGGAACTCTTCAACAGCTTAGTCAAATTCTTCACTGACAGAGATGATGATCTTCTGGTCTGTGAGGAATTTGTTCTAACTGAGGAGTTAGGTGTTCGCTAGTACAAATTACCTACCAGTGAGGAACATGGGTGACATGAGGACTTTGAGAGTTGAAACATTCCAATTGTGGCTGTGTTGGACTCCGAATGTCCCTAACCTTATCCACCAAACAGTCATATCATCGGGGCATTTATGTCAATTCATGTCGGGATTGCTCCCTGGCTATAAATAGCCGCCCCGCACAACCACTAGTTGGTTGGCTGCCCCACGAGAGAAACTGACACTTGTCATTGGAGAGCAACCCATTCCTCGAAGACTTTGAGAGAAATTCATCAGCGAGGAAAAACCCCAAACACCCAAACCAAAACCCAAAAACCCCAAAGTGATTGAGCATCACTGAAGAAATTGTTCCTGTGTGGAACCGACGCTTGTTACCTTTGATGGCTATGCATCCTCGAGAAGGTTAGGCGTCATGGTCTAGAGCATCCAGCAGTGAATTGTGGATTGCTGGGTGACCAAGTTTGTGAGGGTTTGGAAGTGTGCCCTAAAGACTTACCACCATCGTTGGGGGAGGACCGTGTGTCCTTAGTTCAAGGAGAATATGGTAAGGACTTAGTGTCCTCGAGCTGTGTGTCCTTTGGTTTAAATACCAAGACGCTCCAAACCAGACGTACGACTGTCACATCAGTTGGAACTGGGTCATCAAATAATTGTCTTCATCGAGCACCTGGTTCTAATTCCTCAACCCTTTCATTTCCTCATTTGTATGTTGATGACTTTGATATTTACTGTTTGAAGAATTTGACTGAAGACTTTCTCAATTTCCTCACCCAAATTCTTCACTAACCTTATTATTCACCTGCATGTCCTGAACACTCTACTTGTGCATTCCAAACGTTTCATTTCACTCTGATGACTATGTTATCGCTGTTTTGCACACATGCTTGAGTACTTATTCCACTGCATGCAGTGCATGATTGAGGACTTTACTCAAAAGGAATTTCCCCAGTGATGAATTCATATAAATCGCCTATTCAGCGCACCTCTAGTCGACATAACGCACTTTCAATTGGTATGAGAGTAAGGTACTCCCTTGTTCTGTGTGATTTTGGTTTAGCCACTTGGAGTTTTAGTTATGTCGATCGTAGGTATGATCAAAGTGATTGTGGGTTGTCCTACCTTTGAAGGAAAGGACTTCCCTTACTGGAAGAACAAGATGCGCATGCACCTTGAAGCAATCGACAACGATCTCTGGTATATTGTGGAAAGAGGTGTTCCCACCATGTCTAAAACTGTCAATGTTGCTAATGTGAAGAGATTCAAGCAAATCGAATCTCAAGCAAAGAATACCATGTGTGGCCATCTGAGCAAAGGTTAGTATGACAGAGTGAGTGCTTTGGGCTGTGCAACGAAAATCTGGGAAAGGCTGTCCAAGTTCATTGAAGGAGTTCCCACTCAACGTGACTCTCGAGTTGATGTTCTTCGCAATCTCTTCAACCGCTTCAAGAGGCTTGATAATGAAAGTTTCCGAGTAACCTTCGATCGCCTTACAGACATCTCCAATGAACTACAAGCTCTTGGAGCCAGAGACATCAGTGACCATGAGGTAGTAAAGAAACTTCTGAGATCATTTGTTTCTTCATTCGATACACTGGTTTCGATGATTCAAGAACGAAGAGACTAGAAGACACTAAATCCTGCTGACATTCTTGAGAGACTCAATACTCATGAATTCCAACAATCTAAGAGATGAGACCTTTATGGATCAAGATATGGAAGACCTCATGCACTGAAGGCAAAGGTTGTTTCCTCATCTGAAGAAGAAGACTCTGATTGTAGCCTTGGTGACGCTGAAGAACTTGGTCATGAACATGCTATGCTCATGAGGAAATTCCAGAAATTATCAAGACGAGGCCAGTTTGGGAAGTCTTCAAGAAGAGATAAGAGGAAATCAGATTCTGCATCTGAGGACTACAGGAAGAGGACCTACCATAAATGCATGAAATTTGGTCACTATATTGTTGATTTTCCTTGCTCGGTGAAGGAATCAAAGAAGAAGAAGTACATGGGTTACAGTTTTGATGACTCGAAGAAAAAAAAGAAATCTTCAAAGTCCTCATCCTCAAAATCCTCATCGTACAAGAAGAACAACTTCAGAAAGGCGCATGCTATTATTGGGAAAGAAATGGATTCCGAGGAAGAATCTAAAGAATGTGATGAAGAGGAGTCAGAGCATGATGTGGCAAGCCTAGCCCTTTCTACCACATTCGTCAGCAAGTCCATCTTTGACCTCGAAGAAAATGACAACGTCAACAACACTGATGACTATGATGATGACTTTGCTCCCACCTATTGCTTCTTGGCAAAAGGTTCTATGGTACCCAACCACAATTCATCTTCTCACTCTAGTGACTGTGAACCTAATGACTATGAAAAACCCAGTTACTACAAGCTTGCTAATATTGCTACTAAGAAATAAACTGCTATTGAAAAGCTTCATAAATTGTTAGACAAAAGCGATGACCTGTTGAGTGAGGAAATGGATCAGACTCTAATATTGACTAATGGATGTTAAAAGTCTTCAGTCTAGGTTTGATAGTCTTCAGGATCGTCATGTCACCCTTTTGGCCGATCATGAGAAGCTTTCTTATGCATTTCTTGAAAGAAAGCAAGATCTTGAGAAGTTAAGGGCATCTCACAATGATATTCGAATTGAAATGATTCTTTGCTTGCTCAACAGATCAGTACCGCTCAGGAAGAATCCATTCCACCATGCTTGGAATGCATCAAACGCGAATCTGCTAATTCTTCACCTGAAACTTCAAACGCTTCTATTAATACAAATTATTCAACTGTATGTGTGGTTACAAATTCCTCACTTGAGAAAACCACAAATGTCAATGACAAAAATGCAGGGTTGAAGGAATTGTATGTGACAGACACTTACAAAAGCCTCAAAGGGCATCAAACCCTTTGTGATGTGCTCAAAAAGCATATTCCGAAAAGAAACCCTAGGAAAGAGGGTATTGCATTTGAGAGGAAATTGAATGTTGATGGGTCATACATGAAACCTGAGCAGTATCCCAAAACCTCATGGGCTGCAAAAGGACATCCTGTTGATCCATCTACTCTTTCAGGCTTTGCATGTGAAACTTCATATTCCTCTGATGAGTCATTTGACTCAAACTATAAACTGTTCAAAAATCAGAATGATGAAGTATTTGCTAGATATGTTGGAACTAACTGCAGGAATGGACCACCCTTGAGGAAAATCTGGATTCCCAAAAGCATCTTGGAAAGTCTTTAGGTGAATGTCCACATGACACCACCTGTGAAGAACAGGAACCCGAGATCAAATTCCTTAAGTGAACCAAAGTCTTCACGAGGATCTAATTCCTCATATGGTTTAAACGATGCTAATACTCACACTAATGGTCCTGATATGCAGGGACTGTACAAGGGACATGAATATGTGCACTATTCCTCAAATCACTATATTCATAAGTCTTCAAAGAATTTATCTCCTTATTCATTTGAGTATTCTAACCCCCTCCTTAAAACGAAGTGGAGTAGCTTCAATGCCTCAATTCTCTTATGGTGGTCACAGGATGATAAATTCTTTACCACCTGTCCAGATGTGGGTGATGAAGAAATTGAACTAATCACTTCTGCGGGCCAGGTCTCCACATGAAAGTCATCATCTGAAGAATTTGCTGGAGACGTGAGGAAAATGCTTTTTAGGATGCAAGCTAATCATGATGAAATGTTTATCGTTTCACACGTCCTTATTATGTCTCAATTTTACTCTATGTGACGGAATTCAAGTCTAATGAATTTGATATCAGATTCTTCATTGTGAAGCATATGAGACGGTAAGCAGTACTAATTCATCTGCACAATGACAAACCCAAAACCACATAGTGGGTTCTTGACAGTGGATGTACAAATCACATGACTGGTGACAACCGATTATTGATGAACATCCCACTCACTCCATCACCACTGAAACATATCACCTATGTAGAGAAAGGTAAAAGCAAGTTATTGGGACGTGGTAAGGTGGCTATTTACAAGGACCGACACATGGACAAATTCATGCTTGTCGAATATCTTGGGTTTAACCTCATTTCACTCTCAATGCTTTGTGATCTTGATATGATTGTCATCTTTGGCAAATATCGATGCGTAGTCATCATGGAATCTGACAAATCCAAAGTCTTCAAAGGCTTGAGGAGAGGAGACTTGTACATTTTTGATTGTTGTACAGGTCCACAGCCGGCCACGTGTTTACTTGCAAAAGCCTCAGAGGATGTCTATGGCATCGACGACTTGGTCATACATGCATGAGGAATTTGCACACACTGCAAAGAAGAAGCATGTCATTGGCATCAAAAGTGTCAAATTCCTCAAGGACCATCTCTTCGGGGCTTGTGAGTTTGGAAAGATGACCAGATCCAAGCACCCCTTGAACACTATCATGACCACCACTCATACCTTTGAATTGCTTCACATGGACCTCTTTGGACCAACTCATTATGCTACTCTAACCAATGCAACATCTCTATATGGATTTGTCATCGTTGACGACTAAAATCGGTATACTTGGGTGCACATTATACTTTACAAAATTGAAGTCCAGGAAGTATTCAAACAATTTTCCTCAAGGGCCTCGATGAATTTTGGCGTCAAGATCAAGCACATTAGGAGTGATAATGGTACATAATTCAAGAACACCAGTCTTGATGACTATCTTGATGAACTTGGTATTACTTATGAATTGTCTGCCCCTTATACTCCTCAACAGAATGGCATCATGGAGCGCAAGAACAGGACTGTGGTTGAGATGGCATGGACTATGGTTGAAGAATATCAGAGTCCTCGTCACTTCTGGCCCGAGGCTATCAATACTGCCTGCCACATCATCAACATGGTATATCTTCACAAGTTCCTCAAGAAAACTTCATACAAACTCCTTAGTGACAAGAAACCCAATGTAATTTATTTCAAAGTCTTCGGTGCAAGATGCTGTATTAGAGATCCTCACCAGAGTTCAAAGTTTGCACCAAAAGCACATGAGGGTTTTATGCTTGGTTATGGAAAGGACTCGCACACCTACAGAGTCTTCAACAACTACCACAACAAGGTTGTTGGAACTGTAGATGCGCGGTCTGATGAAACTAACGGCTCGCAAAGAGAGCACATGCCTCCTGTGCTAGATGAAATGCCCCTTGAGGAAGCTATTAAGGTCAAGGCTACTAAAGATGTCATTCCTACTGAAGAACAACCTCCCGTTGAAGAAGTCGTCCCAAACAACAAAGAAAATCGGACTGGTGCACCTAAGGAAATTGCTCCGGATCAAATTCCTCAACCCAATCAAAGTATTTAACCTACGCATCCGAGGATTGCAAATGAAGTAGAAATCGATAATATACTCGATGACATCAATGCGCCAGGTCCCCTCACATGTTCAAAAGCTTCACATTTGATTAATTTTTGTGGGCACTCTTCCTTTCTGTCTATCACGGAACCCTCAAAAGTTGATGAAGCCTTCATGGAACCTGAATGGATTCAAACCATGCAAGAAGAACTTCATCACCTCAAGATGAATAATGTGTGGGAACTCGTCAAGCATCCTAATCCTCCCAAGCACAATGTCATCGGTACCAAGTGGATCTACCGAAACAAGCAAGATGAAGATGGTCACATAGTGAGGAACAAGGCATGACTTGTAGCCCAAGGCTACACAGAGGTTGAAGGAATTGACTTTGATGAAAGTTTTGCACCTCTTGCTAGACTTGAAGCTATTTGTATATTGCTTGCTTATGCTAACCATCACAATATCACATTGTATCAAATGGATGTGAAAAGTGCATTCCTCAATGGTATGCTTGAGTAAGAAGTATATGTTGCTCAGCCCCAAGGTTTTGAAGAACCGAAGCATCCCGACAAAGTCTTCAGACTCAACAAAGCTCTCTATGGCCTCAAGCAAGCCCCTCGGGCGTGGTATGAAACATTGAAGGAATTCTTAGTGAAAAAAGGCTTCAAACCTGGTTCACATCTACTCTTTTTCACAAAATCCTATGATAATGGACTATTTGTGTGCAAAATATATGTGGACCATATCATATTTGGTTGTACTAACGAACGTTACAGTGACGAATTTGCCTACATGATGGGTGAAGAATATCAGATGTCCATGATGGGGGAGCTGAAATTCTTCTTAGAGCTTCAAATTCGTCAATAGCGCAACGACATCTTCATTTCTCAAGAGAAATACCTCAAGGATATCCTGAAGAAATTCGGCATGCATGAATGCAAAGGCGTCAAAATTCCCATGCCTACCAACGACCACCTCTGCACTGACGAAAATGGTAAAGATTTCGATCAGCAGGTATATCGCCCTATGATTGGCTCTTTATTGTACCTATGTGCATCTAGGCGAGAAATTATGCTTAGTGTTAGCATGTGTGCCCATTTCCAATCAACACCGAAGGAATCACACCATAAGGCTGTGAAACATATTCTTCAATATCTAGCTCACACACCAACGCTTGGATTATGGTACCCCAAGGGCTGAAGTCTTCACCTCGTTGGATATTCTGACTCTGGCTATGTTGGTGATCGTGAGGATCAAAATTCAACATCACGCACCTGCCATTTCCTCGGACAATCCTTAGTCTGTTGGTCCTCAAAGAAGCAAAACTGTGTGTCACTTTCCACTGCTGAAGTTGAGTACATTGCTGCTGGTTCTTGTTGTGCTCAACTATTGTGGATAAAGCAAACCCTCAAGGACTATGGCATCAACATAAAAAATGTGCCACTCTACTGCGACAATGAGAGTGCAACCAAGATTGCATACAACCCAGTACAACACTCGAAGACCAAGCACATCCAGATTCATTATCATTTTTCTTCGTGATCATGTCCTCAAGGGAAATATCATCATCGACCATGTGAAAACTGAAGGACAGCTAGCGGATATCTTCACTAAGCCCTTGGATGAAAAGAGATTTTGCAAGCTGCAGTGTGAGCTAAATATCTTACAATCTTCAAATGTTCTGTCAAAGGACACACATCCTAACATTTATGTAAAATTGATGACCTAGATGTGCAACACATGAAGTAACGTTTTTCTTCAATCAATGAAGAATAACACTCTAAGTTTGAAGAAACTAATGAAGAATTTGATTTCGAGGACCCTACGACAATTGTACGCGGTGCATGAAATCATCATCTTATACGATGGGTCACACCACCAACATAATTTGAAATTCTTCAAAGTTGAGATTTTTGCAAATTCTTCAAATCCTTAAAGTCTTCAGATTTTCAAAATCCTCAAGATTGCAAATTCCTCAAAAGTTCAATTTCTTTAAACTTTCAAAAATGTGTTCTTAATTGACTATATACTAATTTATTAGTTTTCAAAGTCCTCAACAACATTCACTTATAACTAAGTCTTCATATGGTATTTTATTTCTAAGTGAATGTGATCGGACCCGACCCCCCTCTATGTTAAGCTCAACCCAACCCGTTCTCAAATTCTTCATATGCGTTCTATTTGAAATGAGTTCAAAGTCTTCACTTTATCGTTGTCACCTGAAGAATTTGCGAACAAAGTCCTCAAAATTTATTTCAAAAAATTCCAGCCGTCATCGCTCAAACCGCACCCACTACCCACGATTGGATAAGCACGATCTCCACTAACTTCACTGCTGAAGACATGAGTGCCACTTGTCGAGCGGAGAGGAAGGGCCAGGGGTATTCTGGTGCGAAACTTTCGGGCCGAACTGTTTTCACCTTGCTATAAATACTCCACTCTCACCCCCTCGGCCACTTCTTCCTCTCGTTTCCACCTCTCACCGCTCGAAGCCAGACCTAGCGATACTACTGGAAATCATCACCGCTGGTGAGGAAAAGCTTCACTACCTCGACTTCATCGTCGCCGTACTCACGCCGACCGCAGATCTCTTTCCTTCCCCACTGCCATACCTGTCTTCAGCCGCTGAGTTAGGGCGCTGAAGATATAAACCGACGAGCTTCTGTTTTCACGATCTACAGTTCGTCGTGTTATTCAACCATGGTAATTAAAATCTAATTTTAGTGCCCATGTAGATCTTTGTGTTTCCATAAAATCTTCAAAAGGTGTCATTCCTCATCAAATTCGTTAGATGAACTCTTCCATTTCTAAGAACACTTGATAAATTTCACCAAGTTACACAATTCCTCAAGAGATTCCACAATTGTGTGAATTTTCGGATCAACAAAAATCTGGAACCCAAGACAAATACACTTAGCGAAATTACTCAAGAATAGTATTCGTGAATTTCCTCAACTTGAGTCATTTTTGAAAATCTTTTGAGAACGCATATAACCTCTTCAAATTCTTCGCACCTATACTTAGTTCATGTGTACAAAATGTCTGCTGACGAATCTCTAGGTTCTCATCAAATTAACTCATTTGTAGCATTTCTTGAAGAAAATTTTCATACCTCATTAGAGTCCTCAAAAGTTCATATTCCTCAAGTGAAGAAATTGGCTCATGAGAAGAAAGAGAAGGGTGCAAATAAGGCCAATACCAACACTGCTTTCGAGATTCCCGACGACATATATGATGAATATTGCAGCCCCGATGAAGCAGTTTATGGAAACGAAACAAAAGAAAAGTGCAAAACGTGGTTGCAAAAAATTGAGAGAGGATGGTCCAAAGAATGGCGAGAGTATAGTATGTGAATCCTATATATATGAGGAAATTTGCCCTGAAGCCTCCATGCAAAAGGCCTCCTTTGGGTGATCAACAAGTTGCTGATCCAACAAGTCTTTCTACCATTCATAACTATCCTGAAGAATATGCAAAGCAACAGGCCAAACTGTAGAAAGTTGCACACGAGGCCGTGAAGAGATTCAATGAGGAATCTGCTACTGGAGTTGTTACTGCCTCCCCCTCTGCTGCTGAGGCTTCTAGTACTGAGACTGCTCCAAAGTGAGCATCTTGAAGAAGTGAGCTGCCAAGCCAAAGTCTTCACACGCAAACCCCTCACAACAAATTCCTCAGTCAGCTCCCAAGGTGGCAGCAAAGTCCTTAATAGCTGCCACACAGTCTTCACCACCATTGAAGCTGACGACCAGTCAAAATCCAATAGGGACTTCAATTCCATTAGGACCATGTGCCTCATGCTCTGCACATACTTCTTCAAGTGCTAACATGAATAAGAAAATGAACGCTGAGCGAGGAAGAAGGCCGAGCCCTAGAAGAGTCATCACCGTTCCTTTTGCATCAGAAGAAGAAGATGAAGTTCATAATGAAGTACTTGAAGCAATCATTAGAAACAAGCAAGAAAGGGTCGCACAAGCCAAAGGCACTACCATTCCCCTCATGATGGATCGAAAGGTGATACTAGACTTCATAGAGATATGGTATGACAATCCTCAAACACCGATTGAGGACTTGAAGCTTCCACCTGGACCAAGTCACATGTTGACAACCTTCATCAATGAGGAAAAATGGAAGGTGCAGAAGGCCAAGCAAGCCAGAAAGGCTCGGACTCAGAAAGAGAGCTTTCTGAAGAACAACATTCTGACTATGACCCCTGATCTGCTCCTCACCGCTCAAACTGAGATCAAGAAGCTAGTGAAGAATACAATCGCTTTAATGCATACTCGAAGGGCGCAAAAGAAAGATTCGTCAACGTTGCCAATAAAGTCATCACTGAACACAACAAGCAGGTTGTAGACAAAACACAACCTCAAATTCCTCAGGCAAACTACATAGTTGAGCTGTCTCACGACTCTGGTGATGAAATTGCTCCAACTGACGAACCTGCCAAGGTAGGTGAAGAAATGGTTGCACCTGAAGAACTTGTTACTTCCATGACGAGTGCAACAGTCGTGCCTGAAGAAACTGCTCCTACTCCAAAATCTTCACAAGTGAAGAAAGTGAAGCTTCCTTCTACATAAGAAGTGAAGAAAACAAAGGCTGCTGAAAAGGAAGCAACAAAGAAAAGAAAGGCTTCAACAAGCTCAGATTTCTCAGAAGCAAAATGCTTGAGGACTTTGAAAAATTCCTCAACTACTCCAATTGATGCCACCCCTATCAATGTAGCACCCTCCTATGTGATTGTGCCCTTTGTCGTCGAGCACATCATCCAAGAAGGGGGTGAAAAAATGGAAGACACTCACTCTGCTGCTTCCACACCAATTGATGAAGAAATTGAAGCTGATCCAAATCCTTCAATTCCTCAAGCCTCACCTCCTCAGCCACACCGGACCATAGATGTGGGAGATGAAGATGTGGACATTGGTATCACAGCACCTGTGATCAATGATAACTACTCGGAAGAGGCTCATCCTAACTCACCATTGACCACTCCAATTCCTCAAGTCCCTCAGGCCCCTGCTGCATCTAAAATTCGTACAGGGTCTGACGATAAGAGCACTTCGATGAAGTCCATCCCGGAGACTAAATCGGCTGCATCGGCTGAAGACACAACCAATCAAACATCTACTGAGGAAACTGCTACAATTGAAATCGATGAATCTGATAAAGCATATTCCTTAGACTGAGAAGAGTGCCGATGAAGAATATGTTCCTTAGAGTCAAGACACTGCCTCTTAACCTCATGTTGAGAATCCTTAGTCGATAGTGGTCATGGCTGAAATTCCTCAAACTGAAGATCTTCGAAGACTTGTGGGCCGATTCAAGCCAAATCTTCAACAGAAGAATCTTCAGCCCTACATTGAAAGAAAAAGGCCAAAGTTTGACAAGGCAAAATTCTTTCAGGACATCACTACTTCATCAGTGCAAGTCCTTATGACTCTCCAAGGATAAGGCACAACAGATTCTGGACACTCGCTCAAATGAACTACTATGGCAATTTACTCTTCAACAAGGACAAGGTTTTTCCGCATCGGTAAATTCCTCAAACAGACATGGAGAATATTCCTTGCTTTACTCCAGTTCTTCGTGTTCTTCATGACGTTGGAGTACTGCCATGCTGCATGGACTTCTATGACTAGAATGAAGAAATCATTATTCAGTTCTGCTCTACGTTGCACATCTCACGAGATGTCTCAGATATTAAAACTTGGGTTCTGGACTGGATGACTCAAAACACTCACTACAAAGCCCATGCCACCGAATTACTTCGCACATTCCCAATTCCAATTCCCTTAGATGGAGCCAGGTGTGCCTATGACGAAACTGAACTGCCAAATTATCTGATGCAAGTACTGATGAAGCCTTTGGCTCCTAGAAGGCAACCAAGAACCACATTCCTCGTGAAGGAATTGCTTTATGTGCCCCAGGCAGTTTACCGCATTTTGTCCAAAACCTTCTGTGCAATCAAGGGTCATGACTCCAACGATGCAGAAATTCTGGGCATCATGAAGAATTTGCTCTTCAATATCATCCATGGGATTCCAATAAATCTTCACGATTTCTTCATGAGGACTCTGGCCAACACAGCTCTGTCACCTTTTGATCTGAAGCCTTATGCACCGTGGATAATGAAATTCATTAGGGACAGATCTACTGTTCCTTACAAGGCAAATATTCTGAATCACCTCACCGACTTGTCTTCCCTTGAAGTCGTCAAGAAATCTTTTGAGATGATTGAAGGCAACGGGAAATCTATGATTGATGAAGGATCTCCGCCACTTGACGGCAAATTTCACAAAGTTGTGTCATATTCCACCAATGACGACATTTCCTACAAGGACTCAGCTGCCATAGGAAAGTCCCCTCGCGAATCTGCACCACATGTAATGACTAATCGCGAGCTCTTGCTAAGTCTTCATCTGATGGTCGATCACAATCACAAATGGGTAAAGCGTCAGTTTGATGCCATTGTGAAAGACCTCAATGAAACTCAGAATGTTGTGAAGAAACATCACTATTATCTTCATGAGATCTTTGACGCACATGGGCCATTCTATGTCACCACAGGCCTCGTGACGAACTCACTGAAATGGAGTTCCAGCAAGACTTCGATTGGTCCTGGTCTCCAAAGAAGAAGTTCAAGAAGATTCCAGTTCCTCAATTGGTGGCCAGCTCATTTTCTTCAACGCACACCACTAATGACCTTGAAGATATTAACGACACAACTGTGATGAATGACCCCAACCCTCCTCCTCCACCAACAAAGTGATATTCTTCAAGGACGTTAGTCCTCAATTTTGTCCCTTCTCATGATATGATGAAAAAGGCGGAGAAATATGAGTTAGTCTTCAAGCGGATCTACTCTATGGGCTTTTGAACTATATTTTGTTTAAGTTACAACTATCATTCTTCTGAAGTGTTTGGTTGTATGAGTTGTAAACTTATGCCCGATGTTGGTCTGACACTCTTGAACCATTTTTCCTTGCATGCTTATTCCTCACGTTGGATAATGCATGTATGCTGAAATTCGTCAGACTCCAGTTTCCATCATGCATTTCAATTTCCTCATAATATATGTGAAATGATTGCATGGATTACAATATATAGGGGGAGATCTCCATGGTATAAATCCTCACTGTGCATTCACAGTCCAAAGCAAATTCCTCAAATATGCACATCTTCACGGGGAGTTTCTCTATATCTTGCATTCAAATTCCTAAAACTTTGTACTTATACTTAATATTATTATTCCAGTTGAAACCTTAACCTATTTGTCATCAATCACCAAAAAGGGGGAGATTGTAAGTTCATCTAGTGCCCCTTAGTGATTTTGGTGTATCGAAGACTTATAGGTTATGAGACTGATATGTTTGTGAGTGTACTCATGCTCTATAAGTCGCTGGGGAGGTTGAGTTATTCAAAGGATATCGACCTCTAAAAATGTATGTCTTCTGTTGAAGACTTTGGTATTTCCTCTGAAGACTGGTGTGTCCGTCAAGAAATCAATGCTAGGACTTTGAAGCATGAAGACTTCCATTTTCATAGTTTCATTTTCTCTATTTTGTGTCATAGGACCACCATACTGTTAAAGGGGGTCGAGGTAAAACTAAAGAAAAGTTTCCAAGTGATGCTCATCTCAAAGCCAACACATACAAACCCTTCAGATGAAGCCTTTGGAAATCTTCAACAACTTAGTCAAATTCTTCACTAATAAAGACGATGATCTTCTGGTCCCTCAGGAATTTGCTCTAACTGAGGAGTTAGGTGTTCGCTGGTGTGAATTACCTACCAGTGAGGAACATGAGTGACATGAGTACTTTCACATTTGAAACGTTCCAACCGTGGTTGTGCTGTGCGCCAGTTGTCCCCAACCTTATCCACCTAACGGTCATATCATGGGGCATTTATGTCAATTCATGTCAGGATTGTTCCCCGGCTATAAATAGTTGCCCCGATAACCACTAGTTGGTTGGCTGCTCCACGAGAGAAACTCACACTTGTTGTTTGAGAGCAAACCATGACTCGAAGACTTCGAGAGAAATTCATCAGTGAGGCAAACCCCTAAACACCCAAACCAAAACCCCAAACCCCCATAGTGATTGAGCATCACTAAAGAGATTGTTCCTGTGTGGAACCGATGCATGTTAACTTTGAGGACTGTGCATCCTCGAGACAGTTAGCCGTCATGGTCTAGAGCATCCAGAAGTGAATTGTGGATTGTCGGGTAACCAAGTTTGTGAGGGTTTGGAAGTCTGCCCTGAAGACTTGCTACAAGTGTTGGGCGAGGATTGTGTCTCCTTAGCTCAAGGAGAATATGGTAAGGATTTAGTATCCTGGGACTGTGTGTCCTTTGGTTTAAATACCAAGCCGCTCCATACCAGACGTACGACTGTCACAACAGTTGGAACTGGGTCACAAAACCATTGTCTTCATCGAGCACCTGGTTCTAATTCCTCAACCCTTTCATTTCCTGAACTGTATGTTGACGACTTTGGTCTTTACTGTTTGAAGAATTTGATTGAAGACTTTCTTAATTTCCTTACCCCAAATTCTTCACTTAACTTATTCTTCACTTGCATGTCTTGAACACGCTACTTGTGCAATCCGAACGTTCCATTTCACTCTGATGTCTATGTTATCGATGTTTTGAACACCTGCTTGAGTACTTATTCCGCCACACGCAGTTCATGACTGGAGACTTTCCTCACAAGGAATTTACTCAGTAACGAATTCATAAAAATTGCCTATTCACCCCCTCTAGTCAATATAATGCACTTTCATGAACACACAAGTCATGTGACAAAACGATGGAAGTTGCATGGTAATATATCCCGAAATGGCTATGGAAATTCTATAATAGGTAGGTATGGTGGTTGTTTTTACGAAGATATAAGGAGGCTTAGGTGTGAAGGAGCATATGAGATCACAGGGTTTGGATGCACCAACGAAGTTCGCAGTGACTCTCAAGGTGAGAATGGGCAATGCACGACACCAAAGAGGCTTGCAAAGTGCGAAAGGTGAGAGTGCATATATCCATGGATTCACATTAGTCATAAAAAACTCATATACTTATTGTAAAGCCTACTAGCTTTCTTGAATCAAAGTACTACCGCATTCACCTAGGGAGGAGGTTCATAGGAGTTAACCATCGCGGGCCCTCGACTGGAACAACACGATAGGATTTCATTTAGACGTGAAAATGCTGACACCTCATCACCATGCCATAACCAATATTTAGATCAGAAGTAAATAACAAGTTTTAATAGTGACATTTCTACTAACCAATTGTTGATGTGAAAACATGCAGATCTTGGGTAGGGGGGCTGGGCTGTGAGGGCGGATCGAGGGTAGCATGAGACAAACAATACAAAGTTTGGCGTGCACTCCATGGCAAGGATGATTCGTTTGACATGTAATACATAGATGGCAATCAACATTCATGTAACCATAGATACCCCTGATGCCTATATAAACCATGGGTTTGAGCCTGTAGAACACATGTATACACAACATCATAACCCCTAGGGTTTAGCCCACAAACTCACGAACTCGAGGTAGATCAACTTTATAATTGCTACAACATCAATAGAAGAAGAGGAGGATGTAGGGTTTTGCTTCCATCGAGAGGGCCCGAACCTGGGTACAAGCCTTGTGTTCTTTGTCTCCTACTACCCTCGATCCAATCTCACAGCTCGGCCCCCTAACCAAAATCTACCTGATTTGACACCGACATTGGTGCTTTCATTAAGAGCTTATTTTGTGATCATCAAGATTGACGGCCCATCTGCAGTTCAACGGCATCATTGGCTGCGGTGGCGCTTTCATCCCAGACCAGCCCTTTGTTTTTGGTAGTATTGTACTACACGTCAAACCCGACAGCCGTGTAGGCCGTGTTGACACATTCGTCTCGAACCAGGTCATCATGTTCAAAAGCCTAGAATATATTCCTGACGCCAAGAGGAATCTAGTCCGTTCTGGACAAATTGTGATCCAACATAAGGAATCCTCGAGCACAAACCCTTCAAAACCGGCTCCCAAGCGATCCTCAGATCTGAACCCCTGATGAAAGCGCTCCCCTAGAGATGGATCTGGGGGCAATCACATCCGACCTGTTGGAAATATGCCCTAGAGGCAATAATAAATTGGTTATTGTTATATTTCCTTGTTCATGATAATCGTTTATTATCCATGCTATAATTGTATTGATTGGAAACTCAAATACATGTGTGGATACATAGACAAAACACTGTACCTAATAAGCCTCTAGTGGACTAGCTCGTTGATCAAAGATTGTTAAGGTTTCCTAGCCATAGACAAGTGTTGTCACTTGATAACGGGATCACATCATTAGGAGAATGATGTGATGGACAAGACCCAAAGTATAAACGTAGCATATGATCGTGTCAGTTTATTGCTACTGTTTTCTACATGTCAATGTATTTGTTCCTATGACCATGAGATCATGCAACTCCCGTACACCGGAGGAATACCTTGTGTGTATCAAACATCGCAACGTAACTGGGTGACTATAAAGGTGCTCTACAGGTATCTTCGAAGGTGTCTGTTGGGTTGGCGTGAATCGAGATTGGGAGTTGTCACTCCGTATGACGAAGAGGTATCTCGGGGCCCACTCGGTAATACAACAAAAAAATAAGCCTTGCAAGCAATGTGACTAAGGAGTTAGCCACGAGATCTTGTATTATGAAACGAGTAAAGAGACTTGCCGATAACGAGATTGAACTAGGTATAGAGATACCGACGATCGAATCTCGGGCAAGTAACATGCCGAAGGACAAAGGGAACAACATACGGGATTAACTAAATCCTTGACATAGAGGTTCAACCGATAAAGATCTTCGTAGAATATGTAGGAGCCTATATGGGCATCCAGGTCCCGCTATTAGTTATTGACCATAGAGGTGTCTCGGTCATGTCTGCATAGCTCTCGAACCCGCGGGGTCTGCACACTTAAGGTTCGGTGACATTTTGGTATAGTTGAGTTATAGGTGTTGGTAACCGAAAGTTGTTCGGAGTCCTGGATGAGGCCCCGGACATCATGAGGAGTTTCAGAATGGTCTGGAGATGAAGATTGATATATATGAAGTCTTGTTTTGGTCACTGGAAAAGTTTCGGGAGTCATCGGTAGTGTATCGGGAGTTCCGGGAGGGTACCGGGGACCATCGGGAGGGGTGTCATGCCCCGAGGGGCCTTATGGGTTGTGGGAGGTTGCAAACCAGCCCCTAGTGGGCTGACATAAGCTGCCACAAAGGTCCATGAGGTTTTATAGGCAAAAACCCAAAGGTGGAAAATGTGGAAAGAGTTTCCAAGTGGAAAGGAGGAATCCTACTCCTAGTAGATTTGGAATAGGACTCCTCCACCTCAAATTTTGGACAAACCTTTAGGGTTTGAGGCTTCCTTATCCCCTCCCTCCCTCCTATATATACTGGAGGTATTGAGGGTTTTTGAGACACAGAAAAACAGCCACGTGCTGCCCTCTCTCTCTCTCTAGATCTGTTTTTCCTCTAATCTAGTTTCAGCGGTGCTTAGGCGAAGCCGTGCTGGAATAGCTCCACCACTACCACCACCATGTCGCCATGCTGGAGAACTCATCTACCTCTTCACCCCTCTTGCTGGATCAAGAAGGCGGAGATCGTCATTGAGCTGTACGTGTGCTGACCGCGGAGGTGCCATCCGTTCGGCACTAGATCGGGATGGATCATGATGGGATCGCGGGATGGATCGTGATGAGATCGCGGGACGGGCTTCGATTTGGATTGCGAAGATGTTCCGCTACATCAACCGCATTATATATGCTTCCGCTTAGCGATCTACAAGGGTATGTAGATGCACTCTCCCCTCTCGTAGATGATCATCATCATCGATAGGTATTGCGTCTGCGTAGGAATTTTTTATTTCCCATGCGACGTTCCCCAATAGTGGTATCAGAGCTAGGTTCATGCGTAGATGATATCGCGAGTAGAACACAAAGGAGTTTGTGGGTGTTGATGTTCAATTTGCTGCCCGCCTTAGTATTTTCTTAATTAAGCGGTATTGTTGGATTGAAGCGGTCCGGACCAACTTTACTCGTACGCTTACGAGAGACCAGTTTCATCGACTGACATGCAACTTGTTGCATAAAGATGACTGGCGGGTATCTGTTTCTTCAACTTTAGTTGAATTGTATTTGACCGAGGCGGTCCTTGGAGAAGGTTAAATAGCAATTTGCATATCACTGTTGTGGCTTTGCGTAAGTAAGATGCGATCATACTAGATACTCATAGCAGCCACGTACAAATTGCAACAACAAATTAGAGGACGTCTAACTAGTTTTTAGGGTATGCATGTGATGTGATATGGCCAAAGACACGATATGATATATTGGATGTATGAGATGATCATGTTGTAATAGTTAAATATCGACTTGCACGTCGATGCTACGGCAACCGGTAGGAGACATAGGGTTGTGTTTAAACTAACGTTTGTGCATCCAGATGATTTTACTATATCGCTAGGTAGTAGCTTTAGTAGTAATAGCATAGATAGCACGACAACCTCGATGGCAGCACAATGATGGAGATCATGGTGCAGCACCGGTTACGATGGAAATCATGCCGGTGCTTTGGTGATGGAGATCAAGAAGCACAAGTTCATGGCCATATCATGTCACTTATGATTTGCATGCGATGTTAATCTTTTTATGCACCTTATTTTGCTTAGGACGACGGTAGCATTATAAGGTGATCCCTCACTGAAATTTCAAGATGAAATTGTGTTCTCCCCGACCATGCACCGTTGCGATAGTTCTTCGTTCCGAGACACCACATGATGATCGGGTGTGATAGACTCAACGTTCACATACAACGGGTGCAAAACAGTTGAGCACACAGAACACTCGGGTTAAACTTGACGAGCCTAGCATGTACATACATGGCCTCAGAACACAAGAGATCGAAAGGTCGAGCATGAATAATATAGTTGATATGATCAACATGGAGATGTTCACCACTGAAGCTATACTCAACTCACGTGATGATCCGACTTGAGTTAGTGGATTTGGATCATGGGCCACTCGAATGACTAGAGGGATGTCTATTTCAGTGGGAGTTTATTAGTAATATGATTAGCTAAACTCAATTATCATGAAAATAGTCCAAATGTCATTGCAAATTATGTTGTAGCTTGCGTTGTAGCTCTACTATTTTGATATGTTCCTAGAGAAAATTTAGTTGAAAGATGATAGTAGCAATTATGCAGAGTGGGTCCGTAAACTAAGGATTGTCATCATTGTTGCATAGAAGGATTATGTCCTTAATGCACCGCTTAGTGTGCTAAACCCAAAGCATCGTGTGTAGATGTTTCGAACATCTGACATACACGTTTTTATGACTACATGATAGTTCAGTGCGTAATGCTTAAACGGCTTGGAAGTAAGGCGCCGAAGACGTTATGAACGTCATGGGACATATGAGATGATCCAAGATATGAAATTAGGATTTCGGGCCCGTGCCCGTGTTGGAGGTACGAGACCTTCGACATGATTCTTTGCCTACAAAGTAAGGGAGAAAAGTTCAATCGTTGAGCATGTGCTCAGATTGTCTGGGTGCTACAATCACTTGAATCGAGTGGGAGTTGATCTTGCAGACAAGATAGTGATTGGCATAGTTCTTCATAGTCACTGCCACCAAGCTACAGAAGTTCGTGATGAACTATAACATGTCAGGGATAGAATTGATGATCCTTCAGCTATTTGCGATATTTGACATCGCGAAGGTAGAAATCAAGTAGGAGCATCAAGTGTTGATGGTTAGTAGATCCACTAGTTTCAAGAAGGGTAAGGGTTAATAGGGTTGCTTTATGAAATGGAAAACCATTTGCCACTCTAGTAAAGAAACCCAAGGTTGAACCCAAACCCGAGACTAAGTGCTTATATTATGAGGGGAATAGTCACTGAAGTGGAACTACCCTAGTTACTTGGTAGATGAGAACGTTGGCAAAGTCGACAAAAGTATATTCGATATACATGATTTTGATGTGTACTTTACTAGTACTCCTAGTAGCACCGTGGTATTAGATACTGATTCAGGTTGCTAAGTGTAAGTAACTCAAAATAAGAGCTAAAGGCGAGGTGACGATGTGTTGGAAGTGTTTCCAAGGTTGATGTGATCAACATCGCACGCTCCCTCTACCATCGGGATTAGTGTTGAACTTAAATAAATGTTATTTGGTGTTTCCATTGAGCACGAACATGATTGGATTGTTTTTATTGCAATACGGTTATTCATTTAAGTTAGAGAATAATAGTTATTCTGATTACATGAATAATACCTTCAATGGTCATGCACCAATACAAATGGTTCATTGAATATCGATCGTACTGATACACATGTTCATAATATTGATGCCAAAAGATGCAAAGTAGTAATGATAGTACCACTTACTTGTGGCACTGACACTTGAGTCATATTGGTGTAAAACGCATGAAGAAGCTCCATGCTGATGGATCTTTGGACTCACTCATTTTTGAATCGTTTCAGACATATGAACCATACCTATTGGTGTAAATGCATGAAGAAACTCCATGCAGATGGATCATTTGGACTCACTTGATTTTGACTCACTTGAGACATGCAAATCATGCCACATGGGCAAGATGACTGAGGGCCTCGTTTTCCATTGAGATGGAACAAGAAAGTAACTTTTTGGAAGTAATGCATTTTGATGTATGCAGTCCAAGGAGTGTTGAGGCACGCAGTGGATATCATTATGTTCTTACTTCAGAGATGATTTGAGTAGATAGTGGTATATTTACTTGATGAAACACAAGTGTTAATTACTGAAAGGTTCAAGCAATTTCAGAGTGAAGTTGAAGATTGTCGTGACAAGAGGATAATATGTCTAGGATGTGATCGTGGAGGTAAATATCTAAGTTCCGAGTTTGGTATACATTTAAGACAATGTGAAATTTGTTCCACACCTAATTCCACATAGAACACCATAGTGTGATGGTGTGTCCGAACGTCGTAGCCGCACCCTATTAGATATGGTGCATATTATGATGTCTCTTATCGAATTACCACTACCGTTTTGGGGTTATGCATTGGAAACAACAACATTGACTTTAATAGGGCACCACATAGTTCCGTTGACATGACACCGTATGAACTTTGGTTTGGACAAACCTAAGCTGTCGTTTCTTAAAAGTATGGGGCCACGATGCTTATGTCAAAAGGCTTCAGCCTGATAAGATCAAACCCAAAGCGGATAAATGCATCTTCACAAGATACCCAAAATAGTTGGGTAAGTCTCCTATCTCAGATCCAGAAGCAAAGTGTTTGTTTCAGAAAACGGTTCATTTCTCGAGAAAGAGTTTCTCTTAAAAGAATTGAAGGAGGGGATGGAGGAACTTGATGAGGTTACTGAACCAACACTTCAACCAGAGAGTAGAAGGGCGCAGTAAGTTGTTCCTGTGGTGCTTACACCAGTTGAAGTGGAAGCCAATGATGGTGATCATGAAGCTTTGGATCAAGTTACTACCAAACCTCGTAGGTTGACAAGGATACGTGCTACTATAGAATGGTGCTTTAATCCTGTCTTGGAGGTCATGTTGGTGGACAATAATGAACCTACGAGTTATGGAGAAGCGATGGTGGGCCCGGATTCCGACAAATGGCTGGAGGCCATGAAATCCGAGAGAGGATCCATGTATGAAAACAAAGTGTGGACTTTCGAAGAACTAGTTGATGGTCGTAAGACTATTAAGTACAAATGGATCTTTAAAAGAAGACAGACAATGATGGTGAAAGTCATCATTTAAGAAAGCTCGACTTGTTGCAAAGAGGTTTCTGACAAGTTCAAGGAGTTGACTGTGATGAAACTTTCTCACTCGTAGCGATGCTAAAAGTCTGTTGGAATTATGTTAGCAGTTGTTGCATCTTGCAAATGGATGTCAAAACATTATTTCCTCGACGGTTTCCTTGAGGAAAGGTTGTATGTGATACAACTAGAAGGTTTTGTCTATCCTAAGGATGCTAACAAGTATGCAAGCTCTAGCGATCCTTCTAAGGATTGGAGTAAGCATGTCTGAGTTGGATATCCGCTTTGATGTGATGATCAAAGCTTTTGGAGTTATACAAAGTTTGTGAGAAACTTGTATTTCCAAGGAAGTGAGTGGGAGCACTATAGAATTCCTGATGAGTATATGTGGTTGACATATTGTTGATCGGAAATGATGTAGAATTTTTGGAAAGCATGTAGGGTTGTTTGAAAAGGTGTTTTCAAAGGAAAACCTGGATTGAGCTACTTGAACATTGAGCATCCAGATCTATGGAGATAGATCAAGACGCTTGATAAAACTTCCAATGAAATGCATGCCTTGACAATTTTTTGAAGGAGTTGAAAATAGATCGGCAAAGGAGGAGTTCTTGGTTGTTTGTAAGGTGTGAATTTGAGTAAGACTCATAGTCCGACCATGGCAGAAGAAAGAGAAAGGACTAAGGTCGTCCCCTATGCATTAGCCATAGGCTCCATAGTATGCTATGATGTGTACCGCACCTGATGGGTGCCTTGCCATGAATTTGTCATGGAGTACGAAAGTGATCGACGAATGGATTACTGGACAACGGTCAAAAGCTATCCTTAGTAACTAGTGTACTAAGGAAATTTTTCTCGATTATGGAGGTGTTAAATGAATTCGTCGTAAAGGGTTACACCGATGCAAGCTTTGACACTAATCCGGAAAACTCTTAGTAGTAAACCGGATTCGTATAGTGGAGAAGTCATTTGGAATAGTTCCAAAATTGGCACATTGGTAGTAGCACCTACAAGATGACATAGAGATTTGTAAAGCACACTCACATCTGAAAGGTTCAGACCCGTTGACTAAAACCTCTCTCACAAGCAAGACATGATCAAACCCCAGAATTGTATGGTTCTTAGATTAATCAAAATCACATAGTGATGTGAACTAGATTATTGACTCTAGTGCAAGTGGGAGACTGTTGGAAATATGCCCTAGAGGCAATAATAAATTGGTTATTATTATATTTCCTTATTGATGATAATTGTATTGATTGGAAACTCAAATACTTGTGTGGATACATAGACAAAACACTGTCCCTAGTAAGCCTCTAGTGGACTAGCTCGTTGATCAAAGATGGTTAAGGTTTCCTAGCCATAGACAAGTGTTGTCACTTGATAACGGGATCACACCATTAGGAGAACGATGTGATGGACAAGACCCAAACTATAAATGTAGCATATGATCATGTCAGTTTATTGCTACTGTTTTGTGCATGTCAGTGTATCTGTTCCTCTAACCATGAGATCATGCAACTCTCGGACACCGGAAGAATACCTTATGTGTATCAAACATCGCAACGTAACTGGGTGACTATAAAGGTGCTCTACAAGTATCTCTGAAGGTGTCTGTTGGGTTGGCATGAATCGGGTCTGGGATTTGTCACTCCGTATGATGGAGAGGTATCTCGGGGGCCACTCGGTAATACAACATCAAAATAAGCCTTGCAAGCATTGTGACTAAGGAGTTGGCCACGAGATCTTGTATTACGGAACAAGTGAATAGACTTGCCGATAATGAGACTGAAATAGGTATAGAGATAGCGATGATCGAATCTTGGGCAAGTAACATACTGAAGGACAAAGGGAACAACATACGGGATTAACTGAATCCTTGACATAGAGGTTCAACCAATAAAGATCTTCGTAGAATATGTAGGAGCCTATATGGGCATACAGGTCCCGCTATTGGTTATTGACCATAGAGGTGTCTTGGTCATGTCTGCATAGTTCTCGAACCCGTAAGGTCTGCATACATAAGGTTCACTGACGTTTCGGTATAGTTGAGTTATAGGTGTTGGTAACCAAAAGTTGTTCGGAGTCCCGGATGAGATCCGGACGTCATGAGGAGCTCAGGAATTGTCTGGAGGTAAATATTGATATATAGGGAGTCCTGTTTTGGTCACCGGAAAAGTTTCGGGCTCATCGGTAGTGTACCGGGAGTGTCGGGAGGGTACCGGGGACCATCGGGAGGGGTGTCACGCCCTGAGGGGCCTTATGGGCTGTGGGAGGATACAAACCATCCCTAGGGGGATGACATAAGCTTCCACTAAGGCCCATGAGGTTTGAGAGGCAAAAAACCCAAAGGTGGAAAAGGTGAAAGAGTTTCCAAGTGGAAAGGAGGGATCCTAGTCCTAGTAAATTTGGAATAGGACTCCTCCACCTCCAATTTCGGCCAAACCTTGAGGGTTTGAGGCTTCCTTATCCCCTCCCTCCCTCCTATATATACTAGAGGTATTGAGGGTTTTGAAACACAGAAAACAGCCACGTGGTGCCCTCTCTCTAGATTTGTTTCTCCTCTAGATTAGTTTCAGCGGTGCTTAGACGAAGCCCTGCTAGATAGCTCCAACACCACCACCACCATGCCGCCGTGATGGAAAACTCATCTACCTCGTCGCCCCTCTTGCTGGATCAAGAAGGCAGAGATCATCATCGAGCTATACGTGTGCTGACCGCGAAGGTGCCGTCCGTTCGGCACTAGATCGGGATGGATCCTGATGGATCGCGGGACAGTCGTTATGAGATCACGGGACGGGCTGCGATTTGGATCACAAAGATGTTCCACTACATCAACCGTGTTATATACGCTTCCGCTTAGCGATCTACAAGGGTATGTAGATGCACTCTCCCCTCTCGTAGATGATCATCACCATGGATAGGTATTGCGTCCGCGTAGGAAACTTTTTGTTTCCCATGCGACGTTCCACAACACGACCCTACTGACATCACCTCGAACGACCTCCGAAAGCCGATTTCATCTTTGGTTCTGACGACTGTCCCACAGGAGGCTACTCGGGTATTTGAATTGTACCCGACCTGGAAAACCATGGTAGATGTGCCCGCCTTGAGCGGTCTAAACAATCCCTTCCATATCAGCCCAGCCTATCGTTATGCCCTAGATGCGGAGGAGATCTTGCAAGTAAACGAGGTCTTGTACCAGATCCAGAACCCGGCTATCTCATCCGGTGTTTACGATCAAATCGGTAGTATAGTCGAGGATCGGGAAATTTTCATCCCACCAACTACCCACCTAGTCTCCACGGTTGAAGATTTAACAAAGATGCTTGACTATGGATCCAACGAGCCCATCGACATAGATGAATAAAACCTCGGAAACTACATACCACACTAACCGACGGTCGTGCCCCAAACAGGGAAGTGTGCCGCAACATCTACCTATGATGTCTATATGGTCGACACTCCTAAGGAGGATGCCGACGAGAAACCTAAGGGGGGCTCCAAACATCACCGTCAGAAGAGAAACCCAAAAGGCAATAGCGAAGTAATAATAAAACCATTGCCGCTGATGAAGATGTTAACCTCAACATAGGCGAGAACGGACAGGTCGAACCCGCAGTGCAGAACGTTCCTATGAACACGCCCATTAAGGAAAAACTTGGAGAGAAGGAAGGATCTGATAATGGGACGGACGACAACTACATGCCACAATGTGAGGATGATAACTTTCTAGGACCCTTTGAGGATGAAGTGCACGAGGACCCGTTCGAATAGATACGTTTCCAACATCGGCTAGCCACAACCATCCGAAGCATGAAGCACAAGCAATCGGAGTTGTACTCACATGAAGCCACTCTTAATGACAAGTGGGACAAACTGCTCACAACCAAAGGTGATCTCGAAGCATGGTCCACGGTCACCAAGTCATTCCCACGACGATGCATGTTGCTCAAATTCGAGGATGAGGTGGCTAATGTTGATCCCCTTGATTACCACCACAACAAATAGGCTGATCGACCCCCCTAGAGGGCAAGATCGACCAATAAGGGCCTATAAGGAACCCCTGCCAAGACGCTGCCTCATGGCAAGGGCCCGGATGAGCCATATGACCTGTGAACCAAGATACGCAGGCATAGATCACCTCCCCGAGCGATTTATGGAGCTCGGGACCATGTGTCCGCTGGCCGAGAGGGATATGACACCTAGATGGATAGACAAGTCCATGCTCGGGAAATAAGAAGGAAATAGGCATATGACAATGCTCGCTAGGATACGTTCCAACACCAAGCTCCTGTAAACCCTGTCATGGAACATTAGTTCCCCGAGGGGTTTAAACCCATCAACATCGATCAATATGACGTCAAGACAGATCCGACCATCTAGATAGGAGATTCCCTTCTATACATCCACATGTCTTAAGGAGATGATCTTGACACAGTAAAATACCTGCCACTCAAGCTTAAGGGGCCGACACGCCATTGGCTCCATACCATGCCCAAAAATTCTGTCAAAAGCTTGGAAGAGCTCGCGAATGCCTTGAGGTACAATTTTGAAGGAAGCTACGCTTGGCCCCCACATGCCGATGACCTCACCCATATCATCCAAAAGGATGGTGAATCAGCTCAGAAATTCTAGAATCAGTTCTTCACTAAAAAACAAATTATTGACTGCCCAAATGTCCAGGCCATTGTAGCAATCACGCACATCATTCGGGACGAATGGTTGGCCTAGAAGCTCAGACATGTTAAGCCGAGGACCATGGTGTCCCTCACAACATTAATCACCCGCTTATGTGGGGGAGCAGATAGTTGGCTTGCATGCAACTACCAGAGAAGCGACCCCGATACATTGGAAGTCCGGCACAAGAACAACAAGCCTAGGCGCAACAAGCATAATCATCGAAACAAGAACAACGATAATGATGTCGAGGACCCAGCAGTTCATGCAGGATTCACGAGACCATGGGCTGGACCCAAGAATAAATCCTTTAAAGGAAGCAAGGATGGCCCAAGTGCTCTGGACAAAATACTTGAAAAGCTTTGCCAAATCCACGACACCCTGGATAAAGCTGCTAAACACACCAATCAAAATTGTTGGGTGTTCAAGAAGTCCGGAAAGGCTCTTTCCAAGGATCCAAACAAGATCCAATCTAGGAGCAATGATGAAAAGAACAAACCTGGAAATGGATGTACGTCTCCGGGGGACCCTCGGGTCCACTGCAAGGAGGGAGGCTCGGGCGAGCTCGCCGAGGACCGTGTCGAGCACCGTTCTGGTGGCGGCAGGGCGGCGCGTGAACATGGCGAGGATGCGTTGCCCACCGTCGAGAACAAGAGAAAGTGGGCCACCGGGGACAAGTAAGTACCTTAGCCCATCCTCATACTATTCATCCGTGATCGGTTTACTCAGGTCAACCCTTCTCGGCGCAGGCTCCGTGGCGGTGGCGAGGAGAAGAAGAAGAAGGCTGCCATTGGGGTGAAGGTGAAACAAGTCTCGATGGCGCCCTTGTCCATTGGTCGGGGTCTCAGCGGGCGCGGAGGAAGCCAGTGCAAGCCGGGCGCCGTGCTCGGGCACACAAGTGCAACTGAAGCTCCAAGTGCCCCCTTCGTGCGGCGAGGGGGCATGAACATCGAGGCCACGATGGCCTAGCCGCTAACGCCACCGACCAAGGTCGTGGCATTCCAGCCCCCGTCACCAATTTTCAAAGCCGCGGCCCTCGCCAGGCCCCTAGAGATTGATGTGACGGCCTCCGTGAACGCACCGTGGTGCGTGATGCGGGGGAGGACCCAGAGCCACCCGTACCTCAAGCGTAGGGCGTCAGGGTCGCTCTTGTTGCGGCGGCTATCGGTGTTCTTGGAATGGGGGTACCTAGACCTGCTTGCGTGCGGCCCAGGGCTAGCTTAGTTCATCATGCAAGCACAATCGGGCACGACACCACTCAAGGCAAGGTCCTCACGAGGGGCCAAGCCTCGCGAGGAGGGACAACATCAAGACCCGCAGGGGGCCTCATCAGGATCCCTCCACAACGACGGATATTCCGAGGCGAGACCCGGCCTCAGGAGTCAAGGATGACGCGGAGGAAGGACGGCCAATCAGCAGACAGTAGGATGGAGCAGTTTCCCCTTTAGTGCAAAGGGGGCAAGGACGAACCGGGGTTCCCAAGGCATCTTCCAAAGGTTTTCTGGTGCAACAAGGCCATCGACGCCCGCCAGCAGGACAAACGTCATCCTTGGACCCGTCCCTACAGCGCTGGCAGCTACTTTACAGGACTACTTTTGGACACGGGAAGCATGTTCCCCTGTCACCTTGAAAATTGGCCGTTGTGGGATCCCTTCCCGCCGAAACGGTAAGGGAAGTGGACCGGGGCCGCCACAATATATATAGAGAGTAGGTTACTTCATAGGGGATCGTATCCATTCATTTCACCCACCTGCACCACACAAAGGCCACAAAGCTTCCGGAGGCTCTCGAGCGCTGTACCAGTTCATCCACCAACCTCCACGAGAGGCAATCCACCAAAGCAAGAGTAGGGTATTACGCTTCTCAGTGGCTCGAACTTGGGTAAACTGTCGTATTTTGTGTCTTCCTCGCCATCGAGTGAGTTCTCTGCCATCCCCAGCGAGTAGTGAGTTAGGTGAGCCGAGCCTGCGAGAGATATTCGTACACGCCCTTGAGTTCGAATCTTTAGGGTTTTGCGTATCTCGAAATCAGACATTTGGCGTGCCAGGTAGGGTGTGTGTCAAGGTCTCTCCCACGGCTCGGACCCCTGAAGTTGGTCACACTCACGGTAGGGAGACGACGAATCCGCGTGGAGAGGCGGGCCACTCGTGTGGCGCGGACGACGCACGTGGGCCGGGACGCCATGCGACGCTCCGCCACCCCGTCGGCCGACGTTCACACCGGACGGGCTTCCAACGAGCGTCGGGGCCTGTCGCCTTCATCACACACATGGCATCCCCCCGTCGCCCCGACCCTTCCACACGTCCAGGCTGTTCTTCCCCCCTTCCGAGTCTGTCAGCACCCGACGCACAGACATGTCACGCTCCTGGTGGCGCATGAGCTTAGGCGCTGACACGCGGCCCGCCGCCGTCGCGTCGGCGGGCACATGCGCGCTCTTGGGCGGGACGTCGCCGGCGAGACTGAAGCATGCCCTCCTGGGAACCGGGCTCGTCAGCCCGCATCGCCAGGGGCTACAACGGGGGATCCACGCGGGCGCGTCCCAAACATCCACTGACACCTGCCCCCACAGGGGATTCGGCGGGAGCAGCTGGAGGCAGGGATTTGGCCACGCTCGGGAGGCGTCGTCCAACGTCCCCAGTGTGCTTCATGGAACGAGGAGGGAGTACCGGAGGCCTGACTACATCAACCCCTGGAGGCACGGGCAGTTCGACGACGACCGCCTCGGCACATGTCCGGGCTACGAAGGAAGCAGCGCAGACCATCACTTCGGCAGGAGGCACGCGCGTGACCCCACGGGCAGCCCCCGCGCAAACAGGTATGAACAGCACCGCGGTGGTGGCCCGCGGGGGTGGCTTCGTGGGGACGGGGTGGACGCACCCTTGTATCCAGGCCGAGAGGCCCCAGCCTCCGAACGGAGGGTGGAGCACACGCCCATGTTCCTGGGCCAGACTATCCTAACCTGGAGGACGGGGGTGGTATATCTGCCCCTGCCTCTGGGGCGCGCGACGCCCGCCTTGGGACGGAGGGTGGAACCCACGCCCATGTCGCTAGTGTCGGCTTTGTTCGATCGCCATCTGGTGTTCGGGTACCCGCCGTTGCCCTCAGGTTGGGCTAGCCCCGCCTGGGGGCATGGCCTAGGGTGCCAACGTGGGAACCTTGGGGGGCACAGCGACGCGCGTTGGGGCAACGCCGGAGGGACTCAGGACCTATCGTCTAGGCGAGCTCTCCGGCCAGCAAGCGGTGGGGGCTCTTCCCACGCTTGAGGGCTCGCTCAAGACCGACCACGCCACTCCTCTATGAGCCTGGGGACCACAAGCGGGGCACGCGCCTGTAAGGCATGGGGCTCACGAAGCGTCCCTGGGACCTACATCAACCCGTGACGTCTCTGCATCATCCTTTAATCCTTCCGGAACCTACTTCATCACGTGACACTCTCACGCAATAACGAACTGCGGTTGGATATGTCCCCCCCCCCCCCCCCCCCCGAGGACGCAGAGGGGTCCCTCCCATGCCTAGTGGATGACCTATGCTCCGTGCTGGGTGAAGACCGTGACACTCTGCCTCACTCCCGAAGAAGAAGAAGTCAGCAGGGTTTACCAATGACCCAAAAGGAATCAGGCGCTTATGCCTTGGGGGTAGGGACACTCGCAAGGCCGACGCATCCTCGCGACTTCCCATATACACACACCCCATGACACTCTCACGTAATAACGAGTTGCGGCTGGATACGCCCAGCCCCCCCCCCCCCCCCCCCCCCCCCCGAGGACGTGGAGGGGTCCGTCCCACGCCGATTGGAAGCCATATGCTCTGCGCTGTGGGGAGACGGAGGCGGAGAATAACTTAGGTGCCGGACGCGGCCGTTTTCTCGTTCCTTTCTTGCATTTCAAGTTGTGACCCTCAAGGGCCTCCCCTTTTGTATTTTGAGCTATCAAAGGCTCGAAGATCTCTTTGCTTAATGTTTTGAAAAGAAAAGAAGGGCGGGGATTTCTTCTCTATGTTCTCTCATTTTACTAAACTCGAGTTCTCTTTCTCCCTTTGTTTTGATTGGTGTTTCGCAGAAACCTCGGGAGATCGTCGGGCCTCCCGAGGCAACCACAAGAGGGGTGGAATGGGGAATCGCTCGAGCGCCAAAGGGGACTCCTCAGGCATGCCTTGGGATCCTTACTGGTCATAAGGCCACTTGCCCTCTTCGATGTCGTCCTGGAATTCCGGTCGGGGAGGCGGGGCCCCGCCCTTAGATGCACCCTTCGTGGTCGTACCTATTGGTGGCGGGGAAATGTGCGGGACTGGGACCTGTCGACATAGAGCAGTTGGAGTGTCAAGGGGGACTCTTGAGCAACATGCCTCAGGAGCCTTACCGGTCGCAAGGCCACTCGGCCACCCAGGTACCACCCATGTCGGCACCCACGGCGTGGGGGCTTTGCCCCGTGAGGAACAACCTTGGTAACGGGTTGCGCCTCATAGCAATAGGAAATGTGCGGGACCGGGAGATGCAGACACAGAGTACCGAAAGGGTCCTCAAACCACCCCACAAGCAGGGAGGAAGCACCACGAACGGAGCCATGCTCACGGCCCAGACCGTCAGCGTCGCGACAACACGGGGCTGGCAGTGGCCCCGGCAAGGAGGAAAGTATTGTGCACACCTCGTCTTCATAGAACGCATTGAAAGGTACCCTCTAGATACATCAAAGTTGTTGTTCAACCTAGTACATAACCCTATCAGGAGAACAAGGCGGCGGGTGAGGAGGATGTGTCGTCGCTAGAGCTCACGCCACAGCCTTCGGGAGCAAGTCTTGTCACCAGGTCTTCCACGTGGACCTCGACCCATTCGTCCAGGGCGGCGCGGATCGTCTCTAGCACCGGATCCAACACTACGGCGAAGTCAAAGTCTGGGTCGAGGTGAAGGAGGTGGCTCAAGACGTCCGAGGACGCTTGACCCAAGAGGTCACGGCTCTTCTCCTCTACGAGCGCATGGGCCATCTCGGCACCCGCCTCAAGACATTCCACAACACGAAAGAAGAAGCCCAGGTACCCAGCATCGTCAGGGACCAGGGGGCTTCAAACACCCTCGCCACACATGCCGGTCAAAGCCCGGGAGGCTCTCCTCTCGAGGGATTGGAACATCAGGGAGCTTTCAAGCTGCAGTCCGCGGGCATGGATTGCCTCTTCGGAGGCCTCTCCAACCAGGGAAGTGATGTTTACTACGCAACCTTCTCCTTGTAGACATTGTTGGGCCTCCAAGTGCAGAGGTTTATAGGACAGTAGCAATTTTCCCTCAAGTAGGTGACCTGAGGTTTATCAATCCGCAGGAGGCGTAGGATGAAGATGGTCTCTCTCAAGCAACCCTGCAACCAAATAACAAAGAGTCTCTTGTGTCCCCAACACACACAACACAATGGTAAGTTATAAAGGTGCACTAGTTCGGCGAAGAGATGGTGATACAAGTGCAATATGGATAGTAGATATAGGTTTTTGTAATATGAAATTATAAAAACAGCAAGGTAATTAATAGTAAAAGTGAGCACGAACGGTATTGCAATGCGTGGAAACAAGGCCTAGGGTTCATACTTTCACTAGTGAAGTTCTCTCAACAATGATAACATAATTGGATCATATAACTAGCCCTCAACATGCAACAAAGAGTCACTCCAAAGTCACTAATAGCGCAGAACAAACGAAGAGATTATTGTCGTGTATGAAACCACCACAAAGTTATTCTTTCTCATCGATCTATTCAAGAGTCCGTAGTAAAATAACACGAAGCTATTCTTTCCGTTCAATCTATCCTAGAGTTCGTACTAGAATAACACCTTAAGACACACATCAACCAAGACCCTAATGTCACCTAGATACTCCATTGTCACCACAAGTATCTATGGGCATGATTATACGATATGCATCACACAATCTTAGAATCATCTATTCAACCAACACATAGAACTTCCAAGAGTGCCCCAAAGTTTCTACCGGAGAGTCAAAACGTGTGCCAACCCATATGCATAGGTCCCCAATGTCACAAGACCCGTAAGTTGATCACCAAAACATACATCAAGTACTCACATGAATATCCCAGTGTCACCATAGATATACACGTGCAAGACATACATCAAGTGTTCTTAAAGACTCAATCCGAGAAGATAACTTCAAAGGGGAAACTCAATTCCTTACAAGAAGCGAGAGGGGGAAGAACATCATAGGATCCAACTCTAGTAGCAAAGCCCGCAGTACATCGAGATCATGACATCTCAAGAATACGAGAGAGAGAGATCAAACACATAGCTACTGGTACATACCCGCAGCCCCGAGGGAGTACTACCCTCTCCTTTTCAAGGAGATCGCCTAGATGATGAAGATGGCCACAGGAGATGGATTCCCCTCCGGCAGGGTGCCGGAACGTGCTCCCGATTGGTTTTTGGTGGCTACAGAGGCTTGCGGCGGCGGAACTCCCGATCTAGATTTATTTTTGGAGGTTTGTGTATTTATAAGACCAGATGGCATAGAGAACAAGTCAGGGGGCCCACGAGGGAGTCACGAGCCCCCCAGGCGTGCCCAGGGGGGTGGGCGCGCCTCCCTGACTCGTGGCTTCCTCGGGACTCCTCTCCGGTATCTTTTCTTCTGGTATTTTTGATATTTTCCATAAAAAATGACGGCGAAAGTTTTATTCCATTTGGACTCCGTTTGATATTCTTATGTGAAAAAGGTCAAAAACAAGGAAAAAAATAGAAACTGGAACTTGTCTCTGGGTCAATAGGTTAGTCCCAAAAATAATATAAAATAGCATATTCATCCATATAAAACATCCAAAGTTGATAATATAATAGCATGGAACGATAAAGAATTATAGATACGTTGGAGATGTATCAAGCATCCCCAAGCTTAATTCCTGCTCGTCCTCGAGTAGGTAAATGATAGAAACAGAATTTTTGATGTGGAATGCTACCTAACATATTTTGTGGCATGAATATTCAAATCCATATGATTCAAGACAAAAACTTTTAATATTGACATAAGAACAATAATACTTCAAGCATACTATCAAAGCAATCATGTCTTTTCAAAATAACATGGCCAAAGAAAGTTATCCCTACAATATCATATAGTCTGGCTATGCTCCATCTTCCCCACACAACGTATTTAAATCATGCACAACCCCGGTCTTAGTGAAGCAATTGTTTTCACACTTTTACTTTCTCAAACCTTTTCAACTCTCACGCAATACAAGAGCGTGAGCCATGGATATAGCACTATAGGTGAAATAGAATATGGTGGAGGTTGTGAGGCAAAAAGGAGGAGATGGTCACATCAACTCGGCATATCAACGGGCTATGGAGATGCCCATTAATAGATATCAATGTGAATGAGTAGGGATTGCCATGCAACGGATTCACTAGAGCTATAAGTGTGTGAAATCTCTAAAGGGAACTAGTGGATGTGCACCCAACTTGCTTGCTCACGAAGACCTAGGGCACTTTTGAGGAAGCCCATCATTGGAATATACAAGCCAAGTTATATAATGAAAATTCCCACTAGTACATGGAAGTGACAAAATAGGAGACTCTCTATTATGAAGATCATGGTGCTACTTTGAAGCACAAGTGTGGTAAAGGATAGTAGCATTGTCCCTTCTCTCTTTTTCTCTCATTTTTTGTTTGGGCTCTTTGGCCTCTTTTTTCATTTTTTTATCGGAGTCTCATCCCAACTTGTGAGGGAATCATAGCTTCTGTCCTTTACTCATATGGGACAATGCTCTAATAATGATGATCATCACACTTTTATTTACTTACAACTCGATACTTAGAACAAAATATATGACTCTATATGAATGCCTCCGGCAGTGTACCGGGATGTGCAATGAATCATGAGTGACATGTATGAAAGATATGAATGGTGGCTTTGACACAAATACGATGTCAACTACATTATCATGCAAAGAAATATGAAAATTATGATGCGTGTCATAATAAACAGAACAGTGGAAGTTGCATGCCAATATATCTCGGAATGGAATGGCTATGGAAATGCCATGATGGGTAGGTATGGTGGTTGTTTTGAGGAAGGATATATGGTGGATGTTTGCACCGGAGAAAGTTGCGCGGTACTAGAGAGGCTAGCAATGGTGGAAGGATGAGAGTGCGTATAATCCATGGACTCAACATTAGTCATAAAGAACTTACATACTTATTGAAAAAAATTTATTAGTAATCGAAACAAAGTACTAGACGCATGCTCCTAGGGGAAGGGTTGGTAGGAGTTAACCATCGCGCGATCCCTACCTCCACACAAAGGATTACACTCAATAAAAACACCATGCTCCGAATTCCTAACATAGCGGTTCACCATATGTGCATGCTACGGGAATCACAAACTCCAACACAAGTATTTCTACCAATCCATAATTACTAACTAGCATGACTCTAATATCACCATCCTTATGTCTCAAAACTATATGCAAAGGATCAAACTTCTCATAGTACTCGATGCACTCTATATGAAAGTTTTTATTATATCCCTCTTGGATGCCCATCATATTAGGACTAGATTCATAACCTAAGAAAATTACCATGCTGTTTAAGACTCTCAAAATGATATAAGTGAAGCATGAGAGTAAAAGAAAAACTACTCCAAAAGATATAAGTGAAAATCAATGAGTAGTTGAATAATTATTTGCCTATGTGAAGACTCTCCCATCTAAGAATTTCAGATCCTAAGTACCTTATTCAAACAAATAAAATGACACTCCAAAGATAGCATGAATCATGTGAAGAAGCAAAAACTTAGGTTCAACCGATACTAACCGATAATTGTTGAAGAAGAAAGGTGGAATGCCAACCGGGGCATCCCCAAGCTTAGACGCTTGAGACTTCTTGAAATATGGATTGGGGATGACTTGGGAATCCCCAAGCTTGAGATTTTTGTGTCTCCTTAATTCCTCTCATATGACGGTTTCCGAAATCTTAAAAACTTCATCCACACAAAACTCAACAAGAACTCGTGAGATAGGTTAGTATAAATCAATGCAAAACTTTATCATCCTCTACTATAGAAAATCACTAAAATCATTATTTGACATTGCATACTAAATGTGTGTGCATATTTAAAATTCCCATCCTCAAATGGAATCATTAAACAAGCAAACATATGCGAACAATGCAAACATAACAGCAATCTGCCTAAACAGAACAGTCTGTGAAGAATGCAGCAAGATCCATACGTAATTAACTCCAAAAAATCTGAAACAATTCCACGCTGTAGAGAATTTATAAGAGCATAATTTGTCGAAATTTAAAGTTATTCTGACATGCAGAAAATTCTAAGGAATTTTTGCACTACAAGCAAACTTTCTGTTTTGGAATTGCACCTCCTAAACTTGCAAATTAAGCATGGTAAAGGCTATCCTTGACATTTTTATTGAACTAAATGATGCAAAACATTAATATAAATAACATCAAGCAAGTATCAATTGACACGTCTGAAGGAATCAATGTTGGACTTACTGGATCCTTAGCAATTCATGCGAGAATTGATCACTTGTGGGGATCCATAGAGAGTCGGTTTTATGAAATATCTGCGGAGAAAGCAAAAGAAAAAAAAGAGGGAACCGGCCACGATGCATGTGGGTATCGGTGTTGATAAACTCATCTCCGCTCATCTTACCTGGAAACGGAAATAAATTCTGGTAGATTACCTACCTCATCTGAGATGAAGGAATTTCCTACTTAAGATTCATATGCCTATTTTGTTGTTGATGTGGAGGAATTGGTACTAGCCTACTCGATATGTTCCTTGCCTGGTTCGCAGAGCTTGAGGAAAGGAAAGCTTTGTGCTGTGCTGCATTGGTGTTTTAAGTCTTTGAGCTGTCAAATGAGCTAAGCTCCTGTGAATGAAACGCCTGTCCTGCTAAGCCCAAACTCTAATGTGCTTTACTTGGAAGTAGGCCAGGGCACTCTTTCAATCTCGAACAAACTTACTTTTCCGGAAGAGAGATATTCAAAAAACCCGATTTTCAGTCCTGTCTTAAGAACCTGACTCCAAAGAAAGAAAAAAGAAAAGCCTGTAGGACCATATGTCACTTCTTAATATCTATTTTAGGGCATGGGTTTGAAGGGGTCGTGGGCGATTCCCCGAAAGGTGTGGAAAGTCAGTTTAATGCTCGATTTGTTAACGTAAAAGGGCTCTTCTCTCAAAAAAAGAAATAGAAACGTTCTTGGTTTGAGCTTCTTCCGGATCAATATCACTACCCAGTTCCGCATCATTTCCTAAAATGATGATCTCATTATTAACTATTCTCGCAAAACCGCTCCACAGAACCGCTGTTAACCATTGGTCGTTGAGGAGGCGTATTCTCAAAGGACCATAAAATAAAATGACGCTCCAAGCAAAACACATATCATGTGGTGAATAAAAATATAGCCCCAAGTAAAGTTACCGATGGATTGAAGACGAAAGAGGGGATGCCTTCCCGGGGCATCCCCAAGCTTAGGATCTTTGGTGTCCTTTAATATGGCTTTGGGGTGCCTTGGTCATCCCCAAGCTTAGGCTCTTGCCACTCCTTGTTTCATAGTCCATCGAAACTCTACACGAAACTTGAAAACTTCACAACACAAAACTTAACGGAACTTCGTGAGATGGGTTAATATGATAACGAGCAAATCAATCACTTGGGTACTGTCAAAACAAGACTCATAATTATTTTCAAACAATGCCTACTGTATATTACTATTTCCACAATTTATATTACTCAATATAATCTATGGAAACACCAAAACAAGCAAACTATGCATTGAAAACAGAATCTGTCAAAACCAGAACAGTTTGTAATGATTTGAATGATAACCATACTTCTGCACTTCCAAAAATTCTGAAACAATTATGACAATTAAGTAAATTTGTATATCAATCAGCAGCAAAAATAATCAACCTAAAATCACTCTCTGTATAGAAACTAGAAATGATTTTGCAAGCGCAAAGTTTCTGTCTTTTTCAGCATGATCAAACAACTATCACCCAAACTAATCATAAAGGCTTTACTTGGAACTTTATTGAAACTAAGGCAATAAAACATGATTAATACAGTAACTTAACCATGTGAAAACACAAAAACAGTAAGGATACATATTGGGTTGTCTCCCAAGAAGCACTTTTCTTTAATGCCTTTCAAGCTAGGCATGATGATTTCAATGATGCTCACATAAAAGATAATGATTGAAACATAATGGAAGCATCATGAAGCATATGACTAGAACATTTAAGCATAACCCTCTTCCTATGCATATGGATTTTGTGAACAAACAATTTTTTAGAGCAAGAATCAACTAGCATTGGAAGGTAAAACAAGCATAGCTTCAAAACTTTCAACACATAGAGAGGAAACTTGATATTATTGCGATACGTAGAAGCATATGTTCCTCTCTCATAATAATTTTCAGTAGCATAATGAATGAATTCAACAATATAACCAGCACCTAAAGCATTCCTTTCATGATCAACAAGCATAGAAATTTTACTACTCTCCACAATAGCAAATTTATTCTCATGATTAATAGTGGGAGTATCGTAAAAGACTTGAGCACTACAAATTATTTCCACATTAAAAGAGTGATGTTCAGTGAAAGGATACTCAAGAGTATGACAAGTTTTATCATCCCTCTTCTTTATAGCATAAGTATCATCACAATAATTATCATAAATAGGGGGCATGCTTTCATCATAATAAATTTGATCATTCAAAGTGGGGGAACTAAAAAGATCATCTTCATCAAACATAGCATCCCCAAGCTTGTAGCTTTGCATATCATTAGCAGCATGGATATTCAAAGTATTCATACTAACAACATTGGAAGCATGCTCATCATTCAAATATTTTATGCCAAGCATTCTATGTAATTCTTCTTCTAGCACTTGAGCACAATTTTCCTTCCCATAATTTTCACGAAAGACATTAAAAAGATGAAACATATGAGGCAACCTTAATTCCATTTTTTGGTAGTTTTATTTTAATAAACTAAACTAGTGATAAAACAAGAAACTAAAAGATTCGATTGCAAAATCTAAAGATATACCTTCAAGCGCTAACCTCCCCGGCAACGATGCCAGAAAAGAGCTTGATGTCTACTACGCAACCTTCTCCTTGTAGACGTTGTTGGGCCTCCAAGTGCAGAGGTTTGTAGGACAGTGGCAATTTTCCCTCAAGTAGGTGACCTAAGGTTTATCAATCCGCAGGAGGCGTAGGATGAAGATGGTCTCTCTCAAGCAACCCTGCAACCAAATAACAAAGAGTCTCTTGTGTCCCCAACACACCCAATACAATGGTAAGTTGTATATGTGTACTAATTCGGCGAAGAGATGGTGATACAAGTGCAATATGGATAGTAGATATAGGTTTTTGTAATCTGAAATTATAAAAACAGCAAGGTAATTAATAATAAAAGTGAGCACGAACGGTATTGCAATGCATGGAAACAAGGCCTAGGGTTCATACTTTCACTAGTGAAGTTCTCTCAACAATGATAACATAATTGGATCATATAAATAGACCTCAACATGCAACAAAGAGTCACTCCCAAATCACTAATAATGGAGAACAAACGAAGAGATTATTGTCGGGTATGAAACCACCACCAAGTTATTCTTTCTGATCGATCTATTCAGGAGTCCGTAGTAAAATAACACGAAGCTATTCTTTCCGTTCAGTCTATCCTAGAGTTCGTACTAGAATAACACCTTAAGACACACATCAACCAAGTCCCTAATGTCTCCTAGATACTCCATTGTCACCTCAAGTATCCGTGGGCATGATTATACGATAAGCATCACACAATCTCAGAATCATCTATTCAACCAACACATAGAACTTCAAAGAGTGCCCCGAAGTTTCTACCGGAGAGTCAAAACGTGTGCCAACACATATGCATAGGTTTCCGATGTCACGAAACACGCAAGTTGATCACGAAAACATACATCAAGTACTCAGATGAATATCCCATTGTCACCACAGATAGACACGTGCAAGACATACATCAAGTGTTCTTAAAGACTCAATCCGATAAGATAACTTCAAAGGGGAAACTCAATTCATTACAAGAAGGTAGAGGGGGGAAAACATCATATGATCCAACTATAGTAGCAAAGACCGCAGTACATCGAGATCGTGACATCTCAAGAACACGAGAGAGAGAGAGAGAGAGAGAGAGAGATAGAGAGAGATCTAACACCTAGCTACTGGTACATACCCTCAGCCCCGAGGGAGAACTACTCCCTCCTCGTGATGGAGATCGCCGGGATGATGAAGATGGCCACTGGAGATGGATTCCCCCTCCGGCAGGGTGCTGGAACAGGCTCCCGATTGGTTTTTGGTGGCTACAGAGGCTTGCGGCGGCGGAACTCCCGTTCTAGGTTTATTTTTGGAGGTTTGTGTATTTATAAGACCAGATGGCATCGAGAACAAGTCAGGGGGACCCACGAGGGAGTCACGACCCCCAGACGCGCCCAGGGGGGTGGGCGCGCCTCCCTGGCTCGTGGCTTCCTCGGGACTCCTCTCCGATATCTTTTTCTTCTGTTATTTTTGATATTTTCCATAAAAAATCACGGCGAAAGTTTTAATCCATTTGGACTGCGTTTGATATTCCTATCTGAAAAGGTCAAAAACAAGGAAAAAACAGAAATTGGCATTGGGCTCTAGGTCAATAGGTTAGTCCCAAAAATAATATAAAATAGCATATTCATGCATATAAAACATCCCAAGTTGATAATATAATTGCATGGAACGATCAAAAATTATAGATACGTTGGAGACGTATCAGGAAGCCGTCCTTTCACCTATTTGTAAAGAAGAGACAGTTTACCTGTGACAGTAGCCTGGGCGTCCAGTGCGACCTGTCGATGTTTCACTTCCTGATCCAACCTCTTCCGGGGGGGCATCGGCCTCGTTTTTCAGGTGGCCGCGGTGCTCGCAGAAGCAGGACTCCTCGAGCCTCAGCTTCGCACGATAGTCAAGAAGAAGGGAACGCTAGGCCTCCGCCACCCCCTGTTGATTTCCTCCTGAAGCTTCGCCTCACGAGAGGCAAGGGATTCCTCACCAAGCGACACCTGGCGCTCCCTCACCTCTAGACGCTCTTGCTCTAAGCTCTGCTCCACCTCTACAAGCACGAGCGAATCGGCGGACGCCCAAAAGCCCACACCGGCATGGAAGAACTCAGCAGGCGGACCCCCTAGGGTGGCCCTTAGCTGAGCCTGCTGTGGAAGATTGACATTGAGGGCGCAAAGCTCCCTGTGGAGATCCTCGGAGGCCATGCGCCGACAGTCAGCCTTTTGAGCCTCGGAGAGAGCATGCTCACGGGCTTCCGCCGCCGCGGCAAGGGACCCCTCTACCTCCACGCGGGCGCGCTCACACTACAGACGGCCAAGGTTCACGGCAACTTCAAGCGGATGCCACCCTTATGCAAGGTGCCGGTGCTCACCTTCCAGGCGGGCTTCATTGCTGGCAAGCCCCGCTCCCAGACGTTGAAGCGCGTCCGCCGCGGTGCGGACCAAGCCCCACGGCGCGGCACGCGAACCTTCAATAGGTTCCAGTGGCGAGCGAGAGCTCTCGCCTTCCTCGTGGCGGATGGGAAAAGGGCACGAGGAGCCCCTGTCACACCCCAGTTTTTGGCCTTCGTGACTAATTAACTTACTTCAAAAATTAGGACCAATTAAAAATTTTGTGAATGCTTGTGATGCTTGGAGTGACTATTGTTTGCTGTTTGCTTGAATGCATGTGATTGCTCCCCATTAATCCTTGCCATCCTCCTAATCACCTTCTCATTCCATGATCTCCTGCCTAATGATCATGCCATGTGTTTAGGATAAATATCTATTTTCACCAAATATTATTTTCACCAAAAAGCATTTCCTTGAATTAAAACTTCAAAACCCTGAGATGAGGTTTGTACTACAAGTCCTCAAATTAGGGAATTTCTTTTGCACCAATTATTTTATTTAAAACCTATTATCAAAATGTCTTCCACAAACCACCATATTATTATTTTAAAAGTTATTTTATTATTTTATTTCAAAGCCTTTGTGTGAGGCCAGAAATGGTCTCCTATGAAGGAAAGTTATTTTTATTGCCTTCAAAATATTTAAGAAAATTTAGGGAAACTCAGTGGATATATTTATTTCATATTTATGAGTTTCAACACATGGTCATGTTCATAATATTGGGCAAACCCCTCCAAAACCTTTCCTACCTATTTCAAGCTTTTGAAACATTTCTATTAGAAATATTCTCAATAAAATCCAGTAAAATTCTAGCCTGTCATCTATGATATTCTTGATGATCTTGCTAAGTTTCATTATAATCCAAGTTGATTTGGCTCCCCTAATCACTCTAAAACCCTATCTGTCCAGAATCAAATTTGAGCAGCTCTACATTGTGAAGTATCTCCAATTGTGCTGCAATTTGGTGGACATGTTCCAATACTCCAATAAGGCATCCACACCAAGTGTTATACCAAGGAGAATAGAAGAACTTGTCCTAGAACCCTCAAAACCCTCTCTGTTGATTTCTGACTTTGGTAAACTTTACATTATAAAGTTTTTCCAATTATCCTCAAACTTTTTGTGCATGCTATAATGCTCAAATAATGCCCCTACACCATATATTGGATTTGTGGGAATTTATTTGGATAGGGTTCTAAGCAGAAACCCATTTCTGCCCATTTGTGGGGTTTTCCAAGTCTACATTGGAAAACTTCTCCAGAAAATCCCAAATTTGGTGTGCAAGCCTATTTCCACCTATTATTTGACCGTGTCAAGTTTCATAGCCATTGGAATTCATCTGGGGGCCCAACCACAGATCAAACACCTTGTGTGCACTCACTAATTTGGCTTCTTTTGCCCCTTTCACTTTTACCCTTGAGCTCAACTTTCTACCACAGTCTCATATAGTCATATTTTACGTCCAGTAAGTTCCCCATGGCCACTGGTCAATTATTGGAGAAGGTTCCTTTGTAGGTTTCTCTCATTTTCACCCTTGTAAGCATTGTTTTGCCTCTCTTCTCATACTTCTGCTTAAGCTATCACTCCCAACTCTTTCCAGAGCATCTATCCCATGCCAAAGCATCATTTGGAACCAATAGATGGCATGCTCATGTGGAGAAAATGAGCAGCACTTCCACAAATGGTTTTCTGGCTAGATCATGGCTTTGAACAACAAGTAGTAGCTACCCTCCCTTGTTTGAGCTGAAACTTTGCAGTCTTGTAGTCCTTCCATGCCTAACACTGCCAGACATAATTTCTCCCCAAGGCTCCCATCCTAAGACCCATGTTTGTCAGCTCTAAGTTTGCTGTTAGAAACTCTGCAGCAGTCAAAACTAGTTCAAACCAGCTCCACTAGCCACCAAACTCCAGAGTCCCCTTCCAGATAGCATGCCCCACCTCCCAGACAGCTTTGGCTGGTCATTTGAGTCCCGTGGGCACAGGTGGCCGTGGTGACCACCACCCTGACCTGCAAACCGGGTGATCTGCACCTAGTTTCTCTCCTCCCGGCCGTTTCTTGGCGAAGCAGGTTGCCCCAGCGTGTCTCAGAGCATCCTTTTGACCGTTCCAAGCCACTCCCAATCACTAGCTACCCTCCAAACTCCCTCTGGGCTGCGTGGCATCCATGCACAGGGAGCTCCAGAGAGCTCCCGAGCTTTCCCTCTCTCTCTCTCCCCTCTTATTCCCTCTTCCCTGAGCCCCTGTGGCTCTGGTCTCTCTTCCCCGCTCCCATGGGCTGCTCCTGAGCACCTCTCCTCCTCCCTGCTCTCTCCCCAAGCCTCCCCCTCCTCCTGTCATAGCCATGGCCGAAGGGGTAGAGCTCCGGCCTCTGCGGGTTGGCATACAGGGCCTCCCTTTGCCTCCTTCCTCCCCGCCGGAGGTCCCCACGCCGCCGCACCCCCCTCCCTCGAGCCCCTCCGGGCCCTCCTCCTCGCTGCAGGTGCCGAGGGCAACGGCGTTGTCGGCCTCCCGCGGGTGCGCGCCGGCTCCCCGTTGCAGCCCCTCCACAGGTGCCGTGTGTGGGGGAGTTGAGGCGGCGAAGTGCCTTGAGCTCGCCGGTGCTCCTCCTCGGGCTAGGAACGGCCGAAGACGTAGCGCCGCGCGGCCTCCTCTTCCTCTCCTCGCGGTTCCCCCGCTCCAGCGCAAGGAGGAAGAAGACCTGCGGATGGGGCCCACTGTCAGCGAGACGGGGCCAGGCCGGCTACCCTGGTAGTCACGCCTCTGTTGGAGTGCACCACCCGGCAGCGAAGACGCCCTGCAGAAATCCGCCACCTGTGTGGCCTCCCTGCCAGACCGAGCCTTTGGGCCGGCCCAGGGACTGTCTAACGCGCAGAGCGCTTGATAGCCAAATCTGGAGGCCCTCCTTTCCTTTTTATTTGTCAATGTACTTCAAAAATCTATATTAAATTCATTCTGACTCCTATTTCATTGATTCAAAACTCTGCAGGATCCTAAAAATGAGGCCTATCCAAATAAGTGCTTTGCACATTTTTCCCTACCAACTTTCTGTGGTGTTTTATTTAAAATCCCAATCTGGATATAAAATATCCCATCTTTCAAAATTCCTAGCAGATTCAAATCAGCTCCAAATGGAGTGATTCCAATTCCTAGGGCCTTCTAAAATCCTTTCCCATTTTTAGAACCCTGGTCAACATTTTGTTGTGGCTTACTTCTCTTGCAATAAATAAATAGCTTCCTATTGCTATTTACTCCATAGTAGAAAACTCCTAGTATATTCATACCAACTCCAAATCCAGTGAAACCACTTCCTAAAAGTTTCTAAACTCATTCTCTGTTAAATGGGTGCCTCCAATCATTTTTAACAGAATGACTTCTGTGAGCTTCTTCAATAATCACCTATGCCTCCTTTCCGCCATTCAAACACCCCTGATTATCCAAACCCCTTGGCAAAGATTCAGGTATTTTTCTTATGACCAGAGAGGTCCAAGAAAAATATAACTTCTATTTTTGTGGCACTTTTATTCTGCTTGCTATGTGGCTTACTATGGTTGGTTTTGACGATATTTGATGGTAGACGGAGTATTTGGAGTCAGAGCGGAAGACCTCGAAGACCTCGAGTACTTACGTGAGCAACGCAAGCAGCCCTTTGACCATGACTTGAGCATATAAATTGATGCATGCTAGAATAGCAAATACTTCTCCGTTGCATCTGATCATAATGCCGGTTCATCATTGGTGTGATGGTACCGAAGGCTTCTTCAAAGCACTTGCATGATGGTGATGTTATACATATGGCTCCTTGGAGCACAAGCATGATGAGCTAGATCCTACCATCTATGAGGATCATGCTACTATCATGTTGACTAGTAGAGTTAGAAAACCATTGCATGAGCATGATGATGAGTTAAATCAAAGGTTTATGAAAAACCCCGTCGGGTGCCACTAATGCCCGAGGGTGATGATGAGATGGGTGGCCACTTTTGGTGAAGTGGTGCACCGGTGTTTTGTGTGAGTATGGTTTCGGAAATGGGATTAGATTTATGATGTGTCGACCGTCCCAACCTCACCTGTGCGACCACGTTAACCCTTTATGGGACAGGGCTTTGTTGATTACTCTGGTCGGTGCTAGCAAAGAGCCACATTACTAGTGGCGGGAGTGATTGTAGTCGCTCTCGTGATGTGGTCGTGCCAGGAAGGGCGACTATGTCATTTTTATGAGTTCCAGGTACACCGTTGGTCCCCGCATGGTTGATACTGTCCAGAGTCGGTGCTCGTAAGACGTACAATATGTGGGTTGGGTACCAATCGAGTGGACCTCTTTGTCTAGTATCGTCAGGGGAAAGATGATGATTGGGTACTTACCTCGGGTATATGTGATATACCCCGAGTCGTGGATGACACGGAAGTTTCCCGGTTCTCGTGGGTACAACGCGCAACCTGTGCAGAGTGTCAAACTGTTCAAATAGCCGTGTCCACGGTCAAGGACAGTTGGGTAATCCTACTTAAACTACGTCCTGATATTTCCGCATAAACCAAGTATGTGTGGGTGAGTGCGTGTGGTGTTGGAAAGGTGTTGTTATGAAGGTAATAATACGACCAAGTTCGGTGACTTGGCATATAGGGTGAACCCGGATGGTTCAGCCCTCATCTGATATAATTGAGGATATGACCAAGTTCGGTGACTTGGCATATAGGGTGAACCCGGATGGTTCAGCCCTCAACAGATATGTTGATATCTGTAACCTGTTCTACAAGAGTAATTCTTTAACTTGATGCATATTCATGATCATTCCACCCAGATGAGACACACTAGAGATGCATGATATTGTTATCCTTCGTACTGTCGTTGATTATATCATGGGCTGTTTGCGAGTACATTCAAAGTACTCATTGGCTTGCCACTGGTTATTTCATTGACCAGGTGTGAAAGACGGGATATGGTGAAGATTAACTCGGAGACGTTCTTGCGAGCTAGGATGTTTCCCAGTCAGAATGCCTGTAGGTTAAGGCTGATGGCATGGGTTCACGCTTTCAACCAATAATTCCGCTATTGGTCTAGTTTGGTGCTTTGGCCTTTAGGGCCCTATATATGTAAGACTCGACCGAAGTGGTCATTTATTGTATCAAACGGTATGAATCGATGTAAGACTCTTTTATTCGGTATCTGTGTTCGGTGAGCATTGATCTCTGGGATCACTGAGAATGGTGACTCTCGACTAGTAAGTCGGGGTCCCCAGGGAGCTGGTATCAGAGCCATCCTGACTGTAGGAAGCCCTTAGTTAGCACGGACGTTAGTTAGGATAAAACTGCTTTCCAGATCCTTCAAAATACCTACAAAACCTATATATTTTCTCGACTCTCCTAAATCTTCAAAGAAAATTTAAGGTTTTGCTCTAGCCTTCCACTCTTATCTTCTTGACACTCCTCGTCTACTTTTTCAAAACTTGCAAACAGTCACTAGTACCTTATGCCCTCTGACCACGGGGTAAATTGAAATCCTCGTGGGCAGCCCGGAAGGAAGTAATCTTTCGAGGCAAACACCTGTGCTGAAAGACAGAGAAGACAACTCTGCGACCACACGACACCAACAGAAGTACCTCCATGAGGGACAAGGATATCGAGGCTTAGAAATGGTGAAACCCTGGGCACTGTTCTAGAGTGATGCCATTTTCGCCTACGATAATCTGGACATAATATATGCAAACCTTGATCTGCATGACTAATAGAGAGACCCTGTCAATTATAAGGAATTGTGTCGACCACCACCGGTGGATGAGAACCTCTCCATTTGGTCCGCCTCACCTTAGTGAGCAGGAAAACGGTTCTCTTCATCCCCCGCTCTAGGTGTCGATATCGTAATCAGTATGATTGACAGATCAAACTCTATCATGTCTTGCAAATATCGAGGCATGAAAATGTCCACTTGAGACTCTCGAAGCCTCAGAAGACAAGAAGACACTAACAAGATCACGAAGACAACAAAAGACCTTGTCAATGACAGCAATGAAGAACTACCTTCGTCAGCAACTTTCCAGGCGAGAAGACAACAAGATTTCTTTACACCCCAAGTGAATTGCTTCGGCAAGCGACAACAAGAGGCGTGACAATACCATGAGAAGGTCTAGAAGAATTGGCGGACTCCTCTCCGGAGCAAGAAGCAAGCACGAATGTCGAGTCCCAGAACCTAGGATAAGGCGAGTCGTGATTCCCTATGCGAAGTCGAGTCCGAGAAATGGTTTGGATGGACCATGCTATGTGTTGTTGTTTTTGTTGTTTGTGCTTTGATATAAGTCACACTTTTGCTTAGGCAACAAGCATGCGGTTATATCACTCGTCTTGTTTTTAATGTCCAAAACAATTTTGGCACTTGTTCAAGCTGACTTTTCAACGCTTGTTTAACTGCACTAAGACCCTTGGACACCCCCTCTGTGCTCTCTCTCTCACCCCTCTCGACAACTGAAGACGACAAGGCAAGATGCACGAAGAAATCCACTTCAAAGGACGACTGACGCTGATGACACTGACTGTGATTAACCACACGCAACCCGTAGGAGTGTGCTTTTCCCTCAAGAATGGAAAACCACACTAGACCAGACTAACCTCCACAAGCCTTTCCAGCTCAAAATTTCTGGTCACGTGTCTAGTACACGGACTTGCCAGAACTCGTGTAGGTCCCCAATAAGCCCCGCTAAGCACCAGGTTCCTTATGGAACAAGTGATCACCGTGAACAAGTATCCTTCAATATTAAGCTAGCACTGTAACCCTGATGCCATAAGAGGATCGTTCTCGGATATAGAGTATTAGATTGTCATGGTGATGATGATATGTGTCTTGAGGATACAACTAGACTATTTTGGTGGATCGTGAGACCCTTATAAACGTAGGTGGATTTGGTGGAACGAGTTAATATAGTAGCATAACCTATATAATTTGGAGTAAGATTCGATTTAGTAGGACAATTATGATCACGAACATTATTCTCGGTGGCATACATGACTTTAGCAAGTAGTTGGCTTGATGCCTTTACCATGATGACTCGGAGTAACAAGTAGACTTCATATTGGATTTGAGCCTTGGATTTAAAGAGGTAATCTTAATAGAGTATTGAGGATGACAAAGACCACATGGTTCGGAGTAAATTGGATTTAGCTCGGTAATTTTGATTATGATACCATGTTTCTCGGTGGATATAGAGTGCGTGTACTTGGAGTCGTCAGATTGGTTTACAACCTATAAGGTTTGGCCTTGGAGATTAGATGGCCATGATTATTGAAGTTGGTGGATATACTATGACGTAATTCTTGCAGTAATATGTGAATTATGAGGACTCTAAGCGACTATGTAGAACCCCAACAATGTTGGATTTGTAGGAATGATAGGTCCAGTAATGATTGATCGGATTGATGGATCACTTGGTCGGATTCATAGAAAGGAAACAGGATATTGGATTGGTGTACTACGTGTTTCCTTAATATAGTAATGCAGTACCCTGTTCATTATATGATCTAGCTGGACATTGGATTTGTAGCATCCCAGTGCAACCTTAGCAGCTTATATACCCCCCCCCCCGAGGTTCTTGCATAGTAATGCATGTGCATTTGGGGCTACACCATACTTGTAGTGTTTGGGTTTAGTTCTTCCTTCAACCCGGAGTTGACTAGCATGATCGGTGTGGAGTTGACCCACCTGGGATGATATCCTTGATGAGATGACGTGATGTTGTCTCAAGTTAGCGGTAGAACTACTGGCATCTAGGGAAAGTGCTTAGTGATAAGATGCTAAGTGTTCGCCACATCCTAAGTTCCTTGAGACCCTAAAGCTTCGTTGAGCCACAAGATGGACGGATTATGACCATAGAAGAAGACTCTAAGTCGTTAGAATGTGGCCAGTACCCGCCTATAGCAAGTCCCCGTCCTCCTCGCCTGACCCATGAGCATTGTGCTTATGTCATGTTTGGGGAAGGTATGTTGTCATCCTCACTGATGACATACTTATTCACCCAGTAAGAGGAAGAACACCTTAGTCGTGTTTGCACAAGCCCAGGAACGCCGATTGTTATGCCTCTTGAGGGTACGGTGTTATCTCGAGAAGGTGGGCTTCTCGAAGCAATCTCAAGACGACGGAAGTCTATCCTATTCAAGTCAAGACGAAGAACCGCAGTGACGAGGAAGCCACGACAACGTTGATAAAGCAACAGAAGTCAACCACCGACCGCGCACCGACCACATCAACGACGTCAAGAAGCCTCGACGATTCAAGATGATGAAGCCTTTGGACAAGAGAAAGAATCAGATGACCACTCTCCTTGGTCCAAATCAAGGACGAGAGTACTAGTAGGTAGTGGTGAAGACCTGCCAAAGGCGGTGCACCCACCCGCTGAGTCGCAGACCATGGGAATGGATGACTGCTCTATACTCTTGGGTAGCCAGCTTATCCAGAACCCCTCGCAACCCCCCCCCCCCCCCCAAGATGGCAGGACCATTCTGGACCTGACACTCCGAGCTTACAGTCGTAGGTGAGACCCAACCCGGACCCTTTCACGAGAAGCCTACGAAGACTATTTGCTACGATAGCTTGACTGCCGAAAGGAAGTCAAGGACTTCCTCGTAAGCAGGAAGCCATGCGAAGACTTTGGCAGTGCGTTCTAACACGAGACATCTTGATGTTACTAACCGACATGCGAAGCCCAGGACCAGAACCCAGACACACTATCTTGCCACGTATTCTGACTTGGAATGCACTTGCAAGCCAAAACCTTGCACGGACTTAGTTCACCAAGCCCTTGGACTCAGTCAAGCCTAACTTACTACCACACCCCACCCACGATCAGGCTAGGACGTGTGAAACATTCTAAGTTGTATCATCAAGCACCTCAAGACCACAACAACAACATGGGGACATGAACACTACCTCTGACTCAAGATTTTGTATCTCACCAACCCCTAGCCTAGAAATCTCGGGGACGAGATTTTCTTAAGGGGGTAAGGTCTGTCACACCCCAGTTTTTGGCATTCCTGACTAATTAACTTACTTCAAAAATTAGGACCAATTAAAAAAATTGTGAATGCTTGTGATGCTTGGAGTGACTATTGTTTGCTGTTTGCTTGAATGCATGTGATTGCTCCACATTAATCCTTGCCATCCTCCTAATCACCTTCTCATTCCATGATATCCTCGCTAATTATCATGCCATGTGTTTAGGATAAATATCTATTTTCACCAAATATTTTTTTCACCAAAAAGCATTTCCTTGAATTAAAACTTCAAAACCCTGAGATGAGGTTTGTACTACAAGTCCTCAAATTAGGGAATTTCTTTTGCACCAATTATTTTATTTAAAACCTAATATCAAAATGTCTTCCAAAAACCACCATATTATTATTTTAAAAGTTATTTTATTATTTTATTTAAAAACCTTTGTGTGATGCCAGAAATGGTCTCCTATGAAGGAAAGTTATTTTCATTGCCTTCAAAATATTTAAGAAAATTTAGGAAAACTCAGTGGATATAATTATTCCATATTTATAAGTTTCAACACATGGTCATGTTCAAAATATTGGGCAAACCCCTCCAAAACCATTCCTGCCTATTTCAAGCTTTTGAAACATTTCTATTAGAAATATTCTCAATAAATTCCAGTAAAATTCTAGCTTGTCATCTATGATATTCTTGATGATATTGCCAAGTTTCATTATAATCCAAGTTGATTTGGCTCCCCTAATCACTCTAAAATCCTATCTGTCCAGAATCAAATTTGAGCAGCTCTACATTGTGAAGTATCTCCAATTGTGCTCAAATTTGGTGGACATGTTCCAATACTCCAATAAGGCATCCACACCAAGTGGTATACCAAGCAGAATAGAAGAACTTGTCCTAGAACCCTCAAAACCCTCTCTGTTGATTTCTGACTTTGGTAAACTTTACATTATAAAGTTTTTCCAATTATCCTCAAACTTTTTGTGCATGCCTTAATGCTCAAATAATGCCCCTACACCAAACATTGGATTTGTGGGAATTTATTCGGATAGGGTTCTAAGCAGAAACCCATCTTTGCCCATTTGTGGGGTTTTCCAAGTCTACATTGGAAAACTTCTCCAGCAAATCCCAAATTTGGTGTGAAAGCCTATTTCCACCTATTATTTGACCCTGTTAAGTTTCATAGCCGTTGGAATTCATCTGGTGGCCCAACCACAGATCAAACACCTTATGTGCACTCACTAATTTGGCTTCTTTTGCCCCTTTCACTTTTACCCTTGAGCTCAACTTTCTACCACATTCTCACATAGTCATATTTTACCTCCAGTAACTTCCCCATGGCCACTGGTCAATTATTGGAGAAGGTTCCTTTGTAAGTTTCTCTCATTTCCACCCTTGTAAGCACAGTTTCGCCTCTCTTCTCATACTTCTAAAATTTTTATGGCCTTCTAAAATCCTTCCCCATTTTTAGAACCTTGGTCAACATTTTTGTGTGGCTTACTTGTGTTGCAATAAATAAATAGCTTCCTATTGCTATTTACTCCATAGTAGAAAACTCCTAGTATATTCATACGAACTCCAAATCCAGTGAAACCACTTCCTAAAAATTTCTAAACTCATTCTCTGTTAAATGGCTGCCTCCACTAATTTTTAACAGAATGAATTATGTGAGCTTCTTCAATAATCACCTATGCCTCCTTTCCTCCATTCAAACACCCCTGATGATCCAAACCCCTTGGCAAAGATTCAGGTATTTTTCTTATGACCAGAGAGGTCCAAGAAAAATATAACTTCTATTTTTGTGGCACTTTTATTCTGCTTGCTATGTGGCTACCTATGGTTGTTTCCGATGATAGTTGACGGTAGACGGAGTATTCGAAGTCGGAGCGGAATACCTCGAAGACCCCGAGGACTTACGTGAGCAAGGCAAGCAGCCCTTTGACCATGACTTGAGCATATAAATTGATGCATGCTAGAATAGCAAGTACTTTTCCGTTGCATGTGATCATAGTGCCGGTTCATCAATTGTGTGATGGTACCGAAGTCTTCTTCGAAGCACTTGCATGATAGTGATGTTATACATATGGCTCCTCGGAGCACAAGCATGATGAGCTTGATCCTACCATCTATGAGGATCATACTACTATGTTGTTGACTAGTAGAGTTAGAAAACCATTGCATGAGCATGATGATGAGTTAAATCAAAGGTTTTGGAAAAACTCCGTCGGGTGCCACTAATGCCCGAGGGTGATGATGAGATGGGTGGCCACTTTTGGTGAGGTGGTGCACCGGTGTTTTGTGTGAGTATGGTTTCGGAAATGGGATTAGATTTATGATGTGTCGACCGTCCCAACCTCACCTGTGCGATCATGTTACCCCTTTATGGGACAAGGCTTTGTTGATTACTCTGGTCGGTGCTAGCAAAGAGCCACGTTACTAGTGGCGGGAGTGATTGTAGTCGCTCTCGTGATGGGGTCGTGCCAGGAAGGGCGACTGTGCCATTTTTATGAGTTCTAGGCACACCGTTGGTCCCCGCATGGTTGATACTGTCCAGATTCGGTGCTCGTAAGACGTACAACATGTGGGCTGGGTACCAATCGAGTGTACCTCTTTGTCTAGTATCGTCAGGGGAAAGATGATAATCGGGTACTTACCTTGGGTATATGTGATATACCGTGAGTCGTAGATGACACGGAAGTTTCCCGGTTCTCGTGGGTACAGCGCGCAACCTCTGCACAGTGTCAAACTATTCGAATAACCGTGTCCATGGTCAAGGACAGTTTGGTAATCCTGCTTACACTATGTCCTGATATTTCCGCATAAACCAAGTGTGTGTGGGTGATTGCGTGTGGTGTTGGAAAGGTGTTGTTATGAAGGTAATAATATGACCAAGTTCGGTGACTTGGCATATAGGGTGTACCCGGATGGTTCAGCCCTCATCTGATATACTTGAGGATATGACCAAGTTCGGTGACTAGGCATATAGGGTGAACCCGGATGGTTCAGCCCTCAACAGATATGTTGATATCTGTAACCTGTTCTTCAAGAGTAATTCTTTAACTTGATGCATATTCATGATCATTCCACCCAGATGAGATACACTAGAGATGCATGATATTGTTATCCTTCACTGTCGTTGATTATATCGTGGGCTGTTTGCGAGTACATTCAAAGTACTCATTGGCTTGCCACTTGTTATTTCATTGACCAGATGTGAAAGACATGATATGGTGAATATTAACTCGGAGACGTTCTTGCGAGCTAGGATGCTTCCCAGTCAGAATGCCTGTAGGTTAAGGCTGATGGCATGGGTTCACGCTTTCAACCAATAATTCCGCTATTGGTCTAGTTTGGTGCTTTGGCCTTTAAGGCCCTATATATGTAAGACTCGACCAATAATTCCGCTATTGTATCCAATGGTATGAATGGATTTAAGACTCTTTTATTCGGTATCTGTGTTCGGTGAGCATTGATCTCTGGGATTACTGAGCACGCCGATTCTCGACTAGTAAGTCGGGGTCCCCACAGCCCTGTAGCCCCGTCCTATGCTCGGGGGCTGGGGGCTCTCGTGCAGGCGCTGCGTCGAAGGGAAGCGCCCCCTGAGGCCCCACATTATCAGGAAGGAGGGTGCAGGAAGGGGGGCAAAACATGGCTCTAGGTGGGGCCGCATGCGAGGGGAACGGCCCCTTCCCGGGGAGCCTCAGGCCAAGGACGAAGAAGACCACAGTAGGCTCACGTGTCGGGGGCTTGGGAGGAAGGACCCCATAGAGTACAAAAGAAGAAACCACGGGACGCTCGACGGACATAGGGGCGGGCAGCGCGGACTCGCCTCTCCTGTCGCTAGCAGGGAGCCTGCAGAACAATGACTCAGGAGGGAGGTGCCGAAAGAAAGACGAAAAATGGTCTCGAGCGCTTACTCGTCCACGGCGACCCATTTCCTCTTCACCGGGGCCCATTGCGTCGAAGGACGACCGTCCTCTGGCGACCTCCTCTTTTGGCCGACGTGGGGGACCTGGCGCGGAGGCCCAGCAACTCGCGATCGAAGCTTGGAGATGGGGACGACAAATTCCGCCGTCAGCTGATCGCCACCGCAAGCCCCGGCTCGACCCGGAGCAAGAGTGAGGGAGGCGGGCGGCAAAACACCACTCGCCCTGGCCGCGGAAGGGGCAGGGTGACTGGAGCTCACGAACACTTAAACCCCAAAGGTCAGCGCCCCTTGGGGGCGCACGTCCTTCCCAAGGAGGAACCCCCATTCGTCGGAGAGCGACATCTCCGCGAAGAGGGCTTCCGGGGCCTTGAACTTGTACAAAGGAAGACCGTTCAGGGGAAGCTCGTCGGGATCGCCGCCCGTCACCCGGCGGAGCAGCTCACGCAAGACGTCAGGAGGATGCGGCAAAACCTAGATCGTCATTGGGTCTTGAGGCCCCCTAAAGGTCCACATCAGGAGGGAGTGGCGCTAGAGGGGAGAAATCCGCCGACAGATGAACTCCCGCACCACCATTGCCATCGTCACCCCTGCCCGCTTCTGCTCCTCCATCGGGGTCAGGGCTGGCGCGAATCGAGAGTTGTTGAGCTCCCGGCGCGTCCACCCCTGATTCGGTGTTGCGGGGGTCGACAGAGGTCGGAACAGACCTCATGCCTCAGCCGCTTCGACCAGTACCCACTGCCGTCGGAACCCTTCCGCCTTGGGCAGGAGCATGGCGTCGAGAGCCCCTCGAGTTAATACGTCGGCTGCCTTCAATGACGCGCACCCGGAGCATTGCTGTTTAGAAAGCAGTTCGAGAGAAAAGGTGTGAAGGAATGCCATGGAAGGGGTAATGCCAACAAAATTCTCACATGGAAACGCGAAGGCCGAGAGGATAACAAAAGACCTGGGGTCAAGGTGGAGCGCATGGATCTGGTAATGCGATAGTACTACAACGAGGAAGCTCGAGAATGGCGGCAGTACCCTAGCGAGAAAAGCATGGATGTGAAGGGGAATCGCCGGGGCCGCCATCTCGCCCCGAGGCCATAAGCCTGGCCAGATTCTGGTAGCCCCCACTCGTTGGAGCTGGCAGCGACTACCAGGCGAACCTTCTCTAACACCTTGGAGTTCACTACCATCGACTGGCCCAACGCGGGCTGAGGCGTCGTCGGATTGACCGGATCCCCAGGACCCCCCTTTTTCCCCCTCCGGAGACATGGCGAGGAGGATTTAGGAAAAAAATGACATGGTGCGAGGCTCGGAGAGGGGAACCGGGACAGAACAGGAGGAAGAACCGGCGGCGAAATCGATAGGAGGCGGAGGCGGCTTGCAGACGCGGGTCGGGAGGTTCTGTGTGGAGAAGAAGGGTCTGCCGTTTAAAAGGCCTGGCCCGTAGGCATTTGGGGCCCGCAACGCTTCAGGCCGCCCTCAAGGCTTTGCCGAAAAAGCCAGTACATGCGCGCCTTGGACCCGGGGGCTACTCTCGGCGTTCTGGGAATGGGGGTACCCACATGAGCCTGCTTGCAGCCCAAGGCTGACCCACTTCATCAAGCAAGCACAATCGGGCACGGCACCACTCAAGGCAAGGTCCTCGCAAGGGGCCAAGACTCGCGAGGAGGAACAACATCAAGACCCGCAGGGGGCTCATCAGGATCCCTCCGGAGCGGTGGATATTTCGAGGTGAAACCCGGCCTCAGGAGTCAAGGATGACGCGGAGGAAGGACATGCGAGCAGCAGACAGCGGGACGGAGCAGTTTCCCCTTTAGTGCAAAGGGGGCCAGGACGAACCGGGGTTCCCAAGGCATATTCCAAAGGTTTCTTTTGTGGTGCAACAAGGCCATCACCGCCCGCCAGCAGGACAGACGCCATTCCTCGACCCGTGCCTGCAGCGCTGGCAGCCACTTTGCAGGCGATGAATACTTTTCGATAGGGGAAGCATGTTCCCATGTCCCCTTGAAAATTGGCCGTTGTGGGATCCCTTCCCGCCAAAACGATAATGGAAGAGGACTGGGGCATCTAATATATATAGAGAGATTAGGTTGCTTCATAGGGGATCGAATCCATTCATTTCGCCCACCTGCACCACACAAAGGCCACCAAGCCTCTGGAGGCTCTTGAGCGTTGTACCAGTACATCCACCAGCCTCCACGAGAGGCAATACACCAAAGCAGGAGTAGGGTATTACGCTTCTCAGCGGCCCTAACATGGGTTAGCTTTCATGTTTTGTGTCTTCCTCACCATCGAGCGAGTTCTCTGCCATCCCCAGCGAGTAGCGAGTTAGGTGAGGCGAGCCCGTGAGATATCTTCGTACACGCCCCTGAGTTCGAATCTTTAGGGTTTTGCGGAGCCCGAAATCCGACAGCGGCGGGTAGCACCGGGGCGGCAGCACCTCTAGAGGCCCTTGTCCTAATGGGCAAGGATGCGTTGCTCACACGTGGGGCCCTGACCAACGCCCTAGACATGCTCGCCCAACTCGAGGTGGATTTCTGGGACACCGAGGTGAGCCTGGCTGTGGAGCGTGTGAGGTTGGTTGTGGGGCGGCGCCAACTTGAGGCCTTCACCAAGGAGGTCCGAGGCGAGGCTGAGGCCGTTCACATGGAGGGCCAGCGGGAGGCCGCCGAAGCGAAGGCCGCCCTTGCGAGCACCCTTGCCGAGAAAGAGGCACTCGCCAAGCGCTCCGAAGAAGTGGAGGCCGGCTTCAAGGCGTTTCAGGAGGCCGTCAAGGCCCACAAAGCGAAGCTTGCAAACCATGGCACCAAGCTAATGAAGGCAGCAACCGAACAGGTTGCGGATCATGGGCGCATGGAGGAACTTCAGTGCGAGGTGGCCGAGGCTCAAGGCACCCATGCGAAGCAAGTGTCCAAGGTCATGATACTTCCATTTTGCATCATGTTTTCACGTTGATATTTATCGCTTCTTTGGCTGTTATTTCACTTCACGGTACTATTCTTATGCCTTTTCTCTCTTATTTTGCAAGGTTTACATGAAGAGGGAGAATACCGGCAACTGGCATTCTGGCCTGAAAGTGGAGCAAAGTTGAGATACCTATTCTGCGCAACTCCAAACACCGTGAAAATCAACGGAGATTTTTTTCCAAATATATAACAAATACTGGGCCGGAGAAGTACAGGAGGAGGGCCACGGGGTGGCCACAAGCCTGCACAGCGCGGCCACCCCCCCCTCCAGGTCGCGCCATGGGGGCTTGTGGGCACCCTGTTGGCCCACTTGCCCCCCTCTTTTTCTATATGGAGGGTTTCGTCCAGGAAAAAATCAGAAGGGAGCTTTTTCGTGGTTTCTCCGCCGCCACGAGGCGGAACTTGAGCAGAACCAATCTAGAGCTCCGGCAGGACGATCCTGCCGGGAAAACTTCCCTCCCGGAGGGGGAAATCGTCGCCATCGTCATCACCAACACTCCTCTCGTCGGAGGGGACTCATCACCATCAACATCTTCATCAGCACCATCTCATCTCCAAACCCTAGTTCATCTCTTGTAACCAATCTCCGTCTCGCGACTCCAATTGATACTTGTGAGGTTGCTAGTAGTGTTGATTACTCTTTGTAGTTGATGCTAGTTGGATTACTTGGTGGAAGAGTTTATGTTCAGATCCTTGATGCTACTCATTACACCTCTTATCATGATTATGATTATGCTTTGTGAGTAGTTACTTTTGTTCCCGAGGACATGGGATAAGTCATGCTAATAATAGTCATGTGAATTTGGTATTCGTTCGGTATTTTGATATGTTGTATGTTGTTTTTCCTCTAGTGTTGTTATGTGAACGTCGACTACATAACACTTCACCATTATTTGGGCCTAGAGTAAGGCATTGGGAAGTAGTAAGTAGATGATGGGTTGCTAGAGTGACCGAAGCTTAAACCCTAGTTTATGCGTTACTTCGTAAGGGGCTGATTTGGATCCACTAGTTTAATGCTATGGTTAGACTTTGTCTTAATTCTTCTTTCGTAGTTGCGGATGCTGGCGAGAGGGGTTAATCATAAGTGGGATGCTTGTCCAAGTAAGGGCAGTACCCAGGTGCCGGTCCACCCACATATCAAACTATCAAAGTAACGAATGTGAATCATATGAACATGATGAAACTAGCATGACAGAAATTCCCGTGTGTCCTTGGGAGCATTTTTCCTCTTATAAGACTTTGTCCAGGCTTGTCCCTTTCTACAAAATGGATTGTGCCACTTTGCTGCACCGTTGCTACTTTTGTTACTTGTTGCTTGCTACGAATCATCTCACCACACAATCACTTGTTACCGACAATTTTAGTGCTTGGAGATTTTTCCTTGCTGAAAACCACTTGTCAGATCCTTCTGCTCCTCATTGGGTTCGACACTCTTACTTATCGAAAGGACTACAATTGATCCCCTATACTTGTGGGTCATCAAGACTCTTTTCGGGCGCCGTTGCCGGGGAGTGAAGCGCCTTTGGTAAGTGGAACTTGGTAAGGAAACATTCATATAGTGTGCTGAAATTTCTTGTCACTTGTCACTATGGATACTAATCCTTCTAGGGGCTTGTTCGGGGTATCTTCACCTCGAACAGAAGCACAAAGAGTTGCTCCTCAAGTTGCTGGACCTACTGAAAATATTTGCTTTGAATTTCCTTCGGGTATGCTTGAGAAACTGATGGCTAATCCTTTTACAGGAGATGGAACATCACATCCAGACTTGCATCTGATCTGTGTAGATGAAGTTTGTGGTTTATTTAAGCTTGCAGGTGTGCCCGAGGATGAGGTCAATAAGAAGGTCTTTCCTTTATCTTTTAAGGATAAGGTGTTGACATGGTATAGGATATGTGATGATACTGGATCATGGGACTACAATCGGTTGAAATTGGAATTTCATCAAAAGTTTTATCCTATGCATTTAGTACATCGTGATCGGAATTATATTTACAATTTTTGGCCTCGTGACAGCGAAAGCATCGCTCAAACTTGGGGGAGGCTTAAATCAATGCTATATTCATGCCCCAATCATGAGCTCTCGAGAGAAATTATCATTCAGAACTTCTATGCTCGGCTTTCTCATGATGATCGCACCATGCTTGATACTTCTTGTACCGGTTCTTTTATGAAGAGAGATATTGACTTCGAATGGAATTTATTGGAGAGAATTAAACGCAACTCTGAAGATTGGGAGCTTGAAGAAGGTAAGGAGTCAGGTATGAATTTCACTTTTGATTGCGTTAAATCCTTTGTTGAGAAAAATACTTTTTGTGACTTTAGCGCTAAGTATGGACTTGACTCTGAGATAGTAGCTTCATTGTGTGAATCTTTTGCTGCTCATATTGATCTCCCCAAAGAGAAGTTGTTTAAATTTCATCCTCTCTTAGAATTCAACGTAGTTAAACCCACTCCAGTTGAAGAGAGAGTCATTGCCTATAATGATCCTGTGGTACCCAGTGCTTACATTGAGAAACCACCTTTCCCTGTTAGGATAAAGGATCATTCCAAAGCCTCAAGTGTGATACGTAGAGGCTATATTAGAACACCTACACCCCCTGAGAAAATTAGAGTTGAACCTAGCATTGCTCTTATCGAAGATCTTCTGTCTGAAGAAGTTGAGGGACACAATATTCACTTTTGTGAAGATGCTGCTCGAATTGCTAAACCTCGCATTAGAGACAAGCATAGGCTTGTTGTTGGCATGCCTATGGTTTCTGTTAAGATAGGAGATCATTGTTATCATGGTTTATGTGACTTGGGTGCTAGTTTTAGTGCAATACCTCAATCCTTATACGATGAAGTCAAAGATGAGATTGCACCTGTTGAGATAGAACCTATAGATGTCACTATTCAGCTTGCCAATAGAGATACTATCTGCCCTGTGGGAATTGTTAGGGATGTTGAAGTCTTGTGTGGTAAAATGAAGTATCCTGCTGATTTCCACGTTCTTGATACCGCTCAAGATAGCTTTTGTCCCATCATATTTTGCAGACCTTTTCTCAGTACCGGCAATGCTCATATTGACTGTGAGAAGCAAACTGTCACTGTTGGCTTTTAAGGTGTGTCACATGAGTTCAATTTCTCTAAGTTTGGTAGACAACCTCATGAAAAGTTGTTGCCTAGTAGGGATGAAACTATTTCCTTAGCCTCTATTGTCGTGCCTCCTACTAATCCCTTAGAGCAATACTTGCTTGAGCATGAAAATGATATGCATAAGGATGAAAGGGATGAAATAGAAAGAGTTGTCTTAGAACAATATCCTATCATTAAGAATAACTTGCCTGTTGAACTGCTTGGGGATCCACCTCGACCAAATGGTGATCCTATGTTCGAGCTTAAACAGTTGCCTGATACTCTTAAGTATGCCTATCTTGACGAAAAGGAGATATATCCTGTTATTATTAGTGCTAGCCTCTCAGAGCAAGAAGAAAATAAGTTACTAAAAACTCTGAGGAAGCACCGTGCTGCTATAGGATATACTCTTGATGATCTTAAGGGCATTAGTCCCACTCTATGCCGGCACAAGATCAAAACTGATCCTGAATTCAAACCAGTTGCTGATCATCAAAGGAGATTGAATCCTAAGATGAAAGAAGTAGTAAGAAAAGAAATATTAAAGCTCCTGGAAGCGGGTATTATCTATCATGTTGCTCATAGCGATTGGGTGAGTCCGGTGCATTGCGTTCCTAAGAAGGGAGGCATTACCGTTGTCCCTAATGATAAGGATGAGTTGATCCCACAGAGGATTATTACTGGCTATAGGATGGTGATTGATTTTAGGAAGTTTAATAAGGCCACTAGGAAAGATCATTACCCTCTGCCTTTTATCGACCAAATGCTAGAAAGACTATCCAAACACACACACTTCTGCTTTCTAGACGGTTATTCTGGTTACTCCCAAATACCAGTTGCACAATCTGACTAGGAGAAATCCACTTCACCTACCCTTTCGGTACCTTTGCTTATGGACGTATGCCTTTTGGTTTATGTAATACACCTGCCACCTTTCAAAGATGTATGATGGCTATATTCTCTGACTTTTGTGAAAAGATTGTTGAGGTTTTCATGGATGACTTCTCCATTTACGGGTCTTCCTTTGATGATTGCCTCAGCAACCTTGATCGAGCCTTGCAGAGATGTAAAGACACCAATCGGCAAAATGCCATACCCCACAGATACGAGAGGAATAAGAAGCTTCCTTGGTCATGCTGGTTTCTATAGAAGGTTCATTAAAGACTTCTCTAGGATTTCTAGGCCTCTTACCAACCTCTTGCAAAAGGATATTCCTTTTGTCTTCAACGAGGATTGTGAGGAAGCCTTCGAAATACTTAAGAGGGCTTTGATAAACGCACCTATTCTTCAACCACCTGACTAGAACTTACCTTTTGAGATCATGTGTGATGCTAGCGATTATGCTGTTGGTGTTGTTCTATGGCAAAGAGTCGATAGGAAGTTGAATGTTATTCACTACGCTAGTAAAACTCTAGACAGTGCCCACAGAAACTATGCCACTACAGAGAAGGAATTTTTAGCAGTCGTGTTTGCATGTGAAAAGTTCAGGTCTTACATAGTTGATTCCAAAGTCACTATTCACACTGATCATGCTGCTATTAAGTACCTCATGGAGAAGAAGAACGCTAAACCTAGACTTATCAGATGGGTTCTCTTGCTAAAAGAATTTTATCTGCACGTTGTTGACAGAAAGGGTGTTGATAACCCAGTAGCGGATAACTTGTCTAGGTTGGAGAACGTTCTTGATGACCCACAACCTATTGATGATAGCTTTCTCGATGAGCAATTGAATGTCATCAATGCTTCACGTAGTGCACCGTGGTATGCTGATTATGCAAACTATATCGTTGCCAAATACATACCACCTGGTTTCACGTACCAGCAAAAGAAGAAATTCTTCTTTGACTTGAGACATTACTTTTGGGATGATCCTCACCTTTATAAGGAAGGAGTAGATGCTGTTATTAGACGTTGTGTACCTGAACATGAACAGGGACAGATCCTACAGAAGTGTCACTCCGAGGCCTACGGAGGACACCATGCGGGAGATAGAACTGCACACAAGGTATTGCAATCAGGTTTCTATTGGCCCACTCTCTTCAAGGATGCCCGTAAGTTTGTCTTGTCTTGTGACGAATGTCAAAGAATAGGTAATATTAGCAAACATCAGGAAATGCCTATGAACTATTCACTTGTCATTGAACCATTTGATGTCTGGGGCTTTGATTATATGGGACCTTTTCCAAAATCCAACGGGTATACGCATATCTTAGTTGTTGTTGATTACGTCACTAAGTGGCTAGAAGCTATCCCCACTAGTAGTGCTGATCACAACACTTCTATCAAGATGCTGAAAGAAGTTACCTTCCCTAGATTTGGAGTCCCTAGATATCTAATGACAGACGATGGTTCCACTTCATTCATGGTGCTTTTCGTAAAATGCTTGCTAAGTACGATGTCAACCATAGAATTGTGTCTCCCTACCACCCTCAGTCGAGTTGTCAAGTAGAGCTAAGCAATAGAGAGAGTAAACTGATTCTGCAAAAGACTGTCAACAGGTCTAGAAAGAATTGGTCTAAGAAGCTCAATGATGCACTGTGGGCTTATAGAACTGCCTATAAGAATCCCATGGGCATGTCTCCGTACAAAATGGTGTATGGTAAAGCATGTCATTTACCTCTTGAGCTAGATCATAAATCTTATTGGGCAATCAAAGAGCTCAACTTTGATTTCAAACTTGCCGGTGAGAAGAGGTTATTCGACATTAGCTCGCTTGATGAGTGGAGAACTCAAGCATATGAGAATGCCAAGCTCTTCAAAGAGAAGGTTAAGAGGTGGCATGATAAGAGGATACAAAAGCGTGAGTTCAATGTAGGTGATTATGTCTTGCTATATAACTCTCATTTAAGATTCTTTGCAGGCAAGCTTCTCTCTAAATGGGAAGGTCCCTATGTTGTTGAGGAAGTATATCATTCCGGTGCTATCAAGATCAACAACACGGAAGGTAATTGTCCGAGAGTGGTAAATGGGCAGAGAATCAAGCATTATATCTCAGGTACTCCCATAAATGTTGAAATCAATATCATCAATACCATAACTCCGGAAGAATACCTAAGGGATATTTATCAGCCTGTTCCAGACTCTGAAAACGAAGAGGTATGTGATTCGGTAAGAAAACAGAGTCCAAAACTTTTCGAGTAGAAATTTTTCTCCGTTTTGGAATATTTGAAAAAATACAAAAAATGGAGGTAGTCCGGAAAGTGCGCGAGGAGGCGACAAGCCTACACGGCGCGGGCCCACCCCCTGGCCGCGTCGTGAGGGCTTGTGGCCACCTCGTGCGCCTCCCGAACTCCGTTTTCGTGCAGGGAACTCCTTCTGGTCTGGAAAAAAAATCATTATATATACTTTCGTTTGGTAACTCCGCCTATGTTGTCTCAGCATAGCCGGTCCCAAGCTCGGGTAAAGGAGGAGGGTTGTGATAGGCGTGGCGAGCCAACGTGGAAAACCCAGCCACTCTTATGGAGATGAAACCCAAAGGAAACTCATTGGGGCGTAACCCTCTTAGCGACGCGCCACATCGGAACCCGGGTGTGGTGTCAAATGGGCAAGGGTCGGGCCATCTCCCCCTTGGTGGCATGTCGTATCTTGATCTGGATACGGTGATAAGTGAGCAAGGGTCGGGTCGCTGCATCCTTAGTGGCGCGCTGCACCGATGCCCCGCTATAGTGAAAAATGAGCAAGGGTCTTCACTTTTGACTCGACGAGTGCGGAGGGTAAGGAAGTTAGCCGAGCCTAGGAGGATACGCTTAGGTAGCTGGAACGTAGGGTCCCTGACGGGTAAGTTACAGGAGCTAGTTGATACGGCGGTGAGGAGGCATGTTGATGTCCTATGTGTCCAAGAGACCAAATGGAAGGGACAAAAGGCGAAGGAGGTGGAGGATACCGGCTTCAAGTTGTGGTACACGGGGACAACTTCAAACAAGAATGGAGTAGGCATCTTGGTCAACAAGAGCCTTAGGGATAGAGTTGTGGACGTTAAGAGGCAAGGGGACCGGATGATCCTTGTCAAGCTGGTAGTTGCGGACTTAGTCCGCAATGTTATCAGCGCGTATGCCCCGCAAGTAGGCCACAATGAGAGCACTAAGAGGGAGTTCTGGGAAGGCCTGGAGGACTTGGTTAGGAGGGTACCTATTGGTGAGAAGCTCTACATAGGAGGAGACCTCAATGGCCATGTGGGTACATCTAACATAGGTTTTGAAAGGGTGCATGGGGGCTTTGGCTATGGCATCAGGAACCAAGAAGGAGAAGATGTCCTGAGCTTCGCTCTAGCCGACGACATGGTTGTAGCTAACACCCTCTTTAGGAAGAGAGAATCCCATCTAGTGACGTTCAGTAGTGGTCTACACTCTAGCCAGATTGATTTTTTCCTCTCTAGAAGAGAAGACAAACGCGCTTGCATTGATTGTAAAGCGATAACTGGAGAGAGTGTTGTCCCGCAACATAAGCTTGTGGTTGCTGACTTCCGCTTTAGGATTCGTGTCCAACGGGATAAGCGCGTCAAAGTCGCTAGAACGAAGTGGTGGAAGCTCAAGGGGGAGGCATCCCAGGCTTTCAGGGAGAGGGTCATTAAGGAAGGCCCTTGGGAGGAAGGATGCGATGCAAACTTCATGTGGACGAGTATGGCGACCTTCTTGCAGAAGGTCGTTGTAGAGGAGTTTGGGGTGACCAAGGGAAGTAGAAGGCAAGCTAAGGACACCTGGTGGTGGAACGATGAGGTCCATAAGGTTATTAGGGAGAAGAAGGACAGTTTCAGATGCCTATATCTGGACAGGAGTGCAGCTAACATGGAGAAATATAAGGTGGTGAAGAAGGCTGCAAAGCGGGCGTTGAGTGAAGCGAGAGGTCGGGCGTATGAGGACCTCTACCAACGTTTAAACACTAAGGAAGGCGCAAGGGGCATCTATAAGATGGCCAAGATTAGGGAGAGGAAGACGAGGGATGTCGGCGAAGTCAAATGCATCAAGGACGGAGATGATCAGCTTCTTGTGAAGGATGAGGCGATCAAGCGTAGATGGTGGGAGTACTTTGACAACCTTTACAATGGAGAGGTTGACAGCTCTACCATTGAGCTAGATGACTCCTTTGATGATACCAGCATGTGCTTTGTGCGACGTATCCAGGAGTGTGAGGTTAAGGAGGCGTTAAAAAGGATGAGAGTAGGCAAGGCGATGGGTCCTGATGGTATCCCCATCAAGGTGTGGAGAGGCCTTGGAGACATAGCGATTGTATGGCTAACTAAGCTTTTCAACCTCATTTTTCGGTCAAACAAGATGCCCGAAGAATGGAGGCGGAGTATTTTAGTACCAATCTTTAAGAACAAGGGGGATGTTCAAAGTTGTACTAATTACCGCGGAATCAAGCGGATGAGCCATACTATGAAGCTATGGGAGAGAGTCATTGAACACCGCTTAAGAAGGCTGACAAGCGTCACCAAAAACCAATTTGGTTTCATGCCTGGGAGGTCTACCATGGAAGCCATCTTCTTGGTACGACAGCTGATGGAGAGATACAGGGAGCAAAAGAAGGACCTTCATATGGTGTTCATTGATTTGGAGAAGGCCTGTGATAAGATACCTCGGAATGTCATGTGGTGGGCCTTGGAGAAACACAAAGTCCCAATAAAGTACATTACCCTCATCAAGGATATGTATGATAATGTTGTGACAAGTGTTCGAACAAGTGATGGCGACACTGATGACTTTCCGATTAGAATAGGGCTACACCAAGCGTCAACTTTGATCCCTTATCTTTTTGATTTGGTGATGGATGAGGTCACAAGGGATACACAAGGAGATATTCCATGGTGTATGCTCTTTGCGGATGATGTGGTGCTAGTCGATGATAGTCGAACGGGGGTTAATGGAAAGTTAGAGTTCTGGAGGCGGACTCTAGAATAGAAAGGTTTTAGGCTTAGTAGAACTAAAACTGAATACATGAGATGCAGTTTTAGTGCTACTAGGCATGAGGATGGAGAGGTTAGCCTTTGTGGGCAGGTGGTACCGGAGAAAGACACATTTCGATATTTGGTGTCCATGTTGCAGAAGGATGGCGATATCGATGAAGATGTGGGCCACTGAATCAAGGCTGGGTGGATGAACTCGCGCCAAGCTTCTGGCGTACTGTGTGACAAGAGAGTGCCACAAAAGCTAAAAGGCAGGTTTTATAGGACAGCTATCCGACCTGCGATGTTGTATGGCACAGAGTGTTGGCCAACCAAGAGACGACATATCCAACAGTTAGGTGTAGCAGAGCTGCGCATGTTGAGATGGATATGTGGCCACACAAGGAAGGATCGGGTACGGAATGACGATATAGGAGAGAGACTTGGGGTAGCACCGATTGAAGAGAAGCTGGTCCAGCATCGTCTCAGATGGTTTGGACATATTCAACGGAGGCCACCGGAAGCCCCGGTGCATAGCGGATAGATAAAGCATGCTGAGAATGTTAAGAGGGTCGTGCTAGACCAAACTTGACATGGGAGGAGTCCGTTAAGAGAGACCTGAAGGTTTGGAATATCGACAAAGACTTAGCCATGGACAGGGGTGCGTGGAAGTTAGCTATCCATGTTCCAGAGTCATGACTTGGCTTCAAGATCTTATGGGTTTCAACTCTAGCCTACCCCAACTTGTTTGGGACTGAAAGGCTTGGTTGTTGTTGTTGTTGTATATACTTTCGTTTGGTCTGACCCCGTATCACGCAGATTCCCTCTGTTTTTTGTTTCGAGCCTGTTTCTCTTGCAGATCTAGATCGCCATGACTTCCTCAAAAGTTCCTAAGGACAAGACCTTCGAGAAGGTCATCAATCCCTACCTCACGGAAGTGCTGCAACACCCTCAATCTATTGAGATGCGTGAGGGGATGTTGCACATCCGTGATGTTGAGGGGCCTAAGAAGACCGGAAGCGTGGAGACGAGGCTCGAAGCAATGGAGCAACAAGTCTTCAAGTGCCAAGGGATGGTGGAGGTGGACTCAATGCCAACCACATGATGATCACGGAGTTCACCAACAAGCACAAGATGGATGCCAATGACATTGGAAGCACCTCTCCAGGCTCTATGACAGGGTTGATCAACTCCAGGGCGAGATCTATGACCTGCAGAACCAAAACTGTGAGTATGAGTATAGATTTAAATCAATACGGTTGGCTGCAGATTTGAGGATTCCGGCGACTCCTTCATCTTTCCATGATGGAGCACCTATGCCTTGGAAGATGGAGGATCAAACTCATGTTGCAACAACTCCACCATCACCACCAAAGGAAGACAACTGAGCATTGGTATGGGCAATCCCCTTGGCTTTTGCCAAGCTTGGGGGAGTTGCCCCGGTATCGTATCACCATCACATCTTTTGCCTTTACCTTTGTTTTTAGTTTTCCTTTTCAGTTTTCTCTTTTTCTAGTTCAGTAAAGTCTTAGTGTTTTAGTCTTCAGTTTTGCTTTGTGTCACCCCCGATGTATTCTTGCTCGTGAGCCTTATAATAAAGAATGTCTTAGTTGAAGGGTTTCGCCTCTTGCCATGATCAAAAGAGTGAGAATGGAACAAAGCATGAAAGATCATGTAGTGATCTTGTGGGAAGTGATGGCTTCACATATAAAAAGAATGAGGATTGAAACTTGTTGAGGGTAGGCAAACATAGACTTTGGTCATTGTTGCAATGAATAGGAAGTGATAAGGAAGGAGAGGTTCACATATAAATATATCATCTCTGACACCATCTATGATTGTGAACACTCACCAAACTTTTACATGCCTAGAAGTAGATGTTGGACAAGGAAGACAACATAATGAATTGTGTTTACTTGGCTCTGAACAATTTTATATGATTAGAGATCCCTTAGTATGTGACATTGCTTCCACCTCACATTAGCCAAAACTCCCGCACTAAGTAAAGATACTACTTGTGCATCCATAAACCTTCAAACCAGTTTTGCCATGAGTGTCCACCATACCTACCTATGGATTGAATAAGATCCCTCAAGTAAGTTGTCATCGGTGCAAGCAATAAAAATTGCTCTCTAATATGTATGATCTATTAGTGTGTGGAAAATAAGCTTTATACGAACCTGTGATGAGGAAGACATAAAAGCGACAGACTGCATAACGAAGTTCTTTATCACAGGACGCAATATAAAGTCACGTTCCTCCGCACTAAGAGGACACACATCCAAACCTCAAAAGCGCATGACAACCTCTGCTTCCCTCTGCGAAGGGCCTATCTTGTACCTTTACTTTTTGCCCTGGAAAGAGTCATGGGGATCTTCACCAATTCCCTATTTTGCCTTTGTCTTGGCTACCGTCACATGCTTGGGAAAGATCTATATTCATATGTCAACTTGGAGGTAAGTATTCATGAATTATTATTGTTGACATTACCCTTGAGGTAAGCAGTTGGGAGGCAAAACTATAGGCCCCTATCTTTCTCTGTGTCCAACTGAAACTTTGATCTCATGAGTACCACGTGAGTTGTAGCAATTGTAGAGAACGAAAGAATGATTGAGTATGTGGATTTGCTTTACCATCTCTTATTTGACTCTTTCTGATGTTGTGATAAATTACAATTGCTTCAATGACTAAAGGCTATCGGTTGTTACTTCTCGGTAAGGTTCTTGATCCATGCTTTACTTTGTGAAGGAATTATCACTTTGGCATAAGAGATTATATGTTGGTATTGATGTTCTGATCATGATCATGATGCATGCATGTTCGTATCTTGTTTTGTCGACACCTTTCTCCCCGAACATGTGGACATATTCATTTAGCTCGGCTTTCGCTTCAGGACAAGCGAGGTCTCAGCTTGAGGGAGTTGATACGTCCATTTTGCATCATGTTTTCATGTTGATATTTATCGCTTCTTTGGCTGTTATTTCACTTCACGGTACTATTCTTATGCCTTTTCTCTCTTATTTTGCAAGGTTTACATGAAGAGGGAGAATACCGGCAACTGGCATTCTGGCTTGAAAGTGGAGCAAAGTTGAGATACCTATTCTGCGCAACTCCAAACGCCATGAAAATCAACGGAGATTTTTTTCCCAATATATAAAAAATACTGGGCCGAAGAAGTACCAGAGGAGGGCTAGGGGTGGCCAAAAGCCTGCACGGCGCGGCCACCCCCCAGGCCGCACCATGGGGGCTTGTGGGCACCTTGTTGGCCCACTTGCCCCCCTCTTTTGCTATATGGAGGGTTTCGTCCAGGAAAAAATCAGAAGGGAGCTTTTTCGTGGTTTCGCCGCCGCCACGAGGCGAAACTTGAGCACAACCAATCTAGAGCTCCGGCAGGATGATCCTGCCGGGGAAACTTCCCTCCCGGAGGGGGAAATCGTCGCCATTGTCATCACCAACACTCCTCTTGTTGGAGGGGACTCGTCACCGTCAACATCTTCATCAGCACCATCTCATCTCCAAACCCTAGTTCATCTCTTGTAACCAATCTCCGTCTCGCGACTCCGATTGGTACTTGTGAGGTTGCTAGTAGTGTTGATTACTCTTTGTAGTTGATGCTAGTTGGATTACTTGGTGGAAGAGTTTATGTTCAGATCCTTGATGCTACTCATTACACCTCTGATCATGATTATGATTATGCTTTGTGAGTAGTTACTTTTTGTTCCCGGGGACATGGGATAAGTCATGCTAATAATAGTCATGTGAATTTGGTATTCGTTCGGTATTTTGATATGTTGTATGTTGTTCTTCCTCTAGTGGTGTTATGTGAACATCGACTACATAGCACTTCACCATTATTTGGGCCTAGAGGAAGGCATTGGGAAGTAGTAAGTAGATGATGGGTTGCTGGAGTGACAGAAGCTTAAACCCTATTTTATGCGTTACTTCGTAAGGGGCTGATTTGGATCCACTAGTTTAATGCTATGCTTAGATTTTATCTTAATTCTTCTTTCATAGTTGCGGATGCTTGCGAGAGGGGTTAATCATAAGTGATATTCTTGTCCAAGTAAGGGCAGTGCCCAAGCGCCGGTCCACCCACATATCAAACTATCAAAGTAACGAACGCGAATCATATGAACATGATGAAACTAGCATGACAGAAATTCCCTCTTATAAGACTTTGTCTAGGCTTGTCCCTTGCTACAAAAGGGATTGGGCCACTTTGCTACACCGTTGCTACTTTTGTTACTTGTTGCTTGCTACGAATCATCTCACCACACAATCACTTGTTACCGACAATTTCAGTGCTTGCAGATTTTTCCTTGCTGAAAGCCACTTGTCAGATCCTTCTGCTCCTCGTTGGGTTCGACACTCTTACTTATTGAAAGGACTAAGATTGATCCCCTATACCTGTGGGTCATCAGGACAACGCCAAGCTGATCGCCCCGGAGGAGAGGATCCGGGCCGCTGCCGATGTCAAGGCACCAGCGGATCATGCGGCAATCTCCGCTCTCGAACTGAGGGCCTGCCTGGCCCCGAGCTGTATTTGCAGGCTTGGCTTGAGTGCCCCTTCGTTCCTCCGGACACCTACTATGTCGAGTTTTCTTCCGAGCTCGTGAAGGAACTCGAGGGTGCGGCCAAGAAGGTGGACATCATCCTTGAGGAGGAGTACCGCGACCTTTTCTTTGTGGGAGCGACCCACGTCTTCAACCATCTCCTCCTTCGTGATCCCCACTTAGAGTTCGAAGATGTGATGGGCCCCATGCCCGAGGAGTCCCGCGACAACTTGGCGACTGCCATGGAAGGCCACGTGAACACACTGCTAGGGAAGTTCTTCTGCGATGATGGCGAGGAGCCCGACAAGAAGGCCCCTGCCTTGCCCTGAAATAGATTACCCTTGCCTCGGGGAGGTGTCAGACAACATCTTTATTGTATGGAACAATTTGAATTTTGTAATAACTATTTTTGATTAGTAATTTCTCTTTCTGTGCTTGGGTTTCCTCTCGCTTTCCTTTGTGCTCCGCGTCAGCAGGGCCCAACTCTACGTGTATCTCAACCGCCACTGGGTCACCAGGTGGTGAGAGGCTACATTACTAGTGAAGGTCCTTATTCACGATGCTCAGAAACTCCCTTTGATGCGTAAGAGACTCACTTTAGGGCCTTTGCGTTCACTTTTGGGAGCCTTTGCACTCTGCGTCGGCAGGGCGCAACCTTGCACATATCTCAATCGCCACTAGGTCACTAGGGGTGAGAGGCTATAGGACTAGTGAAGGTCATGAGTCGTGATGCTCAAGACCCCCCCCCCTTCACGTGCAAGCAGCTCCCTCAAGGGCCCTAGCACTCACCGCTAGGAGCCTTTGCAATCTACATCCGAAAGGCCCAACCCTGCGCGTATCTCAACCGCCACTAGGTCACCAGGGGCTGAGAGGCTACATGGCTAGTGAAGGTCCTGAGTCGTGATGCCAGTAACCCCCCCCCCCTTGACACGCAAGCAGACCGCATTTCGTGATGAGGGCCTTGTACTCTGTGTCCGCACGACCCAACCCTGCGCATATCTCAACCACCACTGGGTCACCACGGGGTGAGAGGCTACACGTCTAGTGAAGGTCCTGAGTCGTGATGCTTAGGAACCTCCCTTGACGCGCAAGCGGCTCTCACATGAATGAATTGGTCAGAGCATTGTGCACCTGCCTGCTTACGCTGGGATATCGCACAGGATACAACACACCAAGGACCTAAGGAGGTGACATGCACGGGGGTGAGCCCACGAGACAGAGCTCGATCGCTTGGATTTTTTAGTGATACAGGGATGAATCCGAGCACAGGGTCCGTGTCCTAGCCCCCGCCTATGCAAGCTACAAAGGGAAGCTGTCAAGCGTGGAGCTCTAACGTTCCTCCCCAGTGCGATGCATGGGGCTTCCACTTGGGCGTGGGCATAGTCACAGTTCGAAAGTAATTCCGCCAGCGTGCAGCATGGGTACTGTTGGAAATATGCCCTAGAGGCAATAATAAATTAGTTATTATTATATTTATTTGTTCATGGTAATCGTTTATTATCCATGCTATAATTGTATTGATTGGAAACACAAATACATGTGTGGATACATAGACAAAACACTGTCCCTAGGAAGCCTCTAGTTGACTAGCTCGTTGATCAAAGATGGTCAAGGTTTCCTGACCATAGGCAAGTGTTGTCACTTGATAATGCGATCACATCATTAGGAGAATGATGCGATGGACAAGACCCAAACTATAAACGTAGTATATGATCATGTCAGTTTATTGTTACTGTTTTCTGCATGTCAATGTATGTGTTCCTATGACCATGAGGTCACGCAACTCCCGGACACCGGAGGAATACCTTATGTGTATCAAACGTCGCAACATAACTGGGTGACTGTAAAGGTGCTCTACAGGTATCTCCAAAGGTGTCTGTTGGATTGGCATGGATCAAGACACGGATTTGTCACTCCGTGTGACGGAGAGGTATCTCGGGGCCCACTCGGTAATACAACATCACAACAAGCCTTGCAAGCAATGTGACTAAGGAGTTAGTTACGGGATCTTGTATTACAGAACGAGTAAAGATACTTGCCGGTAACGAGATTGAACTAGGTATAGAGATACCGACGATAGAATCTCGGGCAAGTAACATACCGAAGGACAAAGGGAATAGTATACGGGATTATGTGAATCCTTGACATAGAGGTTCAACCGATAAGATCTTCGTAGAATATGTAGGATCCAATATGGACATCCAGGTCCCGCTATTGGATATTGACCGGAGAGTGTCTCAGGTCATGTCTACATAGTTCTCGAACCCGCGGGGCCTGCACAGTTAAGGTTCGGCGACGTTTCGGTATAGTTTAGTTATAGGTGTTGGTTACCAAAGGTTGTTCGGAGTCCCAAATTAGAACACAGACGTCACGAGGGTTTCCAGAATGGTTCAGAAACGAAGATTGATATATAGGATGGTCTCATTTGGTCTCCGGAAAGATTTCGGGCATTACAGGTAGTGTACCAGGAGTGACGAATGGGTTCCGGATCTTCACCGGGAGGGGCCCAGCCACCCGGAAGTGAGCCTAGTGTCCCAGGGGTGGCACACCATCCCTTAGTTGGCTGGTGAGGCCAGCCGAAGTGGGCTATGGCGCTAGGAAGAAAAAACCAAAGAGAAAAGAAAAAACAAGAGGGAGGTGGGAAGGAAGAGGAGGACTCCTCCTTCCCAAACTGAATTGGAGTTGGAGTCCTCCTCTCCTCCTTGGCAGGGTCCCTAGGGGAACCCTTGAGCCCCAAGGCTAGCCCATCTTGTCCTACTATATATACTAGAGGATATAGGATTTTTGAGACACAACTTTGCCACGTGGAGATCGTCATCGAGTTGTACGTGTGCTGAACGTGGAGGTGTCGTTCGTTCGGTACTAGATCAGGACGGATCGTGGGACGATGGTGATTTGAATCACGAAGGTGTACCACTTCATCAACCGCATTTATTAACGGTTCCCGGTTAGCGATCTACAAGGGTATGTGGATCCGATCGCCCTCTCGTAGATGAGCATCACCATGATAGGTCTTCATGTGCGTATGATTTTTTTCCCATGCAATGTTCCCCAAGAGTGGCATCATGAGCTAGGTCCATGTGTAGATGTAATGTCGAGTAGAACACAAACATTTTTGTGGGCGTAGATGTTCGATTTGCTGCCCTCCTTAGTATTTTCTCGATTCGGTGGCATTGTTGGATTGAAGCGGCCCGGACCAACATTACTCGTACGCTTACGAGAGACCGGTTTCATCGACCAACATGCAACTCGTTGCATAAAGATGACTGGCGGGTGTCGGTTTCTTCAACTTTAGTTGAATTGTAATTGACCGAGGCGGTCCTTGGAGAGAGGTTAAATAGCAATTTGCACATCTCCGTTGTGGTTTTTGCGTAAGTAAGATGCGATCATACTAGATACCCATAGTAGCCACGTAAAACATGCAACAGCAAATTAGAGGACGTCTAACTTGTTTTTGCAGGGTATGCTTGTCATGTGATATGGCCAAAGACATGATGTGATATATTGGATGTATGAGATGATCATGTTGTAATAGTTAATATCGACTTGCACATCGATGCCACGGCAACTGGCAGGAGCCATAGGGTTGTCTTTAAACTAACGCTTGTGCTTGTAGATGAGTTTACTATATTGCTAGGTTGTAGCTTTAGTAGTGATAGCATAGATAGCATGACAACCTCGATGGCGGCACGATGGTGAAGATCATGATGATCGAGATCATGGTGTGGTGCCGGTGACGATGAAGATCATGCCGGTGCTTTGGTGATGGAGATCAAGAAGCACAAGATCATGGCCATATCATGTCACTTATGAATTGCATGTGATGTTAATCCTTTTATGCACCTTATCTTGCTTACAATGACGGTAGCATTATAAGGTGATCCCTCACTAAAATTTCAAGCTAAAATTGTGTTCTCCCCGACTGTGCACCGTTGCGACAGTTCATCGTTTCGAGACACCACGTGATGATCGGGTGTGATAGACTCAACGTTCACATACAACGAGTGCAAAACATTTGCCCACGCGAAACACTCGGGTTAAACTTGACGAGCCTAGCATGTACAGACATGGCCTCGAAACACAAGAGACCGAAAGGTCGAGCATGAATCATATAGTTGATATGATCAACATGGATATGTTCACCACTGAAACTATACTCAACTCACGTGATGATCGAATTTGTAGCGACCCGACTCAAAACGAGTCAAGCCTATGTGTTTCTGTGCCATCCCTGGATCAGTATGCTGGCACACACAGTACATCAATGTATATATCAAAGTGCAATCACATGTAAACAAAGTGTGAAACTGATATATACCTTAATTATCTCAGCGGAAGCGGTCAAGGGAGTGGAGTCCCAATAAACACCAACGGCAAGTTTAGTGTAGACCGTAACCCTGAATCGTACTCTTACTCGTCGAAGAAAAATATCTGCAACATAAGACGTTGCAGCCGTGTAGGTCAGCATATTGGATATGCCGGCAAGTCACATAAGAGAGGGGTGAAAAGTAATCATCTATACTATATGCATATATGGCAGGTGGGGTTGTAAGTTTTAGCGTAAAGCAAATTTTTCTCCTACAACAAGAGAGGGCTAAAAGAAAAATGTTACTACATAGTTGGTTGTTAACGAGATGGTTCCGCCAACCAGTTCTCGTACCCGAGTTGTCAATAATTACCCTCATCAAATATATATAATGGTGTTGAGAAATCCAGATAACTTCAGTTCCTTTGGCTCAAGTTGTCCATGACCGTGGACACGGCTAATCGATTAGGTTTGAGTACTCTGTAGAGTTTTGCACACGTTCCCCACAAGATTTGATCGCCTCTGAGTATGTCCTCGCACTTCAGGGTGTTTGAAGACCGGATGATCAAAACACGGTCTTTCAACGGGTCCCTCTGAATCCCTGTCGGTGCCCATCCATTCCTACCGTTCGTCTACATCTGCTAGCACCGCCTGTCCAGAGTCGCCGCGTTGTCCAACCAAGCCAGTGCCCATAATGACTTGTGGCTGTGCAGGTAAGCCTTGGGTCTTGAAAATATCCGTCCGTCTCTTTGAGCCTGGGTGAAGCTTTCCGCAGGATGACATGGCCTCTCCAGCATCCCGGGCATCCACTTGGTTCTCCAGGGAGCCGATCAACCGTCCTTCACCCAGAGTTGCATTGCGTCCAAGGTCTTGAAAATCTTGTCTTAGCCGGTCTTGATTATTTAATCAACCTCGCATCACTCGTGATATACACTCAACCGATAACCCGTCTACTCAAGCAGAGCATTAAGAAATTGTCGTCACGGGGCCAACTATCGGGGTTGTTGTGTTCCTACCACATGATACTACAACTTATACTAAAATTTCCAAGTACCTAAGCAGCATGCAATTGGGCATAGGATGGTAGTACTACAATGCATAAAACATAGGTGATAGTATGATCAAAGTGACTTGCCTGGTGATATTGACGAAGAAGAATTTCTCGAGAAAATAACTTGATAGAGTACTCGTCACTCTCCGATGAAATCTATATAACAAACATATCATTCACATAAGCACTCATACTAGCAATCATTCTAGCAATCAAAACAAAAGAGAGAGCGAATAGGAATCCGAAGGAAACTTCAAATAAGACTAGGGAGTCTTCTACTACGTCAAACACTAAATAGTTTTTGTCTAACAGAAAATAATAACAAGGAACTAAGATATAAGTTTAACTAAGATAAAATAAAATATTTTTCACAAAACTATTTGAAAGTATTTCCAAACGGGATTTGAAACAGTGGAGAAACCAATTGCAAGTTACTAAGGAACTAGAATTTATTTCATGAAAACAAATAAAAATAAAAATCAAAACTTGTTGCAAACCTACTGTTATCTAACATAAAACCAAATATAAACTTTCTCAAATATAAAAGAAACTAATTTAAAAACAAATATAGAAAAAGAAATAGCTATAATCCTAAAAGAACTAAAACAGAATCTGTTTTGGTAAAAAACCCAATTAAAAATAATTTAAAAAAACTGAAACTTAAACTACTGAAAGATATGATCAATAGGAAGCACTAGCAAAAAGAATCAAATTAAAAGCTATTTTTAATCTCCCGGAATAAGCAAAACAAGCTTTAATTCAAATCTGATCTAACTCAATTTTTATAAATCCAAACATAGACAAATTATATATCTACAGAAACTATATAAAATTTTTGATCCAACGCAAAAAGAATCACCTAATTCGGAGTTGTATACTAATAGATATGAATTTTCTTAGATTGCAATTTTCTGAAAAAACTGCAATACGGGATTTCGTGAATTTCACCATGGGTGACACAGAGGAAGAACTCCGGCGAGGTAGCTGCTCCGGCGAGGTAGCTGCTCCGGCGAGGTGGGGAGGTCGCCGGCGGGGAACGGCGGAGGGGGTCCCGGAGGCGAGGAAGGGGGCGTCAGGTGCTCCTGGGCGTTCTTCTGTTCGGCTCCTTGCAGGAACAACAATGGTGGTGCGTCGTGGCTACGGGCAGGGAGAGGACGGGCTGATGGGGAAAATGGAACGAGGAGAGGAGGGGCGTTCTTATAGGGGTGGTGGGAGGCTCGGGAAGGAAGTTTAGCCCACGAATCGGGGGAGGGAAACTTCCTGGGAAGCTTCTGCCATGGCCACAGAAGGAAGCTCGTGAGGAGGAAGAAGAAGGTGGGATTGGGCCAGATTGGTTTCCTAACGTGGCCCAAGTACATTCCTAAAATAAGAGATCTCTTTCCCTTTCTATTAAAACAAGAATTAATATGATTAAAACGAAATAGAATATCCTCGGAATATAGGGGTATAATATATTAAAATTTTCAGAAAAATAAATCCAAAAAGATGGGCATTTTTCCACTACCAAAATAAATACTTCAAAAAAATGTTTTTTTAGAAAATCCCTAAATTGGTTTATTTTCTTTTTGCAAATATTTTTCAAATAAACCTTGGGTTTTATGGTCCAAATATTTCAAAGGAATATCCCCGGTTTGGAGGGTCATGTTCCTCCTCTCTTTCTTGCTTGGCAAGAATTATTTTCGGGGTATTTCTCGGGGAAGAAAAATATAGAAGCAAGGGAAAATATTTGAAAGAATTCAATTGCAAAACTCCGTTCAAATTCTTTATAGTTGAAGAAGTCATGTCATCTTCTCTCTTTGTTTTTAAATGATTGAATTTGAATTTACCGGAGAAGGGGAAAGTCATTTTATTCCCTCTCATTCAAAAGTTTTTGAAAAGTTTCAAATTTCACTCAAGTTTCAATCACTCAAGCAAACAAACAAACAATCTTATAATTATATTAACATTCCAAAATTTGGGATGTTACAAAGCTACCACACTTAAAATGAATCTCGTCCTCGAGATTCGAAGAGGCTAGAAAGAAAGGTTAGGGTTTGGGGGTCTTCTAACAAATCCAATCTCCGGCAAGGTGGGATGCTACCACACTTAAAATGAGAGATACTGGTCCCTCAAAATGCTTTAACGATTACTCTGGGGTTTTGGCAACTCACATTGCACAGTCTTCATATTAAATCCTTTGGTGATGCTCTCCCGTTGATATAAGCTTCTTCCGTCATTGGGTCTTCTTTAACTGATAGTCTCGTGATCAATTCTAACTAACCTATCGATGATTCTCATGGTGGTCTACCATTTGTGGCTATCCTGCAGAGAGAGGGGTCTTGGTTTCATCCTCACCGTAAAATTTCTTACGCGTGACAACAAGTGCCATGTACACGGGGCTTTCATCATACCATTCTAAGGCTTAAACAAAAGCTTCAAAGAACGTCGTCTCTCACTATGGGTAAGTCTCTCAGATTTACCATTCCGAATAGCAAGATAAATGATAAGAGTAAGTCGTCATGGTGATCAATCCATTCCGCACCCAAATCATTTCTCTGTATAAGGTTTAGCGAATCTCGCATTCTAACACTTGGGCATCCTCACAAGCGTTGCAGAATTTCTCTTGTCCACGAACGAAGTTCGGATAATCCATTGGTTCTGCAAGCTGAACAAAACATCTATCGTATCTTCACAACTCTCAGGTTTTTCGTATGCTCCTAAGAAAATGTTTGTGATCCATCATAGCTTCTTCCATAGATCATATCCATTTCATAATAAATCCTTTATTACTTCCTTAATTTCTCCTCAAAAACTCCAATTCAAAAGTACTCTATTACAATGCTGCCATCCACATTGTTCGGTATGGTCAAGCATTTCTGCCAACTTTATTCATCTATCTCTCTTGGAGATATTTTAGTTCCACTCGAACTTTCTGAGGTGCTCCTTGAAATCATCCATCTTTTGCTTCATCATGGTGGCCATTAGCTTCATCTCCATCATCTCCCCACGTACCTCACTCAGGTATTCCTGGGTATGACGGAGTCTTGCTTCAAGTATTTCTCCGATCTGACGTATGGCTTCCATGGCAGCTTCACGAACAACATCAAAGAAGGTTGCTCGTGGTACACGTGAAATGAAAAAGTATTGCCCCATAGTCTTTGGACAAACTCCTTTCACATGATGGAGGTGTACTTCCACATACCAAAGTTCTACTCATCTCCTTCAAGATGAATGTGCTTCATCATGTCCTTCAGGATTTTCGGGTAATCATGATCACTGGTCAGGGTCATGATCGTTTCTGGGCCCTTGAGGAATGACTCGTAGAGAGTTGTCATCTGCAGGTGTCAGTAAATAGGTACTCAGAGGAATGTATATGTCTCCTTGGTTATGGTACATTCCTACTCAGTGGATCCTGTGGGTTTACCGATTACTACCACACTTAAAATGAAGTATACTCATGCCTGCATAGACCATATTTTCTCATATCCTCATAATTGTTCAGAGATCTTTGTTCGAAGAGCAACAACGCATACATTTTCAACATAGGCAATCATGAGACAATAAATTCCATTTATTCATGATGTTATTACAATCTCGGGGACTTCTGTTACAAAAAATTTCACTCCATGATCTCATGAAAAACAAGAGTTTCTTCAGATTACACTAATTGTCGCAGTCAAAACTTAACTACTCCTTCTTAGCTTTCTTCCTTTGTGGACAATCGCTAGCAAAATGTCCTGCTTCCTTGCAACGAAAGCAAATGAGTTCTGACAAGTCTCGAGGCGTCTTAGTGTTTTCTTTTTCTCCTTGGGTTTCCGGCTTCCTTCCGGAGCACATGTATTTGCGGTGGCCAAATTCCATACACTTGTAACATCTGACATGACTCAGGTCTATGTCTGCAGAGATTTGGCTCTTCCGAGGGTACTTTTTCTTCTTTCCGGACTCCTTTATTTTGGCTAGTTCTTCTATTTCAAGTGGATCAAACTCCACTTTTTCCGTCGGGAAGTTTCCCGGATACTCTTGGCTTCCCTTCGTGCAATATTGTGAATAATGTCCTTCTTCTCCACATGAGTAGCATGCATTGGAGAAAAATCTGGTCAAACCTTCTAGATCAGGGTCTTCAATATTTTCGTTCATCACTTGCTCTTCGTGAATCTTCTTCTTCAGTGTTTCCTTCATTGCTTCTTTCTGCTGCTGGACAACTTGCTGTACCTTGGGGTAAATGTGACACTGAGTTGGATAGTGGTTGGTTCCTTCACAAAGGAAACAAGTCACCTGACTACTTGGGCACTCCTCAGCTGGGTGATTTTCTTCACAATGAGTGCATCCATGCTTGTGTTCTTCCTGAGTGTGTCCTATTTCTCCACAGATCTTGCATGCACAAGTCTTCTTCTTTGGATTATCATAGCACTTCTCAATAAGATGGGATCTTAACAAAGTCTTCTTGAATTCGTCCCAGGTTTCTGCTCCACTAAATCCTTGTATGGCATGATACATTTTCCACCAGATTGCAACACTTTGTGTAAAGTACTTAAGAGCGTGTTCCACTTCATACTTCCTTGAGATCAAGTTGCTCCCGAAGTGGTTCTCCATGTTCTAAATCCATATCTCAGCTTCCAGCTGGGTCATTGGTCCAGATACTACAAGTCCAGCTTCATACTCCATCTGGTAGGGTTGAGGTTTAGGGGATGAGACGGGTAAGAGAGGGAGGGAGATACACACAATACAACAATATTTTTTTGAGATAGGTTTTATTTGTGGCCGTCGGAAAACACACACCAAAGACGGCTCACAAATCATTGTATCTAACGTGGGTATATAACAGGGGTTTGGACTTCTAATGGTCATATAAATATTCGAACGCTTCAGGGTCTTCGAATTCTTCGGGTCTTGAGAGTCTACTGTTGGTGTAGCTTCAATTTTTCAAAAGCGTGGTGAAATCCTCTTTACTTTGAAGTAGAACTCCGTTGATTCTTCATGAGGTCGAAGGGGTAAGGGGATTGTATAACTATTTGTGGTGAGAGAGAACATTTGATGAAATCAGAAGAGATGAGAAGTGAAGGGTGTTCTTGAAAATAAAATTTTTGAGAGATCCTATCCTAAGAAGTTTCCAGTTTCTAGGGTCACGTCCTACAGTCAACATGTGCTCTCATACCATTTCTGTAGCGACCCGACTCAAAACGAGTCAAGCCTCTGTGTTTCTGTGCCATCCCTGGATCAGTATGCTGGCACACACAGTACATCAATGTATATATCAAAGTGCAATCACATGTAAAATGAGCGTGAAACTGATATATACCTTAATTATCTCAGCGGAAGCGGTCAAGGGAGTGGAGTCCCAATAAACACCAACGGCAAGTTGAGTGTAGACCGTAACCCTGAATCGTACTCTTACTCGTCGAAGAAAAATATCTGCAACATAAGACGTTACAGCCGTGTAGGTCAGCATATTGAATATGCCGGCAAGTCACATAAGAGAGGGGTGAAAAGTAATCATCTATACTATATGCATATATGGCAGGTGGGGTTGTAAGTTTTAGCGTAAAGAAAATTTTTCTCCTACAACAAGAGAGGGCTAAAAGAAAAATGTTACTACATAGTTGGTTGTTAACGAGATGGTTCCGCCAACCAGTTCTCGTACCTGAGTTGTCAATAATTACCCTCATCAAATATATATAATGGTGTTGAGAAATCCAGATAACTTCAGTTCCTTTGGCTCAAGTTGTCCATGACCGTGGACATGGCTAATCGATTAGGTTTGAGTGCTCTGCAGAGTTTTGCACACGTTCCCCTCAAGATTTGATCGCCTCCAAGTATGTCCTCGCACTTCAGGGTGTTTGAAGACCGGATGATCAAAACATGGTCTTTCAACGGGTCCCTCTGAATCCCTGTCGGTGCCCATCCAGTCCTACCGTTCGTCTACATCTGCTAGTACCGCCTGTCCAGAGTCGCCGCGTTGTCCAACCAAGCCTGAGCCCATAATGACTTGTGGCTGTGCAGGTAAGCCTTGGGTCTTGAAAATATCCGTCCGTCTCTTTGAGCCTGGGTGAAGATTTCCGCAGGATGACATGGCCTCTCCAGCATCCCGGGCATCCACTGGGTTCTCCACGGAGCCGATCAACTGTCCTTCACCCAGAGTTGCATTGCGTTCGAGGTCTTGAAAATCTTGTCTTAGCCGGTCTTGATTATTTAATCAACCTCGCATCACTCGTGATATACACTCAACCGATAACCCGTCTACTCAAGCATAGCATTAAGAAATTGTCGTCCCGGGGCCAAGTATCGGGGTTGTTGTGTTCCTACCACATGATACTACAACTTATACTAAAATTTCCAAGTACCTAAGCAGCATGCAATTGGGCATAGGATGGTAGTACTACAATGCATAAAACATAGGTGATAGTATGATCAAAGTGACTTGCCTGGTGATGTTGACGAAGAAGAATTTCTCGAGAAAATAACTTGATAGACTACTCGTCACTCTCCGATGAAATCTATATAACAAACATATCATTCACATAAGCACTCATACTAGCAATCATTCTAGCAATCAAAACGAAAGAGAGAGCGAATAGGAATCCGAAGGAAACTTCAAATAAGACTAGGGAGTCTTCTACTACGTCAAACACTAAATAGTTTTTGTCTAACAGAAAAAAATAACAAGGAACTAAGATATAAGTTTAACTAAGATAAAATAAAATATTTTTCACAAAACTATTTGAACGTATTTCCAAACGGGATTTGAAACAGTGGAGAAACCAATTGCAACTTACTAAGGAACTAGAATTGATTTCATGAAAACAAATAAAAATAAAAATCAAAACTTGTTGCAAACCTACTGTTATCTAACAGAAAACCAAATATAAACTTTCTCAAATATAAAAGAAACTAATTTAAAAACAAATATAGAAAAAGAAATAGCTATAATCCTAAAAGAACTAAAACAGAATCTGTTTTGGTAAAAAACCCAATTAAAAATAATTTAAAAAAATTGAAACTTAAACTACTGAAAGATATGATCAATAGGAAGCAGCAGCAAAAAGAATCAAATTAAAAGCTATTTTTAAACTCCCGGAATAAGCAAAACAAGCTTTAATTCAAATCTGATCTAACTCAATTTTTATAACTCCAAACATAGACAAATTATATATCTACAGAAACTACATAAAATTTGTGATCCAAGGCAAAAATAATCACCTAATTCGGAGTTCTAGACTAATAGATATGAATTTTCTAAGATTGCAATTTTCTGAAAAAACTGCAATACGGGATTTCGTGAATCTCACCATGGGTGACAGAGAGGAAGAACTCCGGCGAGGTAGCTGCTCCGGCGAGGTGGGGAGGTCGCCGACGGGGAGGGGGAACGGCGGAGGGGGTCCCGGAGGCGAGGAAGGGGGCGTCAGGTGCTCCTGGGCGTTCTTCTATTCGGCTCCTTGCAGGAACAACAATGGTGGGGGCGTTGTGGCTACGGGCAGGGAGAGGACGAGCTGATGGGGAAAATGGAACGAGGAGAGGAGGGGCGTTCTTATAGGGGTGGTGGGAGGCTCGGGAAGGAAGTGTAGCCCGCGAATCGGGGGAGGGAAACTTCGTGGGAATCTTCTGCCATGGCCACAGACGGAAGCTCGTGAGGAGGAAGAAGAAGAAGGTGGGATTGGGCCAGATTGGTTTCCTAACGTGGCCCAAGTACATTCCTAAAATAAGAGATCTCTTTCCCTTTCTATTAAAACAAGAATTAATACGATTAAAAGGAAATAGAATATCCTCGGAATATAGGGGTATAATATATTAAAATTTTCAGAAAAATAAATCCAAAAAGATGGGCATTTTTCCACTACCAAAATAAATACTTCAAAAAAAATGTTTTTTTAGAAAATCCCTAAATTGGTTTATTTTCTTTTTGCAAATATTTTTCAAATAAACCTTGGGTTTTATGGTCCAAATATTTCAAAGGAATATCCCCGGTTTGGAGGGTCATGTTCCTCCTCTCTTTCTTGCTTGGCAAGAATTATTTTCGGGGTATTTCTCGGGGAAGAAAAATATAGAAGCAAGGGCAAATATTTGAAAGAATTCAATTGCGAAACTCCGTTCAAATTATTTATAGTTGAAGAAGTCATGTCATCTTCTCTCTTTGTTTTTAAATGATTGAATTTAAATTTACCGGAGAAGGGGAAAGTCATTTTATTCCCTCTCATTCAAAAGTTTTTGAAAAGTTTCAAATTTCACTAAAGTTTCAATCACTCAAGCAAACAAACAAACAATCTTATAATTATATTAACATTCCAAAATTTGGGATGTTACAGAATTTGAGTTAGTGGATTTGGATCATGCGCCACTCAAATGACTAGAGGGATTTATATTTTGATTGGGAGTTCTTTGTTGGAAATATGCCCTAGAGGCAATGATAAATAGTTATTATTATATTTCCTGTTTAAAGATAATCGTTTATTATCCATGCTATAATTGTATTGAATGAAAACATAGATACATGTGTGGATATATAGACAAAACAATGTCCCTAGCAAGCCTCTAGTTGGCTAGCCAGTTGATCAATCATAGTCAAGGTTTTCTGACTATATGCAAGTGTTGTCACTTGATAAGTGGATCACATCATTAGGAGAATCATGTGATGGACCAGACCCAAACTATGAACTTAGCATATTGATCATGTCGTTTTATTGCTATTGTTTTCTGCGTGTCAAATATTTATTCCTATGACCATGAGATCATATAACTCACTGGCACCGGAGGAATACCTTGTGTGCATCAAAAGTTGCAACGTAAATAGGTGACTATAAAGGTGCTCTACAGGTATCTCCGAAGGTGTCCGTTGAGTTAGTATGGATCAAGACTGGGATTTGTCACTCCGTGTGACGGATAGGTATCTCGGGGCCCACTCGGTAATACAACATCGCACACAAGCCTTGCAAGCAATGTGACTCAGTGTAAGTCATGGGATCTTGTATTACAGAACGAGTAATGAGACTTGTCGGTAACGAGATTGAAATAGGTATGCGGATACCGACGACCGAATCTCGTGCAAGTAACATACCAAAGGACAAAGGGAATGACATACGGGATTATATGAATCCTTGACACTGAGGTTCAACCGATAAGATCTTCGGAGAATATGTAGGATCCAATATGGGCATCCAGGTTCCGCTATTGGATATTGACCTAGGAGTGTCTCGGGTCATGTCTACATAGTTCTCGAACCCGCAGGGTCAGCACACTTAAGGTTCGATGATGTTTTACTATAGTTGAGTTATATGTGTGGTTACCTAATGTTGTTCGGAGTCCCTGATGAGATCACGGACGTCATGAGGGTTTCTGGAATGGTCCGGAAACAAAGATTGATATATAGGATGGTTTCATTTGTTCACCGGAAAGTTTCGGGCAATTCCGGTAGTGTACCTGGAGTGATGAATGGGTTCCGGGAGTTCACCCGGAGGGGCCCCCACCCACTCGGGAGTGAGCCCAAGGCACTAGGGTGGCGCCACAAGTCCTTAGTGGGCTGGTGGAGTCAGCCCAAGGGTCCCATGGCACCACATAAGAAAATACCAAAGGAAAATAAACGAAAAAGGGAAAGAGGGAGGTGGGAAGGAAGAGGAGGACTCCTTCCCCAAACCGAATTGGAGGAGGAGTCCTCCTCCTCCTAGCGCCGGCGCACCCTTGAGGTCCTTGTCCCTCAAGGCTAGCCCTCCCCCTCCCTCCTATATATATTGGTGGTTTAGGGTTGATTTGAGATACAACTTTGCCACGTGCAACTCAAACCTATACCACGTAGTTTTACCTCTAGATCGGATTTCTCCGGAGCTCGGGCGGAGCCCTGCAGGAATAGATCATCACCACCACCGGAGCGCCGTCACGCTGTTGGTGAACTCATCTAATTCTCCGTATTTCTTGCTGGATCAAGAAGGCCGACATCATCGTCGAGTTGTATGTGTGCTGAACGCGGAGGTGACGTCCGTTCAGCGCTAGATCGGAACGGATCGTGGGACGGATCGCGGGACGGTTCGTGGGATGGTTCGAGGGACGTGAAGACGTTCCACTACATCAACCGCGTTTCTTAACGCTTCCTGATGTGCGATCTACAAGGGTACATAGATCCAAATCTCCTCTCGAGGATGGACATCACCATGATAGGTCTTCGTGTGCGTAGGAATTTTTTTGTTTCCCATGCAACGTTCCCCATATGTGGCATCATGAGCTAGGTTCATGCGTAGATGTTATCTCGAGTAGAACACAAAAGTTTTTGTGGACGGTGATGTTCGATTTGCTGCCCTCCTTAGTCTTTTCTCGATTCAGCGGTATTGTTGGATTGAAACGGCCCGGACCGACATAACTCGTACGCTTACGAGAGACTGGTTTCATCGCATTGACATGCAACCTCGTTGCATAAAGATGACTGGCGGGTGTCGGTTTCTTCAACTTTATGTTAATTGGTTTCGACCGAGGCGGTCGTTGGAGAGGTCAAATAGCAATTTGCACATCTCCGTTGTGGTTCTGCGTAAGTAAGATGCGATCATACTAGATACCCATAGCAGCCACGTAAAACATGCAACAACAAATTAGAGGACGTCTAACTTGTTTTTGTAGGGTATGCTTGTGATATGATATGGCCAATGACGTGATGTGATATATTGGATGTATGATATTATCATGTTGTAATAGTTAATATCGACTTGCACGTCGATGCTACGTCAACCGGCTGGAGCCATACGGTTGTCTTTAAACTAGCGTTTGTGTTTGCAGATGCGTTTACTATATTGCTAGGTCGTAGCTTTAGTAGTAATAGCATAAGTAGCACGACAACCTCTATGGCGACACGTAGATGGAGATCATGGTGTGGCGCCGGTGACAAGAAGATCATGTCGGTGCTTTGGTGATGGAGATCAAGAAGCACAAGATGATGGCCATATCATGTCACTTATGAATTGCATGTGATGTTAATCCTTTTATGCACCTTATTTTGCTTAGAACGACGGTAGCATTATGAGGTGATCTCTCACTAAAATTTCAAGACGAAATTGTGTTCTCCCCAACTGTGCACCGTTGCTACAGTTCGTCGTTTCGAGACACCACGTGATGTTTGGGTGTGATAGACTCAACGTTCAAATACAACGGGTGCAAACAGTTGCACACGCGGAACACTCGGGTTAAGCTTGACAAGCCTAGCATGTGCATACATGGCCTCGGAACACATGGGACCGAAAGGTCGAGCATGAATCGTATAGTTGATATGATTAGCATAGAGATGCTTACCACTGAAACTGTTCTCAACTCACGTGATGATCGGACTTGAGTTAGTGAATTGGATCATGTACCACTCAAATGGCTAGAGAGATACAATTTTTGAGTGGGAGTTTAGCAAGTAATTTGATTAGTTAAACTATAATTATCTTGAACATAGTCTAAGTCCACTTTGAAATATTTGTGTTGTAGATCAATGGCTCACGCGACAGTCACCCTGAATTTTAATACGTTCCTAGAGAAAGCTAAGTTGAAAGATGATGGAAGCAACTTTGTAGACTGGGCTGATAATCTTAAGTTGCTCCTACAAGCTGGGAAGAAGGATTACGTCCTTAATGTTGCGCTAGGAGATGAACCACCCGCTACGGCTGACCAAGATGTTAAGAACGCTTGGTTAACACGTAAGGAGGACTACTCAGTAGTTCAATGTGCAGTCTTGTATGGCTTAGAGCCGGGACTTCAACGTCGATTTGAGCGTCATGGAGCATTTGAGATGTTCCAGGAGTTGAAGTTTATCTTTTAGAAGAACGCCCGGATCGATAGGTATGATACCTCTGATAAATTCTATGCTTGCAAGATGGAGGAGAATTCGTCTGTCAGTGAACATGTGCTCAAAATGTCTGGGTACTCAAACCGTCTAGCTGAGATGGGGATTGAACTCCCGTAAGAGGCTATCACTGACATAATTCTTCAATCACTGCCACCAAGCTACAAGAACTTTGTCTTGAACTATAACATGCAAGGGGTGAAAAAGTCACCCGGCGAGTTATTCGCGATGCTGAAAGTCGCAGAGTCAGAACTCTGTAAAGAGCATGAAGTGTTGATGGTGAATAAGACCACTAGTTTCAAGAGAAACAGCAAAGCCAGAAGGGTAACTCCAAGAAGAGCGGCAAACCTGTTGCCAATCCGACAAAGAAACCCATGGCTGGGCCTAAGCCCGAAACAGAGTGTTATTATTGCAAGGTTGTGGGTCACTGGAAGCGCAACTGCCCCAAGTATCTGGCTGATAAGAAGGCGGCCAAAGAAAAATCAGGTATATTTGATATACATGTTATTGATGTGTACTTAACCAACTCTCGTAGTAGTGACTGGGTATTCGATACCGGTTCTTTTGCTCATATTTGCAACTCGAAACAGGAACTGCGGAATAAACGAAGGCTGGCGAAAGATGAAGTGACGATGCACGTGGGAAATGGTTCCAAGGTTGATGCAATCGCCATAGGCACAGTTTCACTTCAGTTACCATGAGGATTAGTTATAACTTAAATAATTGTTATTTAGTGCCTGTGTTAAGCATGATACTTATATCTGGATCTTGTTTATTGCGAGACGGTTACTCGTTTAAGTCAGATAATAATGGTTGTTCTATTTCTATGAGTAATATCTTTTATGGTCATGCACCCAATGTGAGAGGATTGTTCATATTGAATCTTGATAGCGATGATACCCATATACATAACATTGAGACCAAACGAGTTAGATTTAACAATGATAGCGCCATGTTTTTGTGGCACTGTTGCTTAGGTCATATTGATCTAAAGCGCATGAAGAAACTTCATTATGATGGACTTTTGGGGTCACTTGACTTTGATTCACTTGACACATGCGAACCATGCCTCATGGGCAAGATGACCAAGACTCCGTTCTCCGGAACAATGGAGCGTGCAAGTGACTTTTTAGAAATCATACATACCAATGTGTGCGGTCCGATGAGTGTAGAGGCGCACGGCGGATATCATTGTTTTCTCACCTTCACTAACGATTTGAGTAGATATAGTTATGTCTACTTAATGAAGCACAAGTCTGAAACGTTTGAGAAGTTCAAGAAATTTCAAAGTGAAGTTGAAAATCATCGTAACAAGAAGAACAAGTTCCTACGGTCTGATCGTGGGGGTGAATATTTGAGTTCCGAGTTTGGTGCTCACTTAAGACAATGTGGAATTGTTTCACAGTTGACACCGCCTAGAACACCACAGCGTAATGGTGTGTCTGAACGTCGTAATCGTACTTTATTAGAGATGGTGCGATCTATGATGTCTCTTACCGATTTGCCGTTATCGTTTTGGGGTTATGCATTAGAGACAGCTGCATTCACTTTAAATAGGGCACCATCAATATCTGTTGAGACAACACCATACGAAATGTGGTATGGCAAAAGACCAAATTGTCGTTTCTTAAAAGTTGGGGATGTGATGCTTATGTCAAAAAGCTTCAGCCTGAAAAGCTGGAACCCAAAGAGGAAAAGTGTGTCTTCATAGGTTACCCAAAAGAGACAGTAGGGTATACCTTCTATCTCAAATTCGAGGGCAAAGTGTTTGTTACAAAAAACGGAGCTTTTCTTGAGAAGGAGTTTCTCTCGAAAGAATTGAGGGGGAGGAAGACAGAACTTGATGAGGTTGTCGATCCTCTAATCCCTCTGGATGGTGGCGCAGGGCAAGGGGAAACCCCTGTCGTTGCGACGCCGGTTGAGGAGGAAGCGTTGGAAATATGCCCTAGAGGCAATAATAAATTAGTTATTATTATATTTCTTTGTTCATGATAATCGTTTATTATCCATGTTATAATTGTATTGATTGGAAACACAATACTTGTGTGGATACATAGACAAATCACTGTCCCTAGTAAGCCTCTAGTTGACTAGCTCGTTGATCAAAGATGGTCAAGGTTTCCTGACCACAGGCAAGTGTTGTCACTTGATAACGGGATCACATCGTTAGGAGAATCATGTGATGGACTAGACCCAAACTAATGAACGTAGCATGTTGATCGTGTCATTTTGTTGCTACTGTTTTTCTGCGTGCCAAGTATTTATTCCTATATCCATGAGATCATATAACTCACTGGCACCGGAGGAATACCTTGTGTGTATCAAACGTCACAACGTAACTGGGTGACTATAAATATGCTCTACAGGTATCTCCGAAGGTGTCCATTGAGTTAGTATGGATCAAGACTGGGATTTGTCACTCCGTGTGACGGAGAGGTATCTCGGGGCCCACTCGGTAATACAACATCACACACAAGACTTGCAAGCAATGTGACTTAGTGTAAGTCACGGGATCTTGTATTATGGAACGAGTAAAGAGACTTGCCGGTAAACGAGATTGAAATAGGTATGCGGATACTGACGATCGAATCTCGGGCAAGTAACATACCGAAGGACAAAGGGAATGACATACGGGATTACATGAATCCTTGGCACTGAGGTTCAAACGATAAGATCTTCGTAGAATATGTAGGATCCAATATGAGTATCCAGGTCCCTCTATTGGATATTGACCGAGGAGTCTTTCGGTTCATGTCTACATAGTTCTCGAACCCGCAGGGTCTGCACACTTACGGTTCGGCGTTGTTTTATGCGTATTTGAGTTATATGGTTGGTTACCGAATGTTGTTTAGAGTCCCGAATCAGATCACGAACGTCACGAGGGTTTTCGGAGTGGTCCGGAGACGAAGATTGATATATAGGATGACCTCATTTGATTACCGGAAAGTTTTTGACATTACCGGGAATGTATCAGGAGTGACAAATTGGTTCTAGATGTTCACCGGGGGGCCCAGCCCACCCGGGGGAAGCCCATAGGCCTTAGGGGTGCCGCACGAGCCCTTAGTGGGCTGGTGGGACAGCCCAAGAGGCCCTATGCACAGAGGAGAAAGAAATCAAACGAAAAAGAGAAAAAAGGGGGGAAGTGGGAAAGTGGAGAAGGACTCCACCTTCGAATCCTAGTTGGACTAGGATTGGAAGGGGAGGACTCCCCCCCCCTTATTTCGGCCGACCCCTTGGCGGTCTCTTGAGCCTCAAGGCAGGTCTATCCCCCTCCCTCCTATATATACTGAGGTATTAGGGCTGATTTGAGACAACTTCGCCACGGCAGCCCGACCACATACCTCCACGGTTTTTCCTCTAGATCATATTTCTACGAAGCTCGGGCGGAGCCCTGCTGAGATAGATCACCACCAACCTCCGGAGCGCCGTCACGCTTCCGGAGAAATCATCTACCTCTCTGTCTCTCTTGCTGGATCAAGAAGGCCGAGATCATCGTCGAGCTGTACGTGTGCTGAACGCAGAGGTGCCGTCCGTTCCGCACTAGATCGGAGCGGATCGTGGGACGGATCACGGGACGGTTCGTGGGACGGTTTGCGGGGTGGATCGAGGGACGTGAGGACGTTCCACTACATCAACCGCATTTCTTAACACTTCCTGATGTGCGATCTACAAGGGTACATAGATCGGAAATCCCCTCTCGTAGACGGACATCACCATGATAGGTCTTGGTGCGCGTAGGAAATTTTTTGTTTCCCATGCGATGTTCCCCAACAGTGGCATCATGAGCTAGGTTCATGCGTAGATGTCATCTCGAGTAGAACACAAAAGTTTTTGTGGGTGCTGATGTGCGATTTTCTGCCCTCCTTAGTCTTTTCTTGATTCCGCGGTATTGTTGGATCGAAGCGGCTCGGACCGACATTACTCGTACGCTTACGAGAGACCGGTTTCATCGCTATGAGCAACCCCGTTGATCAAAGATGACTAGCGAGTGTCGGTTTCTCCAACTTTAGTTGAATAGGATTTGACCGAGGAGGTCCTTGGAGAGAGGTTAAATAACAATTCATACATCCCCGTTGTGGTGTTTGCGTAAGTAATATGCAAATCTACTAGATACTCATGGCAACCACGTAAAACATGCAACAACAATTAGAGGACGACTAACTTGTTTTTGCAGGGTATGCTTGTGATGTGATATGGCCAACGACGTGATGTGATATATTGGATGTATGAGATGATCATGTTGTAATAGTTAATATCGACTTGCACGTCGATGGTACGGTAACCGGCAGGCCATAGGGTTGTCTTTAAACTAACGTTTGTGTTTGCAGATGCGTTTACTATATTGCTAGGAAGTAGCTTTAGTAGTAATAGCATAAGTAGCACGACAACCCCGATGGCGACACATTGATGGAGATCATGGTGTGGCGCCGGTGACAAGAAGATCGTGTCGGTGCTTCGGTGATGGAGATCAAGAAGCACATGATGATGGCCATATCATGTCACTTATGAATTGCATGTGATGTTAATCCTTTATGCACCTTACCTTGCTTAGAACGACGGTAGCATTATGAGGTGATCTCTCACTAAAATTTCAAGCTCAAAGTTCTCCCCGACTGTGCACCGTTGCGACAGTTCGTCATTTCGAGACACCACGTGATGATCGGGTGTGATAAACTCAACGTTCAAATACAACGGGTGCAAAACAGTTGCACGCGCGGAACACTCAGGTTAAACTTGATGAGCCTAGCATGTGCAGACATGGCCTCGGAACACAAGAGACCGAAAGGTCGAGCGTGAATCGTATAGTTTATATAATTAGCATAGAGATGCTTACCACTAAAACTATTCTCGACTTGCGTGATGATCGGACTTGATATAGTGGATTTGGATCATGTACCACTCAAATGACTAGAGAGATGCACTTTTTGAGTGGGAGTTTAAAATTAATTTGATTAGTTAAACTGTAATTATCTTGAACATAGTCAAAAGGTCTTTACGAATTATGATGTGGCTTGCGCTCTAGCTCTACAGTTTTTATATGTTCCAAGAGAAAATTTAGTTGAAAGTTGATAGTAGCAACTTTGCGGACTGAGTCTGTAAAACTAAGGATTATCCTCGTTGCTGCGCAGAAGGCATATGTCCTTAATGCACCACTCGGTGTGCTGCACCTCGAGCGTCATCTGTGGATGTTGCGAACATCCGACATACACGTTTCTGATGACTACGCGATAGTTCAGTGCAAAAAACTTAATGGCTTAGAAGCAAGGCGCCGAAGATGTTTTGAAACGTCACGGAACATAAGAGATGTTCTGAAGAGATGAAATTGTGATTTCATGCTCGTGCCCTTGTTAAGAGGTATGAGACCTCCGACAAAATTCTTTGTCCACAAAGTAAGGAGAAAGGCTCAATCATTGAGCGTGTGCTCAGATTGTCTGAGTACGACAATCGCTTGAATCAAGTGGGAGTTAATCTTCCAGATGAGATAGTGATGGTTCTCCAAAGTCACTACCACCAAGCTGTGAGAGCTTCGTGATGAACTATAACATATCAAGGATAGATACAATGATCCTTGAGCGATTCGCGATGTTTGACACTGCAAAAGTAGAAATCAAGAAGGAGCATCAATAGTTGATGGTTAGTAAAACCACTAAGTTTTAGGAAAGGCAAGGGCTAGAAGGGATACTTCCTGAAACGGCAAAACAGTTGTTGCACTAATGAAGAGACCCAAGATTAAACCCAAACTCGAGACTAAGTGCTTCTATTATGAGGGGAACGCTCACTGAGGCGGAGCTACCCTAGATGCTTGGTAGATAAGAAGGCTGGCAAAGTCGAAAGAAGTATACTTGATATACATGATGTTGATGTGTACTTTACTAGTACTCCTAGTGGCGCGAGGGTATTGGATACCGGTTCGGTTGCTAAGTGATTAGTAACACGAAATGAAAGCTATGGAATAAACGGAGACTAGCTAAAGGCGAGGTGACGATACATGTTGGATGTGTTTCCAAGGTTGATATGATCAAACATCGCACGCTCCCTCTATCATTGGGATTGGTGGTAAAACCTAAATAATTGTTATTTGGTGTTTGCGTTGAGCATGAACATGATTGGATCGTGTTTATTGCAATACGATTATTCATTTAAAGAGAATAATAGTTATTCTATTTGCTTGAATAATTACCCTCAATGGTTTATTGAATCTCGATTGTAGTGTTACACATGTTCATAATATTGGTGCCAAAAGATACAAAGTAATAATGATAGTACCACTTAGTTGTGGCACTGCCACTTGAGTCATGTTGGTGTAAAATGCATGAAGAAGCTCCATGCTGATGGATCTTTGTACTCACTCATTTTTGAAACGTTTGAGACATGCAAACCATACCTGTTGGTAAAAAACGCATGAAGAAACTCCATGTGGATGGATCGTTTGGACTCACTTGATTTTGAATCACTTGAGACATGCAGATCATGCCACATGAAACAAGAGAGTAACTTGTTGGGAGTAATACATTTTTGATGTGTGCAGTCCAATGAGTGCTGAGGCACGCAGTGGATATCGTTGTGTTCTTACTTCACTGACGATTTGAGTGGATACAGGAGTATTTACTTGATGAATCACAAGTCTGAAATATTGAAAAGTTCAAAGCTATTTTCGAGTGAAGATCGTCGTGACAAGAGGATAAAGAGTCTATGATATGATCATAGAGATGAATATCTGAGTTACGAGTTTTGGTACGCAGTTAAGACAATGTGGAAATTGTTTCGCAGTTCATGCCACCTGGAACACCATAGTGTGATGATGTGTCTGAACGTCATAGCCACGCCTATTTGATATGGTGCATACTATGATGTCTCTTATCGAATTACCACTATCGTTTATGGGTTATGCATTAGAGACAACCGCATTCACTTTAAATAGGGCACCGCGTATTTCCGTTGAGATGACACAGTATAGACTGAGGTTTAGAGAAATCTGAGCTGTTATTTCTTGAAAGTTTGGGGTTGCGATGCTTATGTGAAAAAATTTCAGTCCGATAAGCTCGAACCCAAAGCGGATAAAAGCATCTTCATAGGATATCCAAAATAGTTGGATACATCTCCTATCTCAGATCTGGAAGGAAAGTGTTTCTTTCTAGAAACGGATCCTTTCTGGAGGAAAGGTTTCTCTTGAAAGAATTGAGTGGGAGAGTGGTGGAACTTAATGAGGTTATTGAACCATCACTTCAACCAGTGTGTAGCAGGGCGCGGGAAGTTGTTCCTGTGGCGCCTACACCAATTGAAGTGGAAGCTGATGATAGTGATCATTGGAGCTTCGGATCAAGCTACTACAAACCTCGTAGGTCAACAAAGGTCACGTACTACTACAGAGTGGTATGGTAACCCTGTCTTGGAGGTCATGTTGTTGAGCAACAATGAACCTACGAGTTATGGAGAAGCAATGGTGGGCCCGGATTCCGACAAATGGCTAGAGGCCATGAAATCCGAGAGAGGATCCATGTATAAAACAATGTGTAGACTTTGGAAGAACTACTTGATGGTAGTAAGACTATTAAGTAAAGATGGATCTTCAAAAGGAAGACAGACGATGATGGTGATAAGTCACTATTAAGAAAATCTCAACTTGTAGCAAAGATGTTTCCGATAAGATCAAATAGTTGACTATGGTGAGACTTTCTCACTCATAGCGATGCTAAAAATCTGTTGGAATTATGTTAGTAGTTGCTGCATTATTTATGAAATATTGCACATAGGATGTCAAAACATTGTTTCCTTGTGGTTTCCTTGAGGAAAGATTGTATGTGATACAACCAGAAGGTTTTGTCGATCCTAAGGATACTGACAAGTATGCAAGCTCCAGCGATCCTTCAATGGACTGGTGCAAGAATCTCGGAGTTGGAATATACACTTTGATGAGATGATCAAAGATTTTGGGTTATTACAAGGTTTATGAGAAACTTGTATTTCCAAAGAAATGAGTGGGAGCACTATAGAATTTCTGATAAGTATATGTGGTTGACATATTGTTGATCAGAAGTAATGTAGAATTTCTGTGAAGCATAAAAGGTTGTTTGAAAGGAGTTTTTCAAAGGAATACCTGGATTGAGCTACTTGAACGTTGAGCATCAAGATCTATGGAGATAGATCGAAACGCTTAATAGAAGTTTCAACAAGATGCATGCCTTGACAAGTTTTTGAAGGAGTTCAAAATAGGTCAGCAAAGAAGGAGTTCTTGACTGTGTTGTAAGGTGTGAATTTGAGTAAGACTCAAAACCCGACCACGGCAGAATAAAGAGAATAGACGAAGGTCATCTTCTATGCCTTAGCCGTAGACTCTAAAGTATGCCATCCTCAGTACCGCACCTGATGTGTGCCTTGCAGCAAGTCTGTTAAGAGGTACAAAGAGTGATCCAGGATTGAATCACTGATCAACGGTCAAAGATATCCTTAGTAACTTAATGGACTAAGTAATTTTTCTCGATTATGGAGGTGGTTAAAGAGTTCGTCGTAAAGGGTTACGTCGATGCAAACTTTGACACTAATCCGAATAACTATGAGTAGTGAAATGGATTCGTATAGTAGAGTAGATATTTGGAGTATTTCCGAATAGGACGTAGTAGAAGCATCTATAAGATGACATAAAGATTTGTAAAGAACACACGGATTTGAAACTTTCAGCACCGTTGACTAAAACCTCTCTCGCGAGCAAGACGTGATCAGACCCCAAAACTATATGGGTGTTGGATTCGTTGAAATCACATGGTGATGTGAACTAGATTATTGACTCTAGTGCAAGTGGGAGACTGTTGCAAATATGCCCTAGAGGAAATAATAAATTAGTTATTATTATATTTCTTTGTTCATGATAATCATTTATTATCCATGCTATAATTGTATTGATTGGAAACACAATACTTGTGTGGATACATAGACAAAACATTGTCCCTAGTAAGCCTCTAGTTGACTAGCTCGTTGATCAAAGATGGTCAAGGTTTCCTGACCACAGGCAAGTGTTGTCACTTGATAACGGGATCACATCATTAGGAGAATCATGCGATGGACTAGACCCAAACTAATGAACGTAGCATGTTGATCGTGTCATTTTGTTGCTACTGTTTTTCTGTGTGTCAAGTATTTATTCCTATGACCATAAGATCATATAACTCACTGGCACCGGAGGAATACCTTGTGTGTATCAAACGTCACAACGTAACTCGGTGACTATAAAGATGCTCTACAGGTAACTCCGAAGGTGTCCGTTGAGTTAGTATGGATCATGACTGGGATTTGTCACTCCGTGTGACGGAGAGGTATCTCGGGGCCCACTCGGTAATACAACATCACACACAAGCCTTGCAAGCAATGTGACTTAGTGTAAGTCACGGGATCTTGTATTACGGAACGAGTAAAGATACTTGCCGGTAAACGAGATTGAAATAGGTATGCAGATACTCACGATCGAATCTCGGGCAAGTAACATACCGAAGGACAAAGGGAATGACATACGGGATTATATGAATCCTTGGCACTGAGGTTCAAATGATAAGATCTTCATAGAATATGTAGGGTCCAATATGGGTATCCAGGTCCCGCTATTGGATATTGACCGAGGATTCCCTCGGGTCATGTCTACAAAGTTCTCGAACCCGCAGGGTCTGCACACTTAAGGTTCCGCGTTGTTTTATGCGTACTTGAGTTATATGGTTGGTTACCGAATGTTGTTCAGAGTCCCGGAAGAGATCACAGACGTCACAAGGGTTTCCGGAATGGTTTGGAGACGAAGATTGATATATAGGATGACCTCATTTGATTACCGGAAAGTTTTTGGCATTACCGGAATGTACCGGGAGTGACGAATGGGTTCCGGATGTTCACCCGGGGGGCAGCCCACCTGGGGGAAGCCCATATGCCTTAGGGGTGCCGCACCAGCCCTTAGTGGGCTGGTGGGACAGCCCAAGAGGCCCTATGCGCAGGGGAGAAAGAAATCAAATGAAAAAGAAAGAAAAAGGGGGGAAGTGGGAAAGTGGAGAAGGACTCCACCTTCCAATCCTCATTGGACTAGGATTGGAAGGGGAGGACTCCCCCCCCCCTTGCTTTGGCCGACCCCTTGGGGCTCTCTTGAGACTCAAGGTAGGTCCCTCCCCCTCCCTCCTATATATACTGAGGTATTAGGGCTGATTTGAGACAACTTTGCCACGGCAGCCCGACCACATACCTCCACGGTTTTTTCTCTAGATCGTATTTCTGCGGAGCTCAGGCGGAGCCCTGATGAGATAGATAACCACCAACCTCTGGAGCGTTGTCACGCTGCCGGAGAACTCATCTACATCTCCGTATCTCTTGCTGGATCAAGAAGGCCGAGATCATCGTCGAGCTCTACGTGTGCTGAACGCGGAGGTGCCATCCGTTCGGCACTAGATCGGAGCGGATCGTGGGACGGATCGCGAGACGGTTCGTGGGACGGTTCGCAATGCGGATCGAGGGACGTGAGGACGTTCCACTACATCAACCGCGTTTCTTAACGCTTCCTGCTGTGCGATCTACAAGGGTACGTAGATCGGAAATCCCCTCTCGTAGATGGACATCACCATGATAGGTCTTCGTGCGCGTAGGAAATTTTTTGTTTCCCATGCGACGTTCCCCAACAGGAAGTTCACGATGATGATCATGAAACTTCAGATCAAGTTCCTATCGGACCTCGCAGGTCGACAAGATCACGTACTGCTCCTGAGTGGTATGGTAATCCTGTCTTATCAATCATGTTGTTAGACAACAATGAACGTGTGAATTATGAAGAAGCAATGGTGGGCCCGGATTCCAACAAATGGCTGGAGGCCATGAAGTCTGAGATAGGATCCATGTATGAGATCAAAGTGTGGACTTTGGAAGTACTACCTGAAGGCCGCATGGCTATTCAGAACAAATGGATTTTTAAGAAGAAGACGGATGCAGACGGTAATGTGACCGTTTATAAAGCTCGACTTGTGGCAAAGGGTTTTTCACAAGTTCAAGGAGTTGACTACGATAAGACATTCTCACTGGTAGCGATGCTTAAGTCCATCCGAATCATGTTAGCAATAGTTGCATTTTTCCATTATGAAATCTGGCAGATGGATGTCAAAACGGTGTTCCTTAATGGTTTTCTTAAGGAAGAGATGTATATGATGCAACCCAAAGGTTTTGTCGATCCAAAGAATGCTAAAAAAGTGTGCAAGCTCCAGCGATCCATTTATGGACTAGTGCAAGCATCTCGGAGTTGGAATAAGCGCTTTGATGAGGTGATCAAAGCATTTGGGTTTATACAAGTGGTTGGAGAATCTTGTATTTACAAGAAAGTGAGTGGGAGCTCTGTGGCGTTTCTAATATTATATGTGGATGACATATTGCTGATTGGAAACAACGTGGATCTTTTGGAGAGCATAAAGGATTACTTGAATAAAAGTTTCTCTATGAAGGACCTAGGAGAAGCTGCTTACATTCTAGGCATTAAGATCTATAGGGATAGATCGAGATGCGTGATAGGACTTCCACAAAGCACATACCTTGATAATGTTTTGAAGAAGTTCAAAATGGATCAGTCCAAGAAAGGATTCTTGCCAGTATTACAAGGTATAAAATTGAGTAAGACTCAGTGCCCAGCAACCGTGGAAGATAGAGAACAAATGAGTTATGTCCCCTATGCTTCAGCCGTAGGTTCTATCATGTATCCAATGTTGTGCACTAGACCATACGTTAGCTTGGCCATAAGTATGGCAGGTAGGTTTCAGAGTGATCTAGGAATGGATCACTAGACGGCGGTCAAGAATATTCTGAAGTACCTGAAAAGGACTAAAGAAATGTTTCCCGTTTATGGAGGTGACAAAGAGCTCGTCGTAAAAGGTTACGTCGACGCAAGCTTTGACACCAATCCGGATGACTCTAATTCGCAAACCGAATGCGTATTTATTCTTAATGGGGGTGCGGTAAGCTAGTGCAGTTCCAAGAAAAGCGTCATAGCAGATTCTACATGTGAAGTGGAGTACATTGCGGCCTTGGAGGCAGCAAAAGAGGGTGTCTGGATGAAGCAGTTCATGAGGAATCTTGGAGTTGTGCCGAGCACACTAAATCCAATAACTCTGTTATGTGACAACACTGGTGCCATGATGACCCACAAGTGTAGGGAATCTATCGTAGTCCTTTCCATAAGTAAGAGTGTCGAACCCAACGAGGAGCACAAGGAACTCACAAGTGGTTTCCAACAAGGTATTATCTGCAGGCACTGAAATTATCGGTAACAGATGGTTGTGTGGTAAGATAATTCGTAGCGAGTAGCAAGTAACAACAGTAAAAAAGGTGCAGCAAGATGTCCCAATCCCTTTTGTAGCAAGGGACAAGCCTGGACAAACTCTTATATGAGGTGAAGCGCTCCCGAGGACACATGGGAATTTTTGCCAAGCTAGTTTTCATCATGTTCATATGATTCGCGTTCGCTACTTCATATTTTGATATGTGGGTGGACTAGTGCTTGGGTACTGCCCTTACTTGTACAAACATCCCACTTATGATTAACCCCTCTCGCAAGCATCCGCAACTACGAAAGAAGAATTAAGACAAAGTCTAACCATAGCATTAAACTAGTGGATCCAAATCAGCCCCTTACGAAGCAACGCATAAACTTGGGTTTAAGCTTCTGTCACTCTAGCAACCCATCTTCTACTTATTACTTCCCAATGCCTTACTCTAGGCCCAAATAATGGTGAAGTGTCATGTAGTCGACGTTCACATAACACCACTAGAGGAAAGACAACATACATCGCATCAAAATATCGAACAAATACCAAATTCACATGACTACTTATAGCAAGACTTATCCCATGTCCTCAGGAACAAAAGTGACTACTCACAAAGCATAATTATGTTCATGACCAGAGAGGTAATGAATAGCATTAAGGATCTGAACATATAATCTTCCACTGAGTAATCCAACTAGAATCAACTACAAAGAGTAATTAACACTACTAGCAACCTTACAAGTACCAATCGGAGTCGTGAGACGGAGATTGGTTACTAGAGATGAACTAGGGTTTGGTGATGAGATGGTGCTGATGAAGATGTTGATGGTGATGAGTCCCCTCCGGTGAGAGGAGTGTTGCTGATGACGATGGCGATGATTTCCCCCTCCGGGAGGGAAGTTTCCCTGGCAGAACGGCCCTGCCGGAGCTCTAGATTGGTTCTGCTCAAGTTCCGCCTCGTGGCGGCGGCGATTCCTCCAGAAAGCCTCCTCTTGATTTTCTTTTCTGGGACGAAACCCTCCTTATAGCACGAGATGGGAGCCGGAGGAGCAACAGGGGTCCCGCAAGACACCTAGCCGCGGCCAGGGGGTAGGCCGTGCCTGGCAGGCTTGTGGCCTCCTGGTGGCTCCCTGATGTCAACTGTTCTTCCCCTTTGCAACGTCACCAGAAGCATGTTGTTAGCACTCTCCGGCAATCGAAACTAGAAGAATGTTGTTGACGGCCCACAAGCGCATGGGATCGTAGCAGTTTTCGAGGGTAGAGTATTCAACCCAAATTTGTTGGTTCGCATGACGGGAGGTGAGAGAATACTCTCAAGTATTAGCAGCTGAATATGTCAGATTCAACCACACCTGAAAGATTAGTATCTGCAAGCAAAGTAGTAACAGAAAAGTAGTGAGTAACGGCAGTGGCAAGGAACAAAGGTAGCGACATCAGTAGCAACAATAGCAAGCGACAGTAGTAGCAACAGTAGCAGCACAGCAAGACAAGTAAAAACAGTAGCAACAGTAGTAACAGCAGCAGAGCAAGACAAGTAACAGCAGCAGCAATAGTAGTAACAGCAGCAGAGCAAAACAAGTAACAGCAGCAGTAGGACAAACTCGTAGGCAATGGGTCGGTGATTTGTTTGGATGATATTCATCATGCAACATCTATAACACGGAGAGATATGTGGCTAGCTCCCGTTCGTCAATGTGATGTAGGCATGCATTACGTGTGTCGTCATACGTGCTTAGGGAAAAGAACTTGCATGACATCTATTGTCCATCCCTCCCGTGGCAGCGGGGTCCAAAAGGAAACTACAGGATATTAAGGTTCTCCTTTTAATAAAGAACCGGACCAACGCATTAGCACTTGGTGAACACATGAACTCCTCAAACTATGGTCATCACCGGGAGTGGTTCCGGGTATTGTCACTCCGGGGTTGCCGGATCATAACACATAGTAGGTAACTACAACTTGCAAGATCGGATCTAAAACACACATATATTGGTGGCAACATAATAATTTCAGATCTGAAATCATGGCACTCGGGCCCTAGTGACAAGCATTAAGCATGGCAAAGTAGTAGCAACATCAATCTGAGAACATAGTGGATACTAGGGATCAATCCCCATCAAAACTAACTCGATTACATGATAGATCTCATCCTACTCATCACCGCCCAGCGAGCCTACGAATAGATTACTCACGAACGACGAAGAGCTTCATGGAATTGGAGAGGGAATAAGGTTGATGATGATGATGGCGACGATTTCCCCTCTCCGGAGCCCAAGACGGACTCCAGATCTACCCTCCAGATAAAGAACAAGTGGTGGCAGCGCCTCCGTATCGCAAACGCGATGAAAACTTCTTTTTTTATTTTTTCTGGGACGAAAGGGGACTTATAGACCTGAGGTTGGGGGCGACAGAGCCGTGTGGGCCCCACAAGCCTGCCCACCGCCAGCAGGGGGTGGTGGCGGAGCCAGGGCTTGTGGCCCACTAGCCCACCCCCTAAGGTGGAAATTGACGCAGATATTTTTTATATTTTCCAAAACTGCTCCCCGTAAATTTTCAGGACGTTTGGAGAACTTTGATTTCTGCACAAAAATAACACCAAGGCAATTGTGCTGAAAACAACGTCAGTCCAGGTTAGTTCCATTCAAATCATGCAAATTAGAGTCCAAAACAAAGGCAAAAGAGTTTGGAAAAGTAGATACGATGGAGACGTATCAACTCCCCCAAGCTTAAAACCTTGCTTGTCCTCAAGCAACTCAGTTGACAAACTGAGAGAGAAAGAAAAACTTTGACAGACTCTATTTGATCTTGTTGTTGCAACTATGTCTAACTCATAACTAGAATTTCAGCAAGATCACAAGTTAACCACATAAGAAAGTGACACAAAGGTCTCACGATAAACTAATATCAATAGCATAATCAGCTAACGAGAAAATAATAATGAGTTTCAAATACCCACACTTCAATAAAAACAAGCATGAAGCAATATGGATAGGTGGTATCTCGCCAGCTCTTTCTGAGACCGCAAAACATAAATGCAGAGCACTTCCAAAAATCAAGGGTTGACTAAACATTGTAATTCATAGCAACGAAGATCCAGTCATAGTCATACTCAATATCAATCAAAAGCAAAGCATAAATATGACAGAGGTGCTGTCTAATTGGTGCTTATAAAAGAGGAGGATGACTCAACAGGAAAATAAATAGACAGGCCCTTCGCAGAGGGAAGCATTGATTTGCAGAGGTGCCAGAGCTCAAGCTTTGAAAATAGAGATAATAATTTTGGGTGGCATGCTTTCATTGCCAACGCAATGACCAAGAGTTCTCAATATCTTCCATGCTACTCATGCTATAGGCGGTTCCCAAACAGAAAAGTAAAGTTTTAACTCCCCCACCACCAATCAATCACACTCCACGGCTAGCCGAAACCTCGGGTACCGTCCATACTAACATCAATCCAGGGGGAGTCTTGTTTTACATTTATGTTTTCGATTTAAGAGTGGAACTGGGCATTCCAATTACCGGCCTCTTTCTCGTGAATGACAGTGAATAAACACATGTCGAGGATAACACTCCTAGCATGGAAGATACCAATAGCCCTCGGTCACCACATGAGCGATTTGGGCATGCAAAACAGATTATTTCTTGAAGGTTTAGAGAATGGCACATGCAAATTTACTTGGAACGGCAGGTAGATACCGCAAATAGGTAGGTATGGTGGACTCTCATGGAAAAACTTTTGGGCTTAAGGAAGTGGATGCACAAGCAGTATTCCGCTTAGTACAAGTGAAGGCTAGCAAAAGAATGGGAAGCAACCAACTAGAGAGCGACAACAGTCATCAAGATGCAATGAGTTTGACTAACATTGAATGCAAGCATGAACAGGATATAAATCACCATGAACACGAACATCATAGAGGCTATGTTGATTTTGTTTCAACTACATGCATGAACATGCGCCAAGTCAAGCCACTTGAAAAATTCAAAGGAGAATACCATCCTATCATACTACATCATAGTCATCTCCAAATCTATGTTGGCATTCAAGACAAACCATTATAAGCTCTCAGCTAAATAAGCATGGCATCAGAAACTATGATCTCTAAGTTGTCATTGCAAACATGGTTCTCTCACAACAAAGCTAAATTTAGGTCGGCAAGCTAGTCATATTTACAAAAACAAAATAGATAGAGCTCATACCAACTTTTCAGTCTCAGTCACTTCATAATATATCATCATTGTTGCCTTTCATTTGCACGATCGAACGACGAAAATGATAATAAGCTCATTGGACTAAGCTGAATCTGCAAGCAAACACAAAGGAGAAGACAAAGTAATATGGCTCTTTGAAAGCTAAAGAGGTAAGCATGTAAGAACCACTAAACATTGTAACCAATATCTTCTACCTTGACACAAAGAAAAAGAAAACTATTTACATGGGAAAGCTCTCAACAAGAAAAATAAGAAATAAAAATATTTTTGGGTTTTCTCAAAAGGACACAAAACAAGAAAACAAAAAAATGAAAATAAACTAGCATGGATAATACAGTGGCAAAGTGTAAACACCGGCTAACAAGGTGAAAGCATAAGCATGAATGTAAAGTCGGTGAGAACACGTACTTCCCCAAGATTAGGCTTTTGGCCTAGCTTGGTCTACTCCCAAGGTGGGAAATAACCAGCTCCAGGATACTCCGGAGCAGACTGTGGATGCCACTGCCGTGTGAGCTCCTCTGGCTCCCATTGATAAACTGGCGTCTGGTACTCGACTAGCGGCTCAGGCACGGGCGCATGTGGTTGGGCAAAGCCCCAATATGCGTAGATGTCCACGAGCATAATAGTGTACCTGGCTGCATGAAGATCAAACAAAGAAGGAGGAGGCAAAGTAATAGTCTCTCGAGTACCCCGACTAAACACCAGGTTATAAATCATCCGTCAACTAGCATCTCTATCCAGAAAATCATGGCGAACCATGCTGTCATAATCCAGATACTTCTCAGGGAGAAGCATCTCTCCTTCCTCTCCCAGTTTAATGGGTATCTCAAAGTGTCTGGAAAGACGGGTAGCATAGATACCTCCATAGACGACACCTTTAGAACAGTTCAGGTTCAACCGTTGGGCCACTATAGCACCTAGGCTGTAAGTCTTATCGTTATAAAGGCCCTCACGCAAAACCGCAAGGTCTGGAGAACTAAGCGATCCAACCTCCCCACGGCCAATCAAACATTTTCCCACAAATAGTGAGAAGTACCGAAGCACAGGAAAATGTATGCTAGCAATTCTAGCACGAGACACTCCTCTCTCCTCTCCAACAGCAATAGAACCAATGAAATCCTCCAAGTCCCGTGGACGAGGGTCACGGATATCCCCAACATAAGCTAATTTACATACATTGCAAAAATCCTGTAGCGTCATGCACTGGGGGACATCGTATATCATGAACTCAACCATGGGAGGATTCTTCCTCGGATAAAAGTTTAAGCTTTGAACGAAAATATTGGTGAGGAGGAGGTATTGTGAGCACTTATCTTCAGCGAACGCAGTAAGACCTGCGTTCTCCACCAAGTAATAAAAGTCTTCATAAAGTCCGACGACGCGCAAAAATTCATCACTTGGCCACTCGCACGCTCGAACTTCTGTGACTCGAGGAACTACGTACTTGGGGTGGTTCTTCTCATCCTCCTTGGGGTTATGGCTTGAAGAGCCTCTCAAGAACCTTCTCATCTTTTCCTTTTTCTGGCTCTGAAAAATTCTGAATTTTTTAGAGATTTCGAAAGAAAAGTGAATAAAGATTAACCCAACTTGTAGCAACTACTCCTACTAGTGCCTAGAGATCGTATCACGTTCTAAAACTACTTGGGACCGGCTAAAATCAACCTTTCTAGCTCAAGAACAGGGTCACCAAGGTAGCAAGAATACGCGAAGGATAAAGCACTAGAGCAAAAACTAATTGGACCAATGGAGGAGTCACTTACCAAGGAGTAATTTCCCCAAAACGGTTCGGAGATTGGTGCTTTGAGCAAGGAGATCGAAAATCACTGCCAAATGAGCAAGAACACGGGTTTGAGCTGTGAAACAATTTTTTCTGGAGGTGGAAGCAGAGGCTGGGAGATGGAATGAGTGGAGGGGGTGCCTGTGGGACCCACAAGCTTGCACCCCGCCATCAGGGGATAGGTGGCAGTGGAAGGGCTTGTGGCCCACTGGTCAGGCCCCCAGGCCAGCTCTCACGCCCAGAAATTTTCAAAAATTCCAGAAAAAATCATACTAAATTTTCAGGACCATCGGAGAACTTTATTTTTGAGGTATTTTTCTCCGGGACGCTAAAACAGAAAATAGGAAAAGCTAAACTAATTCTATCATTTTTCTTCTAAGCAACAGAAAATGAAAGCTCAAAACAGAGGTATGTGACTCTTTGATTCATCCGTTTCATGGTCATCGAAAGAAATCCGTCAATGGGGTTGATCAAGTCCTCATGATAAAACCTTCTCGAATCTCAAGAGAGAACGGAGAATTTTTCTGATAGCCACTAAGTCACCTAAATGGGGATATGTATCTCCCCAATGAGCAAATCATACTTCATCTTGACACGAGGAATAGGGCATTCAAAGCTCCCAATGAGAATCGATGAAGTCTTTTTGATAGCATTGATGCAATGTACTTGATATTGTTTCTTAGGAAAGTGCACGGTGTGCTCATTACCGTTGACATGGAAAGTGACATTGCCTTTGTTGCAATCTATAACAGCCCCTGAAGTGTTTAAAAAGGGTCTTCCGAGGATGACAGCCATGGCATCATCCTCGGGAATATCCAAGATAACAAAGTCTGTTAAGATAGTGGTGTTAGCAACCACAACAGGCACATCCTCGCAAATGCCGATAGGGAAAGCAGTTGATTTGTCAGCCATTTGCAGAGAAATTTTAGTGGGTGTCAACTTATCCAACTAAAGTCTACGATAAAGAGAGAGCGGAATAACACTAACACCGGCTCCAAGGTCACATAAGGCAGTTCTTACGTAGTTTCTTTTAATGGAGCAAGGTATAGTGGGCACTCCAGGATCACCAAGTTTCTTAGGATTTCCACCTTTAAAAGTGTAGTTGGCAAGCATGGTGGAGATCTCAAGATCTGGTATCTTCCGTTTATTAGTCACGGTATCTTTCATGTACTTGGCATAGGGAGACATCTTGAGCATATCAGTTAACCGCATCTACAGAAAGACGGGTCTTATCATCTCAACAAAGCGCTCAAAATCCTCATCATCCTTTTTCTTGGATGGCTTAGGAGGGAAGGGCATAGATCTCTGAACCCATGGCTCCCTTTATTTACCATGTTCCTAGCAGTGACGTCATTCTTATCGTATTTCTTAGGTTGTGGGTTATCAGGATTAACCGTAGGTTCAATCTCCACATCCTCATCATTGCTAGGTTGAGCATTATTATGAACATCACTGTCCATATTGTCACCAGGTTTATGTTCATCACCAGATTGTGTTTCTGCATCAGACGCAGAAATATCATTAGGTTCTTCCGGTGTGAAAGTATTTGGTGAACGGGCATGTAGGTTTTTATCATCCTTCTTATTCTCCTTAGGATGACTGGGTGTATCAGCATTGATTCCTTGAGAATCTTGATCAATTATCTTAGGATGACCTTGAGGATACAAAGGTTCCTGAGTCATTTTGCCTCCTCTAGTAATGACTTTGACAGAGTTGTCATTTAATTCATTGAGCAAGTCATTCTAAGCTTTAAGTACTTGTTCTACCTGAGTAGTAATCATAGAGGCATGTTTACTCAGAAGCTTCAGATCATTGACATTTCTGTCTACACAAGCACTTAAATGGCTAAGCATACGCGTACTTTGTTCCAAATGTCTACTAACATAATCATTGAAACTCTGTTGTTTGGCAACAAAGTTTTCAAATTCATCAAAGCATAGGCTAGCAGGTTTATCAAAAGGGATATCACTCTCATCAAACCTACGTAGAGAATTCACTTCCACTACCTGTATTGGGTTATCAAGACCATGGATCTCTTCGATAGGTGGTAGATTTTTGACATCTTCAGATCTAATGTGTTTCTCTTGCATAGTTTTCTTGGCTTCTTGCATATCTTCGGGACTGAGGAATAGAATACCTCTTTTCTTAGGAGTTGGCTTAGGAGGTGGTTCGGGAATAGTCCAAGCATTATCGTTGATTAGGATGTTATTCAGTAGAGTCTCAGCTTGTTCTACAGTTTGTTCCCTAAAAACACAACCGGCACAACTATCTAGGTGGTCTCTAAAGGCATCGGTAAGTCCGTTATAGAGGATATCAAGTATATCGTTCTTATTAAGAGGGTGATCAGGCAAAGCATTCTGTAGCTGGATGAGCCTCCCCCAAGCTTGTGGAAGACTCTCTTCTTGGAGTTGAGAAAAGTTGTATATTTCCTGCAAGGCAGCTTGCTTCTTATGGGTAGGAAAATATTTCTCACAGAAGTAATAGACCATCTCCTGGAGACTACTCACACATCCAGGAGCAAGAGAGGTGAACCAGGCTTTAGCATCATCTTTTAGAGAGAAAGGAAACATCTTAAGGATATAGTAGTGGCGGATCTTCTCATCATTAGTGAAAAGGGTGGCTATTTCGTGTAGTTTGGCAAGATGGGCTATGACCGTCTCAGACTCACAACCGTGAAAAGGATCAGATTCGACTAGAGAGATTATCTCAGGATCGACAGAGAATTCATAATCCTTATCGGTGATAAAGATAGGTGAAGTGGCAAACTTCGGGTCATATTTCATTTTAGCTTCACGAGATTTTTCCTTCCACTTGAGAAGTAATTTATCAGCGTCATAGGCATCCTTACACGTAAGAAAATCCTCAACTATCTCTCCCTCCATAACGTAACCCTCAGGTATATCAGGCAATTCATATCTAGGAGAGCTAGATCTAACAGGAGCAAAAGCAGGTTCTATCTCAATAGTATCGGCAGTTTCAGAAGCTTCACGAGCATTGGCAGTAACTCCAACAATATGAGCATCAAGGAATACCCCTAGTGGAACATCAGGAAAAGTAGCATCTCTAGCAGTATCAAGCATAGCATCATCAGGCAAAATAGCATCTCTAGCATCATCAGGCAAAGCAGTATCAAGCATAGCATCTCTAGCAGTATCAGGCATAGCATCAGGCATAGTATCAAGCATAGTATCATCAGGCATAATATCAAGCATAGCATCTCTAGCAGTAGTATCACAAGCATCATCAAGCACATGCGACATATCAAGATTTCTAGCAGGAGGTGATGTCGCAAACTTACTCATAACTGAAGATGAATCAAGTGCAGAGCTAGATGGCAATTCCTTACCTCCCCTCGTAGTTGAGGGCAAGGCTTTGGTCTTTGGATCCTTCAGATTCTTCATAATGATCAGCAGATATAAATCCAAAGTGACTCAGAGAATATAGCAATACCTCCCCGGCAACGGCGCCAGAAAAATGCTTGATGTCAACTGTTCTTCCCCTTTGCAACGGCACCAGAAGAATGTTGTTAGCACTCTCCGGCAATCAAAACTAGAAGAATGTTGTTAACGGCCCACAAGTGCATGGGATCATAGCAGTTTTCGAGGGTAGAGTATTCAACCCAAATTTGTTGGTTCGCACGACGGGAGGTGAGAGAATACTCTCATGTATTAGCAGCTGAATATGTCAGATTCAACCACACCTGAAACATTAGTATCTGCAAGCAAAGTAGTAATAGCAAAGTAGCGAGTACCGACAGTGGCAAGGAACAGCGCTACCGACAGCAGTAGCAAGTAGCAACAGTAGCAAACGACAGTAGTAGCAACAGTAGCAGCAGAGCAAGACAAGTAACAACAGTAGCAACAATAGTAATAGCAGCAGAGCAAGAGAAATAACAGCATCAGCAACAGTAGTAACAGTAGTAGAGCAAAACAAGTAACAGCAGCAGTAGGACAAACTCTTAGGCAATGGGTCGGTGATTTGTTTGGATGATATTCATCATGCAACAGCTATAACACAGAGAGATATGTGGCTAGCTCCCGTTCGTCAATGTGATGGAGGCGTGCATTCCGTGTGTCGTTATACGTGCTTAGGGAAAAGAACTTGCATGACATCTATTGTCCATCCCTCCCGTGGCAGCGGGGTCCAAAAGGAAACTACGGGATATTAAGGTTCTCCTTTTAATAAACAACCGGACTAACGCATTAGCACTTGGTGACCACATGAAATCCTCAAAGTATGGTCATCACCGGGACTGGTACCGGTTATTGTCACTCCGGGGTTGCCGGATCATAACACATAGTAGGTAACTACAACTTGCAAGATCGGATCTAAAACACACATATATTGTTGGCAACATAATAATTTTAGATCTGAAATCATGGCACTCGGGCCCTAGTGACAAGCATTAAGCATGGCAAAGTAGTAGCAACATCAATCTCAGAACATAGTGGATACTAGGGATCAATCCCCATCAAAACTAACTCGATTACACGATAGATCTCATCCTACTCATCACTGCCCAGCGAGCCTACGAATAGATTACTCACGAATGACGAAGAGCTTCATGGAATTGGAGAGGGAAGAAGGTTGATGATGACGATGGCGACGATTTCCGCTCTCCGGGGCCCAAGACGGACTCTAGATCTGCCCTCCAGATGAAGAACAGGTGGTGGCGGCGCCTCCGTATCGCAAACGCGACGAAAACTTCTCTTTTTATTTTTTTTCCGGGACAAAAGAGGACTTATAGACCTGAGGTTCGGGGCGGCAGAGCCCTGTGGGCCCCACAAGCCTGCCCACCGCCACTAGGATGGTGGTGGCGGAGCCAGGGCTTGTGGCCCACTGGCCCACCCCCTCAGGTGGAACTTGGCGCACATATTTTTTATATTTCCCGAAATTGCTCCTCGTAAATATTCAGGATGTTTGGAGAACTTTCATTTCTGCACAAAAATAAAACCAAGGCAATTATGTTGAAAACAGCGTCAGTCCAGGTTAGTTCCATTCAAATCATGCAAATTAGAGTCCAAAACAAGGGCAAAAGAGTTTGGAAAAGTAGATACGATGGAGACGTATCACTCCCCTCCGGTACTTCTTCGGCCCAGTATTTTTTATAAATTACAAAATAATTCCTCGTTGAATAGGTATCTCAAACTTGCTCCTTTTCCAGACCAGAATTCCAGCTGTCGGCATTCTCCCTCTTCATGTAAACCTTATAAAATAAGAGAGAAAAGGCATAAGTATTATACTATCAAGTGTAATAACAGCCCATAAAGCGATAAATATCAACATAAAAGCATGATGCAAAATGGACGTATCAACTCCCCCAAGCTTAGACCTCGCTTGTCCTCAAGCGGGAGCCGAGATCGATAAATATGCCTACATGTTTAGAGTTAGAGGTGTCGATAAAACAAAATGTGGACATGCGGGCATCATGATCATAATTAGAACAGCAATATCATCATATAATCTCTTATGCTAAAGTGACAATTCCTTCACAAAGTAAAGTATGGATCAAGAACCTTATTGTGAATTAGCAACCAATAGCCTATAGTCACTGAAGCAATTGCAATTTATCGTACCATCGGAAAGAGTCAAGTAAGAGCTTGTAAAGCAAATCCACATACTCAATCATCCTTTTGTCTTCTACAATTGCTACAACTCACATTGTACTCATGAGATCAAAGTTTCAGTCGGACACAGAGAAAGATAGGGGCTTATAGTTTCGCCTCATAACTATTTACCACAAGGGTAATGTCAACAATAATAATTCATGAATACTTACTTCCATGTTGACATATGAATATAGATCTTTCCCTAGCACATGATGTTAGCCAAGATAATGGCGAAATAAGGAATTGGTGTAGATCACCATGACTCTTTCAAGGATAAAAAGTAAAGGTACAAGATAGGCCCTTAGCGGAGGGAAGCAGCGGTTGTCATGCGCTTTTGAGGTTTTGATGTGTGACCTCTTAGTGTGAAGGAACGTCACTTTATATTGCCACCTGTGATAAATAACTTTATTATGTAGTCTGTCGCTTTTATGTCTTCCTCATCACAGGTTCGTACAAAACTTATTTTCCACACACTAATAGATCATACATATTTAGGGACCAATTTTTATTGCTTGCACCTATGACAACTTACTTGAAGGATCTTTTTCAATCCATAGGTAGGTATGGTGGACTCTCATGGCAAAACTGGGTTGAAGGTTTATGGATGCACAAGTAGTATCTCTACTTAGTGCAGAAGTCTTGGCTGAGATGAGGTGGAAGCAAGCGTCACATGCTAAGGGATCTCTAGTCATATAACATTGTTCAGAACCAAGCAAACATAATTCATTATGTTGTCTTCCTTGTCCAACATCTACTTCTAGCATGTAATAGTTTAATGAGTGTTCACAATCATAGACGGTGTGAAAGATGATATATTTATATGTGAACCTCTCCTTCTTTATTACTTCCTATTAATTGCAACGATGACCAAGGTCTACGTTTATCCACCCACAACAAGTTTCAATCAACATTCTTTTTATATGTGAAGCCATCACTTCCCATAAGATCATTACATGATCTTTCATGCTTTTGTTCTTTTATTATTATTTTCTTTAGATCATGGCATGAAGCAAGGCCCTTAACTAAAACACTCTTTATTATATGACTCACGAACTCGAATACATTGGGGGTGACACAAAGCAAAAAATCAAGCCTAGATCATACTAAGAACTTTATTCTACTAGAGAAAGATAAAACCAAAAAGGATCAAACTAAGAAAAAAAGGTAAAGGCAAAAGATGTGATGGTGATACGATACCGGGGCAACTCCCCCAAGCTTGGCACAAGCCAAGAGGAGTGCCCATACCCATGCTTAGTTGTCTTCCTTCGAAGGTGATGGTGGTGGAGTTGTTGCAATCTGGGGTTGATCCTCCGTCTTCCAAGGCATAGGTGCTCCATCAGGGAAAGATGATCGAGTCTCCGGAATCCTCAAATCTGCAGCCAACCGTAGTGATTTAAATCTATACTCATACTCACAGTTTTGGTTCTACGGGTCGTAGATCTGGGCTTGGAGGTGATCAATTTTGTCATAGAGCCTAGAGAGGTGCTTCCTGATGTCATTGGCATTGATCTTGTGCTTGTTGGTGAACTCCGTGATCATCATGTGTTTGGCGTTGAGTCCGCGTTCCACCATCCCTTGGCACTTGAAGACTTGCTGCTCCATTGCTTCGAGCCTCGCTTCCACGCTTCCGGTCTTCTTGGGGCCCTCAACATCACGGATGTGCAGCACCCCCTCACGCATCTCAATAGATTGAGGGTGTTGCAGCACTCCCGCGAGGTAGGGATTGATGACCTTCTCGAAGAACTTGTCCTTCGAAACTTTTGGGGACGCCATAGCGATCTAGATCTGTCTGCACAGCAGCTCGAAACGAAAACAGAGGATATTTGCGTGATACGAGGGTCAGACCTTTCGGGGGAATATATAATGAAATTTTCCCGTCCAGAAGGAGTACTCCACAAGAAAACAAAGTCCAGGAGGCACACGAGGTGCTCACAAGCCCCCCAGGCGCGGCCAGGGGGGTAGGTCGCGCCTGGTAGGCTTGTCGCCTCCTCGTGCGCTTTCCGGACTACTTTAAATTTTTCTATTTTTCTAAAAATTCCAAAACGGAGAAAAATTCCTACTGGAAAAGTTTTGGAGTCGGTTTACTTACCGAATCACATACCTCTTCGTTTTTGGAGTCTGAAATAGGCTAATAAATATCCCTTATGTACTCCTCCGGAGTTATGGTATTAATAATATTGCTTTCAACATTTATGGGAGTACTTGAGATATAATGCTTGATTCTTTACCCATTTACAACTCTCGGAAAATTCCCTTCCGTGTTGTTCATCTTTATGGCACCGGAACGATATACTTCCTCAACAATGTAAGGACCTTCCCATTTAGAGAGAAGCTTGCCTGCAAAAAATCTTAAACGAGAATTGTATAGCAAGACATAATCACCTACATTGAACTCACGTTTTTGTATCCTTTTATCATGCCACCTCTTAACTTTTTCTTTAAACAACTTTGCATTTTTATATGCCTGAGTTCTCCATTCATCAAGTGAGATAATATCAAATAACTTCTTCTCACCAGCAAGTTTCATATCAAAGTTGAGCTCTTTGATTGCCCAATAAGCCTTATGCTCTAGCTCAAGAGGTAAATGACATGCTTTACCTTAAACCATTTTGTACGGAGACATGCCCATGGGATTCTTATAAGCAGTTCTATAAGCCCACAGTGCATCATCAAGCTTCTTAGACCAATTCTTTCTAGACCTATTAACAGTCTTTTGCAGAATTAGTTTAATTTCTCTATTACTTAGCTCTACTTGACCACTCGACTGAGGATGATAGGGGATGCAATTCTATGGTTGACGTCATACTTAGCAAGCGTTTTACGGAAAGCACCATGAACAAAATGTGAACCACCATCAGTCATTAAATATCTAGGGACTCCAAATCTAGGGAAATAACTTCTTTAAGCATCCTAATAGAGGTGTTGTGATCAGCACTACTAGTTGGGATAGATTCTACCCACTTAGTAATGTAATCAACAGCAACTAGAATATGCGTATACCCGTTAGACTTTGGAAAAGGTCCCATATTGTCAAAACCAGAAACATCAAATGGTTCAATGACAAGTGAATATTTCATAGGCATTTCTTGACGTTTACTGATATTACCTATTCTTTGACATTCATCACAAGACAAGACAAACTTACGGGCATCCTTGAAGAGAAAGGCCAATAAAATCTGGATTGCAATACCTTGTGTGCAGTTCTATCTCCCGCATGGTGTCCTCCGTAAGCCTCGGAGTGACACTTCTATAGGATCTGTCCCTGTCCATGCTCAGGTACACAACATCTAATAACACCATCTACTCCTTCCTTATAAAGGTGAGGATCATCCCAAAGTAATATCTCAAATCAAAGAAGAATTTCTTATTTTGTTGGTATGTGAAACTAGGTGGTATATATTTGGCAACAATATAATTTGCATAATCAGCTTACCAAGGTACTACGTGAAGCATTGATGACATTCAATTGTTCATCAGGAAAGCTATCATCAATAGGTTGTGGGTCATCAAGAACATTCTCCAACTTAGACAAGTTATCTGCTACGGGGTTCTCAGCACACTTCCTGTCAACAACATGCAAATCAAATTCTTGTAGCAAGAGAACCCATCTAATAAGTCTAGGTGTAGCATCTTTCTTTTCCATGAGATACTTAATAGCAGCATGATCAGTGTGAATAGTAACCTTGGAATCAACAATATAAAATCTGAACTTTTCACATGCAAACACAACTGCTAAAAATTCCTTTTCAGTAGTAGCCTAGTTTCTTTGGGCACTGTCTAGAGTTTTACTAGCATAATGAATAACATTCAATTTCTTATCAACTCTTTGTCCTAGAACAGCACCAACAGCATAATCACTAGCATCACACATAATTTCAAAAGGTAGGTTCCAATCAGGTGGTTGAACAATAGGTGCAGTTATCAAGGCTTTCGTAAGTATTTCAAATGCTTCCTCACAATCATCATCAAAAACAAAAGGAATATCCTTTTGCAAGAGATTGGTAAGAGGCCTAGAAATCTTAGAGAAGTCTTTAACGAACCTTCTATAGAAACCAGCATGACCAAGGAAACTTCTTATACCTTTGATGTCTGTGGGGCATGGCATTTTCTCGATCGCATCAACTTTAGCCTTATCGACTTCAATACCTCTTACAGAAATTTTATGCCTTAAGACGATGCCTTCATTAACCATAAAGTGGCACTTCTCCCAATTCAAGACAAGGTTGGTATCTTTACATTTCTGCAAAACTCGATCAAGGTTGCTGAGGCAATCATCAAAAGATGACCCGTAAACGGAGAAGTCATCCATGAAAACCTCAACAATCTTTTCACAAAAGTCAGAGAATATAACCATCATACATCTTTGAAAGGTAGCAGGTGCATTACATAAGCCAAAAAGCATACGTCTGTAAGCAAAGGTACCGAAATGGCAAGTAAAAGTGGTTTTCTCCTGATCAGGTTTTGCAACTGGTATTTGGGAGAAACCAGAATAACCATCTAGAAAGCAGAAGTGTGTGTGTTTAGACAATCTTTCTAGCATCTAGTCAATAAAAGGCAAAGCGTAATGATCTTTCCTAGTGGCTTTATTCAATTTCCTAAAATCAATTACCATCCTATAGCCAGTAACAATCCTATGTCAGATCAATTCATCTTTATCATTAGGGACAACGGTAATACCTCCCTTCTTAGGGACGCAATGCACCGGACTTACCCAATCGTTATGAGCAACAGGATAGATAATACCTGCTTCTAGGAGCTTTAGTATTTCTTTTCTTACTACCTCTTTCATCTTAGGATTTAATCTCCGTTGATGATCGGCAACTGGTTTGGAATCAGGATCGGTTTTAATTTTATGCTGGCATAGAGTGGGACTAATGCCCTTAAGATCATCAAGAGTATATCCAATAGCAGCACGGTGCTTCCTCAGAGTTTTCAATAATTTATTTTCTTCATGCTCCGAAAGGCTAGCACTAATAATAACAGGATATATCTCTTTTTCATCAAGATAAGCATACTTAAGAGTATCAGGTAACTGTTTAAGCTCAAACACAGGATCACCCTTTGGTGGGGGTGGATCTCCAAGTAGTTCAACAGGCAAATTATTCTTAAGGATAGGATGTTGTTCAAAGATAACTCTATCTATCTCATTCCTTTCATCCATATGCATATCATTTTCATGCTCAAGCAAGTATTGCTCTAAAGGATCAGTAGGAGGCACATCAATAGAAGCTAGGGCAATAATTTCATCCTTACTAGACAATTCCTTTTCATGAGGTTGTCTACCAAACTTGGAGAAATTGAATTCATGTGACACACCTTTAAAGCTAACAGTGACAGTTTGCTTTTCGCAGTCAATGTGAGCATTGACAGTATTGAGAAAGAGTCTGCCAAATATGATGGGACAAAAGTTATCTTGTGTGGTAGAAAGAACGAGAAAATCAGCAGGATACTTAGTTTTACCACACAAGACTTCAACATCTCTAACAATTCCCAAAGGGCAGGTAGTATCTCTATTGGCAAGCTGAATAGTAACATCAATAGGTTTCATCTCAACAGGTGCAATCTCGTCTATAATTTCATCATATAAAGATTGAGGTATTGCACTAACACTAGCACCCACGTCACATAAACCATGATAACAATGATCTCCTATCTTAACAGAAACAACAGGTGTGCCAACAACAGGCCTATGTTTGTCTCTAGCATGAGGTTTAGCAATTCTAGTAGCATCTTCACATAAGTGAATACCATGCCCATCAACATTGTCGGACAGGATATCTTTGATAATAGCAATGCTAGGTTCAACCTTAATTTGCTCAGAGGGTGTAGGTGTTCTAATGTAGCCCCTACGTATCACAGTTGAAGCTTTAGCATGATCCTTTATTCTAACAGGGAAAGGTGGTTTCTCAATGTAAGCACTAGGAACAATAGGATCATTATAAGCAATGACTTTCTCTTCAACTGGATTGGGTTTAACTACATTGACTTCTACGAGAGGATGATATTTATACCACTTCTCTTTAGGGAGATTAATATGAGCAGAAAATGATTCACATAATGAAGCTACTATCTCAAAGTCAAGTCCATGTTTAGCGCTAAAATCACAAAAAGTATTTGTTTCAACGAATGAATGATTTAACGCAATCGAACTTGAGATTCATACCTTAACTCCTTCAGAGTTGCATTTAATTCTTTCCAATAAATTCCATTTGAAGTCAATATCTCTCTTCATAAAAGAACAGGTACAAGAAGTATCAAGCATGGTGCGATTATCATGAGAAAGCCGAGCATAGAAGTTCTGAATAATAATTTCTCTCGAGAGCTCATAGTTGGGGCATGAATATAACATTGACTTAAGCCTCCCCCAAGCTTGAGCGATACTTTATCTATCACGAGGCCAAAAATTATAGATATAATTCCGATCACGATGTACCAAATGCATAGGATAAAACTTTTGATGAAATTCCAATTTCAATCGGTTGTAGTGCCATGATCCAGTATCATCACATAGCCTATACCATCTCAATGCTTTATCCCTCAAAGATAAGGGAAAGACCTTCTTCTTGACCTCATCCTCGGGCAAACCTGCAAGCTTAAATAAACCACAAACTTCATCTACATAGATTAGATGCAAGTCGGGATGTGATGTTCCATCACCTGTAAAAGGATTAGCCATACGTTTCTCTAGCATACTCGAAGGAAATTCATAATAAATATTTTAAGTAGGTGCAGTAGGTTGAGGAGAAACGCCTTGTGCTACCGTTCGAGGTGAAGATACCCAGAACAAGCTCCTCAAAGGATTAGTTTCCATAGTAACAAGTGACAATAAATTTCAGCACACTATATAAATGTTTCTTACCAAATTCCACTTACCAAAGGCGCTTCACTCCCCGGCAACGGCGCCAGAAAAGAGTCTTGATGACCCAAAAGTGTACGGGATCTATCGTAGTCCTTTCAATAAGTAAGAGTGTCAAACCCAATGAGGAGCAGAAGGAACTGACAAGTGGTTTCCAGCAAGGTATTATCTGCATGCACTAAAATTATCGGTAAGAGATAGTTGTGTGGTAAGATAATTTGTAGCGAGTAGCAAGTAACAATAGTAACAAAGGTGAAGCAAGATAGCCCAATCCATTTTGTAGCAAGGGACAAGCCTGGACAAAGTCTTATATGAGGTGAAGCGCTCCCGAGGACACATGGGAATTTCTATCAAGCTAGTTTTCATCATGTTCATATGATTCGCGTTCGCTACTTTGATTTTGATATGTGGGTGGACCGGTGCCTGGGTGTTGCCCTTACTTGGAAAAACATCCCACTTATGATTAACCCCTCTCGCAAGCATCCGCAACTACGAAAGAAGAATTAAGACAAAGTCTAACCATAGCATTAAACTAGTGGATCCAAATCAGCCCCTTACGAAGCAACACATAAACTAGGGTTTAAGCTTCTGTCACTCTAGCAACCCATCATCTACTTATTACTTACCAATGCCTTCCTCTAGGACCAAATAATGGTGAAGTGTCATGTAGTCGACATTCACATAACACCACTAGAGGAAAGACGACATACATCGCATCAAAATATCGAACGAATACCAAATTCACATGACTACTTATAGCAAGACTTATCCCATGTCCTCGGGAACAAAAGTGACTAATCACAAAGCATAATTATGTTCATGACCAGAGAGGTAATGAATAGCATTAAAGATCTGAACATATAATCTTCCACCGAGTAATCCAACTAGCATAAACTAAAAGAGTAATTAACACTACTAGCAACCCTACAAGTACCAATCGGAGTCGTGAGACAGAGATTGGTTACAAGAGATGAACTAGGGTTTGCAGATGAGATGGTGTTGATGAAGATGTTGATGGTGATGAGTCACCTCCGATGAGAGGAGTGTTGGTGATGACGATGGCGACGATTTCCCCCTCCGGGAGGGAAGTTTCCCCGGAAGGACGGCCCTGCCGGAGCTCTAGATTGGTTTTGCTCAAGTTCCGCCTCGTGGCGGTGGCGATTCCTCCCGAAAGCCTCCTCTTGATTTTTTCTGGGACGAAACCCTCCTAATAGCAAAAGATGGGAGCCGGAGGGCAACAGGGGGCCCACAATCCACCTAGCCGCGGCCAGGGGGGTAGGGCGCGCCTGGCAGGCTTGTGGCCTCCTAGTGGCTCCTCTCCAGTACTTTGATACGTCTCCATAGTATCTGTAATTTTTGATCGTTTCATGCTATTATCCTGTCAAACTTTGGATGTTTTGTATGCCTTTTATATCTTTTTTGAGACTAACTTATTAACTCAGTGCCAAGTGCCAGTTCCTGTTTTTTCCATGGTTTTGACCCCTTTTAGAGGAGGATTTTAAATGGAGTCCAAATGGAACGAAACTGCCAAAAAGATTTTTTCCGATACAGAAAAAGATCGGGAAGCCTGAGAATCAGGGCAGGGGGCCACTAGGGACCCCAGAAGCCCCCTAGCCGCGGCCAGGGGGTCCCGCGCCTCCCAGTCTTGTGGGCTCCTTGGGCCACCTCTGCCCTAGGTCTTTCGCCTATAAATTCCCTAAAATCCCAAAAAAAACAAGAAATCATCAAAAGTAATTTTCCGCCGCCGCAAGCTTCTGTCTCCGCAAGATCCCATCTGGGGCACGTTCTGGTGCCCTACCAGAGGGGGGATTCGGATACGGAGGGCTTCTTCATCAACACCATGACCTCTCTGATGATGCGTGAGTAGTTTACAATAGACCTACGGGTCCATAGCTAGTAGCTAGATGGCTTCTTCTCTCTCTTGGATCTTCAATACGAAGTTCTCCATGATCTTCATGGAGATCTATCCGATGTAATCTTCTTTTGCGGTATATTTGTCGAGATCCGATGAATTGTGGATTTATGATCAGATTATCTATGAATCTCATTTGAGTTTCTTCTAATCTCTCTTATGCAAGATTCATATCCTTGTAATTCTCTTCGAGTTGTGGGTTTTGTTTGGCCAACTAGATCTATGATTCTTGCAATGGGAGAAGTGCTTGGTTTTGGGTTCATACCGTGCGGTGACCTCACCCAGTGATAGAAGGGGTAGTGAGGTACACATCATGTTGTTGCCATCAAGGGTAAAAAGATGGGGTTTTCATCATTGGTTTGAGATTATCCCTCTACATCATGTCATCTTGCTTAAGGTGTTACTCTGTTCGTCATGAACTCAATACACTAGATGCATGCTGGATAACGGTCAATGTGTGGAGTAATAGTAGTAGATGCAGAAAGTGTCGGTTTACTTGTCTCGGACGCGATGCCTATATGTATGATCATTACCTTAGATATCATCATGACTTTGCGCGGTTCTATCAATTGCTCGACAGTAATTTGTTCATCCACCGTAATATTTGCTATTTTGAGAGAAGCCTCTAGTGAACACTATGGCCCCGGGTTCTACTCCACACCATATTTTCAGCCTTACATTTTTTCTTCGTTGCACTTTCCACCTTCAGATCTCACTTTGCAATCAATCTTGAAGGGATTGACAACCCCTTTATAGCGTTGGGTGCAAGCTCTTTGTGTTTGTGCAGGTACTCTGGACTTGACGAGATTCTCCTACTAGGTTGATACCTTGGTTCTCAAATTGAGGGAAATACTTACTGCTCCTGTGATGCATCACCCTTTCCTATTCAAGGGAAAACCAACGCAAGCTCAAGAGACGACAACAGGTTTCTGTCGACGTAGCAGAAGGATTTCTGGCGCCGTTGCTGGGGAGGATCAAGTCAAGAACTCATCCAAGTAAGTGTCGCAAACTCATCTCTTGCATTTACTTTTTTGCCTCTCATTTTCCTCTCCCCCACTTCTGGAAAACAAAAATTTACAAAAAAATCTTTGCCTTTTTCGTTTTCCTTTTTCGTTCGCCTTTTCGTTCGCCCTTTTTCTTGCTTGCTCTATGTTCGCTTGTGTGCTTGCTTGCCGAAGTCACCATGACTGAAAACACCAAACTTTGTGACTTCTCGAATACTAATAATAATGATTTTATTAGTACTCCAATTGCTCCCGCCACTAGTGCGGAGTCATACGAAATCAATGCCGCTTTGCTGAATCTTGTTATGAAAGAGCAATTTTCCGGCCTTCCTAGTGAAGATGTCGCATCCCATCTTAATACCTTCATAGAGCTTTGCGATATGCAAAATAAGAAAGATGTGGATAATGATGTGATTAGTTGAAGCTTTTTCCTTTCTCGTTGCGAGATCGAGCAAAAACTTGGTTTTCGTCTTTGCCCAAAAATAGTATCGCTTCTTGGGATAAGTGCAAAGATGCTTATATATCCAAGTATTTTCCGCCGGCTAATATTATCTCTCTCCGAAATGATATCATGAATTTTAAGAAACTTGATCATGAACATGTTGTACAATCTTGGGAGAGAATGAAATTGATGATTAGAAATTGTCCCGCTCGTGGCTTGAGTCTTTGGATGATTATACAAATCTTCTACGCTGGCTTGAATTTCGCTTCTAGAAATATCTTGGACTTCGCCTCAGGTGGAACGTTCATGAAAATCACGTTAGGATAAGCCACGAAACTTCTAGATAATATCATGACGAACTACTCTCAGTGGCACACCGAAAGGTCACCTACTAGTAAGAAGGTATACGCTATAGAAGAAATTAACTCGTTGAGTGCTAAGATGGATGAGTTAATGAATTTGGTTGCTAGTAGAAGTGCTCCTTTAGATCCTAATGATATGCCATTGTCTTCTTCGATTGAGAGTAGCAACGCTAGCTTGGACGTTAATTTTGTTGGTAGGAATAATTTTGGCAACAACAATGCTTTTAAAGGAAACTATGTTCCTAGGCCTTTTCCTAGTAACTCCTCTAATAACTTTGGCAACTCCTACAACAATACACATGTAAATTACAATAGATTACCCTCTGACCTAGAGAGTAATATCAAAGAGTTTATCAACTCGCAAAAAAAAAATTCAATGCGTCCATAGAGGAAAAACTACTCAAAATTGACGATTTGGCTAAGAGCGTTGATAGAATGTCTAGTGATATTGATGCTTTGAACGTTAGATGTGCTCCTCCCAAGATCAATATGGATGAAACTTTGAAAGCTATGCTTGTTTCCATGATTGAGAGCAAAGAAAGAACCGCCCAAATTCGTGCTAGACATGAATGGCTTAAAAAGGCGTGTTCTCGTGATAAGAATCACGAAGATCTTAAAGTTCTTGGTGTGACTCCCATTGAATCTTTGTTTTCTTGTGTCAAACCTAATGATGATGGGGCTGGATATGAATCCACTTTGATTGAAAATGCCCCAATGATTCGGAGTCCATCTATCTTGATGCTAAAAGCATCGAAAGTGGAGTAGAAGATATTAAAACTTTGAGTAGTAATGAAATTACTACCTTGGATTTCAAGGAATTCAATTATGATAGTTTCTCCTTGATTGAATGCATTTCCTTGATGCAATTCATGTTAAATTCTCCACACGCTTATAGCCAAAACAAGGCCTTTACCGATCATATCGTTGAAGCCATGATAAAATCTCTTGAAGGGAAACTTGAATTGGAAGTCTCTATCCCTAGAAAGCTTCATGATGAGTGGGAACCTACTATCAAAATCAAAATCAAAAACTATGAATGCAATTCTTTGTGTGATTTTGGTGCTAGTGTTTCCGCGATTCCAAAGTCTTTATGTGATGTTCTGGGTTTTAATGAGATTGAAGAGTGTTCTCTTAATTTGCATCTTGCGGATTCTAATGTCAAGAAACCCATGGGAAGGATCAATGATGTTCTTATTATTGCAAATAGGAACTATTTACCCGTGGATTTCATTGTGCTTGACATTGATTGCAATCCTACATGCCCTATTATTCTTGGTAGACCTTTCCTAAGGACTATCGGTGCTATCATCGATATGAAGGAAGGGAATATTAGATTTCAATTTCCTTTAAATAAGGGCGTGTAACATTTTCCTAGAAAGAAAATAAGATTCCCTTATGAATCCATGATGAGGGCCACTTATGGTTTGAGCACCAAAGACGACGATACGTGATTCTATCGCCTTATGCCTAGCTTAGGGCGTTAAACAATAGCGCTTGTTGGGAGGCAACCCAATGAATTTATTTCTTTTTCTTTCTGTTTTTTTGCGTCCACACCATCATAATTCTGTTATGATTGTGTTTTTTTGTGTTTCTTTTTGTGTTTGAGCCAAGCAAAACCTTTATGACTAGTCTTGGTAATGGTTGTTTGATCCTGCTGGAAAAAGACAGAAACTTTTCGCTCACGAGATGATTTTTCATTTTTATTCAGAAAGAGATTTTGAGTTGATTCTTTTTACTTCTTGTTTATATGCCTTTTTCCCAGGCACTCGTAAGTTTTCAGAATTTTTGAGGTACCATAAGTATACGAAGTATACATATTGCTACAGACTGGTCTGTTTTTGACAGATTTTGTTTTTGTTGAGTTGGTTGCTTGTTTTGATGAAACTATGGTTAGTATCAGGGGGTACTAGCCATAGAAAGTGAGAATACAGTAGTCCAACACCAATATAAATAGAAATCAAGATTGCTACTGTATCTAAAGTGGTGGTAGTTTGTTTTCTTGTGCTAATGTTATCACGAGTTTCTGTTTAAGTTTTGTGTTGTGAAGTTTTCAAATTTTGGGTGATGTTCTCATGGACAAAGAGATAAGGAGTGGAAAGAGCTCAAGCTTGGGGATGCCCAAGGCATCCCAAACCAAATTCAAGGACACCAAAAAGGCTAAGCTTGGGGATGCCCCGGGAAGGCATCCCCTCTTTCGTCTTCAATCCATCGGTAACGTCACTTGGAGCTATATTTTTATTCACCACATGATATGTGTTTTGCTTGGAGCGTCTTGTATCTTAGGAGTATTTTCTTTTTGTTGTGTAACAATCATCCTTGCTGCACACCTTTAGAGAGAGACATGCACTCATCATGATTTTGCTAGAATGCTCATAGTGCTTCACTTATATCTTTTGAGCTAGATAATTTTGCTCTTTGTGCTTCACTTAGATCTTTTAGAGCACGGCGGTGCGTGACTTGGTAGTTGGCTTATGCTATGAAAGTAGTCCCAAAGGTGATAGGTACCCAAAGAGGATACAAAAACCTCCATCCTCATGTGCATTGAGTAGAAAGAGAAGTCTTGATTCCTCTCAATTAGTTTTGAGACGTGGATTTGGTAATATTAAGAGTTATATTAGTAGGGTGCTATGAATCTAGAAATACTTGTGTTGAAGTTAGTGATTCCCGTAGCATGCACGTATGGTGAACCGCTATGTTAGGAAGTCGGAGCATAATTGATCTATTGATTGTCATCCTTTGTGTTGAGGTCGGGATCGCGCGATGGTTAACACCTACCAACCCTTCCCCTAGGAGTATGTGTTTAGCACTTTGTTTCGATTACTAATAAAAACTTTCGCAACAAGTATGTGAGTTCTTCATGACTAATGTGAGTCCATGGTATAGATGCACTTTCAACTTCCACCATTGCTAACCTCTCTAGTGTCGCGCAATTTTCGCCGGTACATAAACCCACCATATGCCTTCCTCAAAACAGCCACCATACCTACCTACTATGGCATTTTCATAGCCATTCCGAGATATATTGCCATGCTAGATCATAAGATAGCTACCATATGCCTTCCTCAAAATAGCCACCATACCCCCACTGTTCCGTCTCATGACTTGTGTCGTCACTCTCATAATGTCATTGCATGATCATAAGATAGCTAGCAAGATGTTTCAACGTCATATGCCAAGCTAGATCGTTGCACATCCCGGTACACTGTCGGAGGCATTTCCTATAGAGTCATCATCGTTCTGAGCTTTGAGCTGTGAGTAAATAAAAGTGTGATGATCATCATTATTAGAGCATTGTCCCATGTGAGGAAATAAAAAAAATAGGCCAAAGAACCCAAAAAAGGAGAGAAAAAAAGAGACCTAAGAGCCCAAATAAAAATAAATAAATAAAAGAGAGAAAAAGAGAGAAGGGACAATGCTACTATCTTATTCCACACTTGTGCTTCATAATAGCACCATGTTCTTCATGATTGGGAGTCTCTAGTTCATCACTACCATATGCTAGTGGGAATCTTCATTATATAACTTGGCTTGTATATTCCAATGATGGGCTTCCTCAAAATTGCCCTAGGTCTTCGTGAGCAAGCAAGTTCGATGCACACCCACTAGTTCTCCTTTTGAGCTTTCACATACTTATAGCTCTAGGGCATCCTTTGTATGGCAATCCCTACTCATTCACATTGATATCTATTAATGGGCATCTCCATAGCCCTTTGATACGCCGAGTCAATGTGACCATCTCCTCCTTTTTGTCTCACAACCACCACCACACTCTATTCCACCTATAGTGATATATACATGGCTCACGCTCATGGATTGCGTGATAGTTATAAAAAGTTTGAGAAAGTAAGAGTGCGAAAACAATTACTTGGCCAATACCGTGGTTGTACATGATTTACATTAGTTGTGTGAGGATGATGGGGCATAGCCAGACTATATGATTTTGTAGGGATAACTTTCCTTGGCCTTGTTATTTTGAAAGTTCACGATTACCTTGCTAGTTTGCTTGAAGTATTATTGTTTTCATGTCAATAGCAAACTATTGTTTTGAATCTTACGGATCTGAACATTCATGTCACACGAAAGAAGTTGCAAAGGACAACTATGCTAGGTAGCATTCCACATCAAAAATTCAGTCTTTATCACTTCCCTACTCGAGGACGAGTAGGACTTAAGCTTGGGGATGCTTCATACGTCTCCAACGTATCTATAATTTTTGTTGGTTTCATGCTATTAGCCTGTCAAACTTTGCATGTTTTGTATACCTTTTATATCTTTTTTGGAGACTAACTTATTAACTCAGTGCCAAGTGCCAGTTCCTGTTTTTTCCATGTTTTTGACCCCTTTCAGAGGAGGATTTTAAACGGAGTCCAAACGGAATGAAACTGCGAAAAAGATTTTTTCTAAAACAGAAAAAGATCGGGAAGCCTGAGAATCAGGGCAAGGGGCCACCAGGGACCCCACAAGCCCCCTAGCCGCGGCCAGGGGGCCCGCGCCTCCCAGGATTGTGGGCTCCCTGGGCCACCTCTGCCCCTAGGTCTTTCGCCTACAAATTCCCTAAAATCCTAAAAAAAATCAGGAGATCATTGAAAGTACTTTTCCGCCGCCGCAAGCTTCTGTCTCCGCAAGATCCCATCTGGGGAACGTTCTGGTGCCCTAACGGAGGGGGGATTCGGATACGGAGGGCTTCTTCATCAACACCGTGACCTCTCCGATGATGCGTGAGTAGTTCACCATAGACCTATGGGTCCATAGCTAGTAGCTAGATGGCTTCTTCTCTCTCTTGGATCTTCAATACAAAGTTCTCCATGATCTTCAATACAAAGATCTTCTTTTTGCGGTGTGTTTGTCGAGATCTGATGAATTGTGGATTTATGATCAGATTATCTATGAATCTTATTTGAGTTTCTTCTGATCTCTCTTATGCATGATTTCATATCCTTGTAATTCTCTTCGAGTTGTGGGTTTTGTTTGTCCAACTAGATCTATGATTCTTGCAATGGGAGAAGTGCTTGGTTTTGGGTTCATACCGTGCGGTGACCTCACCCAGTGACTGAAGGGGTAGCGAGGCACGCATCATGTTGTTGCCATCAAGGGTAAAAAGATGGGGTTTTCATCATTGGTTTGAGATTATCCCTCTACATCATGTCATCTTGCTTAAGGCGTTACTCTGTTCGTCATGAACTCAATGCACTAGATGCATGCTAGATAGCAGTCGATGTGTGGAGTAATAGTAGTAGATGCAGAAAGTATCGATCTACTTGTCTCGGACGTGATGCCTATATGTATGATCATTGCCTTAGATATCGTCATGACTTTGCGCGGTTCTATCAATTGCTCGACAGTAATTTGTTCACCCACCATAATATTTGTTATTTTGAGAGAAGCCTCTAGTGAACACTATGGCCCCCGGGTCTAGTCCACACCATATTTTCAGCCTTACACTTTTTCTTCGTTGCACTTTCCGCCTTCAGATCTCACTTTGCAATCAATCTTTAAGGGATTGACACCCCCTTTATAGCGTTGGGTGCAAGCTCTTTTGTGTTTGTGCAGGTACTCTGGACTTGACGAGATTCTCCTACTGGATTGATACCTTGGTTCTCAAACTGATGGAAATACTTACTGCTCCTGTGTTGCATCACCCTTTCCTCTTCAAGGGAAAACCAACGCAAGCACAAGAGACGACAGAAGGTTTCTATCGACGTAGCATACTTCTTCCGCCCAGTATTTTTTAGAAATTCCAAAATAATTCCTCGTTGATTTTCACGGCTTTTGCAGTTGCGCAAAATAGGTATCTCAAACTTGCTCCTTTTCCAGACCAGAATTCCAGCTGCCGGCATTCTTCCTCTTCATGTAAACCTTATAAAATAAGAGAGAAATGGAATAAGTATTGTACCGTCAAGTGTAATAACAGCCCATAAAACGATAAATATCAACATAAAAGCATGATGCAAAATGGATGTATCATGCCATTGCCTTAGCAAAGGAACCAAGGTTTCACAAGAAGACTAGACACATCAAACGACGCTTCAACCTCATTCGCGACTACGTCGAAGGAGAGGACGTGTATATTTGCAAAGTGCACACGGATCTGAATGTAGCAGACCCGCTGACTAAACCTCTTCCATGGGCAAAACATGATCAACACCAGAACTGTATGGGTGTTAGATTTAGTACAATGTAAATCGCATGGCGATGTGAGGACTAGATTATTGACTCTAGTGCAAGTGGGAGACTGTTGGGAATATGCCCTAGAGGCAATGGTAAATAGTTATTATTATATTTCCGGTTTAAAGATAATCGTTTATTATCCATGCTATAATTGTATTGAATGAAAACATAGATACATGTGTGGGTATATAGACAAAACAATGTCCCTAGCAAGCCTCTAGTTGGCTAGCCAGTTGATCAATCATAGTCAAGGTTTTCTGACTATATGCAAGTGTTGTCACTTGATAACTAGATCACATCATTAGGAGAATCATGTGATGGACTAGACCCAAACTCCTCAGCCCCGATGCCTGCTGTCGTACCCCTTTCTAGCAAGGGCGCGCGTTGAGGCGTGCCTCCAGGTGGTGCCCAAGCATCTCTCTCGATGTAGCGGCTAGATCAGATGCCTTCCAGGTGGAAACCCTCGAGCCCTACCCTAGGGAGGCGCCGGGCACGCCTTCCTATGCCGGAAGGGGGAAAGCACCCGCAACATGTGCGGGGCTTGAGACCTTGGCCTCGGCCACCATACCCTTCGCCTCGGGGGATCCACAGGCGGGCAACGACTACTTCTTCCTTGTGGTGCAGCCTCACTCGGCACATCGCCCCCAGCATCATTGGAGCGCTCTGCTGCAGCGGTCGTGTAGGTGCAGTCAAGGGAGGAGACTACATCCCTCTTATCGCAGGCGACGGTGATGATGCCACTGTAACGCGACATCTTGACGACGTTGTAGCCGTGGTGGGTTGCCGCCATGAACTTGGCCACCGCCGGGTATCCCAAGATGGCGTTGTACGGGAGGCTGATGTATGCTACATCGAAGTCGATGTGCTTGGTATGATAGTTGTCGCACGTGCCGAAGGTGACCAAAAGGCAGACCTGCCCCAACGGAGTGGTGGAGCCATCGGTCACCCCGGAGAACGGTCTGGTAGGCATCAGCTGGTCGTACGACACCTGGATCATGTCGAGGCCCGCGCCTCCATCGATGTAAGTCTTGGTGAACACAACATTGCTGACGGTGGGAGTGCACATCATTGGGAGCGTGCCCGCAATGGCCATAGACTTGAAGTTGTCTGTGGTGTCGAAGGTGATGGCGTAATGGCACCACTTGAGGGGATTCGCAGCCCCCGACCTTGGGAGGACGGTGTTCACCACGTGAGAGAGCTTCTTGAAATGGTGGTTCAACGAGGGGGTATGGGCCTCACCGAGAATGCAAGCCACCATGTGAGGCTCCTGATAGGCCACAACCTCCTCGTCGTGTTGGTTTTCATAGTTCCTCCTCGGCGGTGGCAGCGGCAGTGGAGGGAGCACTATGTTGTCCCCTGGGTGCACCTCACGAGGCTGGTCATGCCAACCATTATCGGGAGGCTGCTCATACCAGCCCTAGCGAGGGTTGTCGTTGCAACTTTCCCATCTATCATCGCCGCGGCCGCCGCCACGACCAGCATTGCGGTCGTTGTGCTCCGGGCGTCGGACAACCCGCTCGCCTCGGAGGACCCTGAGCTCTTGACAGTCTTTGGTGTTGTGGGTGTGCACGTCGTGGTATATGCAGAACGGGCGACATTCCTTCTTGGGCATGCCCCACTCATGGTCGCGCTCTTGCCTGGGTTCAGCTGCAATCACGGTAGGGCCTTTGCACTTGACCTCCTTGGCCTTGGCCTTGGCGTTCTCGGGCGCATCGTCAGGATTGTCGTGGGAAAACAGAGGGCCCTCCTCGGCCTTGGCACCCTTGTCGGTGAGGTTAAACAACTCCATGGTCGTGCTCAGGGTGTCATTGACGGCGAGCTTTTCGCACATCTTGAGGTCCTTGATGCCATTGTTGAATGCCATGATGACTGCCTCGTGCGTGGCGTGTAGGATCTTGTTGCGCACCTGGGTGAACCGTCGGATGTACTTGCAGAGGGTCTCACGATGGTGCTACTTCATGCGGCGCATGTCGTTGACAAAGAGGGGACGGTCGTGCGTGCCCTTGAAGTTGGCGACGAACAGCTCGTAGAGGTTGCTCCACGAAGTGACCGGGTCCTCGGGTAGGTTGAGGAGCCTTGACTATGCGTCGTCTTTGAGGGACATAGGAAGCCAATTTGCCTTGACCTTGTCATCGCCGCCCACCACCTTGACACTCGGGGGATAGAGTTGGAGGAACTCTACGGGGTCGGGGGAGTCGTCGTAGTGCGGGGGCTGGTCTTGCTTGAACTTGGCCAGCCAAACAACCCTGCACACCTCAGGAGTGACGGCCCGGCAACCCATGGTGCGTGAGTGGCTGCAGCGCGCGAGGGAAGCCCGATTCTGGTGGCCGACCACTGCGACATCCTAGACGACCCGGTCCAGGCGTTGATGTTGCTTCTCGAGGACCACACACGCATCGAGCGGAGCCTCGCGTCGGACGATGTGGAAACTATCTCCCTCTTCTTGGGCGCGTGGTGGTGGTTCGTGAGGCAGGTTCCTAAGGCACACCTCACGCCTGGGCTCAGCCTAGTTGACGCGCATGAGAGGAGGTGGAGCTCTTTGAGCCTCCTCTCTCCATCACGTGACAGAGGGGGGCAAAGTGAGCGAGCGGGCGCTTGTGCCTCTCAAGTGGCGGTGACGAGCTCGGTGATGCGGCCCATCCATGCGTTCTAGTCGGGGTCCGCCGGGTGGTAGCGAAGCAGCTCGCGTGCCATGAGCAGTGTTGCTTGCGTGTTCACCCATTCGAGACGGGCGTGGCACGAGGAAGCCGTGGCGGTGCGGCTGTCCCGCTGCACGAAAGTGTGCACGGACGAAGCTTGTTGCTTGTGGCAGCGGGGTTAGTGGCCGCGACCTCGGCCCTGGCGGAGTGACGGCGGGCGACAGGGCCCGCACGCGCGGTCACCATGACCCGCACAGCTCTGTGCTCAGCACGCACACGACAAGCATCATCCATGGGGTCAGTGAAGGCGGGAGCAAAACTAGAGCTGAAGAATGACTGCGCACCCCTGCCTAGCACGCCAAATGTCGGAATCAGGGCTCCACAGACCCAGAAAGGTTCAAACTCTGGGGTTTGCTTGCTCTCCTACCTCTGTTCTACCTCTCAACTTCGCCGTGACCTTTTGACGGCTTGAGCTAAGGAAAGCAAACAAAAACACACGAGCAGTTTACCCAGGTTCAAGCCACCTTGCAGTGTAAAACCCTACTCCTACTTGTCTCGACTGCTTGATGTGGTAGACGAGTACACATGCGGGTTCTTGCCCTAGTGGAGATGATGGGATCCAGGTCCCTGCTACAGAGGCCGGGCCTCTCTTTTATACTGTCCTTGGTCCTCTTCCCCTGAAAACACACATGGCGGGAAGGGTCACTACAACGACCATTTTAAAAGGGACAGGAATGCGGCCTGCCCTCACAAAGGTGGTCTTTGCTTGCAAAAGCCCTTCGCCATGATGCGTTGGTGGGCTCGAGGGTGACCTCCGTCCTGTCGAGACCCCAGCCTTGGAGCTCTTGCACCGATCGGGAAACCATTGGGGGTTGCTTTGGGAACCCGCGGGCTCGCACGGCTCCCTTAACACCAAAGGGGAAAGCTTCTCTATCTGTTCCTGTTGGCATCGACCCAGGCACCGTGTAGTGTGGCTCACATCATCCACGTGAGGAAGTTGGACCGTGTGACCTCGGCAGGCCGCCCTTGGTAAGTCCTCCCCTCGAGAGAGGATCATCAAGACGCGAATTCTTGATGCGGGCCTCGCAAGGAATGGCCTCGAGGGGAACTTCGCAGGTCCCCAGCAACCTTCAATGGTTAGCATCTCGCGAGGAGGGGCCCTCGCGAGGGTCGGGTTCCTGGGTTGTGGTCTCCTAGAGCCTCGGCAGGGTTACCTCAACACCTCGCAAGACGCCTCTGAAGGCCCCCCGCATATCGTCCTCCACATCACGATAGCTTAGCAACACCACATTCATCATTGCGCGGTGCTCATCTTGGATGGAAGATCCCTCCATGGGTGCATCCATTTCTTTGGCCCACCCCTGGAACACCTTCCCACTGGCAAGTGGAGGTGAGCAGGCCACCTCAGCTCTCTCCTTTATCCGAGATGGGTCCACCGGGGTGGATGGTTGAGTCGTCTCGGCACCCTCGTGCGCCAAGGACGCTCGTTCCCTAGTGTCGTTCCCTGTGTAGAAGAAGGAACCCTTGTGAGTGGGGCATCAACAACAAAAGATTCCAGTTCGGCCATTTTTGGCCTGGCCCTTCCTCCCGTAGTAAGTACGGGTGGAGCCGGCGAGGTCGCCACCCCCAACACTTCATGTGCATTTGGGGAAGGATGATGCCCATAGGATGAGCTGCCTAGTGGAATCCCGCTTGACCCCCCGTTGCTAGGAACCATTCCCTGGGTCCTGGGTAAGAAATAAGGGAAATATCAGAAGACCACACAAAAAATGTAGAAGCTGCATGGAGCACAAGATAATAATTAAAGGGGCGTACCTCTTCAGCGGCGGCCTTTTCTTGTCGGCCCCCGACTCCTCACTCTCCCAGGAGGTAAGAATAATATGGGCCTTGGCCTTGCAGGATGCAACGTTGGATGCCTTCGCAAGGAGACTTCAGCCTCAGCAGGTCTCCACCGCGGCGATGTCATCGGGCACCTCCCTCTTCCTTGGACGGTGAAGTCACCCTCACTCTCCTCCTTCTCTTCGGCTCCTTCATCCGAGGAGCTAGACTTGAGGTCTCCAGACCTGTAATCCGTGGTTCCTCCATTCGAAGACCTCCGGCCTTATTCCTTTCCCTCCACAACTCCCTTTTAGGCTTAGCAAAGGGCTTTGGAGGTGCCTCGGTCAGAAGCATTTGAAGATAAGGGGAGATGATGCCTTCGAGAAGAGGGGCGGGACAGCCTATGCTTACGGCCTGATCCGGCCACTTTTGTACATAGAAAGAAATGTCGCATTTATGAAGAGTTGTCCTGGAATGTAGAGGGTCAATGGAAGGAAATCTTACCTTACTCGAAGTGTGCATCTCCGAGTAGCCACTGTCCGGCCCATCCACGGGGTACTTTGTCACCCTCGGCTTGAACGGGGATGACCACATACTGTCCTTGTTGACATGAAAGAAGTGGAGGATCGTCCATGGGTCCTTGGGCTTGTAGATCCACGTCAGGTTGGCGCAAATCTGGAGCAATAGGATGCCGCGGTGTAGCGTCACATCGATGATGTCCACCAGCTTAGCATGGGTCTCGAGCTTCTAGATCTTTAACTCGAGGTTGGAGATCTCCACGGGGTAGCCCCATTCCACCTTCTTTGGATGTTAGGAGTTCGGCTTCCTCGGAGACACCATCGTGAAGGGAGGGAGCGCGACCATGTTCTTGGCGTGGGGCTTAGTGATATAGAACCATTCCTTCTGCCACATCTTCACCATTTCCATATAAGTGCCTTTCACCCACACCGCCTTCTAGTGTTTGCCAATCATTGCCCTCCCGCATTGGCTTGCATTAGAAGGTGTCTAACACACAAGCTGAAGAGTGGTGGGATCCTTAAGAAAGCCTCACATACCGTGATGAAGGCACCAAGGTGGAGCATCGAGTTGGGGCGAGGTTGTAGAAATTGATGCCATAGAAGAGAAGAACCCCCCGCACAAATGGATGCAGGGGGAGTCAAGGCCTCTAACGAGGTGAGAAATCAAGATGACCTGCTCCCCGGCTTGGGGAGTGGGTACGTGCTGACCCACAAGTATAGGGGATCAATCGTAGTCCTTTCGATAAGTAAGAGTGTCGAACCCAACGAGGAGCAGAAGGATCTGACAAGTGGTTTTCAGCAAGGTAATATCTGCAAGCACTGAAATTATCGGAAACAAGTGAATGTATGGTGAGGTGATTCATAGCAAGCAACAAGTAACAAAAGTAGCAACGGTGCAGCAAAGTGGCCCAATCCCTTTTGTAGCAAGGGACAAGCCTGGACAAAGTCTTATAGGAGGAAAAATGCTCCCGAGGACACAAGAGAATTTCTGTCATGCTAGTTTTCATCATGTTCATATGATTCGCGTTCGTTACTTTGATATGTGGGTGGACCAGCGCTTGGGTACTACCCTTACTTGGAAAAGCATCCCACTTATGATTAACCCCTCTCACAAGCATGCGCAACTACGAAAGAAGAATTAAGACAAATTCTAACCATGGCATTGAACTAGTGGATCCAAATCAGCCCCTTACGAAGCAACGCATAAACTTGGGTTTGAGCTTCTGTCACTCTAGCAACCCATCATCTACTTACTACTTCCCAATCCCTTACTCTAGGCCCAAATAATGGTGAAGTTTTATGTAGTCGACGTTCACATAACACCACTAGAGGAAAAACAACATACAACGCATTAAAATATCGAACGAATACCAAATTCACATGACTACTATTAGCATGACTTATCCCATGTCCTCAGGAACAAAAGTGACTACTCACAAAGCATAATCATATTCATGACCAGAGAGGTAATGAGTAGCATCAAGGATCTGAACATAAACTCTTCCACCAAGTAATCCAACTAGCATCAACTACAAGGAGTAATTAACACTACTAGCAACCTTACAAGTACCAATCGGAGTCGTGAGACGGAGATTGGTTACAAGTGATGAAATAGGGTTTGGAGATGAGATGGAGCTCATGAAGATGTTGATGGTGACGAGTCCCCTTCGATGAGAGGAGTGTTGGTGACGACGATGGCGACGATTTCCCCCTCCGAGAGGGAAGTTTCCCCGGCAGGATCGTCCTGCCGGAGCTCTAGATTGGTTCTGCTCAAGTTCCACCTCGTGGCGGCGGCGGCTCCTTCGAAAAGCTCCCTTCTTATTTTTTTCCGGACGAAACCCTTCATATAGCAAAAGATGAGCGCCGGAGGGGCAACAGGGGGGCCACAATCCCCCAGGCCCGACCAGGGGGGTAGGCCGGGCCTGGCAGGCTTGTGGCCTCTAGGTGGCGCCCCTCTGGTACTTCTTCCGCCCAGTATTTTTTATATATTCCCAAAAAATTCCATGTTGATTTTCACGGCTTTTGGAGTTGTGCAGAATAGGCATCTCAAACTTGCTCCTTTTTCAGGCCAGAATTCCACCTGCCGGCATTCTCCCTCTTCAAGTAAACCTTACAAAATAAGAGCGAAAAGGCATAAGTATTGTACCGTGGAGTGAAATAACAGCCCAAAAAGCGATAAATATCAACATGAAAGCATGATGCAAAATGGACGTATCAGTACGCGTTGGTTTGGCTACGGCACTCTACAGGCAACACCTGCGGGAATGTATCCTGTTGCCCACAGCTCATCAATGGTGGTGAGATCCACCTTTGAAGGGCCCTGTTTCCCCTTTGAATCTGCGTCTACCATTGCGATGGAGAAGCTCGAGTGGATAAATCTATGGTCTCTGGAAGCGGAGAATGTCTCAATGGAGGAGCAGTGAGGGATCTTGAGTAGAAGGGATTAACCCCCGGGCCTTTATAGGCTGGTGAAAAGATGAAAGGTCCCCTTAACCGTGCCGGTGAAATCGCCATGTTTTGGTTGGATCGAACCATTGTAGACGCGTGGGGTGTGGTACTTGATTGATGATATCCCCCAAAACACGAAGCGTGAACCGCCTCGAACCACGATTCAAGTAAGTTATGACTGATAGGCATGATGTCATTAATATGATGATTCGGAAAAAGTTGTCAGTACCTTTTTTCAGGATTGGTCAATGTTTTTGTCTTCGGAACTCAGGTAAACACTTTGGGCGAAATAAGGTGTCATGCAAATTGCTGGAGAAGTCATCTATCGAGCCTATGTCCGAAGAAGATCCTTATCCTCGACGTCGAAGACTAGTTCACGGGCTACTGAGGGAGTCATGGACTAAGGGGTCCCAATCGAGGTGGTTTAGTCCATGGGCCTGACTGGGGGCCATCAAGGAGAAAGACTTCGTAGGCCTTATGACAGAGCATGGACATTCCAAATTCTATCAAAGGCTTGGCGTGCACTCTAGGGAAAGGATCATTCGTTCAGCATGTAATGCAAAGATGGCAACCAACATTCATGTAACCCTATATATCCCCGATGCCTATATAAACCATGGGGTTTAGCCCACGGAACACTTATATACAGAACACCATAACCCCTAGGGTTTATCCCACAATCTCACGATATCGAGGTAGATCAACTTCGTAACCGCTGCAGTAGCAATACAACAAGAGTAAGATGTAGGGTTTTGCCTTCATCGAGAGGGCCCGAACCTGGGTAAAAGCCTTGTGTTCTTTGTCTCCTGCTACCCTCGATCCGATCTCACGGGTCAGGGCCCCCAACCCGATATCTACCGGTTTTGACCCACACACGAGTGATCATGAACCCATATCCTTTCATATTACTTCATTAATATAATTAGACCACACGCCTTTTATTTGGTGAGCTACATGAAAGTTTTTATTATATCCTCTTTGAATACCTATCATTTTTAGACTAGTCTTATAACATGCAAATTACCATTCCTATTTCTTAGACCCTCAAAAATATTCAAGTGAAGAAGGATAGTGCAATTATTTCTTTAAAATATGCCCACCACCGTCCTCTAAAAATATATAAGTGAAGCACTAGAGCAACTACCTGGCTCAAAATATATAAGTGAAGCACATAGAGTATTATAACAAATTATGATGAATATGTGTCTCTCTCAAAACGTGTGTGTCCAGCAAACATTGATTATTTCAAACTAAAAGAAAATTGAGCTATAATACATGACACTCCAAGCAAAACCCATATCATGTGATGAATAAAAATATAGCTCCAAGTGACATACCGATAGAATGGATACGAAAGAAGGGATACCATCCGGAGCATCCCCAAGATTAGACGCTTGGGTATTCCTTGACTAGTATCTTGGGGTGACTTGGGCATACCCAAGCTTAGGGTCTTGCTGTTGGAATTATGCCCTAGAGGCAATAATAAATATAGTTATTATTATAATTCCTGTATCAAGATAATCGTTTATTATCCATGCTATAATTGTATTGAATGAAGACTCATTTACATGTGTGGATACATAGACAAAACACTGTCCCTAGCAAGCCTCTAGTTGGCTAGCCAGTTGATCAAAGATAGTCAGTGTCTTCTGATTATGAACAAGGTGTTGTTGCTTGATAACTGGATCACGTCATTAGGAGAATCACGTGATGGACTAGACCCAAACTAATAGACGTAGCATGTTGATCATGTCATTTTGTTGCTACTGTTTTTCTGCGTGTCAAGTATTTGTTCCTATGACCATGAGATCATATAACTCACTAACACCGGAGGAATACTTTGTGTGTATCAAACGTCGCAACGTAACTGGGTGACTATAAAGATGCTCTACAGGTATCTCCGAAGGTGTTCGTTGAGTTAGTATGGATCAAGACTGGGATTTGTCACTCCGTGTGACGGAGAGGTATCTCGGGGCCCACTCGGTAATACAACATCACACACAAGCCTTGCAAGCAATGTGACTTAGTGTAAGTTGCGGGATCTTGTATTACGGAACGAGTAAAGAGACTTGCCGGTAAACGAGATTGAAATAGGTATGCGGATACTGACGATCGAATCTCGGGCAAGTAACATACCGAAGGACAAAGGGAATGACATACGGGATTATATGAATCCTTGGCACTGAGGTTCAAACGATAAGATCTTCGTAGAATATGTAGGATCCAATATGGGCATCCAGGTCCCGCTATTGGATATTGACCGAGGAGTCTCTCGGGTCATGTCTACATAGTTCTCGAACCCGCAGGGTCTGCACACTTAAGGTTCGACGTTGTTTTATGCGTATTTGAGTTATATGGTTGGTTACCGAATGTTGTTCGGAGTCCCGGATGAGATCACGGACGTCACGAGGGTTTCCGGAATGGTCCGGAAACGAAGATTGATATATAGGATGACCTCATTTGATTACCGGAAGGTTTTCGGAGTTACCAGGAATGTACCGGGAATGACGAATGGGTTCCGGGAGTTCACCGGGGGGGCAACCCACCCCGGGGAAGCCCATAGGCCTTGGGGGTGGCACACTAGCCCTTAGTGGGCTGGTGGGACAGCCCAAGAAGGCCCTATGCACCATAGGAAGAAAATCAAAGAGAAAATAAAAAAAGGAGGAGGTGGGAAAGGAAAGAAGGACTCCACCGACCAAACCAAGTTGGACTCGGTTTGGGGGGGGAGACCTTCCCCCCTTGGCTCGGCCGACCCCCTTGGGTCTCCTTGAGCCCCAAGGCTAGGCTCCCCCTCTCCCACCTATATATACGGAGGTTTTAGGGCTGATTTGAGATGACTTTTCCACGGCAGCCCGACCACATACCTCCACGGTTTTTCCTCTAGATCGCGTTTCTGCGGAGCTCGGGCGGAGCCCTGCTGAAACAAGATCATCACCAACCTTCGGAGCGCCGTCACGCTGCCGGAGAACTCTTCTACCTCTCCGTGTCTCTTGCTGGATCAAGAAGGCCGAGATCATCGTCGAGTTGTACGTGTGCTGAACGCGGAGGTGCCGTCCGTTCAGCACTAGATCGTGGGACTGATCGCGGGACGGTTCGCGGGGCGGATCGAGGGACGTGAAGATGTTCCACTACATCAACCGCGTTCACTAACGCTTCTGCTGTACGGTCTACAAGGGTACGTACATCACACATCCCCTCTCGTAGATGGACATCACCATGATAGGTCTTCGTGCGCGTAGGAAAAATTTTGTTTCCCATGCGACGTTCCCCAAGAGTGGCATCATGAGCTAGGTTCATGCGTAGATGTCTTCTCGAGTAGAACACAAAAGTTTTTGTGGGCGGTGATGTGCGTTTTGCTGCCCTCCTTAGTCTTTTCTTGATTCCGCGGTATTGTTGGATCGAGGCGGCTCGGACCGACATTACTCGTACGCTTATGAGAGACTGGTTTCATCGCTACGAGTAACTCCGTTGCTCAAAGATGACTGACGGGTGTCAGTTTCTCCAACTTTAGTTGAATCGGATTTGATCGAGGAGGTCCTTGGATGAGGTTAAATAGCAACTCATATATCTCCGTTGTGGTGTTTGCGTAAGTAAGATGCGATCCTACTAGATACCCATGGTCACCACGTAAAACATGCAACAACAAAATTAGAGGATGTCTAACTTGTTTTTGCAGGGTATGCTTGTGATGTGATATGTCCAACGATGTGATGTGATATATTGGATGTATGAGATGATCATGTTGTAATAGATAATATCGACTTGCACGTCGATGGTACGGCAACCGGCAGGAGCCATAGGGTTGTCTTTATACTAACGTTTGTGCTTGTAGATGCGTTTACTATATTGCTAGGATGTAGCTTTAGTAGTAATAGCATGAGTAGCACGACAACCCCGATGGCTACACGTTGATGGAGATCATGGTGTGGCGCTGGTGACAAGAAGATCGTGCCGGTGCTTTGATGATGGAGATCAAGGAGCACGTGATGATGGCCATATCATGTCACTTATGAATTGCATGTGATGTTAATCCTTTTATGCAGCTTATTTTGCTTAGAACGACGGTACCATTATGAGGTGATCTCTCACTAAAATTTCAAGACGAAATTGTGTTCTCCCCGACTGTGCACCGTTGCTACAGTTCGTCGTTTCGAGACACCAAGTGATGATCGGGTGTGATAGACTCAACGTTCACATACAACGGGTGCAAAACAGTTGCGCATGCGGAACACTCGGGTTAAGCTTGACGAGCCTAGCATGTGCAGACATGGCCTCGGAACACATGAGATCGAAAGGTCGATCATGAATCATATAGATGATATGATTAGCATAGGGATGCTTACCACTAAAACTATGCTCAACTCACGTGATGATCGGACATTTAGCTAGTGTAAGTGGATCATGAACCACTCAAATGACTAGAGAGATGTACTTTTTGAGTGGGAGTTTAGCGAATAATTTGATTAAGTTAAACTCTAATTATCTTGAACATAGTCTTAGTCCACTTTGAATATATTTGTGTTGTAGATCATGGCTCACGCGACAGTCACTCTGAATTTTAATACGTTCCTAGAGAAAGCTAAGTTGAAAGATGATGGAAGCAACTTTGTAGACTGGGCTCGTAATCTTAAGCTAATCTTACAAGCTGGGAAGAAGGATTATGTCCTTAATGCGGCGCTAGGAGATGAACCACCCGCTACGGCTGATCGGGATGTTAAGAACGCTTGGTTAGCACGTAAGGAGGACTACTCAGTAGTTCAATGTGCAGTCTTGTATGGCTTAGAACCGGGAATTCAACGTCGCTTTGAGCGTCATGGAGCATTTGAGATGTTCCAGGTGTTGAAGTTAATCTTTCAGAAGAACGCCCGGATCGAGAGGTATGAGACCTCCGATAAATTCTATGCTTGCAAGATGGAGGAGAACTCGTCTGTCAGTGAACATGTGCTCGAAATGTCAGGGTACTCAAACCGTCTAGCTGAGCTTGGGATTGAACTCCCGCAAGAGGCTATCACTGACAGAATCCTTCAATCATTGCCGCCAAGCTATAAAGGCTTTGTGTTGAACTACAACATGCAAGGGATGAACAAGTCTCCCGGCAAGTTGTTTGCGATGCTGAAAGTCGCAGAGTCTGAACTCCGTAAAGAGCATCAAGTGTTGATGGTGAATAAGACCACTAGTTTAAAGAGAAATGGCAAAGGCAAGAAGGGTAATTCAAAGAAGAGCGGCAAGCCTGTTGCCAATCCGACGAAGAAACCCAAAGCTGGACCTAAGCCTGAAACAGAGTGTTACTATTGCAAGGGTATGGGTCACTGGAAGCGCAATTCCCCCAAGTATCTGGCTGATAAGAAGGCGGCCAAAGAAAAATCAGGTATATTTGATATACATGTTATTGATGTGTACTTAACCGGCTCTCGTAGTAGTGCCTGGGTATTCGATACCGGTTCTGTTGCTCATATTTGCAACTCGAAACAGGAATTGCGGAATAGACGAAGGCTGGCGAAAGATGAAGTGACAATGCGCGTAGGAAATGGTTCCAAGGTTGATGCAATCGCCGTTGGCACAGTTTCACTTTAGTTACCATCAGGATTAGTTATGAACTTGAATCATTGTTATTTAGTGCCTGCGTTGAGCATGAACATTATATCTGGATCTTCTTTATTGCGAGACGGTTACTCTTTTAAGTCAGAAAATAATGGTTGTTCTATTTCTATGAGTAACATCTTTTATGGTCATGCACCCAATGTGAGAGGATTGTTCATATTGAATCTTGATAGCGATACACACATACATAACATTGAGACCAAAAGAGTTAGAGTTAACAATGATAGCGCCATTTTTTTGTGGCACTGCCGCTTAGGTCATATTGGTGTAAAGCGCATGAAGAAACTCCATGTCGATGGACTTTTGGAGTCACTTGACTTTGATTGACTTGACACGTGCGAACCATGCCTCATGGGCAAGATGACTAAAACTCCGTTCTTCGGAACAATGGAGCATGCAAGTGACTTGTTGGAAATCATACATACCGATGTGTGTGGTCCGATGAGCGTAGAGGCACGCGGCGGATATCGTTATTTTCTCACCTTCACTGACGATTTGAGTAGATATGGTTATGTCTACTTAATGAAGCACAAGTCTGAAACATTTGAAAAGTTCAAGCAATTTCAGAGTGAAGTTCAAAATCATCGCAACAAGAAGATCAAGTTCCTACGGTCTGATCGTGGGGGTGAATATCTGAGTTTCGAGTTTGGTGCTCACTTAAGACAATGTGGAATTGTTTCACAGTTAACACCGCCTAGAACACCACAGCGTAAAGGTGTGTCCGAACGTCGTAATCGTACTTTATTAGAGATGGTGCGATCTATGATGTCTCTTACCGATTTTCCGTTATCGTTTTGGGGTTATGCATTAGAAACAGCTGCATTCACTTTAAATAGGGCACCATCAAAATCCGTTGAGACGACACCATACGAACTGTGGTATGGCAAAAGGCCAAAGTTGTCGTTTCTTAAAGTTTGGGGATGTGATGCTTATGTCAAAAAGCTTCAGCCTGAAAAGCTGGAACCCAAAGCGGAAAAGTGCATCTTCATAGGTTACCCAAAAGAGACAGTTGGGTACACCTTCTATCTCAAATCCGAGGGCAAAGTGTTTTTTGCTAAAAACGGAGCTTTTCTCGAGAAGGAGTTTCTCTCGAGAGAATTGAGTGGGAGGAAGATAGAACTTGATGAGGTTGTCAAACCTCTCATCCCTCTGGATGGTGGCGCAGGACAAGGGGAAACCTCTGTCGTTGCGACGCCCGTTGAGGAGGAAGTTAATGATAATGATCATGAAACTCCGGTTCAAGTTTCTGTCGAACCACGCAGGTCGACGAGACCACGTGCTGCTCCAGAATGGTACGGTAATCCCGTCTTATCAATCATGTTATTGGACAACAATGAACCTGCAAATTATGAAGAAGAAATGGTGGGCCCAGATTCCAACAAATGGCTAGAAGCCATGAAGTCCGAGATAGGATCCATGTATGAGAACAAAGTGTGGACTTTGGAAGTACTGCCTGAGGGCCGCAAGGCTATTCAGAACAAATGGATCTTTAAGAGGAAGACGGACGCTGACGGCTATGTGACCGTTTATAAAGCTCGACTTGTGGCAAAGGGTTTTTCACAAGTTCAAGGAGTTGACTACGATGAGACATTCTCACCCGTAGCGATGCTTAAGTCCATCAGAATCATGTTAGCAATAGCTGCATTTTTCGATTATGAAATCTGGCAGATGGATGTCAAAACGGCGTTCCTTAACGGTTTCCTTAAGGAAGAATTGTATATGATGCAACCCGAAGGTTTTGTCGATCCTAAGAATGCTAACAAGGTGTGCAAGCTCCAGCGATCCATTTATGGACTGGTGCAAGCATCTCGGAGTTGGAACAAACGCTTTGATGAGGTGATCAAAGCATTTGGGTTTATACAAGTGGTTGGAGAATCTTGTATTTACAAGAAAGTGAGTGGGAGCTCTGTGGCGTTTCTAATATTATATGTGGATGACATATTGCTGATTGGAAACAACGTAGAGTTTTTGGAGAGCATAAAGGATTACTTGAATAAAAGTTTCTCTATGAAGGACCTAGGAGAAGTTGCTTACATTCTAGGCATTAAGATCTACAGGGATAGATCAAAACGCCTGATAGGACTTTCACAAAGCACATACCTTGATAAAGTTTTGAAGAGGTTCAAAATGGAACAGTCCAAGAAAGGGTTCTTGCCAGTTTTACAAGGTACGAGATTGAGTAAGACTCGGTGCCCAGCAACTGATGAGGATAGAGAGCATATGTGCACCGTCCCCTATGCTTCAGCCATAGGTTCTATTATGTATGCAATGTTGTGCACTAGACTGGACGTTAGCCTGGCCATAAGTATGGCAGGTAGGTTCCAGAGTAATCCAGGAGTGGATCACTGGACGGCGGTCAAGAATATCCTGAAGTACCTGAAAAGGACTAAGGAGATGTTTCTCGTGTATGGAGGTGACGAAGAGCTCGCCGTAAAAGGTTACGTCGATGCAAGCTTTGACACAGATCCAGACGACTCTAAGTCGCAAACCGGATACGTATTTATTCTTAATGGGGTGCGGTAAGCTGGTGCAGTTCCAAGCAAAGCGTCATAGCAGATTCTACATGTGAAGCGGAGTACATGGCTGCCACGGAGGCGGCTAAGGAGAGTGTTTGGATGAAGCAATTCATGATGGATCTTGGAGTGGTGCCAAGCGCACTGAATCCAATAACCTTGTTCTGTGACAACACGGGTGTCATTGCCTTAGCAAAGGAACCACGGTTTCACAAGAAGTCCAGACACATCAAACGACGCTTCAACCTCATCCGCGACTACGTCGAAGGGGAGGACGTAAATATATGCAAAGTGCACACGGATCTGAATGTAGCAGACCCGCTGACTAAACCTCTTCCACGGGCAAAGCATGATCAACACCAGAACTGTATGGGTGTTAGATTTATTACAATGTAATTCGCATGATGATGTGAGGGCTAGATTATTGACTCTAGTGCAAGTGGGAGACTGTTGGAATTATGCCCTAGAGGCAATAATAAATATAGTTATTATTATAATTCATGTATCAAGATAATCGTTTATTATCCATGCTATAATTGTATTGAATGAAGACTCATTTACATGTGCGGATACATAGACAAAACACTGTCCCTAGCAAGCCTCTAGTTGGCTAGCCAGTTGATCAAAGATAGTCAGTGTCTTCTGATTATGAACAAGGTGTTGTTGCTGTATAACTGGATCACGTCATTAGAAGAATCACGTGATGGACTAGACCCAAACTAATAGACGTAGCATGTTGATCGTGTCATTTGGTTGCTACTGTTTTTCTGCGTGTCAAGTATTTGTTCCTATGACCATGAGATCATATAACTCACTAACACCGGAGGACTACTTTGTGTGTATCAAACGTCGCAACGTAACTGGGTGACTATAAAGATGCTCTACAAGTATCTCCGAAGGTGTTCGTTCAGTTAGTATGGATCAAGACTGGGATTTGTCACTCCGTGTGACGGAGAGGTATCTCGGGGCCCACTCGGTAATACAACATCACACACAAGCCTTGCAAGCAATGTGACTTAGTGTAAGTTGCGGGATCTTGTATTACGGAACGAGTAAAGAGACTTGCCGGTAAACGAGATTGAAATAGGTATGCGGATACTGACAATCGAATCTCGGGCAAGTAACATACCGAAGGACAAAGGGAATGACATACGGGATTATATGAATCCTTGGCACTGAGGTTCAAACGATAAGATCTTCATAGAATATGTAGGATCCAATATGGGCATCCATGTCCCGCTATTGGATATTGACCGAGGAGTCTCCCGGGTCATGTCTACATAGTTCTCGAACCCGCAGGGTCTGCACACTTAAGGTTCGACGTTGTTTTATGCGTATTTAAGTTATATGGTTGGTTACCGAATGTTGTTCGGAGTCCCGGATGAGATCACGGACGTCATGAGGGTTTCTGGAATGGTCCGGAAACGAAGATTGATATATAGGATGAACTCATTTGATTACCGGAAGGTTTTCGGAGTTACCGGAAATGTACCGGGAATGACGAATGGGTTCCGGGAGTTCACCGGGGGGGCAACCCACCCCGGGGAAGCCCATAGGCCTTGGGGTGGCACACCAGCCCTTATTGGGCTGGTGGGACAGCCCAAGAAGGTCCTATGCGCCATGGGAAGAAAATCAAAGAGAAAAGAAAAAAAAGGAGGAGGTGGGAAAGGAAAGAAGGACTCCACCCACCAAACCAAGTTGGACTCGGTTTGGGGGGGAGACCTTCCCCCCTGGGCTCGGCCAACCCCCTTGGGGCTCCTTGAGCCCCAAGGCAAGGCTCCCCCTCTCCCACCTATATATACGGAGGTTTTAGGGCTGATTTGAGACGACTTTTCCACGGCAGCCCGACCACATACCTCCACGGTTTTTCCTCTAGATCGCGTTTCTGCGGAGCTCGGGCGGAGCCCTGCTGAGACAAGATCATCACCAACCTCCGGAGCGCCGTCACGCTGCCGGAGAACTCTTCTACCTCTCCGTCTCTCTTGCTAGATCAAGAAGGCCGAGATCATCGTCGAGATGTACGTGTGCTGAACGCGGAGGTGCCGTCCGTTCGGCACTAGATCGTGGGACTGATCGCGGGACGGTTCGCGGGGCGGATCGAGGGACGTGAGGACGTTCCACTACATCAACCGCGTTCACTAACGCTTCTGCTGTATGGTCTACAAGGGTACGTAGATCACACATCCCCTCTCGTAGATGGACATCACCATGATAGGTCTTCGTGCGCGTAGGAAACTTTTTGTTTCCCATGCGACGTTCCCCAACACTTGCCACTCCTTATTCCTTAACCCATCACTGTCTTACCCAAAACATGAAAATTTCGGCGCACAAAACTCATCACAAACCTTGTGAGATCCATTAGTATAATAGGTAAATCATAAAGTTTATGTACTATTTTAAATTGATTAATATTTAATTATTGCATAAGGTATTGTATTCTAACTTCTCCATTACTTATACCACATGATATAATCCATATCATCATCAAAACAAGCAAACTATGCAAGCAAAAAACAGAATGTGTCTAAAACAGAATAGTTTGTAATGATCTGAGAGAAAACCGTACTTAGTAACTCCCAAAATTATGGAATATTAGGAAATCATGGGAAATTTGTATACCAATACTGTGTAAAAAATTTAGATCAAAAAATGTGCCAGTAAAATCCTAGAAATTCAGTACTAGACGTAAAAGTTTCTGCTTTTGCATAGGATCAATTCTACTTTCTCCCAATCACCCCAAAGGATTTACTTGTCACAATCACTAATTGAAACATAAAAGTACAATCATTATAGTATTAATAATTATGTCATCACACCAAAATAGAAGGTAAAGGCAAAAAATTAAGATAACTATTGGGTTGCTTCCCGACAAGCGTTGTTGTTTTATGCCCCTACCTAGGCATAATGATTTGTGTTATAGTATATGTGGATTACACTAGCCCTTTCCATCTGTTTAGAATTTTGGTTGTGTTGTCTAGTGCATGAAGCTTAACATGGTATCAGAGCTAAGGTCTTGAGTTCAATTCATGGTTTTTGCAATTTATTTAATGGAGAGGGACAAGAATCCTAATTCTCGCTGTTTGGAATGGATCCATTTTCATTGTGTCTGACTCATAATGATCATTTCTCTTTAGCAAAGAATGACCTTGGTTATCAAAACAACCGAGATCCATTTACTTATGATATCTAGTTGGAATTGATAACAACGATCTGCTGAATTAGAGTAGGAGTTTAATAGGTTATTTTTAGCATAAATACGTACATATATTCCTTGCTCGTTACCAGCTAATCACTTAGTCCAAGTCCAACGAGCCAACACAAATGGACACGATTTTGGTCCACCTTTTGTCTGCTTTATTTGGTCGATGGGGTGCCAGCCGCCCTCGTCCGCGATATCCCTTTCACGGCGCCCAACCTCCTGACTCATTTTGTCAGCCCAACATGTTTTTGTCCAAATTTTAGCATTCTATGCATAGAAATACAAATAAAAAGTCACATAGTTTTACATCACAATAAATATTTTACAACCAAATAAAAATCTCATAGTTGAAGTTTACAACCAATGAATTTGAATTTTTCACGAATACAAAAAAAAATACTTGATACATCTATTGATTTCCTAGATGAGTACACATATGCTGAACTAAATCATTTCAAAGTTGAATGTGAGTTATCCAATCACGCATTTCATGATGACATTGGGTGAACTCTCCAAACATTGACGGACCATGCTCAGGCTCAACATTTTCACCCTAGACATTAAACCATTGGTCAAAGATGTTGTCGTTATGCTCATCCTCTATGATCATGTTGTGCATGATCGTACAAACAGTCATCACATTTCACGTCTTATGTTGACTCCATGTTCTATCAGGGTGCCAAAGAATAGACCATCGAGTTTGGAGCACATCGAAAGCACACTCCACCTCCTTCTTAGCACTCTGTTATGCTTGGGCAAACCTAGCCCGCTTCTTTCCTACTAGTTTGGAGTTTGTCATCACAAGGATTGATCACTAAGGATAGATACCATCCCCTAGGTAGTATTCCTTGTTGTAGTGGTGGACATTCATCTCAAAGTTGACCCTTAGGCAATTACCTTTTGCAAGTCGTGCGAACACTCGAGACCTCTGAAGCATGTTGATGTCATTGTGAGAACTTGCCATGTCGAGTAAAGAGCGCCAAATCCAGAGATCTTGTGATGCCACAACATCAAGTATGACTGTGCAAGCTTTAACATGCCCCTTATACTGCCCCTGCCAAGAAAATGGATAGTTCTTTAACTTCTAGTGCATACAATCTATTCTAGAAAGCATTTTTGTAAAGCCTCTAGACTCATTGATTGCTAACAACGAGGTTGTATGTGTAGCATTTGGTTCTCTCATGTACTACAGGCGAAACACTACAACCACAACTTTGCAGAACCCCATACAATGATGCAAGGCATGTGGACTCACTCATGAGTACATACTCATCCACAAGATCACCGGGAGTTCCGTATGCAAGCATCAAGATAGTCACAATATATTTATGATAAGAGGAGAAGTCAACCTTCAGAGGGCATCATTCTTGCATATAAAGTAACCAACATACTCCGTTACTTCCTCTAGAATATGGTTGAACACATGTCTTGCCATCTGGAACCGTCACAAAAAATCTTGGCATTGAAGAGTGGGGGCACGTACTGAAAATAATCGCTATAGAGTAGGCAAAGGCCACTCTCTCTATTATGATTCAACACCAGAACATGGACCAGAATCGATCCCCTAAGCATTGGCCGCATCCTAGAAATACGCTCATTGACGACCATAGTAGCAACCACAAAGTCCTCATCATTGGATGATGAATCATCCGATGAACATATGACATTATTGTAGAAGAACCTCATCCGGGCTATCGACCATGGTACACTGTGGGAAAAAGGCCGAACACCTTGCGGGCTACGATGTAAGAGGGTATGATCGAGCCGCAGTGTTAGAGCATATATCTCCATATGTGGTTTTGGTAATTGATGATAATTCTTATGGACTAATGGTTGCCTTAACTTATATTTATAGGATTTGTTCATAGGCACTTCTTGAAGTCCATCTGTTGGGTTCAAGGAGTTTATATGCTGACCAAGATGGTATTCAAGGTATTATCCAAAGAATGGTCATAGAGACACAAGGTTGATCAAGATCTCAGACAAAGAGTAAATCAAGATGATCAACACACAAAGCGTACAAGATGTACCGAGAGGGGTCAAGTGATCCCATGGTATGGTAAGCATTGTCCATTACGTGTTTGTGTACTAACCCATGGTCTTCGTGAGCGTTCTATGTGAGGTTAGGTGTGTCTCCATGGGCTTGCGTCTAGAGGAAGATCTCATACAACCCATGAAGGATGACGTCAAGTGGTGATCGTCACCAAGATTGCGGTGTGCAAGTTCAAGTGGATCAGCACGAAGATATCATGCTTGAAGCCTGCCATCCATTGTGGTGGCAATGGACTTGTGAATATATACTGAAGAGCGGCTCACCCATGTTGTGTATGGGGGAGCAATCAACTAGTCTTCATCAAGCCAACGCAATCAATAAGGTGGTCCATCTTGAGGAAGCCAAGATCATCGTCATCTAGCTCAAGAGGATGAGATGCAAGGTATAGGTTTGCCCTTGATAGGTTTTCTGTTTTAGGATAGATTGTCGTTCTGTCAAGGGGGGCTCTCAAGTGAGTAGCTCAATCGTATCGTTCGTTGAGAGCTCAAACCATTTCCATCCTTGCATCATACTTCTTGGTTCTTATTTTGTGTTTCTCTTTGTGAGTTTTAGAGCTTATGGTCATCTTCATGACAAGCTCGAGTTCATCGAAAACGGAGTCCATCCATCTACTATGATGTTTTCGATGTTGGAGTTTTTGCCGGTTCTTCATTCATAGAGGACTCACATCTCTACATCATTGGCATTTTCATATCTGCATGGTCTTAAGATTTCAGTGGCTCGATTCGGAGCTCGTATGCGAAAGTTATGGTTGTTTCACTGGCGAGCGGTAGTACCGCTCCAGCCCTAGTGGTAGTACCACCAGGGGAAGCGGTAGTACCGCTCTAGGTGGGCGGTAGTACCGCTTCGGGACGGTAGTACCTCTCTCTAAGCGGTTGTTCTTCGTCAGACTTTTTGTGAAGACTTTCTTTAGAGGTAGTACCACGAGGGGCTAGCGGTAGTACCGCCAGGGCTAGAGGTAGTACCGCCAGGACTAGCGGTAGTACCGCTCCTCCCTAAGCGGTAGTACCGCTGGGGGCAGCGGTAGTACCGCTGTGCGTGGGCTGTAAGTGGGGGTAACGGTATGATTCCTTCCCCCAGTATATAAAGGGGTCTTCTTCCCCCTTGGCCTTATCTATCTGTTGAGCTCATGTTCTACCCTCATTGTTGACCTTCTTAGAGCTTTCTAAATCTCAATCCCTCCAATGATTCTTGCTAGTTCTTGAGGGAAAAGAGAGAGGAGATCTAGATCCACATCTCCACCAATCACTTTCTCCTCTATGTGAGGGGAACCCCTTGGATCTAGATATTGGAGTTCTTTGTGAGCTCCTTGTTCTTCCTCCCATATTTCTCCATAGCTTTTGTTGTTGTGGAGGGATTTGAGTGTGAGGGACTTGACCACTTTGTGTGTTCTTTCCATTGCATGAGTTGCATCGGTTTGAGTTCTCCACGGTGATACGTGGAAGTGAAGTTTGAGAAGCCATATTACCTTTTGGTACTTAGTACCCTAGAGATTGTTCTTCGTGGATGCTTTGGCGTCCTAGAAGCTTGGTGGTGTCTTGGAGCTCAATCCTTGTGGTGTAAAGCTCCGGGCAAGCGTCGGGGTCTCCAATTAGGTTGTGGAGATTGCCCCGAGCAATTTGTACGGGTACCGGTAACCGCCCCCAAGGGTTGCCATTTGTACGGGTTCGGTGACCGCCCTCAAGGGTCCCTTAGTGGAATCACGACATCTTGCATTGTGCGAGGGCGTGAGGAGATTACGGTGGCCTTAGTGGCATCTTGGGGAGCATTGTGCCTCCACACCGCTCCAACGGAGATTAGCATCTGCAAGGGTGTGAACCTCGGGATACATCATCGTCTCCGCGTGCCTCGGTTATCTCTTACCCGAACCCTTTACTTATGCACTTTACTTTGTGATAGCCATATTGTTTATTGTCATATACTCCCTCCATACGGAAATACTTGTCCTATAAATGAATATAATGAATGTATCTACAATTAAAATAAGTCTAGATACATTCATCTCTAGGACAAGTATTTCCAGACGGAGGTAGTATCTTGCTATCATTTAGTTGTTTATCTTGCTTAGCATAAGTTGTTGGTGCACATAGGTGAGCCTAGTTGTTGTAGGCTTTGTGCTTGAAAAATTAAACGTTAGTTTTATTCCGCATTTGTTCAAGCCTAAACCGTAATTATTTTAAAGCGCCTATTCACCACCCCCTCTAGGCGACATCCACGTCCTTTCACGCAACCAATGAACGGTAGCAGACATGTTGACATCCTAGCTCTCCGGCGGTGACCATGGAGGCGAGGGCAGTGTCGATGCCCTTGACAGGAATCCCTTCACATGTTACTACAACGACGAGGAGCGGTCACAATTGCCGACCTCAATGGAGAAGTTGGTGGACGTGGTGGGAAAGTCGATAGATGCGGTGGTGGCGCCTGGGTGATGCCGATGCGGTCGGAATTGGGCAACAACAACGACAACGGGGTCGAGAGTGTTGAGTGGAAGCAGGGAAAGAATGGTTGTTGTGCCATCGAGGAACGAGGCAGAGGGAGGAGAAGAGAGGGTGCCACGTCCATCCGCGTCGATGCAAACCCGGTCTAATTTAGACAGAAAATGGGTCACGACGGTAAAAAACGAACATCTATCCGTTTACATGGACGCGTTCGGTCATGTTTTGTGTTCGGGCGACCCATGCGCATGGGAAAGAAATGAGCCGCCCATCGGAGCAACTCCAACGGGGCGACCCATTTCGTGTGTCGTCGTCCGTTTGGGTCCGTGCGGATAAAAAGTTGGCCCAATGCGCCAACCAAAACAGACGCGCGCCCGCTTTTTGCGAGCCTGCCAACCCATTCCCGGCCCATTTTGAGCATGATTTGCGTCGGCGCAGACACGAAGCAGATGCACGCGACGTGTGCCTACTCCCCTCCCTGGCCCGCCAGTTGGCGGCAAATCGGCCACTTTTCCCCTCCACTTTCCCCAAACCCTCCTGCTCACTCCTGCGCCCGCTCTCACCGCCATGGACGACGACCTCGAGGCCGTCGCCGGCCTTGCCTCCCTCGCCTCGTCCGGTGCCGACCCCGCAAGACCGCCGGGCCGCCCGAGGAGCGGGCTATGGAGTCGGCCAAGAGGAAGGGACGGAGGCACCAACAGGATGCAAGGGGTGAGGCAGATCCCGCCGTCGCCATCGCTATTGCCGCACAGCAGGAATACACCAATGCTCGGGGTGGAGGCGACAATCAGGGAGGGCTTGTTGTACCTAGGGGTAAACCCTAGCTCTCATGGGCTTGTCAAGGCCATCGTTGCCGCGGACGCAACCAACACGTGCTCATCAGCATATCCTCGGATGATGCAGCCGGAGTCGTCGCGTGCGTCTTCCATGCAGCCAATTCCGGACTTCCACGTCTACCCGCCGGAGCTCGCCAACCAAACTGCTGCTGGGGCGAAGCCGAATCGCAAGAGCAAGCGGACGAAGGCATACATGTCGGCCGAGGACAAGCTCCTTTGTGAGTGCTGGAGGGACATTGGGCAAGACCTGAAGGTCGGCGCCGAATAAAAGTATTCAGCCTTATGGACTCGTGTCCATCATGAGTTCCACGAGCGCAAGAAGTCCCCCCCCCCCCGTGCCAAATGCAAAGCAAGTGTGGATGGGTGTCACTTCCGAAACGTTGCAGGGTGATTCAACAAGAGTGCAACAAGTTTTGTGCCACTTATGAGAGCATCAAGGCACTCACCGTGAGAGGCCTCGACATGCAAGACATGGTATGCATGCCCTCTCATTTCCTTTTGGTGCCACACATTTTCCCGTTGATTGCATCTCCATTTGCCGACATATTCTTGCTTGGTTTGAATTGTAGGTGTTCCAAGCTTTGGATGGATTCAAGATTCAACACAATGGCAAGGCCTTCCATCTCTCCCATTGTTGGACTATAATCAATGGGGAGTAGAAGTTCAAGGTGCAATATGCCGCCCTCTTGGCGCGTGGGGGGAAAGAAGCTGTGGAGGACCCATGATGGCGGCGAGAAGGCACGATCGCGGGGGAAGACCAACTCAAAGAAGGAGGACAAGCGGGACGCGGCGTCGATCGCCTTGCTTGAAAAAATGGAGGGCATGATAAGCAAGAAGGACTTGAGGGAGGAGAAGCGTGGGCAAGAAAAGGAAGAGCATATGAATGCCTTCATGAAAATCCAAAGAAGGAGGCTCGAGATGGATGCAGAGAAGCAAGCCAAGATGCTTGAGTTGGAGGAGACGAATCAAGCCAAGATGCTCGAGATCGAGGCCGCCAATGCCAAGACCAAGGCGAAAGAAGTGGCCCTGGCAAGCATGAAGACGGGTGCGGAGATCATGAAGGTTGCTCTGAACACCGTGTCGCCGAGGAAGAGACTATGGTTCGAGAAGATGGAGGCCGGAATGCTCAAGTTCGATCATCTGTGATCTGCGACGGAGATCACAGTCCCTTTTTTGTATGCCGACAAGTATGCTCGCATGACCACTGACCGACATGACGTGGTCGAATTCCGGTCTCTTTTGGTGTGCTAGCACGTGTGCCGACCGCTGACAAGTGTGCCGGCATGAACTGTTTGGTGGTTTTCTGTAGACTCACAATGTATGCCGGGCGCTGTCATGATATCGGTATAAACTCTTGGGCGTTGGCATGATCTATGATCGAGGGCCTTTTTAATCTAAATATGTATATTACAACAGAGCGGACACAGAGCAGGCAACCGACTTAAACGGATAAAAAAGGGATAAAACATGATCTCGGAGTTGCCTTCATTCCCACGCGAAAAGAACTGGGTTTGCTAACCCGAGACACTCATTCACTGTAGTACCGGGCAGAGGAAAACCTCTGAATGGGTTCAAGCACAAGGTCATCATTGACACTGGCCAAAGCAGAGTACAGTGCAGGCCCACGGATACACTGAAAACTAACGTGGCACGGGCCCATCCTCGTTTTACCGCACATCGCTGTCACTGCAAAGGAGATGATGAGCGCGCGGAAGCAAGGGATCGTGCAATCTGACAAAGGACAAATATTAGTGAGGTCTCCGGGGCGACAGTGCTTAGATGTCAGCAGCGCTCAGACAAGTGGTTAGCCGAACCGAACCCACTGCAACGGATCTTCAGATCACCCGGTGCCCAATGGTCCAGCCACTGCCACCGCTGCGGCGATCCACGTGACAGTGTTGGGGGAGTTCGAGCACAAAAGATCGTCGCTGCGCTAGGCAAGTTCTCAAACGGAGAGATGAACTGGAGCCGCTGGATGATAATGTTTCTTTTGAGAGAGAGAGAATGAACACGGGTAAGTTTTTCTTTTGTTTTGACTTTCGAGAAGAGACAACGGGTAAGTTTGCGGCGTATGTTGTGTAGGTCAGTATCAAGCCCATATCCCCAAGGAAGAGGATTTGTAGCACCTGGGTGCTCCACACCCCTGTATGCACATTATGTTCAATAATGTACTGGGAAATTTCAAAATAAAATATCTGGGGCTTTGAAATATGAAACCTGGGTGCCTAATCTACTTCAGTGTGAATTTTTGTTCAAAAAATGAAACATGTCCGTGGCAAAAACACACAAAAAAAATCATATGTATAGACAAAACTGTTTCGATGGATTTTAGTTTGAACTGTATTTTCTTCGCCACGGATACATTTCCTGGTATTTTTCTATGAAGCTCCGGGCACCGAAGCATAAGATCCCAAGGATTCATATTTTGATTTTTCCTGGTACTTTTAGAATATAATTTTAGTATAGGGATGGAGCACCCAAGTGCTCCTGTGTATCTCCCATATCCCCAACTCCCTTTTTCAGGCGTATCCCAACTCCTTTTTGGCGGGCGCCAATCTCGCTGTAAGCGAGACACAGGGAAGCCTCACGTTGGGGATGTCCAGATGGGCCGGCCAACTGCATGGGAGGCTACAACCTTTTCTTTTTTCTTTTACGTTTTCTCGTTCGTTTTTTCTTTATTTTTTATTTTTATTTACTATATATATTATAAATATATAAAAAACAAAAAACACTTTATAAAAAACATTTTAAAATGTTGAATGTTTATAGATAAAATGTTTATCACACATATGGAAAATATATAAAAATTGATCATCTATTTAGAAAATATTTATCAAGCATTCAAATTCATCAGAACAAGCATTTAAAAATATATTTAAAAAAGGATTAAATTTTTGATTTTGTATATAAAAATTGTTAATCAAGCATTTAGAAATATATTTAAAAAGTATTTGAAATTTTAATTGTCTCTATAATAAATTTTGACCGTGTATTAAAATACTGTTACCATTATTTAATACTACCTCTGTCCCGATTTAACTGACGCCAGTTGTATACAAATTTATACTAGCTTAGCTCTCCCTCCGCGTCACTTAATTCGGGACGGAGGGAGTAAATGTTAATCAAGGGTTTGAAAAATGTTAAAAGTGTGTACAGGAAGAAATATTGACCATGCCCTAAAAAAATGTGCAAAATGGAATTAAAAATGTATTAGACATATACCAAAAATATTATTGAAAAAATAGAAACTGAGAAGAAAACCAAGAAAAACAAGGAAAAATGAAGAAAAAGATGCGTCGGCCCGAAACTGTAGATGCTTCAAGCGAGACTTCATGTCATCTCGCTTAGTGCGAGATGTAGTCACCGGGCTTTTTGGTGTCCACAAACCTCCATTTCTTTTAAAGTCGGTATTGGGTCAGCCCGAAACTAAAGATGCTTGCAGCGAGACTTCCTTTCACCTCGCTTAATGGGAAATATAGTCGCTGCAGTTTTTTGGCGTCCTTAACATCGGTTACAGTGTATTCAACAAACCTCCATTTCTTATAAATTCGCTATTGGGCCGTTCTGAACTGTAGATGCTCGCATCGAAACTTGCTTTCATCTTCTTAATTCAAGATATAGTCGCCGTGCATTTTGGCATCGTCAGCACCGGTTATAGTGTATTCTACAAGCCTCCATTTCTTTTAAATTTGCTAGTGGGTCAGCCCGAAACTGTAGATGCTTGCAGAAAGACTTTCTTTCATCTCGTTTAATGCGAAATATAGTCACCATGCTTTTTGGCAGTTGCAGTATATTCCACAAACCTTCATTTCTTTTAAAGTCTCTTTTCGGCCGGCCCAAAACTGTAGATGCTTGAAGATAGATTTCCTTTCATCTCGCTTAATGCCAAATATAGTCGTCGTGCTTTTCGGCATCCTCAGCCTCTGTGTTTACTTCCACCATGTAATCAACTGAGAAAGCGCACCTGATGTACCTAGTTACTTTTTTTCCTTTTTGTTGTGTGTCTTCTTTGTCTAGTTCTTTTCTTTTTGGATTTGGCTACTTTATTTGGTTTTTTATTTTACTTTCTATTTTCTAAAATTCGTGAACATTTTACAAAACCATGATATTTTTTTGAAATCCATGAACATTTCCTTAAAATCAAAATATTTTTTCAACTCCATGATATTTTTGTCAAAAGCACCAATGTTTGTCAAGTTTGTGAATTGTTTTCTCATATTCGTGAGTTTTTACAAACCTTTTTAATTTCCTGAACCATTTTTGAAATTGGTGAACCATTTTTACAAAATCATGATTCTTTTTAGCAAACCTGTGAATGTTTCAAAATCGTAAAAACCGGTGGATGATCTTTTTCCTAAACCAGCAGCACAAAACAGTTGTGAGAAAAAACATGAGTCAAGAAAGGTAAGTTAAGCGAGCGAACGAACAATGAAGCTTAATGAGACGCGTCACGCTCCATCTCATGTGAGCGCCGATTTCTCACTTTGATGCTATAGGCACTAACAAGGAGGTCGTCCATATCACTATATCATCTTTAACTCTGCAAGTGGCATTGCCGTCAGGTTGGGTTCGCACTGACCATCAAGAGCCCAATTCCTATTTGAAACTTGAGCGCCACTTATAGGGGTTTTGCAGAGGAAAATGTTTATAGTTGGACGGCCGATGCGACCACATGCACATTGTTTGATTTGCTCGGATCCGGCGTCGCCTATCTCGGCACGTCGCACATGTTGTTGAGCCCACACACCGCTTACCCCCATCTTTATCTCTGTCCCGGCCTCATCCACTCGTTTTCTCTCATTTTATTCTATAAACTTCGCGCGACAATGTAGCAATCGAGTCATTTTAGTTCTTAATTTTTCGCTAGCACATACATCTATCCTCAGATTCCGTGCAATGTCTTAGATGGCATATAGTCATGTATGCACGGAGGCAAATAGAACATGTTAAATACATACATATCAACTTTGATTGTCATATAGATTTCTCGCGCAATGCGCGTTGAACGGAATCAATCAATTAAAGTACACTAAAAGCATACAAAAAGTAGTAACACTCTTTAAATTAACTAGAGAATACCATGTGTGTTGCTACGGAAACTGGTTCATTAAAATTTGGGTTGATAACATGGGAACCAAAATCATGAATACATATGACTTGTTATCAACCCGTGAAGCTTGGCTTGTCGATGATGTCGACGTATGACAACATGGACCAGGACACACACGGGCATGACGTGCTTTTTGGTGCTGCCGCAAACTGGAAGGAAAAGGGTAGAACAATACAATCGACACAAATAATATATGAAGCCATTGATGTGTCGAGGCCAGGAAGTGAAAGGGTAGTCGATCAGGATCTTGGTTGGGTAGGCCAAGCGCAGTCTTTGGTGTCGGCGAGAGAGGCCCCTGGGATCCTTCCCTCATCTGGCAGCGATAACAATCACGACAACCTAGTGTAGGTGCAAGACATGTTGATATTGTCGTCCGCCTATGGCCCTCTCGTCGGCTCCTTCCCGCATCAGGCGGCGGTAGCGAGTTACTATATGACAGGGCAACTAACAACGGCGTCTGACGATATATTTTTTGGTATTGACATGTCGTGGTGTCGTACCGACGGGCATCACCAGCTTGAAGGTTCCTTCGAGGCATGTTACTCTTAATACCATTTTGGATATTAATGTGACTAGTTATATACCCGTCCGTCTTTTGAATATTTATATACGCGTCCGTTGCTACGGAATGAAACAATATTTGAAGAGGGGTGACATGTGAGCAATTTTCCTCAACAGTGGTTCTGTTGATTGTGCTGTGATGACATTCACGAATCATCTAGCGGCATACAAAGTGGTAGATTGTGGGTTGTTCTCAATAGAATCTCTACTATTAGTGGAAATATGGTTCAAAAAATCATTACTACTACTAGTCATCTACAAACCAAACTAACTTCCTCACTAATTAATTATTGCATCAATGGTTTCCTTTCCAAATTGAATTGGTGTGAAAAAACTATTTAAATGAGCATACTAATTGCACACATGATTAACCATCTGACTAATCAATTACATTAATGGCTCAATTTTCAAATTGATTCGGTGCTTGGTTTTCAAATTATTTTTGCATTAAGAAGTAAATTTGCTCGTGCGTTGTAACAGTTGATGATGTCCCGGATTATGGGATGCACGCCACATCGGCTCGCCATTACTAGGCCGGGCCAAGGACCCACAATTAAGTGGAGAATGGGTCACGCATGCCCTCGCCCTCGGTGTACTGATACGTCCAGTATGGATCATGTTTTCATTTATAATGTTTTTTATCAATATTTCACTTTATGATGCAATTCTTATGTATTTTCTCTTTTAATTTGTAAGATACACATAAAGAGGGAAATTGTTAGCAATTGGAATTATGGACCTAAAAGAGCTACAAGAGAGATAGCTATTTTCGAGAGCTCCAAATGACCTAAAATTTTACAAAGATTTATTCTGAAATATATAAATATACCGGAAGAAATAAGTACTATAGAAGATCCTGTTGGAATTATGCCCTAGAGGCAATAATAAATGTATAGTTATTATTATAATTCCTGTATCAAGATAATAGTTTATTATCCATGCTATAATTGTATTGAAGGAAGACTCATTTACATGTGTGGATACATAGACAAAACACCGTCCCTAGCATGCCTCTAGTTGGCTAGCCAGTTGATCAATGATAGTCAGTGTCTTTTGATTATGAACAAGGTGTTGTTGCTTGATAACTGGATCACGTCATTGGGAGAATCACGTGATGGACTAGACCCAAACTAATAGACGTAGCATGTTGATCGTGTCATTTTGTTGCTACTGTTTTCTGCGTGTCAAGTATTTATTCCTATGACCATGAGATCATATAACTTACTGACACCGGAGGAATGCTTTGTGTGTATCAAACGTCGCAACGTAACTGGGTGACTATAAAGATGCTCTACAGGTATCTCCGAAGGTGTTAGTTGAGTTAGTATGGATCAAGACTGGGATTTGTCACTCCGTGTGACGGAGAGGTATCTCGGGGCCCACTCGGTAATGCAACATCACACACAAGCCTTGCAAGCAATGTAACTTAGTGTAAGTTGCGGGATCTTGTATTACGGAACGAGTAAAGAGACTTGCCGGTAAACGAGATTGAAATAGGTATGCGGATACTGACGATCGAATCTCGGGCAAGTAACATACCGAAGGACAAAGGGAATGACATACGGGATTATACGAATCCTTGGCACTGAGGTTCAAACGATAAGATCTTCGTAGAATATGTAGGATCCAATATGGGCATCCAGGTCCCGCTATTGGATATTGACCAAGGAGTCTCTCGGGTCATGTCTACATAGTTCTCGAACCCGCAGGGTCTGCACACTTAAGGTTCGACGTTGTTTTATGTGTATTTGAGTTATATGGTTGGTTACCGAGTGTTGTTCGGAGTCCCGGATGAGATCACGGACGTCACGAGGGTTTCCGGAATGGTCCGGAAACGAAGATTGATATATAGGATGACCTCATTTGATTATCGGAAGGTTTTCGGAGTTACCGGGAATGTACCGGGAATGACGAATGGGTTCCGGGAGTTCACCGGGGGGCAACCCACCCCGGGGAAGCCCATAGGTATTTGGGGAGCCAAACCAGCCCTTAGTGGGCTGGTGGGACAGCCCACAAGTGCCCAATGCGCCAAGAGAAGAAAAATCAAGAGGAAATAAAAAAAAGGAAGGAGGTGGGAAGGGAGGGGGACTCCTCCCACCAAACCAAGTCCAACTCGGTTTGGGGGGGGAGTCCTCCCCCCCTTGGCTCGGCCAACTCCTTGGGGGTCCTTGGACCCCAAGGCAAGGCCCCCCTCCCTCCTCCTATATATATGGAGCAATTAGGGCTGATTTGAGACGACTTTCTCATGGCTTCCCGACCACATACCTCCACGGTTTTTCCTCTAGATCGCGTTTCTGCGGAGCTCGGGCGGAGCCCTGCTGAGACAAGGTCATCACCAACCTCCGGAGCGCCGTCACGCTGCCGGAGAAATCTTCTACCTCTCCGTCTCTCTTGCTGGATCAAGAAGGCCGAGATCATCGTCGAGCTGTACGTGTCCTGAACGCGGAGGTGCCGTCCGTTCGGTACTAGATCGTGGGACTGATCGCGGGATTGTTCGCGGGGCGGATCGAGGGACGTGAGGACGTTCCACTACATCAACCGCGTTCTCTAACGCTTCTGCTGTACGATCTACAAGGGTACGTAGATCACTCATCCCCTCTGGTAGATGGACATCACCATGATAGGTCTTCGTGCACGTAGGAAAATTTTTGTTTCCCATGCGACGTTCCCCAACAGTGGCATCATGAGCTAGGTTCATGCGTAGATGTCTTCTCGAGTAGAACACAAAAGTTTTTGTGGGTGGTGATGTGCGTTTTGCTGCCCTCCTTAGTCTTTTCTTGATTCCGCGGTATTGTTGGATTGAAGCGGCTTGGACCGACATTACTCGTACGCTTACGAGAGACTGGTTTCATCGTTACGAGTAACCCCCTATGCTCAAAGATGACTGGCAAGTGACGGTTTCTCCAACTTTAGTTGAATCGGATTGGACCGAGGAGGTCCTTGGATGAGTTTAAATAGCAACTCATATATCTCCGTTGTGGTGTTTGCGTAAGTAAGATGCGATCCTACTAGATACCCTTGGTCACCACGTAAAACATGCAACAACAAAATTAGAGGACGTCTAACTTGTTTTTGCAGGGTATGATTGTGATGTGATATGGCCAATGATGTGATGTGATATATTGGATGTATGAGATGATCATGTTGTAATAGAAATATCGACTTGCACGTCGATGGTACGGCAACCGGCAGGAGCCACAGGGTTGTCTTTATACTAACGTTTGTGCTTGCAGATGCGTTTACTATTTTGCTAGGATGTAGCTTTAGTAGTAATAGCATAAGTAGCACGACAACCCCGATGGCAACACGTTGATGGATGATCATGGTGTGGCGCCGGTGACAAGAAGATCGTGCCGGTGCTTTGGTGATGGAGATCAAGAAGCACGTGATGATGGCCATATCATGTCACTTATGAATTGCATGTGATGTTAATCCTTTTATGCACCTTATTTTGCTTAGAACGACGGGAACATTATGAGGTGATCTCTCACTAAAATTTTAAGACGAAATTCTGTTCTCCCCGACTGTGCACCGTTGCTACAGTTCGTCGTTTCGAGACACCACGTGATGATCGGGTGTGATAGACTCAACGTTCACATACAACGGGTGCAAAACAGTTGCGCATGCGGAACACTCGGGTTAAGCTTGACGAGCCTAGCATGTGCAGACATGGCCTCGGAACACATGAGACCGAAAGGTCGATCATGAATCATATAGTTGATATGATTAGCATAGGGATGCTTACCACTGAAACTATACTCAACTCACGTGATGATCGGACTTGGGATAGTGTAAGTGGATCATGAACCACTCAAATGACTAGAGAGATGTATTTTTTGAGTGGGAGTTTAGCATATAATTTGATTAAGTTGAACTCTAATTATCTTGAACATAGTCTAAGTCCACTTTGAATATATTTGTGTTGTAGATCATGGCTCACGCGAGTGTCATCCTGAATTTTAATACGTTCCTAGAGAAAGCTAAGTTGAAAGATGATGGAAGCAACTTTGTAGACTGGGCTCGTAATCTTAAGCTAATCTTACAAGCTGGGAAGAAGGATTATGTCCTTAATGTTGCGCTAGGAGATGAACCACCCGCTACGGCTGATCAGGATGTTAAGAACGCTTGGTTAGCGCGTAAGGAGGACTACTCAATAGTTCAATGTGCAGTCTTGTATGGCTTAGAACCGGGACTTCAACGTCGCTTTGAGCGTCATGGAGCATTTGAGATGTTCCAGGAGTTGAAGTTTATCTTTCAGAAGAACGCCCGGATCGAGAGGTATGAGACCTCCGATAAATTCTATGCTTGCAAGATGGAGGAAAACTCGTTTGTCAGTGAACATGTGCTCAAAATGTCTGGGTACTCAAACCGTCTAGCTGAGCTGGGGATTGAACTCCCGCAAGAGGCTATCACTGACAGAATCCTTCAATCACTGCCGCCAAGCTATAAAGGCTTTGTGTTGAACTACAACATGCAAGGGATGAACAAGTCTCCCGGCAAGTTGTTTGCGATGCTGAAAGTCGCAGAGTCTGAACTCCGTAAAGAGCATCAAGTGTTGATGGTGAGCAAGACCACTAGTTTCAAGAGAAACGGCAAAGGCAAGAAGGGAAATTCGAAGAAGAGTGGCAAGCCTGTTGCCAATCCGCCGAAGAAACCCAAGGCTGGACCTAAGCCTGAAACAGAGTGCTTCTATTGCAAGGGTATGGGTCACTGGAAGCGCAATTGCCCCAAGTATCTGGCAGATAAGAAGGCGGGCAAAGAAAAATCAGGTATATTTGATATACATGTTATTGATGTGTACTTAACCGGCTCTCGTAGTAGTGCCTGGGTATTCGATACCGGTTCTGTTGCTCACATTTGCAACTCGAAACAGGAACTGCGGAATGACGAAGGCTGGCGAAAGACGAAGTGACGATGCGCGTAGGAAATGGTTCCAAGGTTGATGCAATCGCCGTCGGCACAGTGTCACTTGAGCTACCATCGGGATTAGTGATGAACTTAAATCATTGTTATTTGGTGCCTGCGTTGAGCATGAACATTATATCTGGATCTTGTTTATTGCGAGACGGTTACTCTTTTAAGTCTGAGAATAATGGTTGTTCTATTTCTATGAGTAACATCTTTTATGGTCATGCACCGAATGTGAGAGGATTGTTCATATTGAATCTCGATAGCGATACGCATATACATAACATTGAGACCTAAAGAGTTAGAGTAAACAATGATAGCGCCATATTTTTGTGGCACTGCCGCTTGGGTCATATTGGTGTAAAGCGCATGAAGAAACTCCATGCTGATGGACTTTTGGAGTCACTTGACTTTGATTCACTTGACACGTGCGAATCATGCCTCATGGGCAAGATGACTAAGGCTCCGTTCTCCGGAACAATGGAGCGTGCAAGTGACTTGTTGGAAATCATACATACCGATGTGTGTGGTCCAATGAGCGTAGAGGCACGCGGCGGATATCGTTATTTTCTCACCTTCACTGACGATTTAAGTAGATATGGTTATGTCTACTTGATGAAGCACAAGTCTGAAACATTTGAAAAGTTCAAGCAATTTCAGAGTGAAGTGGAAAATCATCGTAACAAGAAGATCAAGTTCCTACGGTGTGATCGTGGGGGTGAATATCTGAGTTTCGAGTTTGGTGCTCACTTAAGACAATGTGGAATTGTTTCGCAGTTAACACCGCCTGGAACACCACAGCGTAATGGTGTGTCCGAACGTCGTAATCGTACTTTGTTAGAGATGGTGCGATCTATGATGTCTCTTACTGATTTGCCGTTATCATTTTGGGGTTATGCATTAGAAACAGCTGCATTCACTTTAAATAGGGCACCATCAAAATCCGTTGAGACGACACCATACGAACTATGGTATGGCAAGAGGCCAAAGTTGTCGTTTCTTAAAGTTTGGGGATGTGATGCTTATGTCAAAAAGCTTCAGCCTGAAAAGCTGGAACCCAAAGCGGAAAGGTGCGTCTTCATAGGTTACCCAAAAGAGACAGTTGGGTACACCTTCTATCTCAAATCTGAGGGCAAAGTGTTTGTTGCTAAAAACGGAGCTTTTCTCGAGAAGGAGTTTCTCTCGAGAGAATTGAGTGGGAGGAAGATAGAACTTGACGAGGTTGTCGAACCTCTCATCCCTCTGGATGGTGGCGCAGGGCAAGGGGAAACCTCTGTCGTTGCAACGCCGGTTGAGGAGGAAGTTAATGATGATGATCATGAAACTCCAGTTCAAGTTTCTGTTGAACCACGCAGGTCGACGAGATCACGCGCTGCTCCAGAGTGGTACGGTAATCCCGTCTTGTCAATCATGTTGTTAGACAACAATGAACTTGCAAATTATGAAGAAGCAATGGTGGGCCCAGATTCCAACAAATGGCTAGAAGCCATGAAATCCGAGATAGGATCCATGTATGAGAACAAAGTGTGGACTTTGGAGATACTACCTGAGGGCCGCAAGGCTATTCAGAACAAATGGATCTTTAAGAAGAAGACGGACGTTGACGGTAATGTGACCGTTTATAAAGCTCGACTTGTGGCAAAGAGTTTTTCACAAGTTCCAGGAGTTGACTACGATGAGACTTTCTCACCCGTAGCGATGCTTAAGTCCGTCAGAATCATGTTAGCAATAGCTGCATTTTTCGATTATGAAATCTGGCAGATGGATGTCAAAACGGCGTTCCTTAACGGTTTCCTTAAGGAAGAGTTGTATATGATGCAACCCGAAGGTTTTGTCGATCCTAAAAATGCTGACAAGGTGTGCAAGCTCCAGCGATCCATTTATGGACTGGTGCAAGCATCTCGGAGTTGGAACAAACGCTTTGATGAGGTGATCAAAGCATTTGGGTTTATACAAGTGGTTGGAGAATCTTGTATTTACAAGAAAGTGAGTGGGAGCTCTGTGGCGTTTCTAATATTATATGTGGATGACATATTACTGACTGGAAACAACGTAGAGCTTTTGGAGAGCATAAAAAGGTTACTTGAATAAAAGTTTCTCTATGAAGGACCTAGGAGAAGCTGCTTACATTCTAGGCATTAAGATCTATAGGGATAGATCAAAACGCCTGATAGGACTTTCACAAAGCACATACCTTGATAAAGTTTTGAAGAGGTTCAAAATGGAACAGTCCAAGAAAGGGTTCTTGCCAGTGTTACAAGGTACGAGATTGAGTAAGACTCAGTGCCCAGCAACTGATGAAGATAGAGAGCATATGCGCTCCGTCCCCTATGCTTCAGCCATAGGTTCTATCATGTATGCGATGCTGTGCACTAGACCGGATGTTAGCCTGGCCATAAGTATGGCAAGTAGGTTCCAGAGTAATCCAGGAGTGGATCACTGGACAACGGTCAAGAATATCCTGAAGTACCTGAAAAGGACTAAGGAGATGTTTCTCGTGAATGGAGGTGACGAAGAGCTCGCCGTAAAGGGTTACGTCGATGCAAGCTTTGACACAGATCCGGACGACTCTAAGTCGCAAACCGGATACGTATTTATTCTTAATGGGGGTGCAGTAAGCTGGTGCAGTTCCAAGCAAAGCGTCGTAGCAGATTCTACATGTGAAGCGGAGTACATGGCTGCCTCGGAGGCGGCTAAGGAGGGTGTCTGGATGAAGCAGTTCATGACGGATCTTGGAGTGGTGCCAAGTGCACTGGATCCAATAACCTTGTTCTGTGACAACACTGGTGCCATTGCCTTAGCAAAGGAACCAAGGTTTCACAAGAAGACCAGACACATCAAACGATGCTTCAACCTCATCCCCGACTACGTCGAGGAGGAGGACGTAAATATATGCAAAGTGTACACGGATCTGAATGTAGCAGACCCGCTGACTAAACCTCTTCCACGGCCAAAACATGATCGACACCAGAACTGTATGGGTGTTAGATTTATTACAATGTAATTCACATGGTGATGTGAGGGCTAGATTATTGACTCTAGTGCAAGTGGGAGACTGTTGGAATTATGCCCTAGAGGCAATAATAAATGTATAGTTATTATTATAATTCCTGTATCAAGATAATAGTTTATTATCCATGCTATAATTGTATTGAAGGAAGACTCATTTACATGTGTGGATACATAGACAAAACACCGTCCCTAGCATGCCTCTAGTTGGCTAGCCAGTTGATCAATGATAGTCAGTGTCTTCTGATTATGAACAAGGTGTTGTTGCTTGATAACTGGATCACGTCATTGGGAGAATCACGTGATGGACTAGACCCAAACTAATAGACGTAGCATGTTGATCGTGTCATTTTGTTGCTATTGTTTTCTGCGTGTCAAGTATTTATTCCTATGACCATGAGATCATATAACTTACTGACACCGGAGGAATGCTTTGTGTGTATCAAACATCGCAACGTAACTGGGTGACTATAAAGATGCTCTACAGGTATCTCCGAAGGTGTTAGTTGAGTTAGTATGGATCAAGACTGGGATTTGTCACTCCGTGTGACGGAGAGGTATCTCGGGGCCCACTCGGTAATGCAACATCACACACAAGCCTTGCAAGCAATGTAACTTAGTGTAAGTTGCGGGATCTTGTATTACGGAACGAGTAAAGAGACTTTCCGGTAAACGAGATTGAAATAGGTATGCGGATACTGACGATCGAATCTCGGGCAAGTAACATACCGAAGGACAAAGGGAATGACATACGGGATTATACGAATCCTTGGCACTGAGGTTCAAACGATAAGATCTTCGTAGAATATGTAGGATCCAATATGGGCATCCAGGTCCCGCTATTGGATATTGACAGAGGAGTCTCTCGGGTCATGTCTACATAGTTCTCGAACCCGCAGGGTCTGCACACTTAAGGTTCGACGTTGTTTTATGCGTATTTGAGTTATATGGTTGGTTACCGAATGTTGTTCGGAGTCCCGGATGAGATCACGGACGTCACGAGGGTTTCCGGAATGGTCCAGAAACGAAGATTGATATATAGGATGACCTCATTTGATTACCGGAAGGTTTTCGGAGTTACCGGGAATGTACCGGGAATGACGAATGGGTTCCAGGAGTTCACCGGGGGGGGCAACCCACCCCGGGGAAGCCCATAGGTATTTGGGGAGCCACACCAGCCCTTAGTGGGCTGGTGGGACAGCCCACAAGTGCCCAATGCGCCAAGAGAAGAAAAATCAAGAGGAAAGAAAAAAAAGGAAGGAGGTGGGAAGGGAGGGGGACTCCTCCCACCAAACCAAGTCCAACTCGGTTTGGGGGGGGGGAGTCCTCCCCCCCCCCTTGGCTCGGCCGACTCCTTGGGGGTCCTTGGACCCCAAGGCAAGTCCCCCCTCCCTCCTCCTATATATATGGAGCAATTAGGGCTGATTTGAGACGACTTTCTCACGGCTGCCCGACCACATACCTCCACGGTTTTTCCTCTAGATCGCGTTTCTGCGGAGCTCGGGCGGAGCCCTGCTGAGACAAGGTCATCACCAACCTCCGGAGCGCCATCACGCTGCCGGAGAACTCTTCTACCTCTCCGTCTCTCTTGCTGGATCAAGAAGGCCGAGATCATCGTCGAGCTGTACGTGTGCTGAACGCGGAGGTGCCGTCCGTTCGGTACTAGATCGTGGGACTGATCGCGGGATTGTTCGCGGGGCGGATCGAGGGACGTGAGGACGTTCCACTACATCAACCGCGTTCTCTAATGCTTCTGCTGTACAATCTACAAGGGTACGTAGATCACTCATCCCCTCTCGTAGATGGACATCACCATGATAGGTCTTCGTGCGCGTAGGAAATTTTTTGTTTCCCATGCGACGTTCCCCAACAGATCCACCATGGGTCCACAAGTCAGGGGCGTGACCTGCCCCTTGTGGAGCACACATAGGCCTTCTGATGCCCATCTTGTGCTATATGAGGTCATTTTCCCTAGAAAAATATATAAGGAGAAGACTTACGGAATGAGGCGCTGCCGTCAATTTTGCCCTTCGGTGAAGCAATTTTGCTGGGCAAACTTCCCTCTGAGAGGGAGAAATCTAAGTCTTCATCATCTCCAACACTCGTCTCATTGTTGGGGAACATTGCATGGGAAACAAAAAATTTCCTAAGAAACACCCAAGATCTATTCTATGGAGATGCTAGCAACGAGAGGGAGAGGTGTCTACGTACCCTTGTACACCAAAAGCGTTAATGATCTAGAGATCGTGGTTGGTGTAGTCGTACTCGCATCGCGATCCAGTCCGATCCAAGCACCGCACGTGCGGCACCTCCGAGTTTAGTGCATGTCCGGCTCGATGACGTATCCTCCTTCTTGATCTGACAAGGGAAGGAGAATAGGTAGATGAGATCTGAACCAACACGACGCCATGGTGGTGGTGGTGCCAGCGGAATTCTGGTAGGGCTTCCCCAAGCGCGTACCAAGGAAACGTGGGAGGAGTTGGTAGAGCCAATGACCAAGGGTGAAGGGTTGGCTGCCCCCATGCACGTCCCGCATCTATATATTGGCTAGAGGGTAGGGCAGGGCGTCCAAAATCCTCCTAGGGTAAGCCACAAGGGAGAAAACCCTTTAAATATGAATATAACATATTATCTCTAGATTCAACCCTTTAAATTTAGATATAAGATCTTATCTCTAGACTTAAACGACATGTGCCTTGGGGAATGGTGCAGCCACGCATGTGGGATGTAGACCCACCCCTCGTTCCATGTGGTCCCTTTACAGGTCGCTGGGACCCACAGTGGATGTTGGGGAACGGTGCATGGGAAACAAAAAATTTCCTATGCACACATAAGGTCTATCCATGGTGATGACCATCTACGAGAGGAGAGATCGAATCCATATACCCTTGTAGACACTAAGCAGGAAGCGTTAAGAAACGCGGTTGATGTAGTCGAACGTCTTTGCGATCCAAATCACAAGCCGTCCCACGATCCAATCACGATCTAGTGCCGAACGGACGACACCTCCGCGTTCAGCACACGTGCAGCTCGATGACGATCTCCGCCTTCTTGATCCAGGAAGAGGGGCGAAGAAGTAGATGAATTCTCGGAAAGCACGATGGTGTGGCGGTGATGTTGGAGGGGCTGGTGCGCCACCTCTAGGCTTATGTAGTTCTCCTCTGGATGGGTGCCCCTCGGTGAACCCCCGGAACCCATTCATCTCTCCCGGTACTTTACCGGTAATGCCCAAAATCATTCCAAAACCTTAATACATCTTTCCTATATATCAATCTTCGTCTCCGGACCATTCTGGAACTCCTTTTGACGTCCGAGATCTCATCTGGGACTCCGAACAACATTTGGTCACCAACGTACATAATTCAACTATACCTAAACGTCACCGGACTTTAAGTGTGCAGACCTTGCGGGCTCGAGAATTATGTAGACATGACCGAGACACTCTCCGGTCAATAAAAAATAGCGAGACCTGGACGTTCATATTAGCTCCTACATATTCTATGAAGATCTTTATCGGTTGAACCTCTTTGTCAAGGATTCAGTTAATCCTGTATATTATTCCTTTTGTCCTTCGATATGTTACTTGCCCGAGATTCGATCGTCGGTATCTCTATACCTTGTTCAAGCTCGTTACTGGGAAGTCTCTTTACTCGTTCTGTGATAAAAAAAATCCCATGACTAACTCTTTACTCACATTCCTTGCAAGGCTTGTTTGTGATGTTGTATTACCGAGTGGGCCGTGAGATACTTCTCTGTCACACGGAGTGACAAATCCGAGTCTTGATCCATGCCAACTCAACATACACCTTCGAAGATACCCGTAGTGTACCTTTATGTTACCCAGTTACATTATGACGTTTGATACACACAAGGTATTCCTCCGGTGTTAATGAGTTACATGATCTCATGGTCATAGGAACATATACTTGACATGCAGAAAATAGTAGCAATAAACTAACACGATCACATGCTACGTTCATAGTTTGGGTCTTGTCCATCACATCATTCTCCTAATGATGTGATCCTGTTATCAAGTGACAACTCTTGTCTATGACCAGGAAACCTTGACCATCTTTGATCAACGAGCTAGTCCAATAGAGGCTTACTAGGGACAGTGTGTTGTCTATGTATCCACACATGTATTTGAGTTTCCATTCAATACAATTCTAGAATGGATAATAAACAATTATGCTTAATAAGGAAATATAATAATAACTATTTTATTATTGCCTTTAGGGCATATTTCCAACAGTCTCCCACTTGCACTAGAGTCAATAATCTAGCTCACATCACTATGTGATTTACAATGTAATGAATCTAACACCCATACAATTCTGGTGTTGATCATGTTTTGCTCTTGGAAGAGGCTTAGTCAACGGGTCTACAACATTCAGATCCGTGTGTACTTTGCAAATACTTATGTCCTCCTCTTTGATGTAATCGCGGATGAAATTGAAGCGTCGCTTTATGTGCCTGGTCCTGTTGTGAAACTTTGGTTCCTTGGCTAGAGCAATGGCACCAGTGTTGTCACAGAACAGAGTCATTGGATTCAGTGTACTAGGCACAACTCCAAGATCTCTAATGAACTCCTTCATCCAGACACCCTCTTTGCCCGCCTCCGAGGCAGCTATGTACTCTGTTTCGCATGTAGAATCGGCTAACACACTCTGCTTGGAACTGCACTAGCTTACCACACCCCCATTGAGAGTAAATACGTATCCGGTTTGTGACTTAGAGTCATCCGGATCAGTGTCGAATCTTGCATCGACATAACCCTTTACGACGAGCTCTTTATCACCTCCATATACGAGAAACATTTATTTTGTTCTTTTCAGGTACTTCAGAATATTCTTGACTGTTGTCCAGTGTTCCATTTTCGAATCACTTTGAAACCTTCCCGCCATACTTATGGCAAAGCTGACATTAGGTCTTATGCACAACATTGCATACATGATAGAACCTATGGCTGAAGCATAGGGGACGACACTCATCTTTTCTCTATCTTCTGTAATCTCTGGGCATTGAGTCTTACTCAACTCCACACCTTGCAGCACAGGCAAGAACCCTTTCTTGGACTGTTCCGTTTTGAACTTCTTCAAAACTTTGTCAAGGTATGTGCTACATGAAAGTCCTATTAAGCATCTTGATCTATCTCTATAGATCTTGATGCCTAATATGTAAGCAGTTTCTCCTAGGTCCTTCATTGGAAAACTCTTATTCAAATAATCCTTTACGCTTCCAAAAAGTTCTATATCATTTCCAATCAGCAATATGTCATACACATATAATATTAGAAATCTTATAGAGCTCCCACTCACTTTCTTGTAAATACAAGCTTCTTCATTAACTTGTATAAACCCAAACACCTTGAACACCTCATCAAAGCGCTGACTTCAACTCCGAGATGCTTGCACGAGTCCATAAATGGATCGCTGGAGTTTGCATACTTTATCAACATTCTTTGGATCGACAAAACCTTCCGGTTGCATCATATACAACTCTTCCTTAAGGAAACCATTAAGGAACGATGTTTTGACATTCATATGCCAAATTTCATAATAAAAAATGCATCTATTGCTAACATGATTCCGACGGACTTAAATATCGCTACGGGTGGGAAAGCCGCATCGTAGTCAACTCCTTGAACTTGTGAAAACCTCTTTGCCACAAGTCGAGCTTCATAGACGGTGATATTACCGTCCATGTCCGTCTTCTTCTTAAAGATCCATTTATTCTGAATGGCCTTTCGCCCTTCAGGTAAAAGTTCCAAAGTCCACACTTTGTTTTCTTACATGGATCATATCTCGGATTTCATGGCCTCTAACCATTTGTTGGAATCCGGGCCCACCATCACTTCTCCATAGCTCGTAGGTTCATCGTCGTCTAACAACATGGCTGATAAGACAGGGTTACAGTACCACTCAGGAGCAATACATGTCCTCGTCCACCTGCGAGGTTCGACAACAACTTGATCTGAAGCTACATGATCATTATCATTAGCTTCCTCTTCAACTGATGTAGGTTCCACAGAAATATTTTTCTGTGTTGTGCTACTCTGTGGTTGAAGTAAAGGTTCTATAACTGTTGGGTAATGTAGCATAAATTCAAAACTTTCCTACGCATGTTCAGATCTTCCTATGGAGAGACCAGCAACGAGAGAGGGGTAAGAGCATCTTCGTACCTTTGAAGATCTCTAAGCGGAAGCGTTGCTAGAACGCGGTTGATGGAGTCGTACTCGCAGCGATTCCAATCTAGTGCCGAACAACGGCACCTCCGCGTTCAACACACGTGCAGCCCGGTGACGTCTCCCGCACCTTGATCCAGCAAGGAGGAGGGAGAGGTTGGGGAAGAAGTCCAGCAACACGACGGCGTGGTGTCGGTGGAGAGACGAGGTCTCCCGGCAGGGCTTCGCCAAGCGCCGGCAGAGAGGAGGAGGGAGAGGAGCAGGGCTGCGCCGAGAGAGAGATCAAACCGTGTCTCAAAGAGCCCCGAGTCCTCATCTATATATAGGGGGAGAGGGAGGGGGCGCAACCCTTAGGGTTCCCACCCCCAAGGGGTGCGGCAGCCCCAGATGGGAGAGGGGCGGCGGCCAGGGCAGGGAGGAGGGGTGGCGCACCCCTCTGGTGGGCCTTAGGCCCACCTATGCTAGGGTTCCCCCCTTCCCCCTTTTCTCTGGTGCGCATGGGCTGGGTGGGGGCGCACCAGCCCAACTAGGGGCTGGTTCCCTTCTCCACTTAGCCCATCTAGCCTCCCGGAGTCGTTTCCCCCCTTCGGTGGTCCCGGTGGTCCCGGTACATTACCGGTGACGCCCGAAACACTTCCGGTGTCCAAAACCATCCGTCCTATATATCAATCTTTACCTCCGGACCATTCCGGAGCTCCTCGTGACGTCCGGGATCTCATCCGGGACTCCGAACAACTTTCGGTAACCTCGTACAACAATTCCCTATAACCCTAGCGTCATCGAACCTTAAGTGTGTAGACCCTACGGGTTCGGGAGACAGGCAGACATGACCGAGACACCTCTCTGGCCAATAACCATCAGCGGGGTCTGGATACCCACGGTGGCTCCCACTAGCTCCACGATGATCTCATCGGATGAACCACGATGTCAAGGATTCAATCAATCCCGTATACGATTCCCTTTGTCTGTCGGTATAGAACTTGCCCGAGATTCGATCGTTGGTATACCTATACCTTGTTCAATCTCGTTACCGGTAAGTCTCTTTACTCGTTCCGTAGCACATCATCGTGTGACTAACTCCTTAGTCACATTGATCTCATGATGATGTTCTACCGAGTGGGCCCAGAGATACCTCTCCGTCACACGGAGTGACAAATCCCGATCTCGATTTGTGCCAACCCAACAGACACTTTCGGAGGTACCCGTAGTGCACCTTTATTGTCACCCAGTTACGTTGTGACGTTTGATACACCCAAAGCACTCCTACAGTATCCGGGAGTTGCACAATCTCACGGTCAAAGGAAAAGATACTTGACATTAGAAAAGCATTAGCATACGAACAATACGATCTAGTGCTAGGCTTAGGATTGGGTCTTGTCCATCACATCATTCTCCCAATGATGTGATCCCGTCATCAATGACATCTAATGCCCATGATCAGGAAACCATGATCATCTATTGACTAACGAGCTAGCCAACTAGAGGCTTGCTAGGGACACATTGTGATCTATTTATTCACACATGTATTACTGTTTCCTGTTAATACAATTATAGCATGAACAATAGACGATTAGCATGAACAAGGAAATATGATAATAACCATTTTATTATTGCCTCTAGGGCATATTTGCAACAGTCTCCCACTTGCACTAGAGTCAATAATCTAGTTACATTGTGATGTATCGAACACCCATAGCATTATGGTGTTGATCATGTTTTGCTCGTGGCAGAGGTTTAGTCAATGGGTCTGCAATATTCAGATCCGTGTGTACTTTACAAATATCTATCACTCCACTCTGGACATGGTCCTGGATGGAGTTGTAGCGGCGCTTGATGTGCTTCGTCTTCCGGTGAAACCTGGGCTCCTTGGCTATGGCAATGGCTCCAGTGTTATCACAGAAGAGTGTCACAGGACCCGACGCGCTTGGAACCGCTCCAAGGTCGGTGATGAGCTCCTTCATCCAAATTCCTTCATGAGCCGCTTCTGAAGCAGCTATGTACTCCGCTTCACATGTAGATGCTGCCACGACTTCTTGCTTGCTGCTGCACCAGCTCACTGCCCCACCATTCAACACATATACGTATCCGGTCTGTGACTTAGAGTCATCCGGATCTGTGTCGAAGCTAGCGTCGATGTAACCCTTTACGACGAGCTCTTCGTCACCTCCATAAACGAGAAACATTTCCTTAGTCCTTTTCAGGTACTTAAGGATATTCCTGACCGCTGTCCAGTGTTCCATACCGGGATCACTTTGGTACCTCCCTACCAAACTTATGGCAAGGTTTATATCAGGTCTGGTACACAGCATGGCATACATTAGAGAGCCCACGGCTGAAGCGTAGGGGACATAACTCATCTTCTCTCTATCTGCTGCCGTGGTCGGCGACTGAGTCTTACTCAATCTCATACCTTGCAAAACTGGTAAGAACCCTTTCTTTGAGTTTTCCATATTGAACTTCTTCAATACCTTGTCAAGGTATGTACTTTGCGAAAGACCTATGAGGCGTCTCGATCTATCTCTATAGATCTTGATGCCTAATATGTATGCATCTTCTCCAAGGTCCTTCATTGAAAAACTCTTGTTCAAATAGGCCTTTATGCTCTCCAACATCTCTATATTATTCCCCATAAATAATATGTCATCTACATATAATACGAGGAAAGCTACAGAGCTCCCACTCACTTTCTTGTACAGAGAGGCTTCTCCGTAAACCTGTATGAACCCAAACGCTTTAATCACCTCATGAAAGCGAATGTTCCAACTCCGAGATGCTTGCACCAGCCCATAGATGGAGCGCTGGAGCTTGCACACTTTGTTAGCACCTTTAGGATCGACAAAACCTTCTGGTTGCATCATATACAACTCTTCCTTAAGGTTCCCGTTAAGGAACGCTGTTTTGACGTCCATTTGCCAAATTTCATAATCATAAAAGGCGGCAATTGCTAACATGATTCGAACTGATTTCAGCTTCGCTACGGGAGAGAAAGTCTCTTCGTAGTCAACTCCTTGAATTTGTCAAAAACCCTTTGCGACAAGTTGAGCTTTGTAAACGGTTACATTACTGTTTGCATCAGTCTTCTTCTTGAAGATCCATTTATTTTCTATGGCTCGCCGGTCATCGGGCAAGTCCACCAAAGTCCATACTTTGTTCTCATACATGGATCCTATCTCGGATTTCATGGCCTCAAGCCATTTGTTGAAATCCGGGCCTGCCATTGCTTCTTCATAGTTCGAAGGTTCACCGTTGTCTAACAACATGATTTCCATCACAGGGTTGCCGTACCACTCTGGTGCGGAGCGTACCCTTGTGGACCTTCGCGGTTCAGTAGTAACTTGATCCGAAGCTTCATGATCATCATCATTAACTTCCTCTTCAGTCGGTGTAGGCGCCACAGGAACAACTTCCTGCGCTGCGCTACTTTCCTGTTCGAGAGGGGGTGTAATTACCTCATCAAGTTCTACCTTCCTCCCACTTACTTCTTTCGAGAGAAACTCTTTCTCTAGAAAGGATCCATTCTTGGCAACAAAGGTTTTACCTTCGGATCTAAGATAGAAGGTATACCCAATAGTTTACTTAGGGTATCCTATGAATACGCATTTCTCCGCTTTGGGTTCGAGCTTTTCTGGTTGAAGTTTCTTCACATAAGCATCGCAGCCCCAAACTTTAAGAAACGACAACTTAGGTTTCTTGCCAAACCATAGTTCATACGGTGTCGTCTCAACGGATTTAGACGGTGCCCTATTTAAAGTGAATGCAACAGTTTCTAATGCGTATCCCTAAAATGATAGCGGTAAGTCGGTAAGAGACATCATAGATCGTACCATATCTAATAAAGTGAGATTACGACGTTCAGACACTCCGTTGCGTTGCGGTGTGCCAGGCGGCGTCAGTTGTGAAACGATTCCACACTTCCTTAGGTGTGTGCCAAACTCGTGACTCAAATATTCTCCTCCACGATTAGATCGTAGACATTTAATTTTCTGTCACGTTGATTCTCAACCTCACTCTGAAATTCCTTGAACTTTTCAAACGTCTCAGATTTGTGCTTCATCAAGTAGATATACCAATACCTACTCAAATCATCGGTGAGAGTGAGAACATAACGATAACCACCGCGAGCTTCAACGTTCATTGGACCACACACATCAGTATGTATTATTTCCAATAAGTCGGTTGCTCTCTCCATTATTCCTGAGAATGGAGTCTTAGTCATCTTGCCCATGAGGCACGGTTCGCATGTGTCAAATGATTCAAAGTCAAGAGACTCTAATAGTCCATCAGTATGGAGCTTCTTCATGCGCTTAACGCCGATATGACCAAGGCGGCAGTGCCACAAGTATGTGGGACTATCATTATCAACTTTGCATCTTTTGGTACTCACACTATTAATATGTGTAACATCACGATCGAGATTCATTAAGAATAAACCATTCACCAGCGGAGCATGACCATAAAACATATCACTCATATAAATAGAACAACCATTATTCTCTGACTTAAATGAGTAGCCGTCTCGCATTAAGCAAGACCCTGATACAATGTTCATGCTTAAAGATGGTACTAAATAACAATTATTAAGGTTTAAAACTAATCCCGACGGTAGATGTAGAGGTAGCGTGCCGACGGCGATCACATCGACCTTTGAACCATTCCCGACGCGCATCGTCACCTCGTCCTTGGCCAGTCTCCGCTTATTCCGCAGTTCCTGCTTTGAGTTGCAAATGTGAGCAACAACACCGGTATCAAATACCCAGGAGCTACTACGAGCGCTGGTAAGGTACACATCAATAACATGTATATCACATATACCTTTAACGTTCCCGGCCTTCTTGTCCGCTAAGTATTTGGGGCAGTTCCGCTTCCAGTGACCCTTTCCCTTGCAATAGAAGCACTCAGTCTCAGGCTTGGGTCCGTTCTTTTTCTTCTTCCCGGCATCTGGCTTACCGGGCGCGGCAACAGCTTTGCCGTCTTTCTTGAAGTTCTTCTTACCCCTGCCTTTCTTGAAACTAGTGGTCTTGTTGACCATCAACACTTGATGCTCCTTCTTGATTTCTACTTCTGCAGACTTGAGCATCGAGTACAACTCGGCAATGGTTTTCTCCATCCCTTGCATGTTGTAGTTAAGCACAAAGCCTTTGTAGCTTGGTGGGAGAGACTGGAGGATTCTGTCAATGATAGCGTCATCCGGAAGTTCGACTCCAAGTGAAGTCAGACGACCGTGTAACCCAGACATTTTGAGTATGTGCTCACTGACAGAACTGTTCTCCTCCATCTTACAGCTGAAGAACTTGTCGGAGACTTCATATCTCTCGACACGGGCATGAGCTTGAAAAACTAGCTTCAGCTCTTGGAACATCTCATATGCCCCGTGTTGCTCAAAACGTCTTTGGAGCCCCGTTTCTAAGCTGTATAACATGCCACACCTGACCAGAGAGTAGTCATCACTCCGCGCTTGCCAGACGTTTAGAATGTCCTGGGCTGCTGCGGGAGCGGGAGGGTCACCTAGCGGCGCATTAAGGACATAAGCCTTTTTAGTTGCTTCAAGGATGAGCTTCAGGTTGCGAACCCAGTCCGCATAGTTGCTACCATCATCTTTCAACTTGTTTTTCTCTAGGAACGCGTTGAAGTTGAGGTTGACGTTGGACATCTACAATATTTGTAAAGACAACTTTTAGACTAAGTTCATGACAATTAAGTTCATTTAATCAAATCAAGTATGAACTCCCACTTAAATCGACATCCCTCTAGTCATCTAAGTGATACATGATCCATGTTGACTAACCCGTGTCCGATCATCACGTGAGACGGACTAGTCACCATGGTGAGCAACTTCATGCTGATCGTATTCAACCATACGACTCATGTTCAACCTTTCGGTCTCTTGTATTCGAGGTCATGTCTGTACATGCTAAGCTTGTTGAGTCAACCTAGGTGTTTCGCGTGTGTAAATCTGGCTTACACCCGTTGTATGCGAACGTTAGAATCTATCACACCCGATCATCACGTGGTGCTTCGAGACAACGAACCTTTGCAACGGTGCACACTTAGGGGAATACGTTCTTGAAATTTTAAGAGGGATCATCTTATTATGCTACCGTCGTTTTAAGCAATAAGATGTAAAACATGATAAACATCACAATGCAATCATATAGTGACATGATATGGCCATTATCATCTTTGCTCTTTCGATCTCCATCTTCAGGCATCGCATGATCATCATCGTCACCGGAGTGACACCATGATCTCCATCATCATGATCTCCATCATCGTGTCTCCGTGAAGTCATCACGCCAACTACTACTATCACTACTACTATAGCTAACCGTTAGCAATGAAGTAAAAGTAGTAAGCACATGGCGTTGCATCTCATACAATAAATTAAGACAACTCCTATGGCTCCTGCCGGTTGTCATACTCATCGACATGCAAGTCGTGAAACCTATTACAATAACATGATCATCTCATACATCATACATGCAACATCACAACTTTGGCCATATCACATCACATGTCAAACCCTGCAAAAACAAGTTAGACGTCCTCTAATTGTTGTTGCAAGTTTTACGTGGCTGATTTGGGTTTCTAGCAAGAACGCCTTCTTACCTACGTGACAGCCACAACGATGATATGCCAAAGCTATTTACCCTTCATAAGGACCCTTTTCATCAAATCCAATCCGACTAGAGTAGGAGAGACAGACACCCGCTAGCCACCTTTATGCACGATGTGCATGTCTGTCGGTGGAACCAGTCTCACGTAAGCGTACGTGTAAGGTCGGTCCGGGCTGCTTCATCCCACAATACCACCGGAAAAGAATAAGACTAGTAGCGGCAAGAAAATTGACAAATCATCGCCCACAACTTTTGTGTTCTACTCGTGCATGGAATCTACGCATAGAAAACCTGGCTCGGATGCCACTGTTGGGTAACGTAGCATAAATTCAAAATTTTCCTACGCATGTTTAGATCTTCCTACGGAGAGACCAGCAACGAGAGAGGGGTAAGAGCATCTTTGTACCTTTGAAGATCGCTAAGCGGAAGCGTTGCTAGAACGCGGTTGATGGAGTCGTACTCGCAGCGATTCCGATCTAGTGCCGAACAACGGCACCTCCGCGTTCAACACACGTGCAGCCCGGTGACGTCTCCCGCACCTTGATCCAGCTAGGAGGAGGGAGAGGTTGGGGAAGAAGTCCAGAAACACAACGGCGTGGTGTCGGTGGAGAGACGAGGTCTCCCGGCAGGGCTTCGCCAAGCGCCGGCAGAGAGGAGGAGGGAGAGGAGCAGGGCTGCGCCGAGAGAGAGATCAAACCGTGTCTCAAAGAGCCCCGAGTCCTCATCTATATATAGGGGGAGAGGGAGGGGGCGCAGCCCTTAGGGTTCCCACCCCCAAGGGGTGCGGCAGCCCCAGATGGGAGAGGGGCGGCGGCCAGGGCAGGGAGGAGGGGTGGCGCACCCCTCTGGTGGGCCTTAGGCCCACCTATGCTAGGGTTCCCCCCTTCCCCCTTTTCTCTGGTGCGCATGGGCTGGGTGGGGGCGCACCAGCCCAACTAGGGGCTGGTTCCCTTCCCCACTTAGCCCATCTAGCCTCCCGGGGTCGTTGCCCCCCTTCGGTGGTACCCCGGGACCACCTCAGGTGGTCCCGGTGGTCCCGGTACGTTACCGGTGACGCCCGAAACACTTCCGGTGTCCAAAACCATCCGTCCTATATATCAATCTTTACCTCCGGACCATTCCGGAGCTCCTCGTGACGTCCGGGATCTCATACGAGACTCCGAACAACTTTCGGTAACCTCGTACAACAATTCCCTATAACCCTAGCGTCATCGAACCTTAAGTGTGTAGACCCTACGGGTTCGGGAGACAGGCAGACATGACCGAGACACCTCTCTGGCCAATAACCATCAGCGGGGTCTGGATACCCATGGTGGCTCCCACTAGCTCCACGACGATCTCATCGGATGAACCACGATGTCAAGGATTCAATCAATCCCGTATACGATTCCCTTTGTCTGTCGGTATAGAACTTGCCCGAGATTCGATCGTCGGTATACCTATACCTTGTTCAATCTCGTTACCGGTAAGTCCCTTTACTCGTTCCGTAGCACGTCATCGTGTGACTAACTCCTTAGTCACATTGAGCTCATGATGATGTTCTACCGAGTGGGCCCAGAGATACCTCTCCGTCACACGGAGTGACAAATCCCGATCTCGATTCGTGCCAACCCAACAGACACTTTCGGAGGTACCCGTAGTGCACCTTTATAGTCGCCCAGTTACGTTGTGACGTTTGATACACCCAAAGCACTCCTACGGTATCCGGGAGTTGCACAATCTCACGGTCAAAGGAAAATATACTTGACATTAGAAAAGCATTAGCATACGAACAATACGATCTAGTGCTAGGCTTAGGATTGGGTCTTGTCCATCACATCATTCTCCCAATGATGTGATCCCGTCATCCATGACATCTAATGCCCATGATCAGGAAACCATGATCATCTATTGACTAACAAGCTAGCCAACTAGAGGCTTGCTAGGGACACATTGTGATCTATTTATTCACACATGTATTACTGTTTCCTGTTAATACAATTATAGCATGAACAATAGACGATTATCATGAACAAGGAAATATGATAATAACCATTTTGTTATTGCCTCTAGGGCATATTTCCAACAATAACCTCATCAAGTTCTATCTTCCTCCCACTCAATTCTTTCGAGTGAAACTCTTTCTCAAGAAAAGTTTCGTTTTTTGCAACAAATGCTTTGCCTTCGGATCTAAGATAGAAGGTATACCCAACTGTCTCTTTTGGGTATCCTATGAAGACACATTTCTCCGCTTTGGGTTCCAGCTTTTTAGGTTGAAGCCTTTTGACATAAGCATCGCATCCCCAAACTTTAAGAAACAACAAATTTGGCTTCTTGCCAAACCACGGTTCATATGGCATCGTATCAACAGACATTGAGTCTTGTCCATCACATGATTCTCCTAATGATGTGATCCAGTTATCAAGTGACAACAGTTGCATATGGTCAGGAAACCTTAACCATCCTTGATCAACTGGCTAGCCAACTAGAGGCTTACAGGGACATTGTTTTGTCTATATATCCACACATGTATCTATGCTTTCATTCAATACAATTATAGCATGGATAATAAACGATTATCTTGAAACAGGAAATATAATAATAACTATTTTATCACTGGCTCTAGGGCATATTTACAACAGTCTCCCACTTGCACTAGAGTTAATAATCTAGTCTCACATCACTATGCGATTTACATTGGAATGAATCTAACACCCATATAGTTCTGGTGTTGATTATGCTTCGCTCGTGGAAGAGGTTTAGTCAGCGGATCTGCTACATTCAGATCCATGCGCACTTTGCAAATATTTACGTCCTCTCCTTCGACGTAGTCGCAGATGAGGTTGAAGTGTCATTTGATGTGTCTAGTCTTCTTGTGAAACCTTGGTTCCTTTGCTAAAGCAATGGCATTAGTGTTGTCACAGAACAGAGTTATTGGATTTAGTGCGCTTGGCACAACTCCAAGATCCGTCATGAACTGCTTCATCCAGACACCCTCCTTAGGTGCATCCGAGGCAGCCATGACTCCGCCTCACATGTAGAATCTGCTACGACGCTTTGCTTGGAACTGCACCAGCTTACCGCACCCCCATTAAGAAAAATACATGTCCGGTTTGAGACTTATAGTCATCCGGATCAGTGTCAAAGCTCGCATCGGCGTAACCCTTTACGACGAGCTCTTCGTCATCTCCATAAACGAGAAACATTTCCTTAGTCCTTTTCAGGTACTTCAGAATTTTCTTGACCGCCGTCCAGTGATCCACTCCTGGATTACTTTGAAACCTGCCTGCCATACTTATGGCCAGGCCGACGTCCATTCTAGTGCACAACATTGCATACATGATAGACCATATGGTTGAAACATAGGGTACGGTACTCATCTTTTCTCTATCTTCCGCAGTTACTGGACATTGAGTCTTATTCAACTTTATACCTTGTAATACTGGCAAGAACCCCTTCTTGGACTGCTCCATTTTGAACTTCTTCAAAACTTTATCAAGGTCTGTGCTTTGTGAAAGTCCTATTAGGCGTCTCGATCTATCCCTATAGATCTTAATGCCTAATATTTAAGCAGCTTCTCCTAGGTCCTTCATTGAAAAATATTTGTTCAGGTAATATTTTACGCTCTCTAAAAATTCCACATTGTTTCCAATTAGCAATATGTCATCCACATATAATATTAGAAACGCCACAGAGCTCCCACTCACTTTCTTGTAAATACAAGATTCTCCAACAACTTGTATAAACCCAAATGCTTTGATCACCTCATCAAAGCGCTTATTCCAACTCCGAGATGCTTGCACCAGTCCATAAATGGATCGCTGGAGCTTGCGTACTTTGTTAGCATTCTTTGGATCGAAAAAAACTTCGGGTTGCATCATATACAACTCTTCCTTAAGAAAACCGTTAAGGAACGCTGTTTTGACATCCATCTGCCAGATTTCATAATCGAAAAATGCAGCTATTGCTAACATGATTCGGACGGACTTGAGCATCGCTACCGGTAAGAACGTCTCATCGTAGTCAACTCCTTGAACTTGTGAAAAACCCTTTGCCACAAGTCAAGCTTTATAAACGGTCACATTACCGTCCGCGTCCGTCTTCTTCTTAAAGATCCATTTGTTCTGAATAGCCTTGCGACCTTTAGGTAATACTTCCAAAGTCCATACTTTGTTTTCATACATAGATCCTATCTCGGACTTCATGGACTACAGCCATTTGTTAGAATCCGGGCCCACCATTGCTTCTTCATAATTCGCACGCTCATTGTTGTCTAACAACATGATTGATAAGACATGATTACCGTACCACTCACGAGCAGTAGTGATCTTGTCGACCTGCTAGGTCCGATAGCAACTTGATCCAAACTTCTTGATCATCATCATTAGCTTTCTCCTCAACCGGCGTCGCTTCGACAGAGGTTTCTCCTTGCCCTACGCCACTGTCTAGAGGGAGCAGAGGTTCTACAACCTCATTAAGTTCTATCTTCCTCCCACTCAATTCTTTCGAGAGAAACTCCTTCTCAAGAAAAGTTCCGTTCTTAGCAACAAACACTTTGCCCTCAGATCTGAGATAGAAGGTGTACCCAACTGTATCCTTTGGGTAACCTATTAAGATGCACTTTTCCGCTTTGGGTTCCAGCTTTTTAGGCTAAAGTTTTTTGACATAAGCATCACATCCGCAAACTTTAAGAAACGACAACTTTGGTCTCTTGCCATACCATAGCTCATATGGTGTCGTCTCAACGGATTTTGACGGTGCCCTATTTAAAGTGAATGCAACTGTCTCTAATGCATAACCCAAAAACGATAACGGCAAATCGATAAGAGACATCATAGATCGCACCATATCTAACAAAGTACGATTACGACGTTCGGACACACCATTACGTTGTGGTGTTCCAGGCGGTGTCAACTGTGAAACTATTCCACATTGTCTTAAGTGAGCACCAAACTCGAAACTTAGATATTCGCCCCCTCGATCAGAATGCAGGAACTTGATCTTCTTGTTATGATGATTTTCAACTTCACTCTGAAATTGCTTGAACTTCTCAAACGTTTCAGACTTGTGCTTCATCATGTAGATATAACCATACCTACTCAAATCGTTAGTGAAGGTGAGAAATAACGATATCCGCCGCGCGCCTCCACACTCATTGGACCACACACATCGGTATGTATGATCTCCAACAAGTCACTTGCATGCTCCATTGTTCCGGAGAACGGAGTCTTAGTCATCTTGCCCATGAGGCATGGTTCACACGTGTCAAGTGATTCAAAATCAAGTGACTCCAAAAGCCCATCGGTATGGAGTTTCTTCATGCGCTTTACTCCAATATGACCTAAGCGGCAGTGCCACAAAAACGTGGCGCTATTATTGTTAACTCTACATCTTTTGGTCTCAATGTTATGTATATGTGTATCATCACAATCAAGATTCAATATGAACAAACCTCTCACATTGGGTGCATGACCATAAAAGATATTACTCATAGAAATAGAATAACCATTATTCTCTGATTAAACGAGTAACCGTCTCGCAATAAACAAGATCCAGATATAATGTTCATGCTTAACGCATGCACTAAATAACAATTATTTAAGTTCATAACTAATCCTGATGGTAACTGAAGTGAGATTGTGCCGACGGCGATTGCATCAACCTTGGAACCATTTCCCATGCGCATCGTCACTTCATCCTTCGCCAGCCTTCGTTTATTCCGCAGTTCCTGCTTCGAGTTGCAAATATGAGCAACAGAATCGGTATCAAATACCCAGGCACTACTACGAGAGTTGGTTAAGTACACATCAATAACATGTATATCACATATACCTGATTTTTCTTTGGCCGCCTTCTTATCACCCAAATACTTGGGGCAGTTGCGCTTCTAGTGACCCATCCCCTTGCAATAATAGCACTATGTTTCCGGCTTAGGTCCAACCTTGGGTTTCTTCGTCGGATTGGCAACAGTTTTGCCGCTCTTCTTGGAGTTACCCTTCTTGCCTTTGTCATTTCTTTTTAAACCAGTGGTCTTATTGACCATCAACACTTGATGCTCTTTTCGGAGTTCTAACTCTGCGACTTTCGGCATCGCGAATAACTCGCCGGGTGACTTCTTCATCCCTTGCATGTTATAGTTCAACACAAAGCTCTTATAGCTAGATGGCAGTGATTGAAGAATTCTCTCAGTGATAGCCTCTTGCGGGAGTTCAATCCTCAGCTCAGCTAGACGGTTTGAGTACCCATACATTTTGAGCACATGTTCACTGACAGACGAATTCACCTTCATATTACAAACATAGAATTTATCGGAGGTCTCATACCTCTCAATTCGGGCGTTCTTCTGAAAGATAAACTTCAACTCCTGGAACATCTCATGTGCTCCATGACGCTCAAAGCATTGTTGAAGTCCCGGTTCTAAGCCATACAAGACTGCACATTGAACTACTGAGTAGTCCTCCTTACGCGATTGCCAAGCGTTCAAAACATCTTGGTCAGACGTAGCTGGTGGTTCATCTCCTAGCGCACCATCAAGGACATAATTCTTTTTCCCAGCTTGTAGGATGAGCCTAAGATTACGTGCCCAGTCTACAAAGTTGGTTCCATCATCTTTTAGCTTAGCTTTCTCTAGGAACATATTGAAATTCAGGGTTGCTACTGCGTGAGCCATTGATCTACAACATAAAATATTGCAAAGTGGACTTAGACTATGTTCAAGACAATTAGAGTTTAACTAATCAAATTACTAATAAACTCCCACTCAAATAGACATCCCTCTAGTTACTTGAGTGTGGCATGATCCAAATTCACTAACTCAAGTCCGATCATCACGTGAGTTGAGTATAGTTTCAGTGGTAAACATCTCTATCTAATCTTATCAACTATACGATTCATGCTCGACCTTTTGGTCTCTTGTGTTCCGAGGCCATGTCTGCACATGCTAGGCTCATCAAGTTTAACCCGAGTGTTCCGCGTGTGCAACTGTTTTGCACTCGTTGTATGTGAATGTTGAGTCTATCACACCCGATCATCACGTGGTGTCTCGAAATGACGATCTATCGCAACGGTGCACAGTCAGGGAGAACACAATTTTATCTTGAAATTTTAGTGAGGGATCACCTTATAATGCTACCATCGTTCTAAGCAAGATAAGGTGCATAAAAGGATTAACATCACATGCAATTCATAAGTGACATGATATGGCCATGATCTTGTGCTTCTTGATCTCCATCACCAAAGCACTGGCATGACCTTCTTGTCACCGGCACCACACCATGATCTCCATCATCCTGCCGCCATCGAGGTTGTCGTGCTATTATGCTATTACTACTAAAGCTACAACCTAGCGATATAGTAAACGCATCTACAAACACAAATGTTAGTTTAAAGACAACCATATGGCTCCTGTCGGTTGCCGTAGCATCGACGTGAAAGTCGATATTAACTATTACTACATGATCATCTCATACATCCATTATATCACATCATGTCTTTGGCCATATCACATCACAAGCATACCCTGCAAAAACAAGTTAGACGTCCTCCAATTTGTTGTTGCATGTTTTACGTGGCTGCTATGGGTATCTAGTATGATCGCATCTTACTAACGCAAAATACACAACGGAGATATGCAAATTGCTATTTAACATCTCTCCAAGGACCGCATCGGTCAAATCCAATTCAACTAAAGTTGAAGAAACCGACACCCGCCAATCATCTTTATGCAATGAGTTGCATGTTGGTCGATGAAACCAGTCTCTCGTAAGCGTACGAGTACTGTAGGTCCGGTCCGCTTCAATCCCACAATACCGCCGAATCGAGAAAAGACTAAGGAGGGCAGCAAATCGAACATAAACGCCCACAAAAATTTTTGTGTTCTACTCGAGATAACATCTACGCATGAACCTAGCTCATGATGCCACTGTTGGGGAACGTTGCATGGGAAACAAAAAATTTCCTACGCACACGAAGACCTATCATGGTGATGTTCACCTATGAGAGGGAGATCGGATCCACATACCCTTGTAGATCGCTAAGCGGGAAGCATTAAGAAACGCGGTTGATGTAGTGGTACAGCTTCATGATTCAAATCACCGTCGTCCCACGATCCGTCCCGATCTAGTACCGAACGGATGGCACCTCCGCGTTCAACACACGTACAACTCGATGACGATCTCCGCTTTCTTGATCCAGTAAGAGAGACGGGGAAGTAGATGAGTCCTCCGGCAGCGTGATGGCGCGCCGGTGTTGGTGATGATCTATTCCTGCAGGGCTCCGCCCGAGCTCCGCAGAAATCTAATCTAGAGGAAGAACTACGTGGTATAGGTTTGAGTTGCAAGTGGCAAAGTTGTGTCTCAAAAGCCCTAAAACCACCAATATATATAGGAGGAGGGAGGGGCTAGCCTTGGGGCTCAAGGGAGCCCCTAGGGCGCCGGCCGAAGGGGAGGAGGTGGACTCCCATGCCAATTTGGTTTGGGGGAAGGAGTCCACTCCTTCCTTCCCACCTTCCTCTTTCCTTTTTTTCTTTCCTTTGGTTTTTTATCCTTGTGGCGCCATAGCCCACTTGGGCTACTGGGCTCACTCTCGGGTGGGTGGGCCCCTCCCGGTGAATATCCGGAACCCATTCGTCACTCCCGATACACTTCCGGTAATGCCCGAAATCTTTCTGGTGACCAAATGAAACCATCCTATATATCAATCTTCGTTTCTGGACCATTCCGGAAACCCTGTGAGGTCCGTGATATCATCCGGGACTCGGAACAACCTTCGTTCACCAACACATATAACTCAACTATACTAAAACGTCACCGAACCTTAAGTGTGCAGACCCTGCGGGTCCGAGAACTATGCAGACATGACCCGAGACACTCCTCAGTCAATATCCAATAGCGGGACCTGGATGTCCGTATTGGATCCTACATATTCTATGAAGATCTTATCTTTTGAATCTCTGTGCCAAGGATTCGCATATTCCTGTATAACATTCCCTTTGTCCTTCGGTATGTTACTTGTCCGAGATTTGATCGTCGGTATCCCTATACCTATTTCAATCTCATTACCGGCAAGTCTCTTTACTCGTTCCGTAATACAAGATACCGTGACTTACACTTGAGTCACATTGCATGCAAGGCTTGTGTGTGATGTTGTATTACCGAGTGGGCCCTGAGATACCTCTCCGTCACACGGAGTGACAAATCCCAGTCTTGATCCATGCTAACTCAACGGACACCTTCGGAGATACCTATAGAGCAGCTTTATAGTCACCCAGTAAAGTTGTGACGTTTGATACACACAAGGTATTCCTCCGGTGTCAGTGAGTTACATGATCTCATGGTCATAGGAATGAATACTTGACACGCAGAAAACAGTAGCAACAAAATGACACGATCACATGCTGCGTTTATAATTTGGTTCTTGTCCATCACATGATTCTCCTAATGATGTGATCGAGTTATCAAGTGACAACACTTGCATATGGTCAGAAAACCTTAACCATCCTTGATCTACTGGCTAGCCAACTATAGGCTTACTAGGGACATTGTTTTGTCTATATATCCACACATGTATCTATGCTTTCATTCAATACAATTATAGCATGGATAATAAACGATTATCTTGAAACAAGAAATATAATAATAACTATTTTATCATTGCCTCTAGGGCATATTTCCAACATGCCTCTGGCAGGAGAACTATTCACAATTCAACGAGACAGTTAGAGTATCCAGACATTCCGAGTATGTGTTTAGTGACAGACCCGTTCTCCTCCATTTTGCAAGCATAGAACTTATCGGAGGTTTCATACCTCTCGATCTGGGCATTCTTTTCAAAAATAAACTTCAACTTCTAGAACATCTCATATGCTCCACGTCGTTCAAAACATCTTTTAAATCCCGGTTCTAAGCCATACAAAATTGCACATTGAACTACTAAGTAGTCATCGAGACGCTATTGCCAGATGTTCATATCATCTTGGGTCGCCGGTTGGGGTGTCATGTTACCTAGCGGTGCATCATGGACATAAGCCTTTTGGGAAACCATGAGAACAATTCTTAGATTTCGGGCCTAGTCTCCAAAGTTACTTCCATCATCTTTCAACTTGGCTTTCTCTAGGAACGCATTAAAATTCAAGGGTGCTACTGCGTGAGCCATTGATCTACAACATAGGATTACTTAGGCTATTGTTCAAGATAATGAGTTTGGTTAATAATATTCTAATAAACTCTCACTCAAATTGACATCCCTCCAGTCATTCGAGTGACACATGACATGATCCAAATTCACCAAGCAAAGTCTGATCATCATGTGAGATGAGTTGGCTTCGATGGTGAACATCTCTATGTTGATCATATCTACTATATGACTCATGTTCAACCTTTCGGTCTCTTGTGTTTCGAGGCCATGTCTGTACATGCTAGGCTCGTCAAGTTTAACCCAAGTGTTCTGCATGTGCAAAAAACTATCTTACACCCGTTGTATGTCAACGTAGAGTCCATCACACCCGATCATCACATGGTGTCTCGAAACGACGAAGTTTCGCAGCGGTGCACACTCGGGGAGAACACAATTTTATCTTGAAAGTTTAGTGAGGGATCACCTTATAATGCTACCATCATATTAAGCATAATAAGGTGCATAAAAAGGATTAACATCACATGCAAATCATAAGTGACATGATATGGCCATGATCTTGTGATTTTGATCTCCATCTCTAAAGCACCTACATGATATCCATCATCACCGGTGCCACACAATGATATCGATCATAATGATCTCCATCATTATGCTGTCGTCGAGGTTGTCGTGCCAAGTATGCTTGTACTACTAAAGCTACTGATCTAGCAATAAAGTATAGCATCACCAAGCGCCAAAATAAATTAATCAATTAAAGTACATTAAAAGCCTACAAAAATAGTAACACTCTTTAAATATACTAGAGAATACCATGTGCGTTGCTACGGAAATTGATACATTAAAATTTGGGTTGATAACCTGGGAACCAAAATTGTGATAACATCTGACTTGTTATCAACCCGTGAAGCTTGGCTTGTCGATGATGTCGACGTATGACAACATGTACCAGGACACACACGGGCATGACGTGCTTTTTGGTGCTGCCGGAAACTTGAAGGAAAAGGGTAGAACAATAGCAATTGACAGAAATAATATATGAAGCCATTGACGTGTCGAGGCCATGAAGTGAAAGGGTATAGTCGATCAGGATTTTGGTGGGGTAGGCCACGCGCAGTATTTGGTGTCAGCGAGACAGGCCCCTCGGATCCTTCCCTCATCTGGTAGCGATAACAATCACGACAACCTAATGTAGGTGCAAGACATGTTGATATTGTCATCTGACTATGACCTTCTCGTCGGCCCCTTCCTGGATCACGCGGTGTTAGCGAGTTACTCAATGACCGGTCAACTAACAACGGCGTGTGACGATATATTTTTGGTATTGACACGTTGTGGTGTCTTACTGACGGGCATCACCAGCTTGAAGGTTCCTTCGAGGCATGTTACTCGTCATGCTAATCCCATTTTGGATATTAACGTGACTATTTATATACCCGCTCGTCTTTTGAATATTTATATATGCGTCCGTTTCTACGGGATGAAACAATATTTGAAGAGGGGTGAATGTGAACAATTGTCCTCAACCGTGGTGTTATTGATTGTGTTGTGACGACATTGACGGATGATTATCCTAGCGGCATACAAAGTGGTAGATTATGGGTTGTTCTGAATAGAATCTCTACTATTAGTGGAAGTATGGTTCAAAAAAATCATTACTACTACTATTCACCTACAAACCAAATTAACTTTCTCACTAATTAATTATTGCATCAATGGTTTCCTTTCCAAATTGATTTGGTGCTTAAAAACTATTTAAATGAGCATACAAATTGCACACATATTTAATCATCTGACTAATCAATTACATTAATGGCTCAATTTTCAAATTGATTCTGTGTTGGGTTTTCAAATTATTTTTGCATTAACAAGTAATTTTTTTCGTGCGTTGTAACGGTTGACAATGTATCGGATTATGCGGTGCACGCCACGTCGGCTCGCCATTACTGGGTCGGGCCAAGGACCCACGATTAACTCGAGAATGGGCCACGCATGCCCTGGCCCTCGGTGTGCTGATACATCTAGTATGCATCATGTTTTCATTTATAATGTTTTTGATCAATATTTCACTTTATGATGCAATTCTTATGCCTTTTGTCTCTTAATTTGCAAGATTCACATGAAGAGGAAAATTGTTAGCAACTGGAATTCTGGACCTAAAAGAGCTACAACACAGATAGCTATTTTCGAGAGCTCCAAATCACCTGAAATTTTACAAAGATTTATTTTGGAATATATAAATAGACCAGAAGAAATAAGTACCATAGAAGATCCAACATGGGTCCACAAGGCAGGGGCGTGACCTGCCCCTTGTGGAGCCCACGTAGGCTGTGTCATGCCCATCTTGTGCTATATGAGGTCATTTTCCCTAGAAAAAATATAAGGAGTAGACTTTTGGGATGAGGCACTGCCGTATCGAGGCAGAACCTAGGCAGGAGCATTGTTGTCCTTCGGTGAAGCAATTCCGCCGGGCAAACTTCCCTTTGAGAGGGGGAAATATAAGCCTTCATCGTCTCCAACACTCGTCTCATTGCTGGGAAACGTTGCATGGGAAATAAAAAATATCCTAAGAAACACCCAAGATCTATTCTATGGAGATGCTAGCAACGAGAGGGAGAGGTGTATTCATACCCTTGTACACCAAAAGTGTTAATGATCTAGAGATCGTGGTTGGCGTAGTCATACTCGCGTCAAGGTTCAATCCGATCCAAGCACCCTACGTGCGGCGCCTCCGAGTTTAGCGCGTGTTAGGATCTTTGAAGTATCCTCCTTCTTTATACGGAAAGAGAAGGCGAATAGGTAGATGAGATCTGAACCAACACGACGGCATGGTGGTGGTGGTGTCAGCGAAATTCAGGTAGGGCTTCGCCAAGCGCGTACCGGGGAAATGTGGGAGGAGTTGGTAGAGCCAATGACCAAGGGTGAAGGGTTGGCTGCCCCCATGCACGTCTCCCATCTATATTTAGGCTAGAGGGCAGGGGAGGGCGTCCACTACCGTCCTACGGTCAGCCACAAGGGAGAAAACCTTTAAACATGAAGATAACATATTATCTCTAGATTCAACCCTTTGAATTTAGAGATAACATCTTATCTCTAGATTTAAACGACATGTGCCTTGGGGGATGGTGCAGCGAGACATGTGGGATGTAGACCCACCCCTCGGTCCATGTGGGCCCTTTCTGAATCGCTGGGACCCACGGTGGAACCCATGGAACCTTCTAGAACCTTCTTGGTACTCTACCCAAAAATTCTCGAGCTTTTCCGGAACCGTGAATATGACTTCCCATATATAAATCTTTACCTCCGGACCATTTTGGAGGTCCTCGTGATGTACCGAATCCTATCCAGGACCCCAAAAAACTTTCAGAATTTCCACTATTAATATCTCAACATTACCCTAGCTCTAGTGAACGTTAAGTGTGCGACTCTACGGGTTCGAGAATCATGTAGACATGACCGAGACGCCTCTCTGGTCAATAACCAATAGTGGGACCTAGATGCTCATATTGGTCCCTACATATTCCATGAAGATCTTCATTGTTTGAACCACAATGTCAAATATTCAGTTAATCCCGTATGTAATTCCGTTTGTCTAGCGATATGTTATTTGCCTAATATTCGATCGTAGGTATCTCATACCTAGTACGATATCGTTACCGGTAAGTTTATTTAATCATTCTGTAATACAAGATCATGTGACTAACTCCTTACCACATTGCTTGCAAGCTTCTTGTGATGTTGTATTACCGAGAGGGCCCAGAGACACCTCTCTCTCATACGAAGTGACAAATTTCAGTCTTGATCCATGCTAACCCAACACACACCCTCGGAGATACCTACACAGTATCTTTATGTTCACCCAGTTATGAAGTGATGTTTGATACACACAAGGAGTTCCTCTGGTGTTAGGGAGTTGCATGATATCATGGTCTTAGGAACAAATACTTGACATGAAGAAAGAAGAAGCAATAAACTAAGTGAAATGATAAAATTCTATGCTTATGGCTGGGACTGGTCCATCATATCATTCTCCTAATGATGTGATCACATTATCAAATGACAACTCATGTCTTTGGTTAGGAAACCTTAACCATATTTGATCAATGAGCTAGTCTAGTATAGGCTCACTAGGGACACGGTATTGCTTATATATACACGCATGCATTTAAGTTTCCCGTCAATATAATTCGAGCATGGATAATAACGATTATCATGAACAAGGAAATATGATAATAATCACTTTATTATTGTCTCTAGGGCATATTTCCAACAGTCTCCCACTTGCACTAGAGTCAATAATCTAGCTTTACATTGAATCTAACACCCATAGAGTTGTGGTGTTGACCATTTAAGTTAACTGCTGTGTTGTTGTTGTTGTTGCTGCTCTTCTACATATATCTAGGCGTCATCAGAACATTAAGGTAACACTCTTCCTTGTTGCTATGTAGCCTAAGATTACATATTTAGACATTCAGTACAATGCATGTTGCCATGTAGCCTCAGATATATTAGATATGGCCCTAGTTAACCTACCGATAAATGGGTTATAGATATATTCAGTTAAAAGTTTGATTCACCGATTAATCCCTTATTAGCCCCCGACCTATATGGTACAAGTTACCGATATCCTGAACAACGCGTATATATAAGCCGTGGGATGAAACTAACCTCTATGGAAAACGACGGTCGTTCCCAAAATTGTATTGTGTAAGTACATCGAAAGGCATGTTAAGCACAAGCGGTTAAACATCAACCAAATATATCCATGGTAGACAAAGTAATCTCCAAATGATAGCTTTAGTGTGCACGTTTAAGCGCGCTTTTTAAGCAAAACAAGAAGTGGAAAGGTGTGTTAACTGCAATAGGTCTAACATTTAACAACAAGCAAATGTAGTCATTCGAATTGGTATTGTGCTGATCTAAGTACGCTGGTTATTGTTAAATAAAAATGGAAAGGCATGTTAACTACAACATGCTTAACATCAACTAAATGTAGTCATTCATAGTGGTATTGTTGAAACTAGTATTGATGAAATTGAACTGCACAGTCATACTTGCACATATAGAGCATCACATTGTGAACAACTGAAATAAACAAGGCATACGGCAAACAACCAAATATAGCAATTAAAACTGGACATATTCTCACTATAGTACAAAAGGGACTTGACAAAACACATCAAGGGCCCCCCTTGTGAACAGGCACGGCAAAACAAATCATGGGTTTCCTCACTTTTCACAGATGGGCTTATTCCCATGGGAAAAGCATGGACCCTGGGTGCGCTCCATGTTGTCGCAGATGGGCTCCTTTCCCTTGGAAGTGCATGACTATAGGGTGCCCTCCCTGATGTCGTAGATGGGCTCTTTCCCCTTGGAAGAGCCGGAGAGGGTGCCCTCCCTGTGGTCACTGCAATGAGGTGTGACTTGGCAGCTATGGATCCCAAGCCAGCGTAATAGAACATGTCCTTCAGAAATGACAAAAGGGGCTCGATGGTGATGTAGGATGGCAAATTCTTGACAGGGAGCCCGAGGAGACCAGCGACGGGGCCATGGATGATATCGACGATGGTTGAATCTGAGGGGTTGGGGGTGGGCCACTTAACATGTGACATAGCCCGTGTCATGTTATTGTTGTCGATGACCTCAATGTCATAGTCGACGTCCGTAAAATACTAGCTTACTCTAGCTTGCTGATTGACAGCCTGCATCCATTAATGGTCGTCAGCTTCCTCAGCGGCCACCATGGCGACGTCGGGTGAAGAGGCCGTGATACACCTCTTTTGGTCCAGTCGCTCCTCGAGCTCCATGAGAAGCATTGCTCGGTTTAGGCTGTGACGCTTTGGAATGGGGTGGGTATAGGGATGGGCATCTGTGGAAAGGGGGCATTTGGCAGGCGTCATCTAAGAAACTCTGGGCGTCTAGGGCATGGAGATCGGTGGGTAAGCTGCATGGGCAAACCGGTAGATGTTGACAATGGAGGCCTTGCAGCGGCGGTGGTGACGACCTTGCTAGGGTTTTGAGTGAGGGAGGGGTTGTGGTCGGTGGGTGGGTGTGTGTGTGTGAGTGTTTTTGGCGCGGGGCGGGGGGTGGAGGGGGGTTGTGGTGTTTGAGGAAACGACGCGGCTACTGAAATTTTTATTACGCGGGAGTAAAATGTTGGGACTATTGAAAATTTGGATGATGCATCGCACATTGTCCCGGTAAATAACCGTGTGTTATCAAACAGAAAAACTCTCGAGCCACGCAGATATTTTTGAGGGATGCATGCGAGAGTGGGAAGAAACATCACACACGGTCGAAACATAATAACCCTGTGTTATCAAACAGAAACAGATATTTTTGAGATTGCGAGGGAAGCCTCGTGGAGCCAAATGTATTGTGCTAATGTGTGTGACACGGGCACGTGCATGACACACGAGTAGTGTGAGTGAACCGTGTCTGTTGTGTCATGTGACTTGTGTAATGTTTATAAATTTGACAAAAATAATGTGGGAAAGGGTGAGAACACAAACAAACTTGCATGTGCACAACAAAATATGTATGAAAAGGGTTGTTTGATGTTCAAATATCAAATGCACAACTTCGATGTGGCGCGTGTCTCACAAAGCGCACAGTATTGCTTGCCCCCCTCTTGTTGACATGAGGTGAATCCTAGCTATGAACGCATGCCGACATAGCTTGGTCTAACATATCACCCTACCATAACACTAAACAAATGGGAGTCCGTTATAGTCAAAACCCGCCCCCTTTCTCTCCAGTGAAAGGTGGACCGTGCACGGGCCCACAAATGTGTGCTTCTGGCACGAGATGGGGTGATCACGTGTATGAAAAGGGTGGTTTGATGTTCAAATATCAAATGCACAACTTCGATGTGGCACGTGTCTTGCAAAGCGCACGGTATTGCTTGTCCCCCCTTCGTGTCGGCAGGAGGTGAATCCTAGCTATGAACACATGCCCCAAATAGCTAGGTCTAACATATATATCACCCTACCGTAACACTAAACCTATGGGGTCCATCATGGTCAAAACCCCACCCCCCTTTCGCTTTAAGTGAAAGGTGGACCGTGTGCGGGCCCACCAATGTGTGCTTTCTTCCGCGAGATGGGGTGAGAACACATACGAACCACTTGCGCGTAGCCCAAATATATGTATGAAAATGGTGGTGTGATATTTAAATACCCAATTCACAACTTTGATGTGACACATGTGTCTCGCAAATTAACCGGACATCCCGACCCCACAGAGGTTCACCTAGTAAAGTGCAAATTAAGTAGCCCCCCTCACACACACACACACACACACACACACACACACACACACACACACACACTTTGAGTCAGCACGTGAGGGCATCTCACCAAGATGTATCCTAAAACAGACTAAGATCAAAGAATCCACCAACCTATCTCTTGTTGTTGGTCAAAGTGATGGATGTCCACGCGACCCGAGAGATGGGCTAGCTCACCAATAATCACACAAGTAGTTCCCAAAGACAACCGCTACTGCGTGCATGTGGCCCAAACAAATGTATGGCGTGTTGACATTTGAATATACCTAAATGCACAACTTTGATGTGGCACCGTGCTTTCGAACCAGAAACCATACGGAGCGAGGGTTAGACGACGCCAACCACATCATTGTATATGTACACTTCAAGCCAGTGACGGAGATGCATGCATGCATATGTACGTATGTGCTCAAGCTTAGGTCTGAAATCTCACCATGATAATACAATAACACAAATGAAAGACGAAGAATATCCACCATGGTAACCTATCTCGTTGTCGGTCAAAAAGTAATCATGGATGTATATAGGGTTGCTACCGATAACCAAACGAGGGAGAGTACCGTTCAAAGACAACCACTTCATGCACGTGTCCCAAACATCTCTGTCTGTGTGTGTGTGTATACATACATATATATGTATGTATGTATGTATGTGCATATTTGAATACCATGCACACCATTGATGTGGCACACGTGCATCGAAAACCGTACAGTCCCCACGCAGAGTGAGATCGGGTTATGACGTGTCGTGGTGCTGCCCACTTCGACCCGGTGGAACGGATTCACGCATACATATGCATGTGCTCAAACTATATCGTGTCAACAGAGAGCATGACATATATACATACCGTCATACAAACTAGAAAATAATCCCTTCCTAGGTCAAATTAATTAACCTCTCTCATTGTCGATCAAATTAAGTAGTGATGGACCAAGCGGGCCGATAGATGGAAATCATCAATATCGCTGATAACCGCGTGAGTGGTGCCAGATGACAACTATCATCGCTTTGCATGTAGGTCAGGATGATGAACAATGACCTTTCAGGCCCACAGAAAGTGTCACATGCAAGCGAAAGACAAGTATGTATGAAAGGGTTCTGTAATGTTTTAAATAACAAAATTCTCGAATTTTATGCGGCACCTGCCTCACAAAACGACCAATCCTACACACACACACACACACCGCACATCCACCGCAACTACGAGGCATGTTAAAAAATTCCGTGGTGAACATATGTGACCAAAGGAGGGATGTTTTAATTTTGAAATAAAATTGAGAGATCATTAAGACGTTTTAGTACATTGATTGATTTTCTAGGGGTATAATGTGCGAAAATCAAAAGTTAGCTACATGCACACGAGATAGTGCACCTAATTGGATTGGAAAAACACACGTGTGTCACGGGGTGCATGTTTAGTCTGCGCGCAAGAAATTTCAAACATCGAGAATATTAATTTTTAAAATTTAGTAAATCCAAAACTTAGTTGAAATTCATGAAACTTATCGTGTTGTCATATGGACACCAACACACAGTGGTATTGCACTTTTTTGTTAAATTTGAGACAAGTTTTGATGTAATTTTTATCTTCTTACATACAAATGGGAGATTATTAATAATTGTGAAGCAATATTGCAAACAGATTATGTATTGGAACCGTGGGCATTAGACCAAGAATGGATATGTGCCATTCTTCGGTTAAGCAATAAATCATCATCATTAATCATCAAAATAGAAAAAGCAATGTATGTGCCACCACGCGTCTCGTGTGTCATGCGAGTAGGCGTGAGTTCACGGGACACATGTGAGCAGTCTGCCACGCACGCAAACTGGGAGGCGTGCATGTAGGTGTGTGAATTGATAGGAGGCGTGCTTGCTACACACCGTCATCGAGAGGCATGCGAGTAGTCGTGTGAAATGACGGTATGCATGCCAACAGTCCGGTGCGCATGCTCACCGGGAGGCGATCCAATGATTTGACCGCTGTCTGCTTCTCTCCCACTCATCCATATTAATGGCGCGCCCAAGCGGCCGAAACCCCGTCCTCGTGACACACAAAATCCTCTCTCCACTTGCATCCTCGACGCCGCTCTCAATCCTCACCACCACCAATGTATGAGGATGTCGCGGAAGCGCCCCATCGGAGGGAGTGGTAACGCCGGGGCTGCTGAAGCACCAGAACAGGGCGTGAAGATGGAGAGAGAGGTTGTCGTCGCTGCCGCCGAGGTATCGCTGGACCTTGATGTTGTCGACGGCGTCGTGCTTCCACAACTGGAGCCGGAGGTCCACAAAAACCTCGGCGACGACTCTCACGACCACTCTGGCGCCGCCGCCGCCTACGAATAACCTATTAGTTATCTATACCCATAATATTTGTATATGTCTAAAAATATATCCATAAAATACATAAATTCTTAATCCTACTTTACGACATCTAAAAAATGATTTGATGCCAAAATTTATCAACTACCAAATGCTCACTAGTGATTAGTTTTTATTCCCAATTTGAAGCCACATTTTTTACTATATGTATAGGTGTTATCTGACGATGTCGACAACAAGGATGAGGATGGCAAGAGGAGGTACAAGAGGCAAATACTCATGGAGCTTTATGTAGGAATTCATAACGAGCGCATTAGGACCTGAAACGGAGGCTTACGATGCCCATTTTGCAACCAAATGCTTCATAACGCATATGAAAGTGTTCTGGCGCATGCAAGAGGATGAGTCGTTGGCTCCTTCAAGCACATGTATTCTCATAGGGAGGCGCACGCCGCGTATGCTGAGTACCTGGGGAAGCTTCAGGATCGTGCCTGTAGATGAGATGTGGGATTGAACTATGTATGGCTATGTATCTTTAATTATAAATGTCCTTGAGTATGCTTAATGACGGTTGAACTATATATGGTTGAACTATGCTTGTGGATTCTTAATTATTATCTATGTGTGAGTGTGTTTAATCTATGTTTAGTTATGTCCAAAAAAACTATCCCACCGAAGAGGTGCTACTCCCACCGTCACAGTTTAGAAGGCACACAAGAGCAATCTCTAGGACTAAGGTGAATCTTGATTGCTCTAATTTTTTTGCAAGTGCTCACACAATAACAACATGGCCCCTAATTATTTGAGAAGATAATGCACACTAACTCACACAACAACTAAACAAGGAGTGCATGCAGCCTACGAGTACTCCTAATTAACCAAGTAGTAAATGCCACGCGCCTTAATCCTCTTCTATTCTGGAAATGCATGTAAACGGAACCACACCTTCTAAACCGTGACAGAGGGAGTAATTCGTGCTCGTTCTGGTGGGGCCTATAGAAAAGTTACTTTTCCCCTCTTATCCAGCCGCACCGGATTCGGCTACACATGGTCCGTCCACACAAGAGCCTGCCACATCAAATCCGGTTGGAAAGTGCATTTAACCATGTCATCCAAACATAACCTTTGGCTAGAGTTAGTTTAGGGTTAGTAACGAGTCAGAAACTAACTCTAACCGCTAGCTTTTTTGAGGCAAAACTCTAACCTCTAGCTAAGTTAGAGTATCCAAATAGGGTCATTGCCTCTGAAACTCTTTGTGGGACATAAAACCCTCACCACCCAATTCAAAAAGAAAAAAAAAACCTTCACCATCCCCACGTCACGAAAACCATCACCCCGCCCGCCACCTCCCTCCGGTCCCATTCACATGTGCACAAGATCCTCTGCGACTCTGTGTGGAACTGCCTATCACCACGACAACCACTTAGCTTAATGCGTGTCGCCACCGCTAGGCTGCCGACAAACCCCACCGCATTTCTCCATTTTCGCTTGTCGCCGCCTATCACCATCGCCTTTCTCGACGCTGCTCGCCGTCGAACCATCTCCTCCCAATTGGGGAATCCGTGGTATTGAGGTTTTTTCTCGTGGACAACAAGGTAACTAATTTACTGAGATATTCTCTCATCTCTTATCCCAATTCATATGCCTCCTTTAATTACCCAATCAAAATCTCCTTGAATTCATTTTTATTCGAGCTGATTTGTGGGTTTTATTTTATTCATAGAGTGTACACTGCGCGGACACATCTGGACTTTGCAGCCTCTGCCAGACATCCGTGGAGTTCCATCTCATCATACGAGATGACTACAAAATGCACACGGTATGTTCAGTCTCACCCTACATTGGTTGGCATGTCCTACTTTCCTGAACATATATTATATATTGCTAAATTTGGATAAAAGGTGCCTCATGCAGCATATACGTCAAAGGGGATATTTTTTTCCTCTTCTTTCTATATTAGGCAAATTAATGATGTATTGTTCTTTCAATTACTCTCATATTTCCATAACATCATGGTTACACTATCTATTTAATTATAGATTTTTGTCATTTGATTTCAACTAATGTACTGTTCTTTCAATTTCGCCCATATTTGCATGTTACCATATTATTTAACAATCCTACCATTTTTTGCAGCACATCCCTTGCTATGCAACATCATCTGTAGTACACAATCTTGCCCTTTACATAACTAAAGACTACATCAATGTCATACTGAACACAAACCATATATTTACAATCGTTGCTTCTATAAGACTTGATGAAAGTGGTCACTCCTTTTTTGGCATGGGCCTTTGGACAGAAATTTCTAAGTTTTATGTAGTGAAAGCTGGCACTAAAATTGCACTACACATAAAAGAGCTTGGTCATGAGATATAAGCTAACTTCCCCCATGATATCATCCGCCCACACTTTGTTCGAAGTAAGTGTTCTTTTCAAGTATTTGCATGTTGACTTACCGAGCAATATCAAAGGAATTGTGTAGTATTTAAGGAACCAATTTTTGTTCCATTTTCTTAATCTATTCCTACCTACTAACTTCTAGTTACCAATACACTTTTCTTTTGCCCTGTTTTAACTAAATATTCCCTGTACTCCCACTTCTATGAGAAAGCGTCGCTGACGAAGAGACTCCGGAGGGGGAGAACAAGGTTGCCTGCTACGACGACAGAAACCTTCTGTCGTCTCTTGAGTTTGTTTTGGTTTTTCCCTTGAAGAGGAAAGGGCGGTGCAGCACAGGAGCAGTAAGTATTTCCCTCAGTTTAAGAACCAAGGTATCAATCCAGTAGGAGAATCTCGTCAAGTCCGGAGTACCTGCGCAAACACAAAAGAGCTTGCACCCAACGCTATAAAGGGGTTGTCAATCCCTTCAAGATTGATTGCCAAATGAGATCTGAAGGCGAAAAGTGCAACGAAGAAAAGAGTAAGGCCGAAAATATAGTGTGAAGTAGAGCCGGGGGCCATAGTATTCACTAGAGGCTTCTCTCAAAATAGCAAATATTATGGTGGGTGAACAAATTACTGTCGAGCAATTGATAGAACCGCGCAAAGTCATGACAATATCTAAGGCAATGATCATACATATAGGCATCACGTCCGAGACAAGTAGACCGATACTTTTTGCATCTACTACTATTACTCCACACATCGACCGCTATCCAGCATGCATCTAGTGTATTGAGTTCATGACGAACAAAGTAACGCCTTAAGCAAGATGACATAATGTAGAGGGATAGTCTCAAACCAATGATGGAAACCCCATCTTTTTACCCTTGATGGCAACAACATGATACGTGCCTCGCTACCACTTCTGTCACTGGGTGAGGTCACCGCACGGTATGAACCCAAAACCAAGCACTTCTCCCATTGCAAGAATCATAGATCTAGTTGGCCAAACAAAACCCACAACTCGAAGAGAATTACAAGGATATGAAATCATGCATAAAAGAGATCGGAAGAAACTCAAATAAGATTCATAGATAATCTAATTATAAATCCACAATTCATTGGATCTCGACAAACACACCGCAAAAGAAGATTACATGGGATAGATCTCCATGAAGATCATGGAGAACTTTGTATTGAAGATCCAAGAGAGAGAAGAAGCCATCTAGCTACTAGCTATGGACCCGTAGGTCTATGGTGAACTACTCACGCATCATCGGAGAGGTCATGGTGTTGATGAAGAAGCCCTCCGTATCCGAAACCCCCTCCGGCAGGGCACCAGAACGTGCCCGAGATGGGATCTTGCGGAGACAGAAGCTTGCGGCGGCAGAAAAGTGTTTTCGATTGTCTCTTGATTTTTTTCCGGGATTTTAGGGAATATATAGGCGGAAGACCTAGGGAAGGGGAGCCACGGGGAGCTCACAAGCCTGCTAGCCCCCCCCCCCCCCCCGCTAGGCCGGGCCTGGTGGGCTTGTGACCCCCTTCGAGGTCCCGTGCCTTGGTTCTCAAGTCTCCCACGTGTCTTCTGTTACGGAAAAAATCATTCCGCAGATTTTATTCCGTTTGGACTCCGTTTGGAATCCTCCTCTGAAAAGGGTCAAAAACACGGAAAAAACAGGAAGTGGCACTTGGCACTGAGTTAATAAGTTAGTCCCAAAAAAGATATAAAAGGCATACAAATCTTCCAAAGTTTGACAATATAATAGCATGAAACCATCAAAAGTTATAGATACGTTGGAGACGTATCAAGCATCCCCAAGCTTAACTCCTGCTCGTCCTCGAGTAGGGAAGTGATAAAGACTGAATTTTTGATGTGGAATGCTACCTAGCATAGTTGTCCTTTGCAACTTATTTCATGTGACATGAATGTTCAGATCCGTAAGATTCAAAACAATAGTTTGCTATTGACATGAAAACAATAATACTTCAAGCAAACTAGCAAAGTAATCATGAACTTTCAAAATAACAAGGCCAAAGAAAGTTATCCCTAAAAAATCATATAGTCTGGCCATGCCCCATCATCCTCACACAACTAATTTAAATCATGCACAACCCTGGCATTGTCCAAGTAATTGTTTTCGCACTCTTACTTTCTCAAACTTTTTATAACTATCACGCAATACATGAGCGTGAGCCATGGATATAGAACTATAGGTGGAACAGAGTGTGGTGGTGGTTGTGAGACAAAAAGGAGGAGATGGTCACATTGACTCGGCGTATGAAAGGGCTATGGAGATGCCCATTAATAGATATCAATGTGAATGAGTAGGGATTGCCATACAAATGATGCGCTAGAGCTATAAGTATGTGAAAGCTCAAAAGGATAACTAGTGGGTGTGCATCCAACTTGCTTGCTCACAAAGACCTAGGGCAATTTTGAGGAAGCCCATCATTGGAATATACAAGCCAAGGTATATAATAAAAATTCCCACTAGCATATGGTGGTGACGAAACGAGAGGCTCTCAATCATGAAGAACATGGTGCTATTATGAAGCACAAGTGTGGAAAAAGATAGTAGCATTGTCCCTTCCCTCTTTTTCTCTCTTTTTTTTATTTGGGCTCTTGGCCTCTTCTTTTTTTTATTTGGGCTCTTTGGCCCCTTTTTTTTATTTCCTCACATGGGACAATGCTCCAATGATGATCATCACACTTTTATTTAGTCACAGCTCAAAGCTTAGAACGATGATGACTCTATAGGAAATGCCTCCGGTAGTGTACCGGGATGTGCAACGATCTAGCTTCGCGTATGACGTTGAAACATCGCGCTAGCTATCTTACGAACATGCAATGGCAATATGAGAGTGATGGCACAAGTCATGAGACGGAACGGTGGGAGTTGCATGGCAATATATCTCGGAATGGCTATGAAAATGCCATACTAGGTAGGTATGGTGGCTGTTTAGAGGAAGGCATATGGTGGGTTTGTGTACCGGCAAAAGTTGCGCGGTACTAGAGAGGATAGCAATGGTGGAAGGTGAAAGTGCATCCATACCATGGACTCACATTAGTCATGAAGAACTCACATACTTGTTGCGAAAGTTTTTGTTAGTAATCGAAACAAAGTGCTAAACGCATACTCCGAGGGGAAGGGTTGGTAGGTGTTAACCATCGCTCGATCCCGACTTCAACACAAAGGATGAGAATCAATAGATCAATTATGCTCCGACTTCCTAACATAGCGGTTCACCATACGTGCATGCTACAGGAAGCACTAACGTCAACACAAGTATTTCTACATTCACAACACCCTACTAACATAACTCTTAATATTACCAAATCCATGTCTCAAAACTAATTGAGAGGAATCAAGACTTCTCTTTCTACTCAATGCACATGAAGATGGAGGTTTTTGTATCCTCTTTGGGTACCTATCACCTTTGGGACTATTTTCATAGCATAAACCAACTACCAAGTCATGCACCGCCGTGCTCTAAAAGATCTAAGTGAAGCACAAAGAGCAAAATTATCTAGCTCAAAAGATATAAGCGAAGCACGATGAGCATTCTAGCAAAATCACGATGAGTGCATGTCTCTCTCAAAAGGTGTGCAGCAAGGATGATTGTGACACAACAAAAATGAAAGACTCCTCAGATACAAGATGCTCCAAGCAAAACGCATATCATGTGGTGAATAAAAATATAGCCCCCAGTAATGTTACCGATGGATTAAAGACGAAAGAGGGGATGCCTTCCCGGGGCATCCCAAAGATTAGGCTTTTTGGTGTCCTTGAATTTGGCTTGGGATGCCTTGGGCATCCCCAGGCTTGATCTCTTTCCACTCCTTATCTCTTTGTCCATGAGAACATCACCCAAAACTTAAAAACTTCACAACACAAAACTTAAACAGAAACTCGTGATAACATTAGCACAAGAAAACAAACTACCACCTCTTTAGGTACTGTAACAATCTTGATTTCTATTTATATTGGTGTTAGTCTACTGTATTCTCACTTTCCCATGGCTAGTACCCCCCCGATACTATCCATAGTTTCATCAAAACAGGCAACCAACTCAACAAAAACAGAATCTGTCAAAAACAGACTAGTCTGTAGCAATCTGTATACTTCGTATACTTCTGGTACCTCAACAATTCTGAAAACTTACGACTGCCTGGGAAAAATGCATATCAACCAGCAGCAAAAAGAATCAACTCAAAATATCTTTCCTAATAAAATGAAAAATCATCTCGTGAGCGAAAAGTTTCTGTCTTTTTCCAGCAGGATTAAACAACCATCACCAAGACTAGTCATAAAGGTTTTGCTTATCTCAAACACAAAAAGAAACACAAAAAACACAATAATAACAGAATTATGATGGTGTGGACGCAACAAAACAGAAAAGAAAAAGATAAATTCATTGGGTTGCCTCCCAACAAGCGCTATTGTTTAACGCCCTTAGCTAGGCATTGATAATTCAATGATGCTCACACAAGAGACAAGAATTGAAGCACAATGAGAGCATCATAAATCATGTGAAAATAACATCTAAGTCTAACATACTTCCTATGCATAGGCATTTTATAGGAAAACAGATTGTCAAGACAACCAATAGTTGCCATATGCAAGGAAGAAGAAAGAGACAATATCAATCTCAACAAAACGAGAGGTGGTTTAGTAACATGAAAGTTTCTACCACAATATTTTCCTCTCTCATAATAATTATATGTGGGATCATAATCAAATTCAACAAAATAGCTATCACAAAGGATAGTCTTTTTATGATCCACATGCATGCAAAGTTGACGCTCTTCAAAAATAGTGGGATTATCATCAACTAAAGTCATGACTTCTCCAAACCCACTTTCCATATTATTGCAAATATCATTGCAATGAGTAGTGGACATAGCAAAACTAGCATCCCCAAGCTTAGGGTTTTGCATATTTTTAGCATGATTGTCATTAATAGAATTTATAATGAAATCATTGCAATCATGCTTTTCATTCAAGGAGCCCTCGTGAATCATTTCATAAATTTCTTCATCACGATTTTCAGATTCACGCATCTCAAGCAAAACTCCATAGAGAAAGTAAAGTGCACTCAACTCACTAGCAATTGGTTCCACATAATTGGATCTCTTAAAGAGATTAGCAAGTGGGTGAGGATCCATAACACTAGATTTTCAGCAAGCAAAGATGCAAGCATATTGAAGGCACATAGCACACAAGCAAAGGAAAGGCAAACGAAGAAAAAGGCAAATCTTTTTTCATATTTTTTTGTTTTTTCAGAAGTGGGGGAGAGGAAAATGAGAGGAAAAAAAGTAAATGCAAGAGATGAGTTTGCGACACTTACTTGGATGAGTTCTTGACTTGACCCTCACCAGCAACGGTGCCAGAAATCCTTCTGCTACGGCGACAGAAACCTTCTGTCGTCTCTTGAGCTTGCGTTGGTTTTTCCCTTGAAGAGGAAAGGGCGATGCAGCACAAGAGCAGTAAGTATTTCCCTTAGTTTGAGAACCAAGGTATCAATCCAGTAGGATAATCTCGTCAAGTCCAGAGTACCTGCGCAAACACAAAAGAGCTTGCACCCAACGCTATAAAGGGGTTGTCAATCCCTTCAAGATTGATTGCAAAGTGAGATCTGAAGGCGGAAAGTGCAACGAAGAAAAGAGTAAGGCTGAAAATATAGTGTGAAGTAGACCCGGAGCCATAGTGTTCACTAGAGGCTTATCTCAAAATAGCAAATATTACGGTGGGTGAACAAATTATTGTCGAGCAATTGATAGAACCGCGCAAAGTCATGACGATATCTAAGGCAATGATCATACATATAGGCATCACGTCCGAGACAAGTAGACCGATAATTTCTGCCTCTACTACTATTACTCCACACATCGACCGCTATCCAGCATGCATCTAGTGTATTGAGTTCATGACGAACAGAGTAACGCCTTAAGCAAGATGACATGATGTAGAGGGATAATCTCAAACCAATGATGAAAACCCCATCTTTTTACCCTTGATGGCAACAACACGATACGTGCCTGGCTACCCCTTCTGTCACTGGGTTAGGTCACCACACGGTATGAACCCAAAACCAAGCACTTATCCCATTGCAAGAATCATAGATCTAGTTGGCCAAACAAAACCCACAACTCAAAGAGAATTACAAGGATATGAAATCATGCATAAAAGAGATCAGAAGAAACTCAAATAAGATTCATAGATAATCTGATCATAAATCCACAATTCATCGGATGTCGACAAACACACCGCAAAAGAAGATTACATCGGATAGATCTCCATGAAGATCATGGAGAACTTTGTATTGAAGATCCAAGAGAGAGAAGAAGCCATCTAGTTACTAGTAATGGACCCCGTAGGTCTATAGTGAACTACTCACGCATCATCGAAGAGGTCATGATGTTTATGAAGAAGCCCTCCGTATCCGAATCCCCCCTCCGACAAGGCACCAGAACGTGCCCCAGATGGGATCTTGTGGAGACAGAAGCTTGCGGCGGCGGAAAAGTGTTTTCGATCGTCTCTTGATTTTTTTCCGGGATTTTAGGGAATAAATAGGCGGAATACCTAGGGCAGGGGAGCCACGGGGAGCTCACAAGCTTGCTAGCCCCCCCCCCCCGCTAGGCCTGGCCTGGTGGGCTTGTGACCCCCTTCGAGGTCCCCTGCCTTGGTTCTCAAGTCTCCCGCGTGTCTTCTGTTATGGAAAAAATCATTCCGCAGATTTTATTCCGTTTGGACTCCGTTTAAAATCCTCCTCTGAAAAGGGTGAAAAACACGGAAAAAACAGGAACTGGCACTTGGCATTGAGTTAATAAGTTAGTCCCAAAAAAGATATAAAAGGCATACAAAACGTCCAAAGTTTGACAAGATAATAGCATGAAACCATCAAAAAATATAGATACGTTGGAGACGTATCACTGCCAATAAGCAGAGGCGGGTTGAGAAAGAACTGCAAGCGAGTCCATCAGGTGTAGACTTCAACAACAGCCTCCCTGATGATATGTTCATAGTCATCATCTCCTTCCTCCCAATCAAATATGGGGCACGAATAACCGTCCTTTCCCGATGGTGGCGCCCCTTATGGCACTCCACCCTCTCCACCTCATCGACGCACACAAGTTGTGCCATGGCTATCACAAAAGCTTGGACGCATTGTCCCAGATCATCGGTGGTCATTATGGCCCAACCAGAGGCCTTAGCATGGGCAAGTTCCATTCCAACAGCAAGGACCGAGCCAAGCATGACGAGTGGTTCCAGTCCCTCGCCCTAGATCAGCTTGAGGAGCTCAGTTTTAATGATGGGCATATATGCTCGATGCCAACATCCGCGCTCCGCCTCGCGCCCACAGTGCGCCTCGGCAAGTTCATGAACTGCCATCCCCCTTAATGACACACCCACTCTTTTTTACCATTACTGAAGTCGTTGTATGCATCCCAAAGGATGACATGGAGTGCCTGCTCTGCAGCTGTACAACACTCGAGTACCTTCGTATTCAGGTGATTAATGGGTTGAATAGCTTCCACATCACCTCCATGACTCTCGGGACTATTTATATGTGTTGTTGGTGCTGCAACAAGAGATCACAAAAGGTGTACCACAGTATGGTCATTAAGGACACACCTTCACTTCAAAGATTACTTGTAGTTGATCAAAATGGCCCAACAAGAATCAATGTCATTTTTGTGCCGAAATTGACATTGGTGGGCTACTCGTGTGCCAAATACTCTGAGCTTATTATTGGATCCACACCCGTTTAGGTACAACAGTCGCGTTCTACCTCTCCTTTTTAAAATTAACATTATTTCTAATTTTGAAGATGTATATTCGTTTGTCATCCAAAAAATGATTCCGACAAGGTTGACCCCGAATCTGTGCACACCGAAGGTCTTGGCACTCGAATCTACCGGTCCCAATCTGGAACAAGTTGTCAGTTTCCTGAGATGCTTTCCATGCCCCGAGAAGCTATATATCAAGGTGATGTTCCTTTCTTGTTAAATGTTAACCATAAGGGAGTTCAATTTTTGGCACCTTTTCCCAAGTTTACAATGACAATGTACTATGATTTTTGAAGGAATTTTGGAGGATTTTAGTACATACATGTTTCCCCACCCCATATTGGTTGCTTAATTCATATGGTTACAATCCATAAGAATTTCTCCTTTTGATTCATATGTATGTGTTTTCTTAGGGAATTTTTCATCCACTCCAACCTCTTGTGAAGAAGGATACATTTTTCTAGATTGTAATCAAATGCACATCTTAATCATGAGGGATCGAAGATGGCACGTTAGTGCATTTTACAAATCCTGCAAACCAAATAGGCGTGTAGTAGGGTTCAAAACTGCATGTAGGCACTAATACGTTCTCTTCTTTTGAAGATAAGAATAGGCCTATTGGTAGATAATGTGAGATAATATAACAATCACATTGAATGCCTAGATCTCCATCTCTCAGAAATTACGTTGAACTCCTATCGAGGGACCTTACCGGAGATTATATTCGCCGGGTTCTTTGTTGTCAGAGCAAGGGTGCTCAAGGTAATGAGGTTTGCCCTACATTTATTTCGCAAAAATAAATGGTGTGTTGATCAGCGTCGGAGCCTTCGGCAGAATGGAAAAGGCTCTGAAAAAGGTGAATTTCATTTTGGAAGCTCAGATGACAGAGTAATCGGAAGTAATTGTGTCAAACCCATACATGACTTTTTAGTGGTTGATCCCTTTGCAAAAATGATGATATTTCGAAACTAGCCTTGAAAGTGGTAATATTTGTTTGAATCTCTTTTATATCCATGTTTAGCTGATCAACGTGGGCGTTTGCGGCTGAATGAGCTGAATTTCATTTCTAATACCAGTTTGAACCTTGTAATCTTAGAATTTGAGCCATATAACTCTGGAATTTGAACCTTGTAATATTTTGGGCTTTTGTGGTACAATCATTGAAATGGCATCATATTTGACTCGTAAATTGGTAGTACTATTTTGAAATGACATCGTATTTGACTCGTATATTAACCATTCCCGAATGTGTTTCCCCTGGTGATCTCATCGCAAACGATCTATATATCTAACTCGACTATGATCTTGGACATTATTGCACACAGTTGGTTTCTTTAACAGTGTGCCCTGTAGAGCGCAAAATGAATTATCACACTCAAGTTTCCATCATCACCCTTCTATATAACTTTGACCACATCACTCACGGGTGAACTTATGATCGAAGTCGTTCCACACACTTCTTTTTTGCAAAGCTTTTTGCCACTAAATGCGCATGATTTGCCCCTCTTCTAGCCGACACATGGGCAAAATAGCCGGGCAGGAATCTTGCACGATTGCGCGCGGTAAAATACGTGTTTGCGCGGGAACATGTTGTGCTCATCAACGATACATTTGGGGCCTCTTCGAGCCCACACGGTGACAATACGGGATGATTACATGCTAGTTGGCCCCCATTTATTATAGCAGCCATTTAAGCCTTGTGTCTCTTCAACCTTTCGATCGTGTCCCAGTATTGCAAAAGCACATCCACCACGGAAAATTCTTAGAGGGTATCCTGCACGGCTACAATGGCGCTCCGTGCGGCTTCCGACGACGAGCAACAGTTCACCATGCATGCCATGGTGGACACCCATAGAACGATCACGGAGTTCTCGGTGGTGTACACCAATAACCTGATGTGGGTGGAGCACTCCATCCACATCATGGAGTTGTTGCTTGCTGAGGAGAAGTACAAGGTGGTTGGGTTTGACCTCGATTACACACGCGCTCGTTCCGCGTCTCGTCCCAAGGTCACTGTCGCCTACATGTGCATGTGAATCACGTCCTTGCCTACCACTACTGCCTGGCCACAAGGCCTTGCGAGCATTTCGCCAGGTTTGTCAACAGCCCCCACTACATGTTCGCTATGGTGGACATCACCAATGATGTAAAGGTTCTCAAGAAACCAAGCATAGCCTATCAGAATATTGTTGACATCCAGGGCCAATACAAGTTATGCGGAACCAAGAAGCATGAGAAGGACTCACTGGTTCACCTCGACAAGGCCATCATCAACCACTACTACAAAGACATGAAGGATTCATGCAACAAGGACAAGCGTGCCTGGCACTCGGCCTGGATGGAGAAACTCGGCAAAGCTCACGTCGTGTATGCGACCAAGGAGGCGTACATGAGCTACAAGATATACATGCGGATTGTTGACATGAAGAAGTGCCTTGCTACTTCTCAAAAAACAGCGCCAAAAATTGACACATTGACGGAGACTTGCTTGCGTCTGTTTTTCCCTTGAAGAGGAAAGGCTGATACAACACAGGAGCAGCAAGTATTTCCCTCAGTTTGAGAACCAAGGTATCAATCCAGTAGGAGAATCTCGTCAAGTCCAGAGTACCTGCACAAACACAAAGAGCTTGCACCCAACGCTATAAAGGGGTTGTCAATCCCTTCAAGATTGATTGCAAAGTGACATCTGAAGGCGGAAAGTGCAACGAAGAAAAAGTGTAAGGCTGAAAATATGGTGTGGAGTAGACCCGGGGGCCATAGTGTTCACTAGAGGCTTCTCTCAAAATAGCAAATATTACGGTGGGTGAACAAATTACTGTCGAGCAATTGATAGAACCGCACAAAGTCATGACGATATCTAAGGCAATGATCATACATATAGGCATCACGTCTAAGACAAGTAGACCGATACTTTCTGAATCTACTACTATTACTCCACACATCGACCGCTATCCAACATGCATCTAGTGTATTGAGTTCATGACGAACAGAGTAACGCCTTAAGCAAGATGACATGATGTAGAGGGATAATCTCAAACCAATGATGAAAACCCCATCTTCTTACCCTTGATGGCAACAAGACGATGCGTGCCTCGCTACCCCTTCTATCACTGGGTGAGGTCACCGCACGGTATGAACCCAAAACCAAGCACTTCTCCCATTGAAGAATCATAGATCTAGTTGGCCAGACAAAACCCACAACTCGAAGAGAATTACAAGGATATGAAATCATGCATACGAGAGATAAGAAGAAACTCAAATGAGATTCATAGATAATCTGATCATAAATCCACAATTCATCGGATCTCGACAAACACACCGCAAAAGAAGATTACATCGGATAGATCTCCATAAAGATCATGGAGAACTTTGTATTGAAGATCCAAGAGAGAGAAGAAGCCATCTAGGTCCTAGCTATGGACCCGTAGGTCTATGGTGAAGTACTCACGCATCATCGGAGAGGTCATGGTGTTGATGAAGAAGCCCTCCATGTCCGAATCCCCCCTCCAGAAGGGCACCAAAACGTGCTCCATATGGGATCTTGCGGAGACAGAAGCTTGCGGCGGCAAAAAAGTACTTTCGATGATCTCCTAATTTTTTCTGGGATTTTAGGGAATTTATAGGCGAAAGACCTAGGGCAGAGGTGGCCCAGGGAGCCCACAAGCCTGGGACGCGTGGGCCCCCCGTCCATGGCTAGGGGACTTGTGGGGTCCCTGGAGGCCCCCTACCCTAATTCTGAGGCTTCCCGATCTTCTTCTGTTTTGGAAAAAGTCTTTTTGGCAGTTTCGTTCCGTTTGGACTCTGTTTAAAATCCTCCTCTGAAAGGGGTCAAAAACATGGAAAAAACAGGAACTGGCACTTGGCACTGAGTTAATAAGTTAGTCCCAAAAAAGATATAAAAGGCATGGAAAACATCCAAAGTTTGACAGGATAATAGCATGAAACCATCAAAAATTATAGATACGTTGGAGACATATCAAGCATCCCCAAGCTTAACTCCTGCTCGTCCTCGAGTAGGGAAGTGATAAAGAATGAATTTTTGATGTGGAATGCTACCTAGCATAGTTGTCCTTTGAAACTTCTTTCATGTGACATGAGTGTTCAGATCTGTGAGATTCAAAACAATAGTTTGCTATTGACATGAAAACAATAATACTTCAAGCAAACTAGCAAGGTAATCATGAACTTTCAAAATAACAAGGTCAAGGAAAGTTATCCCTACAAAATCATATAGTCTGGCTATGCTCCATTATCCTCACACAACTAATGTAAATCATGCACAACCCCGGTATTGGCCAAGTAATTGTTTTCGCACTCTTACTTTCTCAAACTTTTTATAACTATCACGCAATACATGAGTGTGAGCCATGGATATAGCACTATAAGTGGAATAGAGTGTGGTGGTGGTTGTGAGACAAAAACAGGAGATGATCACATGGAGTTGGCGTATCAAAGGGCTATGGAGATGCCCATTAATAGATATCAATGTGAATGAGTAGGGATTGCCATACAAAGGATGCACTAGAGCTATAAGTATGTGAAAGCTCAAAAGTAGAACTACTGGGTGTGCATCCAACTTGCTTGCTCACGAAGACCTAGGGCAATTTTGAAGAAGCCCATCATTGGAATATACAAGCCAAGTTATATAATGAAGATTCCCACTAGCATATGGTGGTGACGAAACGAGAGGCTCTCAATCATGAAGAACATGGTGCTATTATGAAGCACAAGTGTGGAAAAAAATAGTAGCATTGTCCCTTCTCTCTTTTTCTCTCTTCTTCTTTTTTATTTGGGCTCTTAGGCCTATTTTTTTCCTCCCTTTTTTTTGGGGGCTCTTTGGCCTCTTTTTTTATTTCCTCACATGGGACAATGCTCTAATAATGATGATCATCACACTTTTATTTACTCACAACTCAAAGCTTAGAAATGACTCTATAGGAAATGCTTCCGGCAGTGTACCTGGATGTGCAACGATCTAGCTTGGCGTATGACGTTGAAACATCTCTCTAGCTATCTTACGATCATAGAATGGCAATATAAGAGTGACGGCACAAGTCATGAGACGGAACCGTGGGAGTTGCATGGAAATATATCTCGGAATGGCTATGAAAATGCCATAGTGGGTAGATATGGTGGCTGTTTTGAGGAAGGCATTTGGTGGGTTTGTGTACCGGCGAGAATTGCGCGGCACTAGAGAGGCTAGCAATGGTGGACGGTGAAAGTGCATCTATACCATGGACTCACATTAGTCATGAATAACTCACATACTTGTTGCGAAATTTTTTATTAGTAATCGAAACAAAGTGCTAAACGCATACTCCTAGGGGAAGGGTTGGTAGGTGTTAACCATCGCGTGATCCCGACCTCAACACGAAGGATGACAATCAATAGATCAATTATGCTCCAACTTCCTAACATAACGGTTCACCATACGTGCATGCTACGGGAATCACTAACTTCAACACAAGTATTTCTAGATTCACAACACCCTACCAACATAACTCTTAATATTACCAAATCCACGCCTCAAAACTAATTGAGAGGAATCAAAACTTCTCTTTCTACTCAATGCACATGAAGATGGAGGTTTTTGTATCCTCTTTGGGTACCTATCACCTTTGGGACTACTTTCATAGCATAAGCCAACTACCAAATCACGCACCGCCGTGCTCTAAAAGATCTAAGTGAAGCACATAGAGCAAAATTATCTAGCTCAAAAGATATAAGTGAAGCACAATGAGCATTCGAGCAAAATCACGATGAGTGCATGTCTATCTATAAAGGTGTGCAGCAAGGATGATTGTGACACAACAAAAAGAAAATACTCCTAAGATACAAGACGCTCCAAGCAAAACACATATCATGTGGTGAATAAAAATATAGCTCCAAGTAATGTTACCGATGGATTGAAGACGAAAGAGGGGATGCCTTCCCGGGGCATCCCCAAGCTTAGGCTTTTTGGTGTCCTTGAATTTGGCTTGGGATGCCTTGGGCATCCCCAAGGTTGAGCTCTTTCCACTCCTTATCTCTTTGTCCATGAGAACATCACCCAAAACTTGAAAACTTCACAACACAAAACTTAAACATAAACTCGTGATAACATTAGCACAAGAAAACAAACTGCCACCTCTTTAGGTACTATAGCAATCTTGATTTCTATTTGTATTGGTGTTGGGCTACTGTATTCTCACTTTTCCATGGCTAGTACCCCCCGATACTATCCATAATTTCATCAAAACAAGCAACCAACTCAACAAAAACAGAATCTGTCAAAAACAGACCAGTCTGTAGCGATCTGTATACTTTGTATACTTCTAGTACCTCAAAAATTCTGAAAGATTACGACTGTCTGGGAAAAAGGCATATCAACCAGCGGCAAAAATAATCAACTCAAAAGCTACTTATGAATAAAAATGAAAAATCATCTCGTGAGCGAAAAGTTTCTGTCTTTTTCCAACAGGATCAAACAACCATCACCAAGACTAGTCATAAAGGTTTTGCTTGGCTCAAACACAAAAAGAAACACAAAAAACACAATCACAAGAGAATTATGATGGTTTGGACGCAACATAACAGAAAGAAAAGGGTAAATTCATTGGGTTGCCTCCCAACAAGCGCTATTGTTTAACGCCCCTAGCTAGGCATAAAAGCGATAGAATCACGTATCGTCGTCTTTGGTGCTCAAACCATAAGTAGCGTAATCACTTATCATCTTAAGGTTTTCATCTTTCTTGCTGGATGATTCACCACTACTTTTAGGAGCAAAAACAGACTTGGCGATTTTATTGTGGGCAAAATTTGGAGTATTCTGCACAGCGGCAAAAGCGGAACCCAAGTTGGTTATAACATCCTCTAGTTTGCGAATCCTAGCGGAATCATGACCTAGTTTTTCGTTAACTGTGGGTTCCTTCTCCTTTAAATTTTTCAAAACCATTCCCACCTTGGATCCGTACTGAGTGATTTGATTGTGGATATTTTTATCCAAATTCTCAATGAGTTCGATCGTAGCAACTTTATTTTCAATGACGTCCAGCCTACGCATCACATGTTCTAGAGTTAAGGTAGTTCCATTAACCATGAGTGGGGGTGAGCCTACCAAATTTATTACAGCTCCATAAGAATCAACGGTATGGCTAACCAAGAAATTTCCACCTACGATGGTGTCAAGAATATACCTATTCCAAGGAGAAACACCCACATAAAAACTGCGAAGCAAGACGGTAGTGGATTGCTTATGAGTAGATCTTCTCTGAGCATTGCAAATCCTATACCAAGCGTCCTTTAAGTTTTCTTCCTCAATTTGTTTGAAATTGAGGACTTCGCTCTCGGGAGTATCATTCGAAGTGGTGGATCTAGCCATGAGGACAGGTAGACTATCCCACACAAACGAACAGAAAGCAAGCGAGAGAAAAGGGCGAACGAAAAGGCGAACGAAAAAGGCAAATTGGTGAAGTGGGGGAGAGGAAAACGAGAGGCAAGTGGCAAACAAAGTAAATGCAAGAGAAGAGTTTGCGACACTTACTTGGATGAGTTCTTGACTTGATCCTCCCCGGCAAAGGCGCCAGAAATTCTTCGTGCTACTTCTCAAACAATAGCGCCAAAAATTGACACGTTGACGGAGACTTGCTTGCGTCGGTTTTTCCCTTGAAGAGGAAAGGATGATGCAGCACACGAGCAGTAAGTATTTCCCTCAGTTTGAGAACCAAGGTATCAATCCAGTAGGAGAATCTCGTCAAGTCCAGAGTACCTGCACAAACACAAAGAGCTTGCACCCAACGCTATAAAGGGGTTGTCAATCCCTTCAAGATTGATTGCAAAGTGAGATCTGAAGGCGGAAAGTGCAACATAGAAAAAGTGTAAGGCTGAAAATATGGTGTGGAGTAGACCTGGGGGCCATAGTGTTCACTAGAGGCTTCTCTCAAAATAGCAAATATTATGGTGGGTGAACAAATTACTGTGGAGCAATTGATAGAACTGCGCAATGTCATGACGATATCTAAGGCAATGATCATACATATATGCATCACGTCCGAGACAAGTAGACCGATACTTTCTGCATCTACTACTATTACTCCACACATCGACCGCTATCCAGCATGCATCTACTGTATTGAGTTCATGACGAACAGAGTAACACCTTAAGCAAGATGACATGATGTAGAGGGATAATCTCAAACCAATGATGAAAACCTCATCTTTTTACCCTTGATGGCAACAACATGATGTGTGCCTCGCTACCCCTTCTGTCACTGGGTGAGGTCACCGCACAGTATGAACCCAAAACCAAGCACTTCTCCCATTGCAAGAATCACAGATCTAGTTGGCCGGACAAAACCCACAACTCGAAGAGAATTACAAGGATATGAAATCATGCATAAGAGAGATCAAAAGAAACTCAAATAAGATTCATAGATAATCTGATCATAAATCCACAATTCATCGGATCTTGACAAACACACCGCAAAAGAAGATTACATCGGATAGATCTCCATGAAGATCATGGAGAACTTTGTATTGAAGATCCAAGAGAGAGAAGAAGCCATCTAGCTACTAGCTATGGACCCCTAGGTCTATGGTGAACTACCCAAGCATCATCGGAGAGGTCATGGTGTTGATGAAGAAGCCCTCCGTGTCCGAATCCCCCTCCGGCAGGGCACTAGAACATGCCCCAGATGCGATCTTGCGGAGACAGAAGCTTGCGGCGGTGGAAAAGTACTTTCGATGATCTCCTGATTTTTTCTGGGATTTTAGGGAATTTATAGGCGAAAGACCTAGGGCAGAGGTGGCCCAGGGAGCCCACAAGCTTGGGAGGCGCGACCCCCCTGGCCGCGGCTAGGGGGCTTGTGGGGTCCCTGCAAGCCCCGTGCCCTGATTCTCAGGCTTCCCGATCTTCTTCTATTTCGGAAAAATCTTTTTGGCAGTTTCGTTCTGTTTGGACTCCGTTTAAAATCCTCCTTTGAAAGGGGTCAAAAACATGGAAAAAATAGGAACTGGCACTTGGCACTGAGTTAATAAGTTAGTCCCAAAAAATATATAAAAGGCATGCAAAACATCCAAAGTTTGACAAGATAATAACATGAAACCATCAAAAATTATAGATACACTGGAGACGTATCATGCCTCCTTCCCCAAAATAGGTAGGGGTCCAGCCGGAAGTATAGTAATGGTAAGCATTATCAAAACTTGAAGTGGATGTTTATATGCTTGTTTCTCCTAGTTTAGTATGCATGTAATTGCTTACTTTGGTGTGCGGAAATGTTATGTGTGTAGTCACTTATGTAATTGTATGCTTGATTTGGTTATGCAATGTTGTTCTTATAAGTATACATGTTGATGTTGTGTAGTGAGAGCGTAGATGTTGTGTGGATAGAGAAAATCACATCACACACGGGCTAAACAATGGAACCCGTCAGTGATGATTTCATCAATCGCTCATAGTTGTATACTGGCAATTGTTTTCTCACAACACACACGGCTTGTTGACATGAATCATGTGTGTTGTTATCGGTATTCCCACACATTTCTGATTACTAAACTATTTTCCATGTATCACACACATCTTGTTAAGTTGAATCGTTTCTGTTGTGTTTCCTAATCGAAAACAGTTCCTCCTAGTGAACGGTATGTCGTATATTGCACATAACTTGATCTGATTGACCGTTTCTATTGTGTTGCCTAATTGCAAACAGTTCATACAACTGAACTGTATGCTATATATCGCACACACCTTCATTTGGCTTCCTATTTCTGTTGTTATGCCTCATCGCAAATAGTTCATTCGAGTGAAACGTATGACACGCATCACACACACAACTATAATTTGAATCGTCTTTGATGTCTCCGCCATTGCAAACGGTTTGCATATTTTTGACGGTTTTCCCACATCACCATTTGTAATTAATGCATCAGATACAGTTTCGTCGAAGGGTCTCTCATTGTAGTGTCGCATTTGGACCATCATGCAGTAGTGTTAGTCCTCTTCAGGTACATAAGGATATTTTTGACCGATGTCCAGTGTTCTACCACCAAATCACTTTGAAACCTTTCGACCATAATTATGGCAAGGCTCACATCTGGTCTTGTCCACAACATTGCATACATGATAGAGCCTATGGTTGAGGAACTCACTCATGGGAAGATATCACAACACAACTCTAAACACAAACTAAAGCCATACAAACTTCATATTACAAGCCAGGGGCCTCTAGCGATCGAATACGTAAGCTCGGGTACAACGAGTCAGCGGAAGCAAATAATATCTTAGTACAGACATAGAAAACAAGTTTTGCCTTAGAGAAGGCTAGCACAAACATAACATAGATCGAAAGAGGCGAGGCCTCCTGCCTAGGAACCTCCTGAACTACTCCTGGTAGTCAGCGGCCTCCACGTAGTAGTAGGCTCCGCCGGGGTAGTAGTCATCGTCTGCGGGGTAAGCCATCTCCTGGGCTCCGTCATGTGATCGTGGCAATCACATCGAGAGGAAAAAAAGGAGCAAAGCGACAATGAGTACTCATCCAAAGTACTTGCAAGACTGACATCAGAATTATACTAAGGTATGCATCAGTATCAAAGGAATGGGGGTTATATCTCGATGGACTGGAGCAATGCGAGAATAGAGAGAAGGGACTAGTACTATCAAAGACTCGCACCTTCAGTGTGTTGCAGCATTAGAAGAGTACAAATCAGTAACACATATGTAGTTATATTGTTGCAGCAAATTAATTAAGTCACGCCTAGAGATTCTTCCTCGACTCCCCACGAGGAAGAAATCTTAGAGCTAGTCATTCCAGTTAAGTCATAGTTCTAGTTGTATTAGATCGGGATACAATTCCAAGTCGTCCTATTACCGTGGACATGGATATTCGAATAGTTAATTTCATCCCTGCAGGGATGCACCACATTTCCCAACACGCTCGATCAACTCTGGTCGGGCAAACTTTCTTGGGTCATGCCTGGCCTCGGAATATCAACACGTCGTGACCCTACCTAGGCTCAACACAGAGGCTAGCCCGCCGGTCTAAATCCTAAGCGCGAAGAGGTCATGGGCCCATCATGCTTTGCAGTTCGACACAATGCGTGGGTGACCGAGGTCAGTCCTGGCACCTCTAATACAAGATCAATGCTTACACAGACCACTTAGGCGCGTGCTGCTCCATTGCTGACGTCCAAAGAGGTTCGACTGATACTACGATGCTGAGTGCCCATAATTGTCACACGTGAAGGTTAGTGCGAAAAAGATCAAACGACCAACTCGGATCAAATACCCAATCCCAGCAATCCATGATATATGGTCCTATCGTCCCATCTCGAGGATGTGTGACAAGAGCCAAGAATGCCCGACGGGAATCTACCCGCAACACACTTTTCATCATGTTCCAAGTAGTAAAGTTAAAGTAATTGTGTGGCTGTAACATCAGAGGAATCCGAGGTATCACCCTTGATGGATTCCAATTGATGTAACCATCAAGTTGATGAGGGGGGAATCACCCTCGATGGTCCACACTTGAGGGGTTGTACGATAGCGTTATCGGAAGTGGTGCAGGAGGAATCACCCTCCGTAAACCATCACCGGTCAACTATACTACTGAGCTAACATCAGGAGTATATAATGAGGTGTCACCTCAGTACTTGATAGTAGCTTTGTAGAGTCGCACAACTAAGGGGGTGTGAAGTGATGTGACCGGTCATGGCTCGTCAATCAGTTGATCGAGTCTTCGATGAAATAGCAGGGGAAACTGGGACTAAGGGGTCAATGGGGATCACTGAACCACCTATACTAAGCATTTAATATGCAGTAAGGTACAACACCAGTGTATCAAAAACATGCTATGCATCAGAATAGGACCTATCTACAACAGTAGAAAAATCTAATGCAAGCATGAGGGATAAGGAATAGGTGATATCGAAATGGTTGCTTGCATTGTTGCTCTGCTGCAAATGGCTGGTCATCAGGGGGGTAGACATGACATGGCAATATGCAGTGCTAGACATGAGCTAATGCGGTACTACACGTCATGGACGGAGCGGGAAAATGTCTCACGATATTTCCCAGGTCTGTGGCTACTACTGGACAGGTGATCCTAACAGCAAAATGTCCATGTTTGTCATGCTAGGGGCATGTGATAGACGAACGGACAGCGTATTCGGATTCGTCTCGTTTGAGTGAGCAACTTTCATGTACATAGTATTTTCATCCGAGTTACGAATTATTTTATATTATTTTTTAATTTTTATTCATTTTCTTGAATTAAATCAATTTAAATACAAAATGCTAATTGCTAAGTGCACCCACCTCTGGTACACATTAGTGACAGGTGGGTCCAGGGGGTCCCACTTTACCAGTCAACGTTGAGTGGTCAACAAGGGGTGGGGCCCCCTCTCATTGAGTGTTTAACTAATTAACAGAATTAATTAGACTAATTAGGCTTAAGTTAATTAAGTTAACTAATTAATTAATTAATTAATTAATTTTTATTTTTATTAACACGGAGGTGGGCCTCATTGGGTAGTGAGTGAGCGGGGAGGGGGTTAAGTGGGGTGGGGACTACCCCCCCCACTTAACTAGAGATGGTCGGGTTCGCACGACGAGGCGCCGACGGCCACAACATCGGCCAGAGGGGGGCAAGGCCACGGCGGGGCGATGGCGGCTGGAGGCGGCGCAGGGCATAGCCGCGATGGAAACAGTAGCATGGGGAACGGGAGAGGCAACGGGCGCTAGGTCTAGTGGCAGTGGGCGGCGGTGCAAGCGGCATTGGCGACGGCGCAAGCATAGCAGGCGCGCGTGGGAGATGCGCGGCACAGCCAGGACGTGCTAAGCGCGGTCGGGGGCGTGGACAGGGCGTGTTGGCCTCGGGTACGGTCACGATGGGGACCGGGGTAGTGGCAGCGATGTTCGATGTGGGGAGGGTGAAAGGAGGGAGAGGTTGCCGAGGGTCTCCCCGGCGTGGTAGGGGCGGGTTCGGCAAGGTTCGTGGTCGGTCGGCGAGGAACGTGTGAGGAAGTGACGGGGATGACGGTTGGCATCGGCGACAGCCTCGGGCGAGGAGGCCTCGCGCTCGAGCTCGTGAAGCGGAAGCGGGACGGGGGCGCGAGGAGAGGAGGTGGCTAGGGCTGGCGAGGGTGGAGCTAGCGAGGGATATATAGGGGAGAGGGACGCCAGCGATAGCCGGCGCGTGGCCGGCCTGTGCCGTGCGAGACATCGTGGGTATCCCTCCCCTATAGCGGGAGGTGGGGGCATTCTGCCTAGCTTTTCTCTCCCAAATTTTTCCTTTGGAATTTGGCAAATGACCAGGTGAATCCAGACCATCCTCAATCTCTTTGTGCTTTTCCCATGTCCTTGTGCCATCTTGTCCTTGCTGAGTAAACCCCGAACCTCTTTGAAACCCTAGCTCTGAAATATTGGAATTAGGAATCCTGTCTTTGTGTTTACAAAGGAACCATCATTTCCCTTGCTCTGTTAATCCTCCAAAAATTCCCAGAGATCATTCTTCCCTCATAGACCCTAGAAGTGCAAAAATATTGCCAAGTTATGTGCAATATTTCTCCTCTAGAATTAATTCCTGTTTCTGCCTTTCTAAGGAATTAAATCCAATAAAATATCTATCCATCTCCGAAGGTCATGAAAACTTGTGGAGATATTCTTTGTGATCATATGAAGCTCTCATAAAATATTGGCCATCACTAAGTAAGGAAAATGCCTTTTTCCTATTTAAAGCCAATATTGCATTTTGGGGCCTTTCCAAAGGAACTACCATTTTGGTAGCTAGGAAAAATCCCAATTAATTTGTGAAGCTTCTCATATCCATCTAATCATCATTCCCATCAAAATATCAAGTTCCCCAATTCAAAAATTGAGCACAACATCCCTTTGCAAATTCTGTCTAGATTTCCTGTTTGCAAACAAAGTGCTTGATTCCTTGTTTCCCTTGAGCTGAAATTTTGCAGAAAAGTTCATCATGATAAATCATTCTTGTCCACCAAAATTTAGCCAATTCCATCAATCCAATCTTCCTCAGAAAATTATCTAATATTCTGTCCAGATTGGAGCATTGTGAAGGAAGTGCCATTTATATTTACGCAAATGGTATGAAACTTTTACAGTGACTTCATATGCCTAAATAATTAGTCTCCTCCAAGTTTGATCCATTTCCATCTAGACAATTAACCCCAACATCATCTTCTTCATTTCTGGTCAGATTGCCAAGTTACAAAGGAAGTACCCCCTAGACTTATTTGTGTGTGCTGAATTTTGGCCAGCATAGTGACCTTAGTGAGTGGTCAACCTGAGAAAAAGATCATGCCAAGAGGTGCACTGTGGTGGACACACCACAGAATAAACACCTTGTTGTTGGAGACTATTTGGCTTTGGTTTGGTCACACCATTTCTCCCCAGTGTTGTCCACATGCATAAGTCAACTCAGAGCGGTCTGTAGATAAGCCTAGACATGATTTGAAAGCTGGTGGGGTGTAGCAATATCGTGCAACCGTGGTGGCCACGTGCAGAGCATGCCAAAACTGAGCTCTGTGCATTTGAGTTGACGGGAGCTTGATTCCAATGGGTTCTAGCTTGTTTAGGAGCACCCGCAAGTTCCCCACTGCCCTCCCGCACCCTAGAGCCCTCTCCCCTTGTTCCCTTGCTCCTCGAGGTGACTCGCGACGGAATCTCGCCATGGATTCTCGGAGTTTCTCCCGGCGTCGCGAGAACTCCCCCGGAGCTATTTAAGGGCATCCCCGAGCCTCTCCCGTGAACCCCTCAAGCTCCAACAGCCGGTCCTGACCCTCCACAGGCACAGCCATGGTCCCGCACGAAGGCAACGAGCTCGGCCAGCGCCGGCTCTGGCCGTGTCGTGTCTGCGGCGCTGTAGGGCGCATCGGGTGACCCCCGCGGCCACCCCTAGGCGCGGCGAGGGGCGACGGCCTCGTGCGCCCTCCGGCCGGCCCTCCCGCGCGGTGGAGCGGTCGCAACTGCGGCGGCCGGCGCCATCCCCTGGCCTCTGTCGCGGCTGAGAGAGAGGAAGGAGACGAGCGAGGGAGGAGAGAGAGAAGATAGGGCGGGGCCCGCCCGTCAGAGAGAGAGAGAGCCCGACCCAGAGGAGTAAGTGGAAGCGCACTTCTCAAAATACGCTTTCCCTGTTGGAAAACGTATTCTGGCCGAAGGCGCGATCTACTTCAGCCCCAGGGACCTGGTTGCAATATTTCTTTTTACAAACTAGCCCCTGGTGATCTAACACCCATAACTTTGCGCTCGTAGCTCTGACTGAGGTAAAACCAGCGCCCACGCCTTCGTCTCGTCGAGCCCGTTTAGATAGTATGATTTTGATTATGTGTTTGCACAGTAGAAATGACTGTTTTGCCCTTGCCCTTCGATCAAGCCCTTCGAGAGAGAACCCTCTCCAGCAAATCTTTCCGGTGTTTTATCGCGTTTCTTCCCGGAGTATTCGTCCACTCTCAGGCAAGCCAACCTCTTATGATGAGCTCCAGACTTGCGTGATACCTTTGCTTGCACCCTCTGTGTTTATCTGTATCACCTGTTAGTCTGCCTTTGCATACAACTGTGATGACATTAGTAATAGTTAAGAGCATTACTTCTCATCTAACATACGCCCTCAAACTTTGCTCTGGGATGTTCTTGCATATTTAACTTAAAATACTTATGTCCGAGTGCATAGTAATGTGATGTATGAGATGCCGACGAACCCTTGCTCGCATTTTCTTCAATAACGCCACCATGCCTGAGTCTGAGCTGTTTTCGGCCGTCCGGGGTGGATGCCAACTTTATATTTCTCTTGTTAGCAACTAGCTCATGTTCTGAGATGCTTTTCAGCTGTCACGAGCAACTGTTGAATTTCTTTCCGTGGCAATGACCCTATGCTCTGAGCTGTTCTTCGGCCGTCTTAGGGAATTGCTACATTCTTCTTATCAACACCGTCTCATGCTCTAAGATGCTTTCCGGCCATCTTGAGTTGGGGTTGAGTTATTCCGGTAATGTCCCAGATCTGTGTTGTAAAGAGCATTCTGGTGGCTACCAATTTATTTGCCGATTTTATGCGAGGGTTCCGAGGGTCTAACTTATAGTTAGAACTTGTAAGGTAATAGTTTGCCATTCACATCCTGTTGTATTATTGACTCATGATATAGAGATAGATTGTGGTGTTTTTACCATTGCTATTTCATACATAGTTATTATCATGGTAAGTTATTGTTGATAAACAACCAAGCTTGATAAATATGTTGTTAAAACTAAGCCTAGTGGGTTGATCTCGAGTCACCTGTCCGGGATTACCCGTGCAACCACATTTGCCGTTGTGGGACGACCTTCACTTGGTTTGGTCGCGTGCTCTTTCACCGGTGCCTTCAAAGAGGGAGGGTTATGCACGCGTGCTACCCTGATCAGGTAGGCGGTGATAACCCTGTGAGCCAGTTGAGTTGTTTGTGTCGGCGTCCCCGTTTGGGACAGTTTAGTTTGGCCACGACGGTGGCAGGTGTCATGAGGACACGGGGCCACCCAGGGCAGGACTCCGGGAAGGATGAATGTCGGTGGTACGATGAAAGAGTCATGGGTCAGACAAGTTTCGTTGGAACAACACTGGTCCACCCGAATGGGAATCACGAGGTCAATGCTCCATAGTGTGGGTAAAGTGTGCAACCTCTGCAGAGTGTCAAACCTATTCGAATAGCCGAGTCCACGGTATTGGACAACCCGACCAGACCTCGGTAGACGGTCAACCATACCAGTGTTAGTAATGATGGTAGAACTCATCTTGTGCGAACAACAGAGGATGTCGATAACATGGTATGTTAGCCGAGAGATGGCTACATGATGAGTAGTCAGATGACTATATGATTTGGAGGTGATTTGGATCCGTTCAGATTAGATTATGAGCATATCAAAAGTTGTGGGACAACCAAGAAGAGAATAAGTTGACATTTAGTAACAGTAAGCTATTTGAGCATTTGTTGTGATCTTTGCCATGCTAGGTAGATTACACGTTTAATCCATGTCATGTGTAAGTGCATCTAGTGCCCCTTAGTGATTTTGGTGGTTTGAAGACATATAGGTTAAGTATCTAATGTGTTTATAAGTGTACACAGGATCTATAGGTCATTGAGGAGTGTGAGATATTTGAAGAATATCAACCCCTAAAAATATATGTCTTCAGTTGAAGAAATTGGTCTGAAGCTGAAGAAATGAATCGCGAAGAATTTGCGATGAAATTGATATTCCTCATAAATATATTGATATTGAGAAGATCGGTGGTTCCTGAAGAAAATCGTTCTGCAGAAATTGAAGCGTGAAGATTTTCGCTTTCTGTTTTATTTTCTTCGCATTTGATGAATAGGAACACCGTACTGTTAAAGGGGGTAAAAGTAACACTATGGAATGGATTTCCTCATGATGCTCAACCCAAGCCAAATCCTATCAAAAGCCTCAAGTGAGGAATATGAGTAACATGAGGACTCTCACAATTGAGAGTCCCGACCGTTTCGATAAGCCACGCCAAGTCACTGATCTTATCCACTCCAACGGTCATATTATTTAAGGGCATTAATGTCAAATCATGTCGGGATGCTCCCAGGCTATAAATAGCCGCCCCCCACAACCACTAGCTGGTTGGCTGCTCCGTTAGAAACTGACACTTGTCATAAGAGCAACCCAATTCCTCAGAGCTTTCGAGAGTAAATCATCAGTGAGGAAATACACCACCCACCGAAACCACAAACCAAACCTAGTGATTGAGCATCACTGAAGAAGTTGTTCCTGTGTGGGACTGAAGCCTTTTACCTTTGAGGACTGTGCATCCTCCAGACGGTTAGGCGTCATGGTCTAGAGCAATCTAGCAGTCAATTGTGGATCGCCGGGTGACCGAGTTTGTGAGGGTTTGGAAGTCTGCCCTGAAGACTTACCACGAGTGTTGGGCGAGGACTGTGTGTCCTTAGCTCAAGGAGAATACGGTAGGGACTGTGTGTCCTGGGACTGGGTATCCTTTGGTTTAAATACCAAGCCGCTCCAAACCAGATGTACAAGTGTCACAGCAGTTGGAACTGGGTCATCAACAACAGTCTTCACCAAGAATCGGGTTTTAATTCCTCAACTCTTTACATTCTCTGTATTATGTGTTGATGACTTTCACTGTGACTGTTTGAAGAATTTGCTGAAGACTTTCTCTGAATTTCCTCAACCCCAAAATTCTTCACTTGAGTAAATCATCATCTGTATTCTGTGTGCCTGCTTGCTGTGCAATCTGTTTTCATAATCTTCACTCTGTAATATTGCTGTTGTGAACAATTGCACAACTGATCCTTAACTGTTTCCGCTGTAAGTTAGTCATCAGTGAGGAATTTCCTCAAAAGGAATTTCCTCAGTGATGAAATTCTAAAAATCTCCTATTCACCCCCCCTCTAGTCGATATAACGCACTTTCAATTGGTATCAGAGCAAGGTACTCCCTTGTTCTGTGTGATTTTGGTTTAACCACCTGGAGTTTTAGTTATGTCGACTGCAGGCATGTTCAAGGTGACTGCACCATGTCCCACCTACGAAGGGAAGAACTTTCCTTTCTGGAAGAACAAAATGCAACAGCATCTGCAAGCAATTGACAATGATCTCTGGTATATTGTGGAAAATGGCGTTCCCCTCGTTTCTGCCAGTGTCACTGCAACTGATGTGAAGAGATTTAAGCAACTCGATTCTCAAGCGAAGAACATCATCTGTGGCTATTTGAGCCCAGGTCAGTTTGGAAGAGTAAGTGCTTTGGGATCTGCAACACTGATCTGGGAGAGATTGTGCAAGGTAAATGAAGGAGTATCAACCCAGCGTGACTCTCGTGTTGATATTCTTCGAAATCTCTTCAATCGCTTCAAGAGACATGATAATGAATGCTGCCAAGACACCTTTGATCGCCTCACTAATATATCCAATGAACTGCAAGCACTGGGAGCTCGAGACATCACTGATCACGAGGTTGTGAAGAAACTGTTGAGATCCTTGGATTCCTCATTTGACACTCTAGTTCTGATGATTCAAGAAAGACCAGACTACAAGATGCTAGATCCAGCTGATATTCTTGAAAGGCTAAATACTCATGAATTCCAGCAAGAAGAAAAGAGAGATCTATATGGACCAAGCTATTCCAGACCACGAGCACTGAAGGCTAGAGCAATTTCCTCATCTGAAGAAGAAACAGATGACAACAGTTGTGACCCTGAAGAATTTGGACAGGAGCTTGCAATGCTTGTGAGGAAATTCCAGAGATTTACACGACGAGGACAGTTCGGTAAATCATCAAGAAGAGACATGAGGAAATCAGAATCTACATCTGAGGACTACAAGAAACGGACCTGTCACAAGTGCAAGAAATCAGGCCATTACATTGCTGATTGTCCTCGCTGGGGAAAGGAATCAAAGAAAAAGAAATACAAGGATGACAGTTCTGATGACTCAAAGAAAAAGAAGAAATCTTCAAAATCCTCATCATCAAAGTCCTCTTCACACAAGAAGACTAGCTTCAGAAAGGCTCGGGCACTTATTGGCAAGGAAATGGATTCCGAGGCAGAATCAGAAGAATGTGATGAAGAAGGCTCTGGAGAAGATTCAGAATCCGGACAGGCTAGTCTTGCACTAGCAACCAATTTCGTCAGCAAGTCAATCTTCAATCTTGAAGAAAATGAGTGCACCATCCATACTGATGACTATGCTGATGACTTCGCTCCAACCTATTGCTTCATGGCAAAAGGTTCAAAGGTATCACATAATGCCTCCTCCTCTGATTCAAGTGACTGTGAACATGATGATTACAAAAAACCCAGTTACAGTAAACTTGCCATCATTGCCACTAAACAACAAACTGCTCTGGAAAAGCTTCAAAAACTGCTAGACAAAAGTGATGATCTGTTGAATGAAGAAATGAATCTTAATCAAATCCTCGCTGATGACATGAAAAATCTTCAGTCTAGATTTGATATTCTTCAGGATCGTTATGATACACTCCTCACTGATCATGAGAAGCTTTCCTACGAATTTCTTCAAAGGAAGCTTGATCTTGAGAAGCTGAGGATGTCTTATGATGATCTTCGTATGGAAAATGATTCATTACTAGCTCAACAGATCAGCGCTAGTCAAGTTGAATTTATTCCTCCATGTCTTAAATGCATTGATCGTGAAACTGCTAGTTCTTCACCAGAATCTTCAAATGCTACCACTGCTACAAATTCTTCAACTGCACCTGTTGTGTCTATTTCCTCACTTGAGGAAAACACAAATGTCACTGATGAAAATGCAGGGTTGAAGGAATTGTACGTGACAGGCATGTAAAAAAGCCTCAAAGGACATCAAATCCTTTGTGATGTGCTCAAAAAGCAGATCTTGAACAGGAACTCGAGGAAAGAAGGAATTGCCTTTGAGAGGAAATTGAATGCTGATGGATCTTATTGGAAACCTTAGCAGTATCCCAAAACCTCATGGGTTGCTGCTATTGGGCCTCCTTTTGATCCATCTAATCTAACTGGCTTCTCATGTGAATTATCCTATTCCTCGGATGAGTCATTTGATTCCAACTATAAAGTGTTCAAAAATCAATCTAGTGAAGTATTTGCTCGATATGTTGGAACTAACTGCAGGAATGGCCCTCCTCTGAGGAAAATCTGGGTTCCCAAAAGCTGTCTTGAAAATCTTCAAGTGAATGTCCTCATGACATCACCTTTGAAGAATCTGAACCCCGGATCAAAATCCTCAGGAGGACCAAAGTCTTCAAGAGGATCAAAATCCTCAACTGGTCAAAACTATGCTCGTACCCATGCTTCTGCGTCTAACATGCAGGGAAACTACAAGGAATATGATTATGAGCGCTACTCCTCAAATCACTATGTCCGTAAATCCTCAAACCAGTTCTCTGCATACTCATATGAGTACTTTAACCCCCCTACTGTTAAGAGAAGTGCATTAGCTTCAATGCAACCTTTCTCATATGGTGCTCGCAGGATGTTGAACGCTTTGCCACCCCTTCAGATGTGGGTGGTGAAGAAATCAAACTAATCACTTCTGCAGGCCAGGTCTCCAGATGAAAATCATCATCTGAAGAATTTGCTGGAGACCTGAGGAAATGCTTGATAGGACGCAAGCTAATGATTGATGAAATAGAAATATTTCACACGTCCTTACATTTCTGTTATGATGAAATTACTAAACTGATGAAATTAGTATCATATTCTTCAAACTTGAAGCATATGAAATGGTAAGCTGTACTAATTCATCTGCAGGATGACAAACCCAAAAATACTGAGTGGGTTCTCGATAGTGGCTGCACACATCACATGACTGGTGATAAAAGCCTACTGATGAATATGCCACTAACTCCATCACCTCTGAAGCAAATCACATATGCTGATAAAGGTAAAAGCAAGGTATTGGGACTTGGCAAAGTAGCTATTTCCAAGGATAGGAATATGGACAAAGTGATGCGTGTTGAATCCCTTGGTTTTAACCTCATGTCAGTCTCGATGCTTTGTGATCTTGATATGATTGTTATCTTTGGTAGATATAGATGTGTAGTCATCATGGAATCTGACAGATCCAAAGTCTTCGAAGGTGTAAGAAGAGGGGATTTGTACATTGTTGACTTCTCTACAGGTCCTCAACCAGCCACTTGCTTACTAGCAAAAACCTCAGAAGGATGGCTGTGGCACAGAAGACTAGGTCATGCAGGCATGAGGAATTTGCACACACTTGCAAGGAAGAAGCATGTCATTGGCATCGAATCTGTCAAATTCCTCAAGGATCATCTCTGCGGTGCTTGTGAATCTGGGAAAATGACCAGATCCAAGCATCCCTCCAAAACCATCATGACCACTACCCGTCCATTTGAATTGCTTCATATGGATTTGTTTGGACCTACTCACTATGCAACACTAACCAATGCAGCATCTCTATATGGCTTTGTCATAGTTGATGATTATTCCAGATACACTTGGGTGCATATCATAGTGTATAAAACTGAAGTGCAGGAAATCTTCAAACGATTTTCTTCAAGGGCCTCGACGAACTTCGGCATCAAGATCAAACATATTAGGAGTGATAATGGAACCGAGTTCAAAAACACTGGTCTTGATGATTATCTTGATGAACTTGGTATTACTCACGAATTGTCTGCTCCTTATACTCCTCAGCAGAATGGTGTTGTCGAAAGAAAGAACAGGACTCTGGTTGAAATGGCAAGAACTATGCTTGAAGAATATCAGACTCCTCGTCGCTTCTGGCCTGAAGCAATCAACACTGCATGCCATATCATCAACAGGGTATATCTTCACAAATTCCTCAAGAAAACCTCATATGAACTCCTCACTGAGAAGAAACCCAATGTAAGTTATTTCAAAGTCTTCGGTGCAAAATGCTGGATTAGAGATCCTCACCATAGCTCAAAATTTGCACCTAAGGCACATGAAGGTTTTATGCTCGGTTATGGAAAGGACTCGCACGCCTACAAAGTCTTCAACAACTATCACAACAAAGTTGTTGAGACTGTAGATGTGCGGTTCGATGAAACTAATGGCTCGCAAAGAGAGCAATTGCCTTCTGATCCAGATAAACTGTCCCCTGAGGAAGCGATAAAGCTTAAGCCTACTGAAGACATTGTTCCCACTGAGGAAATTGCAGAAGAAATAATCCCTATCGCTGACAGAAACCAAGAAGATGCTCCTGAGGAAATTGCAACAACACCACTTCCTCAGCCCAGACAAAATCCTCAACCAGCTCATCCGAGGATTGCAAATGAAGTAGAACTTGACAAAATCCTCAACGACATCAACGCGCCAGGTCCTCTCACTCGCTCAAAAGCTTCACACTTAGTTAACTTTTGTGGGCATTTCTCTTTTGTATCTATCACAGAACCCTCAAAAGTAGCTGAGGCTTTTCTGGAACCGGAGTGGATCCAAGTCATGCAAGACGAACTTCTTCAATTCAAGCTGAATGACGTATGGGAGCTCGTCAAACGACCCGATCCTCGCAAGCATAACATCATCGGCACCAAGTGGATTTTCCGAAACAAGCAAGATGAGGACGGTCAAGTGGTGAGGAACAAGGCACGACTTGTAGCCCAAGGCTACACCCAGGTTGAAGGAATAGATTTCGATGAAACTTTTGCACCTGTTGCTAGACTTGAAGCTATTCGAATTCTACTTGCTTATGCTAATCATCATAACATCATCTTATATCAAATGGATGTGAAAAGTGCATTCCTCAATGGTAAGCTTGAGGAAGAAGTATATGTTGCTCAGCCCCCGGGTTTTGAGGATCCAAAGAATCCAGACAAAGTCTTCAGACTCAAAAAGGCTCTGTATGGCCTCAAGCAAGCCCCTCGGACATGGTATGATACATTGAAGGAATTCCTCATGAAGAAAGGCTTCAAACCTGGTTCACTCGATCCAACTCTTTTCACAAAATCTTATGATAATGAACTGTTTGTATGTCAAATTTATGTTGATGATATCATATTTGGTTGTACTGACAAAAGATACAGTGATGAATTTGCCTATATGATGAGTGAAGAATATCAGATGTCTATGATGGGGGAGCTGAAATTCTTCTTAGGTCTTCAAATTCGTCAACAAAACAATGGAATCTTCATATCACAGGAGAAATACCTCAAGGATGTTTTGAGGAAATTCGACATGCATGAATGCAAAGGTGCCAAGACTCCAATGCCTACCAACGGTCACCTCGGCACTGATGAAAATGGTAAAGATTTCGATCAGCAGGTATACCGTTCTATGATTGGCTATTTATTGTATCTATGTGCATCTAGGCCAGACATAATGCTTAGTGTTTGCATGTGTGCACGTTTTCAAGCAAAACCGAAGGAATCACACCATAAGGCCGTGAAACATATTCTTCGATACTTAGCTCACACACCAACACTAGGATTATGGTATCCCAAGGGCTCCAATCTTCATCTGGTAGGGTATTCTGATTCAGACTATGCTGGTGACCGTGTGGATCGCAAGTCAACATCTGACACATGCCATTTCCTCGAAAGATCACTTGTTTGCTGGTCCTCAAAGAAGCAGAACTGCGTATCACTCTCCACTGCCGAAGCTGAGTACATTGCTGCTGGTTCTTGCTGTGCTCAATTACTATGGATGAAGCAAACCCTCAAGGACTACGGCATCAACATGAAGAATGTGCCTCTCTACTGTGACAATGAGAGTGCTATCAAGATTGCCTACAACCCAGTACAGCACTCGAAGACCAAGCACATCCAGATTCGTCATCATTTTCTTCGGGACCATGTCCTCAAGGGCAATATCCTCATCGACCATGTGAAGACTGATGATCAACTGGCTGATATCTTCACTAAGCCCTTGGATGAGAAAAGGTTTTGCAAGTTGCGGTGTGAGCTAAATATCTTAGAGTCTTCAAATGTTTTGTAAAAACATGCACACATCCTAACACTTATGCAAAGTTGATGACTTAGATGTGCAACACATGATGAAACGATTTTCTTCAACCAATGAAGAAAATCACTCTGAATGTGAAGAAATTAACGAAGAAATTGATTCTCAGGGCCCTACGACAATGGTACGCGGCGTCTGTAATCAACATTCTTATATGGTGGGAAACGCCACCGCCCAATGTGAAATTCCTCAAGTTGATTTTCTTCAAATGATCAAATTCCTCACAATACATTTTTCATCAAAACAGCTGTTCTTAATTGTGATGATCTATTGCAAAATCTTCAAAAACACTTGATGACTTTCATTTGCCTAGGTAGACTGTGATTTCTAGTCCTCAACAGCATTCACTTATTGCTATTTCTTCAAGTTGATGTTTGTGCTAAGTGAATGTGATCGGACCCTATTTTCCCTCTATGCTATACTTATCCAGTCTATTCAATTCTTCATATGCGTTCTACTTGAAACTTTGTTCAAAATCCTCACTGCATCCTTGTCAGCTGATGATTTTGTAATGAAAATCCTCAAATCTTCGAAAAATTATTTTCTTCAAAGGAACAGTAACTGAACCCCCACTTCCCACGATTGGATAGCCACGATCTCCACTATCTCCACCGCATCGTACGGGAGCTACACGTGTCCTGCGGAGACGTAGAGGCAAGGGCTATTCGGTCCGAAACTTTCGCGCCAAACAGTAACTTTCGGGCTATAAATATGTCCTTAACCCCCTCGGTATCATCTTCTTCGCCTCATCGCTCTCCTGCCATAGCACACCGAACCCTAGCGCCACCGCTGGTAGTCTTGTCGCCGGCAAGGAAGAGCTTCACTGCCTCAACCTTCTCGCCGCCAGGATCACGCCGGAGACGGAACATCTACGTCCGCCGCCGCCGTAGACGTCCTCTGCTGCCTAGTTAGGGTGCATTGGACACTTGACCGAAGAACCTCTCCAACACCACCTTTTTCTGTTCTTCGTTCGCACCTTCCAGGGTAATTATATCCCATTTTTACAACAGATTAGATCTAAAATTTTACCTCTCCCTTGTGAAATCTGTTTTTCTTCAAGATACGATGCACACATGATTCCTCACACACTATCCATCACCACAATCATTGATGAACTAGCTAAGCATCTAAGATTTTCACGAGATTCCTCAATTGTGCGAATTTTCGGATCTGTACAACTCTGGAACCCAAGAACAGAATGCTTAAGCAAATTCCTCAACCACTGGTTATATTCCTCAAACTGTCAAACTTTTCCTTTTTCTTCAAATTTGAGAACGCATATGACCTCTCCAAATTCCTCGCAACTATACTCTGTTCACAGGTACACACATGTCAGCTGATGAATCTCTCGGTTCTCATCACATTAACTCATTTGCAGCGTTTCTGGAAGAAACTCTTCAAGGCTCATCAGAATCCTCAAGAGTTCAAAATCCTCAGATAGTTCCTCGTCTAAAGAAAATGGAGGAAGAAAGGAAACAGAGGGGAGGAAAGAAACTGGAGCAGAACACAGTTGTGGACATTCCTGATGACGTATACCTGGACTATTGCACGCCTGATGATGAACCTGAGACTATGCCTAAAAGAAAGATTAGGCTGCAGAAAATTGAACGCAGATGGGCAAAGGAGTGGAAGGAGTACAGGTTTGTGACTCCAAAGTATGCGAAGAAATTCGCCTTGAAGCCTCCTGGCAAAAGGGCCCCACTTGAGGATCATCAAGTTGCTCATCCCTCAAGTCTCATGACACTTGATGACTACCCAGAGGAAAAAAGAAAGGCATCTGGCCAAGCTCAAGAAGCAAGCAGAAACAGCAGTAAAGAAATTTCATGAATCTTCAGCTGCTGCCTCCGGTGCTGCTCATTCCTCAGCAGCAGAAACCTCAGGCTCTGAGATTCCTCAACCAAAGTCTGTGCCAGCAAAGGCAAAAGCTTCAAAACCCCAAGAAAAGTTTGCACAGGCTTCTGTCACCAAACCCTCAGCTCCAAAACCGTCCACGCCAAAACCCTCAGCACCAATCGCATCCACACCAAAGTCCTCAGCTCCACCTCCAAAGCCAGTACAGAAGAAAGTCGTGAAGACTACGACTGCCAGCTCTAGCTCCTCACTCCCAGCTGCAACTAGCTTGGAGACAAAGTCTTCAACTCCCCATGTGAAGAGTTTGGCTACTACTGAACCTGCACCTCTTCCCAGCCCAAGCAAAATCATCACAGTCCCGTCTGCATCAGAGGGAAGTGAAGAATATGATGATGAAACTCTGGAAGCCATCATCAGGAACAAACAAGAAAGGGTAGCACAAGCATCAGGCAGTGCTATTCCTCTGGCGATGGACCCCAAGGTCCTCCTCGATTTCATCAACGTGTGGTATGAAGACCCAAACACACCCATTGATGATTTGAAACTTCCTCCTGGTGTAAGCCACATGGTGGCTACTTTCATAAACGAAGCCAAGTGGAAGGAACAGAAGGCCAAGCAGGCAAAGATTGCAAAGGCCAGAAAGGAGAAATTCCTCAGGCAAAATGTTCTCAAACTGACGCCTGAAGCATTGGTGTCCACCCAGGCAGAACTGCAAGTCTTGACTGACAAGTGTGAGAAACTGTCAGATCGAACAAGCATCAAAAGCAATTTCATCAAGCTAGCCACTAGTGCTGTTGATGACTACAACAGACGTCACCCCCCACCAGCACCAACTCCTAAGCCCCTGGTTGAACAGCCAAAAGATGCATCTCCTGTTGAGGAGGAAATTCCTCAAGCTGAGGAACAATACCAAGAGCGCCGTGCTGATGAGCCGGCCATTGAAGAAATCATCACTGAGACTGCTCCTGATGAAACTGCTACCGATCCAGCTGCTTCACCAAAGCAGGCTGATGACTATGTTCCAGCTGGTTCCTCACTGCCAGCTGAAGAATCTGTTAAGAATACACCTTCCCCAAAAACATCAAAGGTGAAGAAGTTAATCCCGTCTGCATCAGACGCGAAAAGACAAGGGCTGCTGAGAAGGAAGCGAAGAAGAGAAAAGCTTCCTCAGCAGAAGAAAAGATTGAGGCAAAACGCCTCAAGGAAATTGAAGAATCTGCCCCACTGGACCCGGTGCCTCTTAATGTTGCACCCTCATTTGAAATGGTCGTCGTTGGTGACCACACTACGAGGGCAGATGAGGAAATGAAGGATGATGCCTCTGAGGAGCATACTGATGAGGAAATACAGATTGATGACAGTCCTCAACCTCATATTCCTCAGAAAGAGACTACTGAAGCCTCAGCTGCAGCAGCTGATGAATCTGCTTCTGCCACAAAGTCAGCTGATGAAAATCAAGCTGAAGAAAATGTCCAGTCTGAGCAGGCTCCTCCCACTGAACAAGCTGATCAAACTCCTCAAGCTGAGAAGGATGAAGAAATTCCTCAGCCTGATGCTCAGCTAGAACAAGAAATTCCTCATCCTGAGGAAACTGCTGAAGAAAATGTTCCCGCCCCTGACAATGAATTCATTGTCCTCAACCCAGAATCTGCCATGGTTGTTTCCCCTCCCATTCCTCAGCACAATCTCAATCCAGTTCAGCGCCTGCCATTCTCGAAGAGGCCCAAGTTTCAGAAAGAGAATTTCTTTGAGGAACGTATGTATTTCATCGGAGAGAATCCTTATGACAAGCCTCAAATGAGGCATCTGAAGTTTTGGACAAGGACGCAGATGAACTACTATGCTTCTGTGCTCTATGGCCGCAACAAGATATTCCAGCACAGGCACATTCCTCATGCTGACCTTGAAGAAATTCCCTGCATGGAACCAGTCCTCAGTGTACTACATGATGCAGGTTTGCTCTCTATGTGCTCCGACATATCAGATTGGAATAGTGAGCTAATTCTTCAGTTCTATTCAACTCTGCACATCTCGGGCAATGCTGATGACATCAACACTTGGGTGTTCGACTGGATGACCCAAAATACTCACTACAAGGCTCCAGCGTCTGACCTCCTCAGAGAACTGCCCGTACCAATTCCTTCAGAAGGGGCAGTGAAGCTTTATGGTGAGTGTGAGCTGCCAAATGGAATGATGGAAGTCCTCATGAAGCCTTTGGCTGCAGGAAAACCCTCAAGAACCACATTCCTCGTCCATGAGCTAAAGTACACACCACGGTCTGTCTACCGCATTCTCTGCAGTGTGCTAGCGCCAATCAAAGGCCATGATGATGACGAAGATGTCGTCGGCCTCATGAAGAACATCCTCTTCAACATCATTCACGGTATCCCCATGAATATCCATGATTTCTTCTTGAGGACTTTGGCTGACAATGCAATGTGCCCCTATGATCACAAAATCTATGCACCATGGATCATGAGATTCCTCAGGACAAGGACATGCATCAACTTTCACGCAGATTTCCAGAACCATGTTGGTTATATGCCTCCTATCCGGGTCAACAAGAAGACTTTCGAGCCCATTGAGGGAAAAGGAAAGTCTGTGATTGATGAAGGAAGCAGGCCCCTTGATGGCTAGTTCAAAGAACCAGATGCATATTCCTCATGGGACGACACTGAGACTCGTCCGCCAAGCCCAGTTCCTCCTCGCGTGCTAACCACCAGAGAACTTCTTCTCAGTCTTCATCAGAAGGTGGATCACAACCACAAATGGGTCAAACGCCAGTTTGGTGCCATTGTGAAAACCCTCACTGAGACACAGAATAGTGTGAAGCTTAATCATCACTATCTGCATGAGGTTTTTGATCGCACCTGGGCTACCCTTGCACATCTGAAGACCCAGACTGAACTTGAAGAATTGAACTTTGAGCAGGACTTTGACTGGTCGTGGCCTCCCAAGAAGAAGTTCAGGCCCATTCCAGTGCCAGATCTTGAAGACAGCTCCTTCTCGTCCTTCCGCACCGCCGAATCTGATGAGGAACAACTTGACACCGCGACAGGACCAAGGAAGAATACTACACCAAAGAAGCGCCAAGGATCTTCATCAACTGCCAAGCAATGAAGTCTTCACGGGCGTTAGTCCTCAGTTTGTCCCTTTTTGTCCCTTGATGACAAAGGGGGAGAAACTTGAGAGTTAGTCTTCAAACGGGATTTATTTTTGGGGCTTATGAACTATATTTAAGTTACAAACTCTTGGCTCTTCTGAAGTTTTTATGTAATGAGTTGTAACTTAAGCCCGATGGTACTCTGATGCTTTTGAACGTTTTTCTTCGCATGCTTATTCCTCAAGTTTTAATGCACGCATGCTGAAATTCGTCAGATACCATTTACCATCATGCATCTTCATTTTCTTCATATAATATGTTATATGTATGCATGATTTACAAGATTCAGGGGGAGATCTCCATTATATAAATCATCAATGTGCATATGCTATAAAAGCAAAATCCTCAAGGTATGCACATCTTCAGGGGGAGTCTCTGTGAATCTTGTTTTCAAATTCCTCAAATGAGCATTTACACTTCATATTTTTGACCCCTGTTGAAGACTTAACCTAATTGTCATCAACCACCAAAAAGGGGGGAGATTGTAAGTGCATCTAGTGCCCCTTAGTGATTTTGGTGGTTTGAAGACTTATAGGTTAAGTATCTAATGTGTTTATAAGTGTACACAGGATCTATAGGTCATTGAGGAGTGTGAGATATTTGAAGAATATCAACCCCTAAAAATATATGTCTTCAGTTGAAGAAATTGGTCTGAAGCTGAAGAAATGAATCGCGAAGAATTTGCGATGAAATTGATATTCCTCATAAAGATATTGATATTGAGAAGACCGGTGGTTCCTGAAGAAAATCGTTCCGAAGAAATTGAAGCGTGGAGATTTTTGCTTTCTGTTTTATTTTCTTCGCATTTGATGAATAGGAACATCGTACTGTTAAAGGGGGTCAAAGTAACACTATGGAATGGATTTCCTCATGATGCTCAACCCAAGCCAAATCCTATCAAAAGCCTCAAGTGAGGAATATGAGTAACATGAGGACTCTCACAGTTGAGAGTCCCGACCGTTTCGATAAGCCACGCCAAGTCACTGATCTTATCCACTCCAACGGTCATATTATTTAAGGGCATTAATGTCAAATCATGTCGGGATGCTCCCAGGCTATAAATAGCCGCCCCCCACAACCACTAGCTGGTTGGCTGCTCCGTTAGAAACTGACACTTGTCATAAGAGCAACCCAATTCCTCAGAGCTTTTGAGAGTAAATCATCAGTGAGGAAATACACCACCCACCGAACCACAAACCAAACCTAGTGATTGAGCATCACTGAAGAAGTTGTTCCTGTGTGGGACTGAAGCCTTTTACCTTTGAGGACTGTGCATCCTCCAGACGGTTAGGCGTCATGGTCTAGAGCAATCCAGCAGTCAATTGTGGATCGCCGGGTGACCGAGTTTGTGAGGGTTTGGAAGTCTGCCCTGAAGACTTACCACGAGTGTTGGGCGAGGACTGTGTGTCCTTAGCTCAGGGAGAATACGGTAGGGACTGTGTGTCCTGGGACTGGGTGTCCTTTGGTTTAAATACCAAGCCGCTCCAAACCAGATGTACAACTGTCACAGCAGTTGGAACTGGGTCATCAACAACAGTCTTCACCAAGAATCGGGTTTTAATTCCTCAACTCTTTACATTCTCTGTATTATGTGTTGATGACCTTCACTGTGACTGTTTGAAGAATTTGCTGAAGACTTTCTCTGAATTTCCTCAACCCCAAAATTCTTCACTTGAGTAAATCATCATCTGTATTCTGTGTGCCTGCTTGCTGTGCAATCTGTTTTCATAATCTTCACTCTGTAATACTGTTGTTGTGAACAATTGCACAACTGATCCTTAACTGTTTCCGCTGTAAGTTAGTCATCAGTGAGGAATTTCCTCAAAAGGAATTTCCTCAGTGATGAAATTCTAAAAATCTCCTATTCACCCCCCCTCTAGTCGATATAACACACTTTCATCATGCTATGCTTGATTCATATTTTTCCCGTTAATTCCATGCCATGCTTAGAATAGCTATTACATAATTATTATGCTTGCTTCGTTATCTGCTGTTTGGATGCTATGTATTTGGTTGTCTTGCGAGTACATTCAAAGTACTCACCTGGCCTTGTATGTGGCCAGTTGCAGGAGAAGACTCGTCGTGCTAGATCGTAGCCGAGCCAGTCCTGTGAGTTATGGAGCCCAGCCAGGAACGTCATTGCCGTTGTATCAAGACCTTTGCTGTCATTTAGTTAGCTTTGGAGTCATGTAATATTGTTGTAAGCAACAATATTGTAATACTCCATTATATTAATAAAGCCATTTTTGCCTGGAATTTCTGTATCATGTCTTTGGCTTGCGTCCGGTCTTATCCTGGGGACGGGCGTGAGTCGGCCCTCTATCGGGGTGCCACACATTCCCTATTTGGTGGTGAAAGCGTGTGTTATAGGCCATTTTACTAACGGGCGCGTGCACCTCGAATCCCCGCTCCGCGGTTGGGCCAGCCCAGTTCTACTTCGTTTTTTGTGTTAATATTTCAAAAGAAAGTGTTAAACCGGGGATCAAATCCACAACCTCACATTTCGTAGCGATCGTCACCGCACTAATCAATACGCCATCGTGATCAATGTGTTTGATCTTTTCGTTTCCTCCTTTTTATTCGCCTTTCCTTGGTTTTTTCGCTTCGCTACAGTTTTTGGCGTTTTATTCGTTTTTCCCTGTATTTTTCTTTGTTTTCTGAAATGTGCAGATTATTTTTTCAATTTCTTAAAACAATATTTTCAGTTATGTGAACTTTTTTTCTAATTCGATGAACTTTTTTAAATTCGATGAACTTTTTCAAACTCGATGAACTTTTTTTAGATTTGATGAACTATTTAAAATTGGATGAACTTTGTTTTCTTTGTTTTTGTTTTCATAATCGATGAACTCTTTTTTAATTCGATTAACTTTTCAAAAATTTAATGTGCTTTTTTCGAATTTGATGAACTTTTTTTACATTTCAATGAACTGTTTTCAAATTCGATGAACTTTTTCCCAAAAATTGATGAACTTTCTTCAAATTTGATGAACTTCTTCAAATTTGATGAACTTTTTTTGAAAACCGTTTTTTTTAAATTTGATGAACGTTTTTCAAAATCACTAAACTTTTTATAAAAATTGATGAACCTTTCTCAAATGTGATAAACATTTTTCCAATTAGATTTTAAAAAATGTGTGAACCATTTTCCCATTTGAAGAACTTTTTTGCAAAATCGGTGAACTTTATTTTTCAAAAATCACAGAACTTATTCAGGACACAGAACTTTTGCAGAACTTTATTTTGCAATAGGACACCAGGAGTTGTTTGATGGGCTGGCCCAGCACGGGGCGCTGCAGGCGCCAAGAGCGTAAACGGGCGCGTGCATCGCCGTATAGGAGGTCCCGGAGGTGGGGGATAACATGGGAAGGAGTTGGGCCGGTTTGGGTGTGGGGAATAGGGGCCAAGGCCCAGGGAAGGGGGGTATTTCTTTTTTTTTTAATTTTTCTCTTTTTCTCTATTTTTGTTTTAGTTTATTTTTTAGCACCATTGCACTTTTATAAAATGAGTCACTTGGTTATATATTAATGTTGTAATATTTGAGAGATCCACAAAAAGTATGGGGCCTTTTGAATTTATTGAAAACTGCATAATTCAAAAGAACATTTAATAAATGATTTGGCTTCTGTTTATTATTATTTTGAAGCACGAGAAGATTTGACAAAATACAATTCCATATTTTATAATTACCATGTGAATATTTATAATTAAACCATGAATTTAGTTTTCATGAGCTAGCTAAGTTACATTGATGCATACAAGCACTAACCGAACAAGTCACGGTCTCAATACTTCAAAATACTTGTAATATCTTCTAAATACGTGTTATAAAATAATATCGTTTTTCGATACTATGTTTTTCTAAACTTTGCTACCAAACATAGAATTAGGTTTTTACATACCATGTTTTTTCTTAGTTTTGGCAAAACCACCACATTGTTTGGCAAGTGGTGTTGAACGAATAGTTTTGACTCGCTAGACCTAACTCGTCTACATCCAAGGAGTCAATCTGTGTCTAAAAAGACCAGCCATGCTATGCACGTCAAGTGCACACCTAGCAGCCATACCCTTCTTCATGTGACTACTATCGTTAGACTCTGTTGGTCGAGAAAAAAGTGGTTGGGACCTGTTTTTCAAAAAACTGTGAAATAACTACTTCCTCCTTTCCAAAATAGGTGACTTAAAAGTGACTCAAATTTACACTAATTTTAGTATAAAGTTGAGTCATTTTTGTGTCACTTATTTTTAGACGGAGGGAGTATAATATTAGGGATACTATAGTTTATTAAAGTAGAGTAATTATTGGGACCAAATGCATCAAAGTTCTTTTTAACATGGTTTCTAATAAATACCACAGTACTCTTCAAAAACTTCAAAAACACTGTGTTGTCAAACGCACTTTAAATATGTGTGTGTGAATGCAATGACAAACTAAATCACAATATTTTTGTTTGAATATACTTTTTAAATACTTACTATAGAAATTACAATACCTTTTTCTTCATTAGAGGTGAGCAACGGTTGCAGTTGAGAGGAGAGAAGTAACTCAAGGAAGAAGAAAACATCCTGATTATCCTCATTTTCCTTTGTTTTTCGGTAAGTTAAGATTGGTGCCATCACTAGGCCTCAAGCCCTCAACAACCAGTAGTGAATTTGATTGCTTAAAAATGTCTTTTATCTTTGAAACCTATTTTGTGGTCAAATATCAACTCATGTGTTGTGTCAATAACTACATGCATTTACTGGTTGTCATCACAAACTATTAGTACATGGTAAAAATTTCACCCTTGGAGAGTCCCATCCTAAAGGCATGCACCAGCTAGTTAGTCTGCTCCTTGTCAGAATTGCCCCTTGTTTATGCCACTTGTAAGCACAAGAAAATGAATGTGGCATCCATTAAGAGAAAATGCCTATGGTCAGATAGCACTGACCAGCCGCCACTGTGTCCAGAAAATCCACTCTCAGCAAAGTTTTATTTCACTGGTAATTATAATTATGTGAGAATCACTACAATAATTTGGTGGAGCTGTTTCCATTTTATCGATGTGCGCTAAACGTGTTGAGGTGCTACCATTGGGACTATCTAGACCATCAGATTATTTATTGTTTATGAAAGAGTAACCAGAATGTTCAGAACAATTACAGTTTTATCAGATTATATAAAGAAAGAGTTAACACCATTTTTTGGAAACAATTGCCATATACTTTTTAGACATCTACCTACTATTAGAACAGAATGCAGATACCAGATTATTAGAAAGGAGTTATCAGAATTTTTAGGGGTCTAACAAATTTTACTCATTTTGTGGATTATTTAGAAAATAAGACATGTTTCTGTTAGAATTTCAGTGTATTTGAAGTTATGTTTTGTTGAACCTTGTTCTGCCTTTTTTGCAGCACTTTATGGATAAGAAGCTCTTAACCATTCCTGATCGAGAATAGCCTCCAACCAAGATGATGGATGAGTCCATCACTCTTGCTTCAATCTTGTAGTTCGTAAGCTTGGCTGCGCCAAAGTAGAGAGGAACACAGGGGAAGTAAGCACTTTTTTTATTTGCATTTCCATGCTCAAGTCGGGCCCTAAGGCAGCCTTGATGCAACAAGCAAACCACACTACGACGCTGATTCACAGTGTAGTGGCTCTCCCTTTTTTAAAATACAACGTGTTCAACTCAACAGTTGTAAGTGATTCTCACTCTAAATAATCAATTTGTTTATTATGTTAGTCCTTAATATGTGTCTACCTATTGCAGTATCTACTACAATTGGCTATCGTGGATTCCTCCTACGGGGAATTTGTAGAGAACATTGAATTGGGGACTATCCTGATTGTGATTTCCTATTCGGCGCCTACGACGCTATTTTTCATCATTGTTCGTAGGGAGCGCACAGGAGGGATCACTACATACTTCTTAAAATAGCCCTTATAGTGACTAAATGCAACAGGGATTTGGAAATATTACAAATGCTTCCTTCGGACATTTTTTTTTCTTTTATTATTGTTCTTTTTGCTTTACTCGGGTTTTTCTTCTACACGTATTTTGTTTGACTTTTCATTTTTTATAGTTTTCGCAATATTTCTTTTTATTTTTATCATTTTTGTCTCTTGAACTTTTTTTGTAAAATTAATGAACATTATTTAAATTCCAGTGTGTTTTCAAATTATTGAATATTTTTCAAATTAACATTTTTCTAAATCCATGATCTTTCTTCAAATTCATGAACCTTTCTCAAACTCACAAACTTTCTTTCAAAAAATTTAACGTTTTATGTATTCGTGAACTTCTTTCAAATGCATGATTTGTTCGAATGTGTGAAGGTTAATTCAAATTCAATATTTTGTTTCTAAATAAACAAACTTTTTATATTTGTGAACTTATTTTAGATTCGTGAAACATTTTTAACCCGTGGAACTTTTTTAGCTAAAAAACTGGCAATTGGATTTTCACTAAACATCAAAAGAGAAAACCGAGGAAAAAAGCTAGTGAGTGCAAAAAAGCATGCTAGCAGCCGAAATCACTAATTGATGAGTACACCTTTCAACGATTACTTCCACCTTTCTAGATTTACGACAAGTGACGCACTATATGTCTGCCACTTGTCGCAATCTGGGAGTTTTTCCTTTTTTCGTAGATCCGTATTTTCAGAATGTTTTATCTCTTAAACCGTGCGCTTAAATCTTGAACTGTTTTCACTGTTGGGTTTCTCACGTCGAGGTCTTCAAAACTAGATCCCATGTTGATAGATTTTGATAAACTTTTTTATTATAAAAAAAAGGACGAAAATTAGCGTTTTTCTCCTTTCCGGGAGGCACGGTCGTGCCTCTCGCGGAAGCAAAACCGTGCCTCTCATGGAAAAAAGAGAGTGCAGAAAACAAGTTTTTTCCCTTTTCAACAGGCACGGCTGTGCCTCTCGCGATAGCAAAATCGTGCCTCTCGTGGAAGCAAAATCGTGCCTCTCGCGGAAAAAAAGAGAGCAGAAAACGCGTTTTTATTTTCCTTTCCGAGAGGCACGGCCGTGCCTCTCGCGATAGCAAAACCGTGCCTCTCGCTAAAAAAGAGAACAGAAAACGTGTTTTTTCTCTTTCCGAGAGGCACGATCGTGTCTCTAGCGGTAGCAAACCGTGCCTTTTGCGGAAAAAAGAGAGAGCGGAAAAAATGTTTTTTTTCTTTTCCGAGAGGCACGACTGTGCCTCTCGCGATAGAAAAATCGTGCCTCTAACCGAAATAAAACCGTGCTTCTCGCGAAAAAAGAGAGCAGAAAACGCGTTTTTTCCCTTTCCGAGAGGCACGGCCGTGCGAAAAACCCCGAAAAAAACCACTTTAAGAAACCGAAAACACGTGCGAAAAAATAAAATAAAAACAAAATATGAAGGAAACGCTCAGAACACGACACATGACGACGGCTGAGAACGCACCAAGTGACGACGCACGAAAATGATCACTGGGAGGCTCCCAAAGGAATGCTCGCTAACTAGTTGCTCCCGCTAGCAGCTAGGGACTTCACCGAGGGAGCGAGGCGTACTAGGTCGTGGCCCATGTGATGACCTACGGGCACTACAACAAAATCACTAATTAGGGAGTACACCCTCCAACGATTACTCTCACCTCCACAGGTTGCGACAAAAGGCACACTCCATGCGTGCCACTTGTCGCAACCTGGGAGTTTTCCCTTTTTTCGCAAATCCGTTTTTTCAAAATATTTTATCTCCTAAACCGTGCATCCAAATCTCGAACCGTTTTCACCGTTGGCTTTCTCGCGTCGAGATGTTCAAAACAAGATCCCATGTTGATAGTTTTTGACGATTTTTTTCACAAAAAAAACCGGAAGAAAAAACCAGACGAAAAAACCGCGCCTCACGCGATAGAAAATAAAAACTGAAAACGCGTTTTTTTGGTAAAACCGTGCCTCTCGCAGAAGCAAAACCGTGCCTCTCGCAGAAAAAAAAAGAGCAGAAAACGTGTTTTTTTCCTTTCGGGAGAGGCATGGGCGTGTCTCTCGTGAAGGCAAAATCATGCCTTTCGCGAAAGCAAAACCGTGCCTTTCGCGGAAGCAAAACCGTGTCCCTCGCAAAAAAAAAACCAGAAATTATTTTTTTTTTCCATTTCCATGCCTCTCGTGAAAGCAAAACCGTGCCTTTCGCGGAAGCAAAATCGTGCCTCTTATAAAAAAATGCGTATTTTTTCCTTTTCGAGACCGTGCTTCTCGCGAAAGCAAAATCGTAACTTTCATAAAAAACATATTTTTTCGCGAAAAAAAATTCTATCCAAAAGTTACGAAAGACCGATGAAAAATCGGAACACAAAAAACCCGAAAAAACCACTCAAAAAAGTCGAAAACACGTGCGAAATAATAATAATAACAAAATCCGTAGGGAACGCTCAGAGCGCGACACGTGGCGACGACTGAAAACACGCATGAAAGTAATTGCTGGAATGCTTGTGAGAAAGTGTTCGCTAACTAGTTGCTCTCGCGCTACAAATCTTAGTTGGCTGAAAACGCTAACTTTTTTTTAGTCTCCAAAATGAAGGGAGTCCCTATATGACCCTAATTGTGTCAATTGCACACACGATACTTGTGTCCATGACTAGGATGGCCCACTTGTAGGCACCAAAGCGAGTTGTGTTTGTAGCGTGAGAGTAAAAATGCCAAAAAGTGGAACGCTTAAGAGATATTGAACTCGTGACCTCCCACTTCTGAAAGAGTGTTTGCTAAACACTACACCCCCCCCCCCCCCCCAAATTTCATAATGCAGCGCGTCCATCTTTTCAAGATTCAAGTTTTTTACGATAAATTTTATTAACATGGAGGACTGCAACGGGAGCAAAAATTATACTATTAAAAACTTTTTCCGAATACGAGCTTAAATCTTGATGGTTAATTTTTTCTCCGACCGCAGTCGCCCATTTTGGTTAATTTTTTTCCAAAATTAAATCTTAAAAAGCGTGGGTGCACACATTATCAAACGGAGGGAGTACTATCGCTGGCTACTCGTGACTGATGGGAAGCATGAACATTTAACAACCCACTTCAGCATTATATTTGAAACTTTTTCGAATAATTCTGAAAAATTATGAACAATTTTGAAAATAATGTTTTTAGAACATAAACAATTTTTGAATTTTTAAGCATTTTGTCAAATGTGAAGAATTTTGCAATTCCGACTATTTTCGAAGAACGTGGACATTTCTTGGAAACATGAATAATTCCTGAAATCTTGACATTTTTTGTCAATGCAAAATAAAATTAATATGAACACTTTTCAAAAAACAAAGCCAAATTTTGAAAAAGGGAACAATTTTTTAAATTCCTGAACATTTTATGAAAACACGAACATTTTTGGTATTTGCAAAGAAAATTTGAATTTCCTAAAATGCATATTTTGTATTTGTGAACATTTTTTACAACCAGGAACATTTCATGAAATTGCAAACACTCGAAATTATGAATTATATTTATAAAGTTAAACTTTTTTGTAAATTTGAATTTTTTTTGACAAATAAACAGGGGAAAAATAACTTGTCCAGAAAAAACAGCTACAGGAACCATCTAGAAGGTTCTCAAAACCGGTGAGAACCTTCTAAAAAATTCCCAAAACCGAAACTTTCTGTAGGCCGCTACCGCGAAAATGGGAAGGCCCATTAATCAGCGGCAGTCAGCATGGTATAGATTTTTTTTCCGAAATATGAACAGTTTTCAAAAGTTCACGGAATAAAACATCACCCTTTTAACATATCTTTTTTTCAATATTTTGTGAAACCTGCAAACTTGATTTTCATGAAGTTTTCTCTAGATGTTGGTTTCCTTGTGATATTCTTCCATATATACACTACTACTCAGCTAGATTTTTGGATATGGGGAGAATATCATACAGAAACCAACATTCAAAGAAAACGTTGTGGACACCAATATAATGTATACAACTAGCTGAGTTACCCGCGTATTTAAGTGGCTAGATTTGTATTTGGATTTTTTTATATTTGAGTTTTTTAAATAAACTTGTTTATTACCGTAAAACTTAAAATTATATTATTGATATTTTTTTTATTCGTAAGATGTGTTTACAATCTTTTGGGTGTTCGTTTGATAATGATTTTTATTAAAAAAAACATGAAATTTAAATATGTTCCTATGAGAAAGTGCATTTTCAATCAAAAAAAATGGAGCAAGAATGCATGTACATATATATGTAAGCGCATTGAAGTTGCCCTTCTGGCTAGATTAGTTAAGCACGTATATATTCTTCTGTCACAGAAAATTTAATGGTAAATTTGGACAAAATACTCTTTTTTATTCTTTCACAAGAAATTTAGAGTATTTTATGATGTCAATGACAAAGCAAAGTATGTAACATACATAGCTATTCGACATGTCTAGTCATTTTGATAAAAAAAAATCATTTCAATTGTAATTTGGTTATGAATTCTTTATAATTATATGTTTATTGGCACATATGTATTTTGTACTTTCAGGCTCATATCATAGTCAAGTGGTAAGCTTATTTTTACTTATTTTATTATCAGCTTGATTGTGCTAGGTCCAATGTGTAGTGTTATCTCCTTGTTCACCAATATAGAATATTTATCGACCTTTCTTGTTTGATCATATTTTTACGCCACCACCATCCACCTCCTATTAGCCTCCTTGTACAACATATCAGTAGCAAGCATCAGGGTTTAATTTCTCTATATTTCCTGCTAGCTGACTTGCTTTTATTTTTCACATGTCACCCCAACGTATAAACTGTACATTTATTTGTTTTACTACACGTGCATTTTGCCCAATTCTCAAACCGAAGCTGCAATGACTTGGAGGTGTAAATTGCTATGAGGTAGGATTTGCATGCGAGTGGGGAAGGTGATTTGCCGAATTGTCTATCTAAGCTTTGTAATTTCTCACCAACTTTAGGGTAGTGAGGTTAGCAGATAGAACTTGCATCAGTTTGATCTAGTAAATGATTTTACTTTTATTTGTGTGTGATATGTCCCAGTTTCTCTTATTTGTTATCAGTTTGGTTAATTTGCTGAAATAATGGACGACCACAACACATGCATTATACTCCCTCCGTTCCTAAATATAAGTCTTTTTAAACATTTCAATAAGGGACTACATACGGAGCAAAATGAGTGAACCTATAATTTAAAATATGTCTATATATATATTC